>NC_031993.1:46842786-46846676 GCF_001879085.1 Nicotiana attenuata
CACACACTAAAGTTTGTTCTTCTTTGCTCATTTTTGTTGTTTTTTAATTTTATTTTGGAAGAAAGATGTATCTTAAATGGAAAAGTAAGTAATATACGAAATGGAAGGGCAGGTTGCAGGCAAAGGTGTTCTAATATAGGGTGACGACTAATTAATAACTAAATGATAATCAATAATCAATATTTGGAGAGATTGCTAAAAAGTTAATATACGCTAAATATTCCTTGACATTTATCAAAGAATGACTACGTCCCAATTTCGAGCAAGTTAGAATTTGCTATATGAATCATTTATTGTCTGTGTTGTTATATATGAGCTTTTTTATAGTATGGTTTTTTTAAAAAAAATTAACTTCTATAACACTAAAAATTCTCAGTATTTTTTTATTGGTACATAGTTCTCTAACAATAGAAGGGGAGCCTTGGCGTAACTGGTAAAGTTGCTGCCATGTGACCAGGAGGTCACGGGTTCAACCGTGGAAAGTACTGGAAACATCCTCTTGCAGAAATGCAGGGTAAGGCTGCGTACAATAGACCTTTGTCGTCTGCCTCTTCCCTGGACCCTGCACATAGCGGGAGTTTTAGTGCACCGGGCTGCCCTGTAGTTCTCTAACAATATTAAAAAGATTTCCAGCAAAATTGGAGTATACATACCAACACAACTAAAAATTTCAATTAATTGGCGTCGTTTATGTAAAAACAAAAAAGTTGTCGTATTTTCGCTAAATTTCCATAAATTTCGGCTTGTGTGTCAATACTAATTATCTTTCATGTGATTTTAGGTCATTTAGTGCAATATTGACATAGACACTCATCATGGGTTCAGAGTTAAGATTGGTGCATTTAGAGATTGATGTATGACATAAGTAAATCATACAAACAATTTACTTTTATTTTAATATCATTTATTACGTGTGTTCTTTGCATCTTGCGCGGAAAGTGGTCATTTACTATAACAACAACAACAGTAACACAATCCAGTAAAATTTTATTAGTGGGGTCTGGGGAGGGTAGAGTGTATGCAGACCTTACCCCTACCCCGGAAGGGTGCCAGGAGACCCTCGGCTCAACAGAAGAGGCAATAATATCAGAAAGTGGTCATTTACTATTATGTCAATTTGTGTTGGTCGCCTGTTTGCTCAAAAGTTATGACATATCTTTTGAGTGCAAAACAATACAAATAATCACGGGAAAATCATAGCAAATCGTAATAATCCATTGGACCAAATGAAAGAAACGAAAATAAGTACTCAGAATTAGGGGGAGAAACATTAAAAGCCTTTATTGATAATATTTGTTTGGGCTGCCTCCCCATGAACAGGTTCAGAGCCTTACAATGGTGTTTTCTCTTCCCATAAGATGGGTATATTTTTCCCTTCTCTCTCCTGTCTATAGTAGTGAAGAAGCAGCCCCCTTTCTAGGGCTTCCACTCTTAGTATTTATAGATGTGAGCTCCGTGAGCTGGCAATAAATGGCCGTGGCCACGCTGAGGTTCCGTCCCCGTGGGGGAATGAATGGGTCGTGCCCTCGTAGATTCAATCGGACCAGAGTCGAATCCTCTTATAAATAAGTGGCCGTACCACTTATTAATTATGGATTAGCTCAAGAGGAGATTAACTCCGTTAATTACCGGGAGGTCAGATTCTGACCCACACAGTTAGTCTCTCCGCTTATTGAGGTCGTGTTTCGGCCGAGCTCGATGAGCGGATTTCATCGATTGTGATTTATAAAAAAACTCGAATAAGGGGGTCGACTTATTGACGGCGGCGGCCTTAGTCGTTTACACGTTGGAGATGGCCGTAGCCTTTCATATATTGGAGGTGGCCGTAGCCTTTCATATAATGGCGATGGCCGTAGCCTTTCATATATTGGGGGTGGCCGTAGCCTTTCATATTTTAGAGATGGCCGTGGAAAATGAGTATGCGCCGGGTACGTATTTGGTCACGTCCAGAATTTTGAAGGCGTACGGCGCATTCTTTCAGCGTTTGCAGGCCGTTGCGATTATTCTGACGGCGGGACGTTGGCGGATGGCTGAGAAGCCGCTTCGCGGAGCTTGTCATACTGACGCTTGCTTCGGCAGAATCGAACCGTTTTACGGTTGGTCGTGCAGTTAATGATGGCTATTGGGTTTCGCGAAAGCCATTTATGTTGCCTATAAAGGTGGGTTGAGGCATTCATTTCTCATATCTTCATTGTTCATCTGAGAGAGAGACTCTGAGGAGACTTTTTCGTTTCGCTAATTCATCTTCTCTTTTCTTTCCTTTGATTGTGGTATCATTTGTCTTTAGTACAACAATGGCAGTCAGTTCTTCCCACGGTGCTCTTCCGGTAGATTTTTCGGTAGTTGGAGGGCCATCTCCGGCGATGGGAGGTGCAGAACAGATGGAGTCCAGCGAAATTCCGTCGGTTGACGAGGTGGTTCCTCGGCCCGGAGGTCTGGCGATTGATTTCACCGTCGACGCTGGAGAGGAACCGGTGGATGAAGCCCCGTTGATGGGGGAGATCGGGATGGCCCGATTGCGGGAACAGGGGGTCGTTCCTACCCATGCAGACATCGTTCTCGCTAGAAGCGAGGAGAGGGTCCACACCGACCGCAGGGGATACTGCGTTTTCTACGCCTATCCTTTCAGGTTGGGGTTCAAGATCCCGCTCCCAATGCTGGTGGTGGATTTCTGCCGTTATTACGGGGTGTGCCCGGGTCAGCTCACTCCTTCCCTCTACAAACTGCTGGCAATGTTCATCAAGTACGCGGAATTGGCCCGAAGGGAGGTCACGCTGCAGCATGTGCTGAGTCTCTACGCTCCCCAGAGAGTCCGTACCATGATTCAGGCGTGCCCTCGTGGGTCGAGGGGCCTGGTCATGAGATTGGATGACGAGGTCGACCCCCGCCCTTTCGAGCACTTCTTTTATATTAGGACCAAACACCTGGTGGCGGATGCTACTGGGTTCCCAGAGGCTTGGAACCATGCACGTAAGTTCTTTAGTGGTTGAATTCTCTTTTCTTCCCCTCTTTGTGATTTGTGCTTATGAGCGTTAATTCGTGTCTTTTTTTTGTAGCCGACAGGTCGCCGCCGCCCCCACTGTCTTGGATACGCGAATGGGTCGAGGCCGTACTCCCCCATACAAGGGGGATACGTACGTGGGCGGCTTTCTGGGAGAGGCATGGCCGTAGGCCCGTGGCAGGTAAAAAACCGATCTCTTCTTCTGTTCCGCTTTGTTTCAGCTCTATTCATTAACCTTGTTTTCTTGTGATTAGGGAGGGCACGCCGCGTCAGGGCCCCTCAATTGGCCTTCCGTCGGCCTGGTGCAGTTGCTCGGCTTACTGCAGCGCCGGTGTCGCGCTCAACACCGAGGGCGGCATCAGTCGAGTCTTCAGCGGTTTCTTCTCCATCACGGACCCTACTTCGGGACGAGGGGCCATCGGGGGTTGTGCGCTCTAGAGCGGAATCGTCATCAGATGGGGAGGAGGAGAGGCCGTTGATAAGGCGTAGGGTCGCGTTCGCACCGGCTCCTCCTGTGGTAATTAATTTGGGTTCCCCGTCGGCGGACGCGGAGAGGAATGCGGCTGCGGCGCCTGCCCTCGAGGGCGGACAATCAATGGGGGTTGCCCCGGTTGGCTTAGGCCGTGATGATACCGTCGCTTCGGCGACTCAATTGGTGGTTCCAGTCGCTGAGACGGGAGGTAGTTCCTCAGCGGCTGCTGATGTGGGTGAGGATGAGTCTGAATCCGACTTGGATCCCGACGACGTCCGTATGTTCCAGGAAGGCTCCACCAATTCAGCGGTGCGCGCAGAGGGGCGATCTCGCTTTATCGAGATTCCCACGGAATTGAACTTATTGCTCCAAGGGGAAAGCGTGGTGCCGCAGTTCGAGTCGCTGTGCTTGGAGGCT
>NC_031993.1:46850344-46852939 GCF_001879085.1 Nicotiana attenuata
TATTTTATAACACTTACATAATTTTAATATTATTAGTTTCTATTTTTTTTGGGGTCAAATAATAAAAATTTTATTTAACCAAGTATGAATGTGTACATTCACTAGTTCATTTTTGACTCTAGAACTAGTCCTCATCTTTGTAACTTTCTATGGACACTTCCTCCTATTAGTTGGATTCTATTACAATATATACCTATACTTAGTTTGGGTATGATTATTAGTTTTTATTTAAAAATGTTAAGAATTTAATATGTGTTGATATAAGAGTGTATAACAAAACTAACTAGTATATCATAATTAAAACCAAACAAAGTATTACTTGTAAGTTTCAAATATAATTAAAAAATAATGAATACATATCTAATTAATGTATGAATATCTTATGGTATAGTAGTATTTAAGCAACTATAATTTTGTGCCACTTATTCTGCATAGCAAATTATATATATTTAATCAAGATATTAAAATATGTTATAATGATATGGTATTTTACTTATCTTTATAACTTATTAACATAAGCCAAATTATACGTTGAATCTAAGAGTTGAAAAGTTAATATGGTACGGAAGGGGATCATGTCTCTCTTGTGACTAATATTTTATTTTTAATTGTAAAACTTACATAATTTTAATATTATTAATCTTATTTCAAAAAGTTTATGAATTTAATATGGTTGATATAAGAGTGTAAAATAAAACTAAGTAGTATATCATAATTCAAATTAAATAAAATATTAGTTATAAATTTCAAATATAATTAAATAAGCATGCAATAATATTTAATTAAATCTGAATATTTGAGTATAGAACTATATGTTTGTATTTGTATGTATCTACATTGAACACTAACTATATTCAATTTAAATAAGGTTAAAAGTCATTGATTTATTTGTCTAATACAATTTTGATAAATTAATAATTATCATAAGTATACTTAAACACTAAAAATTAAGAAGCTAATATAATTAAAATATGAGGATATAACAAATCTAAATATAATATCTCATAGAAAAAGAATTGTCAAGAAATATTTTTATTTCATGCAAATATTTGCTTTTATTCTATTTTGACGCAAATTATATATCTATTTTTTGTTTGCATAGTTAATTTTCTATTATTTATTTGTGATTTACTTTATTTGCATTTATTGATTTGTACTAAAGCATTTTTATTTAAGTAACAAGTGAAAGAAAGAAAAAATAGTATATAAGAAAAAGTAAAACAACGACAAAGTCAAACCAAAACCTAACTTCAACCTCAAATCCTCTCCCTCTAAGCCGCCACTCCCTCCCCCGCTTTCTCATTTTCTTCTTCAACCGTTGTCATATCGGTGCCTTCTTTCTTCCCAATTATATTCATATCTCTATATTTAAGGTTTTTAAATCTTCTTATTTCTATGTGACTTACATTCTGGGTTAACTTTTACGGGTTCCAACAATTTGATAAATATTGTGTATTATATTTTATATATAAATATTGCGAGGGAACTTGAAAATTACAATGATGTAATATTGGGATGAAGATCCTTTAAGAAGTTTTCTAAAAGTTTACAGGTTTGTGTACTTGTGCTGTTGCTTTGAGTATTTACAAGTTGTTATTTGTTAAAAATTCATGTAGAAGAATTATCAAGACATTATTTTTTCTTCGTGAAATTTTATTAATATTTTTACAAATTAAACTTGCATCTTTGTATTATAGTTTTTCTTGGGTTTGCTCATCCTTTTTGTGCTAATTGTTATTTCTTTTGAATTTACAGGGTGCATCTTAATTCTTGAATGCAAGATTTGAAGCTATTTCTTCCTTGAATATAATCGGGTGGCGACGTCTTGAATCCCCAAATCAAATACTTAGACTTTTTTTTGATGCGGAACCCTTAAAATTTTATAGATAAAGAAAAAATATCTAACCTAATGTACATAGTTTGTATTATTTTAGTTTGACAAGTATTTAAATTTGAGTTCATCTTATTGTTTAGCCTCCCAATAGCTAGGTTTTATTCTATAAACTTTATTATTTCTCTTGTAGAAGAGTTGTGTGTATATTGAGGATGCATGAACTTTAGATATATAATTGTATATTTTAGAATTAACTTTTGAAATTATTGATATGTCAGTTTGTATGAAGTAATTGATATTCCGAGCTTATTATGTTTCTAATTTTCATAAAATAAGATATGCATGGATGTGAGCACGTGATTTTTGCCCAAAGCAAATTATTCCAAAAGTTTCAAATAAAAGATTTTACGAATTTTTGTGAATTTTGTGGAATTTGGTGTTAATTGATTGCATGATAATTCATATGAAAATAAAAAAAAAATACATTTGCATTTAGGATTTAATTTCACAATTTAAGTATTAGTTAGGTATTAATTAGTTTTAGAACAAATTTAAAGAACATTGCAAAAAAAATAAGTTTTTTTGCACTTTTAAATTGTTAAATTGTTGTCATTTATCTTTAAATAGAGTTTTAAATAATTTTAGGAGTTAAATAGTTTAATTAGGTACTTTGTTGTGTTTTAGTCATTTTATAAAATCTAGAAAAAATCAAATACAAATAAAAAGCAAAACAAAAGTGAAAAAGGAAACTATTAAAATAA
>NC_031993.1:46852959-46855536 GCF_001879085.1 Nicotiana attenuata
ACAAGGGTAATACGTTTTTCAAGCGTTGCCGGTCAGGAGCCCGACCTGGAGAACAAGGGAATACTTTTCAAGCGTCAGCAGTCAGGAGCCCACCTGGAAAACGGACACATGTTTCAAATGGTAACAATCAAGCATCATTCGGAGGAATGGCAGCAATATCGCCAATCACAATGCAAGACAACAACAGGAATACCATCGGAAGATTACAAGATACAAGTTCAAGGCAACACAAGAACAAGTTAGAAGACATAGATAGGACTCTCTTGTAATTCATAGATCATAGCTTAGGCTAGCTTCTTTTTATTTTAACACGGTGTAATAAGGAGGTCAGCGAGCAGTAGCAACAGCAACAGCAGAAAGTCGCAGCTCTTGGTAGTCCCAGCTACCAGACATTCCCGAACTACACTGACCTGATTCCTGTTTAGCCCAGGATATGTAGGCAACCTTTTAAGCAGGGCGCGGTCAACTCTCTTAAAAAATGCTTCACACGGAATATGCGAACGGGCAAAAATCGCTCGTTTCCGCTCACTTATCTTTGCACGAAAACTCTTCGTGTTTCCGGGCAAAGAGGGGCAGCTGTGAGCACGTGATTTTTGCCCAAAGCAAATTATTCCAAAAGTTTCAAATAAAAGATTTTACGAATTTTTGTGAATTTTGTGGAATTTGGTGTTAATTGATTGTATGATAATTCTTATGAAAATTTAAAAAAAAAATACATTTGCATTTAGGATTTAATTTCACAATTTTAGTATTAATTAGGTATTAATTAGTTTTAGAACAAATTTAAAGAACATTGCAAAAAAAATAGTTTTTTTGCACTTTTAATTGTTAATTGTTGCATTTATCTTTAAATAGAGTTTTAAATAATTTTAGGAGTTAAATAGTTTAATTAGGTCTTTGTTGTGTTTTAGCATTTTATAAAATCAGAAAAAATCAAATACAAAATAAAAGCAAAACAAAAGTGAAAAAGGAACTATTAAAATAAAAGAAAGTGGGGCTTGATAAGAAGACCAAAATTGGGCCAAAATTGGCCTAGCCCAAATCAAAACCCCCTCAGACCCGCCTATTGAGCCCAAGACCCATCCCAATACCCGGTCCAGACCCCTCCCCTATGAAACAACGTTGTTTAGCCTCCAATTAATCTCAGCCGTCTATGATTGTTGATCTAACGGATGGGAAGTCCACAGCTTTTAATATATATATGTCTGAATGCACCCCACCCCCCCTCTCGTCTAACTCCTCCAAAACCCTAGAGACCGTCCCCTTCCGCCGCCTTCCACCGTCCGCCACCGGCCGGAAATCACCACCGGCGGCGGCGAAGCTCCAAACCACTCCAAAAATACACCCCTTATTCCTCTCGTCTTCCTCTTTCCAACCCCCAAAACCGCTTCCCCCAAATCCTAGCCAAACTTCTCGAATCCTCAATCGAAAATCCGACCAAAACGGTAACTCATCCAAAGTCAGCCAAATTAGCACCAAATCGTCCCCTCTCTTCCCTCATCCCAAATTTCCACTTGGTTTCCGTCGAATATCTCTGGAATTTGTCAAATCGTTAATCTAGGGTTTTTCGAAATCAAGTCTGTTTGGAGAATCAAATGCTCGATTGACTGTTAGCTAATGTTACATGTTTATTTCAGACGAAATAAACACGCGACATTAACTGAAAGCCAAATTCGAAGATAGTCAGTCGAATGCTCAAAATTAGTAAGTTTTTGTTCGATTCTGTTTTGATTCTGTTCAATATGTGTTTCATCTTGCTCTTGTAATTATTCTTAGCTTTAGTTTAATTTTGTTTGATTGGTTTAATCCTGTCTTGTTAATTTTAGGTATTAGTTTAATTTTTCGTTTTGAATCCGTCTTGATAAATGTTTGGTTTCAGTTTATGGTTCATTCTTATAGTCCTTAATCCTTTATTATCCGTCTTAGTCGATTCTGTTTAGGCATTGTTGATTTTAATTTTTGTTTTAATGTTTGATTTGTTAATTTTAGTTAGTCTAGTTTAGTTTAGTCTAGTTTAATCAGTAATTATCATCGGTAATGCCTTAATTCAGTGTTTGGTATTAATTAGCTGTTAGGTTTAGTTTAGTTTGGTTTGGTTATAGCTGATTTGGGCTCATTAAGACTAACTATGGTTAAAGCCTTAAATAAGATAAAAGTTTGTGTAGGTTAGTAATTTTAAGAGGGTTTCAGGGGTAGTTTAGGCATTGAAAAGGGTAGTTTAATCAGGTTTGGTAGTTGTTGAAATGAAGTAAGGATAGAATAGGAATTGTAATGGGTATAGACCCTTCTAGAGTGGGTTTTAGTATAGATTTCAATAAAATAGGTGTAGTTACTTGTGTAACAAGTCAAGAAACAAGGGGTAGAAAATAGAATTAAGATAGGGACTAATGGGTAAAGTGAAAATCTGAAATGGGACCCTAAGTTCACCTATAAATAGGCATTCATTTGCCTTGTGCAACAAGTTTTTTTCAGCTCTAAAAATTCCCCCAAAAAAACCATTCTTCAAGTTTTCATTAACAGAAATTCGAATCCAAACCCCTTTAGATCTTAGCTTTTCTTCAAAAGTTCAAAAAAAAA
>NC_031993.1:46855551-46868923 GCF_001879085.1 Nicotiana attenuata
AAACTATCTACTTGGGTTGGAGTTTAGTTTCTGGTTGAATTCGAGCTTGTGGTTGCTTAGTAAATTCTGGTTTCTGTTGTTGCTGTGCTGACCATTTCTTCCATTTGTTTTTGACCTTCAGGTACACATCTTGTATTTCCCAGGCTTTTGAAATGAAATGAAGTACTGATCAGGCCTCACTTGTTGAATTCCTTTGTTTTTAACTTGTAATTGATTAGAACTCTATTTTTGTATGTAATCAAACTAAGGACTGTATAATTGGACTGAATATCTGGACTGTGCAATGGATTTGAATTCTGATTATGTCAATTCACATGTTAGCATCCAATGTTTAATTTCTGTAATCAGAACTGGGCGGTGTTAGGCTGATATGATTGGACTGTTTCAATTTTTTTTTTAGTTCGTATCAATAGGACTGCATATTGCAGTTGTTTGCATGAACAAGTGTTAGTAGAATAATGTATCATACTAGCCTGATAGGTTGAAGTTGGAATGGAATAAGGACTTGAATATCTTGAGTTTGATATCCCCATATTATTAGTAATCACCTTAGTTTAGTCATCCCGACTCTATTTCTAATATTATTTGCAGAAAGTATTAGATACAATTTGAACAACTTGATTGGGGTCTATTAGATAGTAAAAGCGTATTATTATTCCAGTTTTGATTGGGCTCTATTAACGGATCAAGGCTTAACAGCCTATTTCTGAGTAATGTGGGCACCAGTTTCTACTGATGTGCAACCCCGCCCAGTTGTAATTAGCCCCTCCTTTGGGCCGGCGTTAGCCCTGAATGTTTAGTTGGCCTCTCAGGATCTGGGCTGATTCTAAGATTGAGGCCTAATGTGACGAACACCCAATCCACCATAGGTTCTGGTACGGGTTTTGGACCGTTCAGGCAAGTATTAATGAAATTAAATTGCATTATAGATATAGTCATTAATAGAAGAATTATAGTCCTTTTAGGATATCCTTTAAAATATTCGAGGTGCGCCGCGCCAAATAAAATCACAAATTGCGTGGCCCTTTTAATCATATTTAAAATATTTAGACCTCGGGAAGAGCCATTTAGCGAATTTCATGGCCTCCCACAAAGTTAATAATACGCTAGTTGCTTCAGGTCCGACATTTAATAACATTACCTCCCTAAACTCGGGTGTACATTTATGTGACCCAAATCTAAATCTCAACGGAGTCGAAATGCGTCAAAAGCCACGGGTGCACTGGTGTAATGTGGTTCGAGATACATTTTCACGACGTTGCAATTCTTATTAAAAAGACATAAAGTAAAAGCGGTTAAAATAAAAGGCACATAGGTTAGGATATGTTTTAAAATCAGATAAAAGCAAATACAACAGTTGAGCGACCGTGCTAGAACCACGAATCCGGGAATGCCTAATACCTTCTCCCGGGTTAACAGAATTCCTTACTCGGAGTTCTCGTTCGCGGACTGTTAACAGAGTCAAAATCTCCTCGGATCGGGATTCAACCGGTGACTTGGGACACCATTAATCTCCCAAGTGGCGACTCTGAATATTAATAATAGATCCCGTTCCGACTGTCCTTTAATTGGAAAAACTCCTTTACACCCTCGTAGGTGTAGGAAAAAAGGAGGTGTGACAGCTCTGGCGACTCTGCTGGGGAAACAAATCCAGAACTTTGGTTCTGGGTTTAGAATTCGAGCTTAGATATATTGTTGTATTTGGCTTTATCTGATTTCCTACATGTTTCATGTTAAATGTGCAAAATGTTACTTTTTACCGCTTTGATATTATCTGAACTGTATATAAACTGTGCCGAAACCCTTCTCTTCTCACCTCCGGGGATGTGCTTACTGGTTGAGACTCCCTATTCTGTTAGTGTCAATACACTGAAATAAGAAAGAGGCCGGACAAGTTACTAAGCCGGATGGCCTTTTGGTTCCCGGTACGTAGCCCCCTCCTCGACTCGAGTTGTCCGCTCGGGTACACAGTCTAGAACACATACCCAGGTTTTGAACCTAGAAGAACTTGACTTCATGCCGGATCCCTAGTAGGAACGCTTATCTGCATCACGTGCACTTTGACTTAGGGGACTCAACACAGGGGTTGGGTCCGTCTAGGACAGGTGTACCCGGAATAATGGACTATCCTGATGCATCCTACTTGTGCATTTATCTGTTTCGGACCCGTATGCTGACCGGCTTTGAAATTTGGGAAAAAGTGGAACAACCAAAAAAGAAAATAGCGGTGTAGAGAGTTAATTTCCTATATTAGAAAAAAACCAATGTCCAAGTAGTGCCGAAATGCTGCCGAATTTTTGAGAATATGAAAAAAAAAGAAAAGTTTTTTTAGTTTGCCAATGGAAAAGAAAAACAAAAAAAAAGAGTTTTATTTTCCAATTAGTTTATTTGCCACTGAAAAGAAAATACAAAAGAATCTTGCTTTCAGAAATAGTGAATTTGCCAATAAAAAACAAAAAAAAAACAAAATAAAGAGTCTTGTTTTCAAAAAAGTTAGATTTATTTGCCCGAACTACGCTGGTTTGATTCTCACCGGATGTGAGATACGTAGGCAACCCTCATCGGGTCCAACCTCCCCTTTTCAAAAATAGCCAAAAATGCCAAAATTTTAATTTCATCAGGAATAAGTCGGGTGACGCCATTCTTGTCAAAAATAAGCCAAATGTTCCAAAAAAGGGCGCCGGAAGGCTGTTTTTGCAAGAACAACCACCCTGAGTCATTTTCAACGGTTAGCAGACACAGCCTTAAAATCTTCTCCCCGAAGTGCTGAAAGGCCGTAACTGCAAAACCGGCCGTTTGTTTTAAAATTGGAAATTTGAACAAAAATAGTGTCATTTTTTTTTCTTTTAGGTCAAAATAAGTGATTAAATTACCTTAATAAATGTGCAGGATGAGCACGATTCAAAATAAGGGGAACTTGCATATAGGCCCGCGGCGAGACCGAACGATGTCCCGCGGGCACCAGGAGCTTTAATGTATTCATGATTGTCTTTTGAGTCTTTATTTCCTTTTCTACCAGAGTTTGTCTTTTGAGTCTGTATTTCCTTTTCTACTAGAGTTGATCATTTGAGTCTGTATTTCCTTTTCGTTAAAAGTCAGTCAGTTGATTAAGTCTGTATTTTCGTTTAAAGTAGAATAGGGATGATGGAGTCTGTAGTTCTTTTCTGCATTAGAGTCTGTTAGTTGTTTAATCTGTCAGTTTTGAGTCTTTGTAATAGACGTATTTTCTATCAATAAAATTGAAAATCCCAAAAAAAAAATATTTTGCTTCTACTTTACATTTATTCTGCAAGAACTACGCTCGATCTTATTCACGCGGGGTCGTGATACGTAGGCAATCTCCATAGGATTCGACCATAACCAAAAGAAAAAGAAAAAAAAACTAGAAAAGAGAGGAAAAATCACAAAAGGCAAAAAGAAAAGAAAAGAGCGGAAAAACAAAACTCAAGAAAGGAAGGAAATAGGAACGAGAGAGGACAAAGGCAAGAGTAAAGAAAAAAGAAGGAAAAAGAAGAAAAACAAAGGAAGAAAAGTTTGCAATTGGAAATAAGGAAAAGCCGGGATGACGCATGCGCCCGATCAAAAGCTGTTACCAATGTGTTAAATGCCCTAACGCTAACGTGATGGTTTCATTTTGCCATATCATTCCAGACAGGTGGTTGGTTTGTGGTTTTAAAAGTAACTTTTCCCTGCAACACAAAGGCAAAAGGCAATGGCAGAGAACAACAGAACTGAGTTGCTTGATACCGATGTTCGACAACAGTTGGTGGAACGGGATAATGGGTTGGTTGAAGAGGTGCGGATGCTGAGACAACACATGACAAACATGTATCAAGCCTGGATGACTGGAAAGGCCCCACCCCCGCCACCACCAATTTTCCCGGACGCTACCCAAACTCCCAACACAATGCCGGATGATCCTCCATATTCTCCAGATACACCCGCTTATCACGCTCGCCCCAACTACCCTAGTAGCTCCATCGCTCATCCTTCAATCACTTCTCCCCAATATTGCCCTCCTGTCATATCCGTTACCCCAGACAATGAANGCTGTAGGTTTGTTAGTTTGGTTGGTATAGCTGATTTGGGCTCATTAAGACTAACTATGGTTAAAGCCTTAAATAAGATAAAAGTTTGTTTAGGTTAGTAATTTTAAGAGGGTTTCAGGGGTAGTTTAGGCATTGAAAAGGGTAGTTTAATCAGATTTGGTAGTTGTTGAAATGAAGTAAGGATAGAATAGGAATTGTAATGGGTATAGACCCTTCTAGAGTGGGTTTTAGTATAGATTTCAATAAAATAGGTGTAGTGACTTGTGTAACAAGTCAAGAAACAAGGGGTAGAAAATAGAATTAAGATAGGGACTAATGGGTAAAGTGAAAATCTGAAATGGGACCCTAAGTTCACCTATAAATAGGCATTCATTTGCCTTGTGCAACATGTTTTTTTCAGCTCTAAAAATTCCCCCAAAAAAAAAACATTATTCAAGTTTTCATTAACAGAAATTCGAATCCAAACCCCTTTAGATCTTAGCTTTTCTTCAAAAATTCAAAAAAAAATAAAAATAAAAAAAAGTCACAGAAAATCCCAAAAATACTGTTACATTTAGTTCCTTAGATCATTTTCCAGTTTTTAGCAACTGTCTCGAATTTCTAGCCTAGATAAATATAAAAATAGCATGAAATTCCTTGTGATCAGCTGTTGAAGTTTCAGAGTGTGTGTTGGGTGTATTTTCAACTTCGTTTGGTGTTATTCAAGCTACTTTGATTGGTTTTCTATCCAATTCGGTGTGAAACATCTACTGGGTTGGAGTTATTTCTGGTTGAATTCGAGCTTGTGGTTGCTTAGTAAATTCTGGTTGCTGTTGTTGCTGTGCTGACCATTTCTTCCATTTGTTTTTGACCTTCAGGTACACATCTTGTATTTCTCAGGCTTTTGAAATGAAATGAAGTACTGATCAGGCCTCACTTGTTGAATGCCTTTGTTTTTAACTTGTAATTGATTAGAACTCTATTTTTGTATGTAATCAGACTAAGGACTGTATAATTGGACTGAATATCTGGACTGTGCAATGGATTTGAATTCTGATTATGTCAATTCACATGTTAGCATCCAATGTTTAATTTCTGTAATCAGAACTGGGCGGTGTTAGGCTGATATGATTGGACTGTTTCAATTTTTTTTAGTTCGTATCAATAGGGCTGCATATTGCAGTTGTTTGCATGAACAAGTGTTAGTAGAATAATGTATCATACCAGCCTGATAGGTTGAAGTTGGAATGGAATAAGGACTTGAATATCTTGAGTTTGATATCCCCATATTATTAGTAATCACCTTAGTTTAGTCATCCCGACTCTATTTCTAATATTATTTGCAGCAAGTATTAGATACAATTTGAACAACTTGAATGTTTAGTTGGCCTCTCAGGATCTGGGCTGATTCTAAGATTGAGGCCCAATGTGACGAACACCCAGTCCACCATAGGTTCTGGTACGAGTTTTGGACCGTTCAGGCAAGTATTAATGAAATTAAATTGCGTTATAGATATAGTCATTAATAGAAGAATTATAGTCCTTTTAGGATATCCTTTAAAATATTTGAGGTGCGCCGCGCCAAATAAAATCACAAATTGCGTGGCCCTTTTAATCATATTTAAAATATTTAGACCTCGGGAAGAGCCATTTAGCGAATTTCATGGCTTCCCACAAAGTTAATAATACGCTAGTTGCTTCAGGTCCGACATTTAATAACATTACCTCCCTAAACTCGGGTGTACATTTATGTGACCCAAATCTAAATCTCAACGGAGTCGAAATGCGTCAAAAGCCACGGGTGCACTGGTGTAACGTGGTTCGAGATACATTTTCACGACGTTGCAATTCTTATTAAAAAGACATAAAGTAAAAGCGGTTAAAATAAAAGGCACATAGGTTAGGATATGTTTTAAAATCAGATAAAAGCAAATACAACAGTTGAGCGACCGTGCTAGAACCACGGAATCCGGGAATGCCTAATACCTTCTCCCGGGTTAACAGAATTCCTTACTCGGAGTTCTGGTTCGCGGACTGTTAACAGAGTCATAATCTCCTCGGATCGGGATTCAACCGGTTACTTGGGACACCATTAATCTCCCAAGTGGCGACTCTGAATATTAATAATAGATCCCGTTCCGACTGTCCTTTAATTGGAAAAACTCCTTTACACCCTCGTAGGTATAGGAAAAAAGGAGGTGTGACAATGGATATGGAATATTTGAAAATTTTTAAAATATCGGGGTAAAAAAAAGGCTATAGGAATGCATTTGTGACAGAAGCATTTATTGTCACTATAAATTAATTTTTCATCACTAATTTAAAATGTAAATAAAAATTTAGTTAGAAAATAAAATATAATAAAAAAAATTTAATCATGGATATTGGTGACCATTTGTAGCTACAAAATAATGAATTTGAAGCTAAACATAAAAACTACACTACGTGGCTAATATGTGAACACAGCTACTTGTCAAAAATTTTGTGGCAAAATATATCCCTTTGTGGCTAAAGTACAAAGGATAGCTACATAGTTGGTTTGTTGTAGCAAAAGAATAAATTAATTAGCTACAGGTATAGATTTTCCGTGGCAAAATTTTTATCAATATAGCCATATCATAAAAATTCTTGTAACAATATGTTTTAATCCTTAGCCATAAAATATTAAAGTTTGTAGCTAACTTTTAGCTACGCTACATTTTGCTACGCATGCTACGGAAAAAATTATTGTAGCTAAAGTGTTTAGCCACGGAAATTTTCATATTTAGCTACGATATACTTCGTAGCTATATATGCTTAATGTTGTAGTGTAAAATGAAAAAATTGTAAGTTTGTTTGCCGGGTTGAGTCTAAATTTCATATTCATTTGGTTTTTTTATTACAAGAGTACTTGATTAAATTTGGAAAAGAATATAAATTTGATGATTTTGAGTAATTTTGGTGCAACTTTTGTTTTCGCAATATGTTATGATAATATTTTTTATTGGCTTTGCAACAATACAAATCACTACACGGTAATCTTGTTTGCTTAATAGTGCATTATTTCTTCTTTTCATGAACTCAGGGATAAAGAATCTTTTATCGATAAAATGCAAAAATATTTTGCAAAAAATACTAGCTAAGTAGCAGAATAATAACTTTAAGATTTGGGTATTACTTTGAATGGTTTGAAAATTCAAGCTCTCAACAGTTATATAGACCAAATGTAATATATGCATTAACACTTTAGGGAAATTACCAGCTATGTCACTCTACAAACTTTCCTAACAAAAAATAGCCCAAAATAAAATATCTACTAAAAAAGGCCCAAATGTCATTTTTGGCCCAAATAGTTTCAAATAATGTCAGTTTCTTTTTGTATCCGTTATAATACAAAACCGAGTTCTCTCTCTTTCTCTATATCTCTCTCTCTCTCTCTCTCTCTCCCTCTCTCTCTCTCTCTCTCTTTCTGCCATTTTTCCCTAAATTCAACCAAAATTGAAGAAATTGACGACAAAACAAGATACATTTTCGGTTATTTTCGTCTGATTCCAGGTATTTTGGAGTAGAAAACCTCTTCTTTTGTATATTTTTCTGATTGCATGTGTTTTTGTAGAATCGATGTTGCTTTTATTTAGGCTTTTGCGACTGATTTTGTAAGTTTTTGTCGAGTTTTTGTATTAATTTCTTCACAAATTTCTGTAACCTTTTGTTCGTATATTTTTTAAAAAAAATTTGTCATTGAAACTAGTTTCAATTTTGAAACAGAGCAATATGAGAAGACAAACTCGTTCGATGAGTTCATCACCTTATTCAAAGTCTGTTTCAATAGAGAAATCGAGCAACATCAGAAGAGAAACTAGGTCGATGAGTTTATCTCCTCATTCAACCCCGGTTTTAGTTGAGAAATTGATTGATGAACAAAATATGCGAAGTCAAAATCGTTCCGACAGTGTTAAAGTGTTAGAATCTCGAAAGGATATTGTTGGAAAAATTGAGAAAAAGAAGAGCAAGAGAAAACGTGTCGTGGAGGACGAAGTGAATTTGGGTGTCAAACCAAAAAAAAACAAGGTTCAGAAGGCAGAAAAAGTTAAAATTCCTGACAAAGTTTGTAAGGTATATACAATTTCAGTTATACTTTTTTCTATTGTAGACTCTTCTTTTAAAATTTGGATTTAGTTTGTATTTGTTTGTTTTTAATTCGTGTCATGTATTTGTTAGCCTTGGAAACTCTATATTCCAGTTGGTGAGCCGTTTCCTGTTACTCATTGGTCATCATACACTAATGTGGACATTGTATCGGTTTTACAGTCAAAGTTGACTGATGTCCAGCTTCGGATGTTTAGGGAAAGTTGTTTTGGCTATTTCCTTGATTTACCTCGAGTTGCTATCCAGGCACAACTTATTCGTTCTTTAATGTTTAGGGAGTTGGTTCAAGATAAGTGTGACCAATTTTATGTGAAATTGAATGACGAATGTGTTTTACGTTTGGTCTTCGAGAATTTGGTATTGTAAGTCGTTTAAACTGTTGTGGTAATGAACCTGTTGAGGGTAAATTCAGTGGACTCAATAGGTTGGTGGATACTTATTTTTCTGGCGTTGAAGTTGTTTCAAAGAACTCACTTATTGATTGTTTTGAGAAGAAGAAATGGCAGTCTGGTGAAGACGCAGTTAAGATTGCAATCATTTATNCTGTATTTCGTTTTTTTTTTGGAGTTAGGTCATTTGGGTTTGTATATCTTTTTACCAGAGTCAGTGGATTGAGTCTGTATTTTTGTTTGAATTAGAATAGGGATGATGGAGTTTGTAGTTCTTAGAGTTTGTTAGTTGTTTTGAGTCTTTGTAGTAGACAAGTTTGCTATCAATAAAATTGAAATTGCCAAAACTATCATGCTCCTACTTTGCAAGAACTATGCTCGGTCTGATTCACGCGGGGTCGTGATACGTAGGCAATCTCCATAGGATTCGACCATAACCAAAAGAAAAAGAAAAAAAAACAAGAAAAGAGAGGAAAAACCACAAAAGGAAAAAAGAAAAGAAAAGAGCGGAAAAACAAAACTCAAGAAAGCAAGGAAATAGGAACGAGAGAAGACAAAGGCAAGAGTAAAGAAAAAAAGAAGGAAAAAGAAGAAAACAAAGGAAGAAAAGTTTGCAATTGGAAATAAGGAAAAGCCGGGATGACGCATGCGCCCGATCAAAAGCTGTTACCAATGTGTTAAATGCCCTAACGCTAACGTGATGGTTTCATTTTGCCATATCATTTCAGACAGGTGGTTGGTTTGTGGTTTTAAAAGTAACTTTTCCCTGCAACACAAAGGCAAAAGGCAATGGCAGAGAACAACAGAACTGAGTTGCTTGATACCGATGTTCGACAACAGTTGGTGGAACGGGATAATGGGTTGGTTGAAGAGGTGCGGATGCTGAGACAACACATGACAAACATGTATCAAGCCTGGATGACTGGAAAGGCGCCACCCCCGCCACCACCAATTTTCCCGGACGCTACCCAAACTCCCAACACAATGTCGGATGATCCTCCATATTCTCTAGATACACCCGCTTATCACGCTCGCCCCAACTACCCTAGTAGCTCCATCGCTCATCCTTCAATCACTTTTCCCCAATATTGCCCTCCTGTCATATCCGTTACCCCAGACAATGAACATCTACCCAACGCACGTAATGCCCGATTTCACCCTTCAGAGGTTGCCCACAAGGTCCTTGATCCATACAAGAAGAGCTCCCAGGATGAGCAGATTCATGGTAGAAATGAAAGGGTTACGGGAAGAACAGGGCGAGAAGAGATACCCAGGAAATTGACAAGCACAGAGCTGTCCTTAAGGGACAAGCGAAGAGTGGAAGGCCAGGGTAGCATGACTTGCAAAGGACCGATTGTGCCACATGACACCCGCCTGCCCGCAGGATTCAAAGTACCAAACTTTAACTTGTACGATGGGCGTGGAGATCTGGTAGCCCACCTGAGGACCTATTGCAACGAAATGAGGATTGTTGGAGAGAAAGATGACGTGATGATGGCATATTTCAGTAAAAGCCTAACTGGGGCAGCTTTGGATTGGCATGGTCGTCAAAATATCGATGGGTGGCTTACATTGGGCGACATGGCTCAAGACATTGTCCGATACTTTCAACGCAAATCAAGTGTTACCCCAGACCGCACCTTGCTATCTAAGATGGAAAAGAGGCCGGAGGAAAGCTTTAATGAATTTGGGCTCAGATGGAGGGAGCAGGTTGCTCGAGTCAGTCCCCCGATCAGCGAAGAAGAAATGGTTAAGCTTTTTCTACAGGCCCAGGGACCCACCTACTACAGTCATTTGATCCCGGCCTCGGGTAAGCCTTTCAATGATGTGTTAAAAATGGGGGAGCTAGTGGAAGAAGGAATCAAGTCAGGAAAAATCGTGAGTCGTTCGGAAGCAAGTCAGAACGTACCAGTAAGCTTGGTTGGAAGAAAGAGGAACAGAAAGGACGATCCGATAAGTTTTCCTGATCAACACTTCCGGCCTCGACATCGTCCCTGTGGTTATCCTTGTGCATTAGATGACCTTCTTCAATGTTACTTCTCTCCACAGAAATCCCAAAGTCGCACATCACACTCTCAGTACCCAGCTCCTCAAAATGCCCATCTACCCCCGCGAGCTTCCCAAAAATACCCCGACTCAGGTTTCCGGCCCAATCCGGCATTTAAGAATAAGAGGTTACGAAAGAAGAAAGACTTCACTCCGTTGGGAGAATCATACGCCAGTCTGTTTCAGCGGTTAAGGACACTGGACATGTTGAAGCCAATTTAGATAAAAGTGCCGAACCCTCCTCCAAAGAAGTTCGATCATTCTCAACAGTGCGCATACTGCTCAGGTGCCTTGGGGCACAACATAGAGAAATGTTGGAATCTGAAGAATGCAATTCAAAAGCTTATTGATGCAGGCGACATCGTCGTGCAAAATCCAGATGCAACAAACACTGGCCAAGATCTAGCTCCTGTGCACAATGAGACGCATATGGTGGGTACGATTAATCGTGAGAATGAGCCGGTAGAAGAAACCCAGAAGCAGTTTGCTCAAAACAACGTGATGAAGACTTGTGATAATTCCAGCAATCTTGGTGTGAAATTCAGTGGCTAAGACGTCATGCTTGGTAATTGGAAAGACGCTCCATCTCTTGGAGTTTTGGTGGTTTATTTTGTTGTTATTTCTGTTGTCCGGGTTATTTCAGGGTTGTAATCCGGATATTGTCTTGTTACTCAAACCCTTCTATCCCTTCACTTTGTCTTGTTTGTCTCGTCGTAGTAGCTTGTGTAGTGCTGTTTAGGTTTGTTCAAGGGTTGTAACTCTAGTCTAGTTTGCTTGTTTCGTTGTTTAAAGCCTTTCACCGTCAGTATAATGCAATTCTCTATTTCCCGCCATTTCTAGTCATTTTATCTGGTTCCTTTCTCCTTTTGCAATTCTCTTCATGCTGGTTCTGGTGACATGACATGCACGCATAATTCTCAGCCTGGTTTTATAAGTCAGTTTGGTAATGAAACAATAAAACAATGTTAAAGATGTAAGGACAGTCGAGGGATTTTGAAATCTCTTCGAGCCCAAATTGTGTGAAACTGGGTCAGACGGAACATAATACTGGGGAAATGCATCATGCCACATCGGCTTGAAACCAAAGGCAAGTTTGCCTCAAGTCTACAAGGGCCGCTCGTGGTACCGAGATTGTTGTCCAATGGTGCTAGGTAATTGACAAATACAGAAGGCAAATATGTGAATATGGTTAGTAATTCTGGTGCAATCAAAAGATGTTGTGTGTTTTCCTCAGCTTGTTTAACTGCGCAGTTTGTACTCGGTATTTTTTGAAGATTGGAATGACGAAGGCATTTTTATTCTGCTATCCAAACACTTTGTCCTTTGTTACCCCTTTGAGCCTCGATTATTTTCTTGCATACCCCTCTTTCGGAATCATTAATCAGACTCGCAAGTTCAAATGGGGATGTAAATGGAGAAACAAGAGAAAAACAGTGAAGAAGAAAAAGAAGAGAAAAAAAAACAAAGAAAAGAAAGAAAACAAAAGAAGAGAAAAGAAAAGAAAAAGTAAAAAGAGAAAAGAGAAGAAAAGAGAAGAAAAAAAAAGGAAAAGAAAAGAATGAAAAGAAAGGAAAAGAAAAGCGGAAGAAAGATCGCAACAATCAAAGTAGTCGCCTGAACTACGTTTGACTTGATCCCGAAAGGGTACGTAGGCAGCCTCTCTCTGAGGTTCAGTCACACCAAAACAAAAATCCAAAGTCCCCCAAGAAAGAAACTGGGGCAGAAGTTGTGGTTGTTGTGAGGAATCTGATTCTGAAAGTTGTAACTTTGAACCCATGATTGAATTGTTTTGAGCCTTTGATACCCTTCCTTTCTAACCCTATCCAAAAGCCCACATTACGGTCCAAAGAAAGACCTTCCGATCAGTCTTCAAGAAATGCCGAGTCAAGTGAGCAGAGGTGAATCATATCAGGGGCAACACTCCGGTCCAAACGAAGGAAATGAAGAATGAGAAAGTCTTGTTGATGAGAACCCTCACGGGTACCCCCAAGGTGATGAAAGCTGAGAGAGATCAAAATGAGAGAGTCTTATTGGTGAAAACTTTCACGGGCACCATAAGGCGACGGTGAGTTGAGAGAAAAATCAAAATGAGAGAGGCTTGATGGTGAAAACCCTTCGGGCACTACAAGTCGAATAAGGATTGTGAATCGGACCGGGCAAGCGGAGCATTGAAGCCCAGTTTCACGGCAAACGGTACAACAAGAGCTGAACATCAGATTTGCTAAACAGAGTAGGTTGCAGGTGCATGTTAAGGTCGTTAGAGTCGGTATCCACATCTGATGGATTGCTACTCTGTAGGTTTCTTGTTAGGAATCGTCTCTCTCCATTAACCTTTACTCCAATCCTCCCACTTTGTTTTACTCCTTCGTCCTAGGTCGGTTGTTCAAAACAAGTGAGAAATGACATCAAAATCTGCCACCAAGCTTTCCAATTAAACAACACGGGACCTGGTGAGCACATAAAGGCGTCAAGCCAGGAGAAAACCGCAGGCATACTGAGTTGGCCACAATCAACATGCTTTGGGATTCGTGCAAAATACAAGGGTCTGATTTAGGAACCACGCAACAGATGGAGGGGTTTTGGTGAACGGATCAGAGGTAGTCTCCGTGTCAAGGGTAGCAAAAAAAGTGGTTAGTCAATAAACAAGCAAGATCTTCGAGGGGGAATCAGTTATCGTGACAAGTGAAAGAACAATAAACTCAAGGCTAAAGCCAGTGGTCAAGAAAGAACATCATATACACAAAGCAGGGACAATAGACATGCTGCGGGATCCATATGAGA
>NC_031993.1:46871253-46905724 GCF_001879085.1 Nicotiana attenuata
CCCAAAACGACGTCGTTTCGGCCTGTTAAATCTGGACCGTCGAGGTTACAAGATCTAACGGTCGAGAAGCCTACGTCCATAATTATATAACTGTCCTAACTATACCCCCCCCCCCTCAGACCCCCCCTGCCTCTCATCTCTCACACTTCAGAGAACCCTCCGTCGCCTACCACCGCACGCCGCCGGCCGGAAATCGCCTCCGCCGGCGGCGGTTGTCCAATGGCCCTGAAATTTACACCATGTCCTCTTCGTCACCTCCCCATTCCATATCTGCTATTGGTTTCTTTCAAACATCACCCAAACGTCTCAAATAATTCAAACCCTAGCACCGTAACCGCCGTGTACGGCGGCGAAGCTCCAAAACCACTCCAAAAATACACCCCTTATTCCTCTCGTCTTCCTCTTTCCAACCCCCAAAACCGCTTCCCCCAAATCCTAGCCAAACTTCTCGAATCCTCAATCGAAAATCCGACCAAAACGGTAACTCATCCAAAGTCAGCCAAATTAGCACCAAATCATCCCCTCTCTTCCCTCATCCCAAATTTCCACTTGGTTTCCGTCGAATATCTCTGGAATTTGTCAAATCGCTAATCTAGGGTTTTTCGAAATCAAGTCTGTTTGGAGACTCAAATGCTCGATTGACTGTTAGCTAATGTTACATGTTTATTTCAGACGAAATAAACACGCGACAATAACTGAAAGCCAAATTCGAAGATAGTCAGTCAAATGCTCAAAATTAGTAAGTTTTTGTTCGATTCTGTTTTGATTCTGTTCAATATGTGTTTCATCTTGCTCTTATAATTATTCTTAGCTTTAGTTTAATTTTGTTTGATCGGTTTAATCCTATCTTGATAATTTTAGGTATTAGTTTAATTTTTCGTTTTGAATCCGTCTTTATAAATGTTTGGTTTCAGTTTATGGTTCATTGTTATATTCCTTAATCCTTAATTATCCGTCTTAGTCGATTCTGTTTAGGCTTTGTTGATTTTAATTTTTGTTTTAATGTTTAATTTGTTAATTTTAGTTAGTCTAGTTTAGTTTAGTCTAGTTTAATCAGTAATTATCATCGGTAATGCCTTAATAGGTTTAGTTTAGTTTGGTCTGGTTATAGCTGAATAGGATAGGATCTCGTTTAACCACGGTTAGTTCTTGACCAGTTACTACGATAATAGGGGAATGGTCCGGTTTAGCTCAGTAATTCCAAGAGGGTTCAAAGGGTAGTTTTAGGCATGGAAAAGGGTAGTTTCATTAAGATTGGTAAATTCAAAACTAAGGCAAGGGTAGTATAGGTATTGTATAGCTAGAAGAACACCCTAGGGCCTTCTAGAATAGGACTTTAGTGTAGGATTCAGTAAACTTAGGGCAGTAACTTGTGTAACAAGTCAGAAAATAAAGGGTAAAAATAGAATTAAAATAGGGACTAATGGGTAAAGTGAAAATCTGAAATTGGACTCTAAGCTCACCTATAAATAGGCATTCATTTGCCTTGTAGAAGAAGTTTTTTCAGCCTCTAAACTTACCCCCCCCCCCCCCCCCAAAACCGTGTATTACTTCAACTTTCAGATCTAGCTTTTGAAATTCAAACGTCCAAAAATCCAAAAACAATAGAAAATTTAATAGAAAAACCAAAAAAAGACAATCACTGTTTTATTGAAATTTTCAGTTTAATTTCCAGCTTTCTTAGCTCCAAGTCTGGTATTTGAGGTTAAGTTCTGGTGGGTTTTGGGTCCAATTGAGCTAGTCTAGGGTTAAGTTCTGGCCTGTTGGAAGTTTTAAGTGTATTCAGGTCTATTTGCGAGTTTATTTGGCTTAATCTGATGCTGTTTTGCTTATCACTAGGCTTGGGATTATCATTTTGATCTCACATTATCTTCCTGCTGCTGTGACCTGCTGTAATACTGCTAATTGCTCAATTATTAGCTGATCTCCTCTCCCTCTCACTTATATCTCAATTTCCAGGTATGTCACTAGACTCAAGTGACGTTGGATAATGAATCAGCATGTATGGGAGTTGGTTATTGAAGAACTGTTTGATTTGGCCTGGAATTTTCAATTTAGGAACTGTTTAAATAATTTTGTACGTGTAAATTGGAACTTATTGGACTGAAACTGTTTTGTAGTAATTGGACTGTTAAATTCCAGATCTGGATTCATTTTTTTTTAGCTTGTGTCTTCAGTAAATGTAGTTGAACTCTCGTGATAGTTTTAGCTTAGCATTGGAATATACAACTTCCTATATATTAAGTCTTGGCATAATAAATAGCTTTTAGCAATAGTTTCAAAATTTGTTCCTAGAGTCACGAGTTCCCTATGTGAATTTTGCTAGTGTGAATAACATACTGAATTGTTAGTGAATGATGTTAGTTCTTAATATTAGCTCTTAAAACACTTGACAAGCTTTTCAGTAGTTGTAAAACTGTCCGAATAATTCATCTTAGCAATTCGTTTATAGCCTGTTAAATGAGACTAAGTAGCTATTGAGTTTCAGTTAATGTATTCATTTGGAATATCAGTTAATGGTAAGGTCTTGACAATCAAGGGTTAATGAATTAGCTAATGTTTAGTCGCAAATCACGCCTGAAGAAATAAAAATGCAATACGCCTGTCTGGATTCATATAGAAGACCATTTAAAATAGTTGAGCTTATTCAAGATAGATCAAGTGAAGTTTATACTAATTTGGTTACTGATCATATTTACTGGCTCCAAATTAAAAGTGAGAGTGGGCCTTTGAATTTGTTCTGGGCCCAGGCAGTCCCGCCCTTTTTAAAAGGAAGCATGAATTGCTTTGAAATACCTGCTAGATATGTTTTGTTCTATTCATTCAGTTATTGGGCCTAATTGTGAGGACTTGACTTATAGACTTTTGGATATTTCAAATATGTTAATTAATTAGGATTTTTCTTGTATTGATAGAGACAAATAAATAGAAAATCGTAGTCTACTTTAGATTTGCCTTTTAAATAATAAATGAGACGAGCCTCGCCAATTGAAATACGAATGCGGGGCCCTCAATAAATGTTATATAAAAATACTTAGAATTCGG
Organism: Nicotiana attenuata; assembly: GCF_001879085.1. Taxonomy (NCBI): domain Eukaryota; kingdom Viridiplantae; phylum Streptophyta; class Magnoliopsida; order Solanales; family Solanaceae; genus Nicotiana; species Nicotiana attenuata. The sequence goes on from NC_031993.1 coordinate 46,874,299, forward strand.
GCGGACCATTTAGCGAATTTCACAGTCTTCCCCAAAGATAATAAACGCGTAGTTGCTTTAGGCGCGTATTTTAATAATATTACCTTCCTAAATGTGGGTGCACATTTATGTGACCCAAATCCAAATCTCAACGAAGTTGAAATGTGTTGACAATCACGGGTGCACTGGTGCGACGTGGTTCGAAACGCATTTTCACGACGTTGCAATTCTTATTAAAAATAACAATAAAAGCGGTTTACTAATAAAAGGCACATAAGTTAGAACATGTTTCGAACTCAGATAAAATCAATTGCAACAGTTGAGCGACCGTGCTAGAACCACGGAATCCGGGAATGCCTAATACCTTCTCCCGGATTAACAGAATTCCTTACTCGGATTTCTGGTTCGCGGACTGTTAATAGAGTTATAATTTTCTCGGTTCGGGATTCAACCGATGACTTGGGACACCATAAATCTCCCAAGTGGCGACTCTGAATTTTAATAACAAATCCCGTTCCGATTGTCCTTTAAGTGGAGAAACTCCTTACGCCGTCGCGGGTGTCGCGAAAAAGGAGGTGTGACAAGAGTTCGCATTTGTGAGCATGATTTCTTCGCTTTTGCGAGCTACTCATCGCAATTGCGAAGAGTAGCTGGGCCAGACAGTCCTCGCAATTGCGAGAAAAAGCTTCGCATTTGCGAAGCGAGTCTGGGGAGGGCATGATCGCAAATACGATCATTTCTGCCGCAATTACAAAGTGGGATGTTCGCAGTTGCGAACAATCCTTTGCATTTGCGAAGGCAGCAGAGGTGCGAAGGAATTCGCATTTGCGAGCTTCACATTTGCGAAGATCAGGTCGCAATTGCGACATTTGCAGTTGTGTAAAAGTGACTTAGACATGCTTTTTCTCCCATTCTTTAAATTTTCAAAACCTAAAACACTAGAAGCTATTTTCCAAAGATCATTTCTTCCCCAAAACCTTGGTGAGTGATTCTAAACTAGTTTCTCTCAATCTTCACTTCATTATACAAGATTTCAACCTAGAATCTAGGGTTTTCATGGTGGAATTGGGGATTTTTGGGTAGAAACTAGGGATTTTGAAAATGGGATTGAGACCTCAAATCGAGGTTGGATTCCAAATCCAATTATATATCCGGGCTCGGGGGTGAATGGGCAATGTGGTTTTGGTCCGAATTTCGGGTTTGGACCAAGCGGGCCCGGATGTTCACTTTTGTTGACTCTTTCAAAAATGGCATCAATTGACCCCTTTGCAATTGTGGGTAGTTCCTAAGGCTTAAATTGAATCGCTTGGTTGGTAATTTGCTACATTCTATTGGTATGGAGGCTTGTTTGGATGGAAAAGATGTGGTTGAGCTTTGAGTTTGGTCGTTGAAGCGAGGTAAGTGTCGTAGTTAACCTTGGCTTGAGGGATTAGGTTTTATTTGGCTATTTGCTACGTGTTTGAATGTTGCGTACAAAGTATAAGTGAGGTGACGAGTACCTATGCGTCGTTGTCGAGTCATAGCATGCGAGTGAGTCTTATTCATGAAATTGTAGCTTTCCGTGATCATATTACCCATGCTTAGACTAGTTTATCGTGATGTTGATCGTTCTTATCATATTTACGAATTTATGTTTTGGTTGAGTATTGATTCAAAGTTGAATTTGGTATTATGGAACCAATTGTTGAAGTAAGACTTGTTCTTGATATTTCTATCTCCCTGTTGTTATTATTTATTATTTTGGTGAGGGAGAGTGCTAATGCATGAAGGGTGATGTCGTGCCATGTTGTGTGAGTGTTAATGCATGAAGGGTGATATCGTGCCATATTGTAAGTGTTAATGCATGAAGGGTGATGTCGTGCCATGTTATCAGAGAGTTAATGCACGAAGGGTGGCGCCGTGTAGTTCCTATTTGATTCATATGGTAAGGTTGAGAGCAAAAGCACGAAGGGTGATGTCGTGTACTTTCTTTTTCTGTGGTTACTTGTCCTTATCCGTTCTAAAATTATATTGGTTTGTCAAAGTTCTAGATTCTACTGTGATCCTTTATTTTTTGATCCCCTCAGCATGTCCACCTCCCAATATTACTTGTCTTGTTTCTTTTATCGATGTTAATGGCATATATATTGATATAATGTACATGTTTATTTGTAGGTGTTTTGTCTTAGCCGCGTCCCTACTTTGCCGAGGTTAGGCTCGGCACTTACAATTACATAGGGTCGGTTGTACTGATACTACACTGCACAATGTGCAGATTTTGGTGTTGGTCCAAGTTTATCGACAGGCATAGGAGCTCGGACCGGACCAACAAGGTAGATCTGTCGGCGTTCACAGACCCCAAGGTCCCTGTCTATCTCTTTTATTTTACTATTTCTATTGTTCAAACAGTTTTAGTTCATTTAGACTTGTAATTGTAGTAAATCTTAGAATGTTCGTGAACTGTAACTCCAGATCCGGGAAGTAGTACATATGTTGAGGTTGTTATAATTTTCCGCATTCACTCTAACTCGTTATTATTTAATTGCTGTTAATTACTGAAATGTATAACAATGGGCTTAATGATTCTCTAATGTTGGCTTGCCTAGCAAGTGAAATATTAGGCGCCATAATGGTCCCGGCGGTGGGAATTCTGGGTCGTGACATGTTAGTATCAGAGCACTAGGTTGCCTAGGTCACCCAACTCACGAGCATGCTTAGTAGAGTCTTGGGGATCAGTATGGAGATGTATGTACTTATCTCTTAGAGGCTACAGAGTCTAGGAACAAGTTCACTTCTATTATTCTATGTCGTGCGATTTTGTCCTCTCAATGCTAATTGAACTCTTCTACTCTTGTTCTTTCGCACATGGCGAGAACACGTAGCGCATCTTTAGCTGAGCAGCTCCAACAAGGGGTAGAGGACGAGGCCGAGGCAGGGGCATGGCTCAGCCTAGAGCTCGAGTAGCACCACCAACGGCGAAGTCTCAGGTGGAGTTTGAATAGGAGGCTCTATCCAGACCGTTCCAGCAAGACCAACTCAGGTCCCTAAGGGGTTCATCGCCACCCCGGTACTTCAGGATGCTTTGGTCCGTCTAGTGGGCCAGGGAGAGTGTGGCACAGGCCGGCACATTTCCTGTAGCACCAGCCGTCTCTCAGGATGGGGGAGGAGAACAGACTCCCGCTACTCACACTCCGAAACAGATGGCTTCCTAGTTTCAGACTCGAGCAGCTCAGCCCGTTGGGATTGTCCAGTCGGGTGTTGCAGCACAGACCGGTGATGGATCGGCAATGTCTTCTGAGGCTTTGCGGAGATTGGATAGGATTACCAAGCTTTTCCCGGTTCACTTCAGCGGTGCATCTTTAGAGGATCCCCAGGACTATATGGACACCTGTCATAAGGTGCTACGGAACATGGGGATAGTAGAGACTAATGGGGTCGCCTTCGCTGCATTTTATCTGTCGGGTTCCGCCAAGAAATGGTGGAGGGATTATATGTTGACCAGGCCAGTTGTGTCACCCGCTCTTACTTGGGACCAATTCTCTCAGCTATTTCTTGAGAAGTTCCTCACTATCTCTAAGAGAGAGCACTATCGGAGGCATTTCGAGCGTCAGCGGCAAGGCTCTATGACTGTCACTCGGTATGAAACTCGATTTGTGGATCTGGCTTGTTATGCTATTCTTCTGCTTCCTACCGAGAGAGAAAGGGTGAGAAGGTTTATTGAGGGACTTGCTCAGCCTATCATGTTGCAGATTGCTAAGGAGACTAGGAGTGAGATTTCTTTTTAGGTGTCAGCCAATGTTGCCAGGCGAGCCCAAATTGTACTAGCTCAGGGGAGTTGTCAGGGATCTGACAAGAGACCTCGTGATTTTGGTGGATTCAGTGGTGCCTCGTCTAGAGGCAGAGCTACTTTTGGTAGGGGCCATCCTCCCAGGCCGTTTCATTCAGCACTCCAGGCTTCTCACGGTGCTTCAGGTGGTCGTGGCCCTCATATGCATTATTCCGATCAGCTAGCCTACAGTGCACCACCAACTCCTATTAGTGCACCCCCACTCCAGAGTTTTCAGGGTTGTTACTCAGACTGACAGGGTAAGTTTCAAGGTCAGCAGTCACAGCAGCCGAGGTCTTGTTATACTTGTGGTGATCTGAGGCACAATGCTAGGTTTTTTCCCTCGAGCATGCAGTTCTCACCATCAGGGTTCTCGTGCCATGGTTCCAGCACCAGTTTTTCACTGCCCGCTCAGCCAGCTAGAGGTAGGGGTCAAATAGTTAGAGGTGGAGGTCGGGGCATTAGAGGTGTAGGTCAGGCCGCCAGAGGTGGAGGCCAACCAGACAGGGCCCTTCCTCGAGATGTAGTCCAGAGTGGTGGGGCCCAGCCCCGATGCTATGCTTTTCCAGCCAGGCCTAAGGCTGAGTCATCTGATGCAGTTATCACAGGTACGGTTTCAATTTGCAGTAGAGATGCCTTAGTACTATTTGATCTGGGTTCTACTTATTCCTATGTGTCATCCTATTTTGCTTCATATTTGGTTGTGCCTCGTGATTCATTGAGTGCTGCCGTGTATGTGTCAACCCCTGTGGGAGATACTATCATAGTAGATCGCGATTATCGTTCGTGTGTGGTTACCGTTGGGAGTCTTGAGACTCGTGTAGATCTCTTACTTCTCGATATGGTCAATTTTGATGTCATTTTGGGGATGGATTGGCTGTCACCTTATCATGCTTTATTGGATTGTCATGCCAAAATTGTGACCTTAGCCTTGTCGAGGTTTCTTCGATTGAAGTGGAGAGGGAATCCAGGCCATCCTACTAGCAAGGTTATCTCGTAAGTGAAGGCTCGGCATATGATCGAGAAGGGGTGTTTGGCTTTCTTAGCGTATGTCCGCGACAGCAGTGCGGAGGTTCCTTCTGTGGATTTTGTGCCAGTTGTTCGTGAGTTTCAAGAGGTGTTTCCTGCAGACCTGCCAGGATGCCACCCGACAGGGATATCGACATATGAATTGATTTGGTCCCCGGCATTCAGCCCATTTCCATTATGCCATTGGTATGGCCCCGGCAGAGTTGAAAGAATTGAAGAAGCTGTTGCAAGTTTGCTTTATAAGGGCTTTATTAGACCTAGTGTCTCGCCCATGGGTGCACCCGTGTTGTTTGTCAAGAAGAAGGATGAATCGATGAGGATGTGCATAGATTATCGGCAGTTAAACAAAGTCACCATCAAGAACAAGTATCCATTCCCAAGGATTGACGACTTGTTTGATCAGCTTAAGGGTGACAAGGTGTTTTCAATGATTGATCTGAGGTTTGGCTACAATTAGTTGAGGATTAAGGCATCCGATGTCCCTAAGACAGCTTTTCGGGCTCGGTATGGGCATTATGATTTTCTTGTGATGTAATTTGGGCTGACAAATGCCCCAGCATCATTTATGGATTTGATGAATCGGGTGTTAAGACCTATTTGGATTCCTTTGTGGTTAGGAAGTCCTAATTAGCTTTAGTTATCACAATTAACATACAACATAAAATAATGGCAAAAGCAATTCATTGTTTTTGATTGCTCTACCACATCGGTTAATAAAGAAAGTTTTTTCCATTTTATAAACAAAGTGCAAATGAATGTTGTTTGCCGGGCTTGGTAACGTGAGCTTGTAACCCAAGTGGGGGCGATAAAGTGGTGGAATATTGGGTTGACCCAGAAGGCAGGACTTTGTGGGCTAATCTCTGGCCTGCCCTGTCCAAGCATGGAGTTGGGCTTCGTAGTCCAAGTGAAAATTTGTTTATTGATGATATCTTGATCTACTCCCGCAGCCGAGAGGAGCATGAGCAGTACCTTCGGATCGTTCTTCAGACTCTGAGAGAGAGCCAATTATATGTTGTTTTCAAAATGCGAGTTTTGGTTGAGCTCAGTCGCCTTCTTGGGGCATATTGTATCAGCAGAGGGTATTCAGGTGGATCCTATGAAGATTGAGGCAGTCAAGAACTAGCCTAGACCCACTTCAACTACAGAGATCCGGAGTTAATTGAGATAGGTGGGTTAATACCGTCGATTGGTGGAGAGGTTTCCATCTATAGCAGCCCCGTTGACCAGGTTGACCTAGAAGCGTGCCCCGTTCATATGGTCAGACGAGTGTGAGGCAAGCTTCCAGAAGCTTAAGAGTGCTTTGACTAAGGCGCCGATGTTGGTATTGCCTACAGGTTCAAGGCCTTATACAGTATATTGTGACACATCTCGTATTGGACTAGGTGCGGTATTGATGTAGGGTGGCAAGGTAATTGCATGTGCTTCACGGCAGCTGAAGGTTCACAAGAAGAATTATCATGTCCATGACTTAGAGCTGCCAGCCAATTTTCATGCACTGAAGATTTGGAGGCACTATCTTTATGGCGTGTCGTGTGAGGTGTTCACGTATCATCGGAGTTTGTAGTATTTGTTCAAGCAAAAGGAGCTCAATTTGAGGCAGAGGTTGTTACATCTCGCATTTTCGTACGTAAAAAAGATTCGTCTTTAGTTAATTGACGTAGACTCGGGGATGAGATTATCCTGAGGTTCACGTATTTATACTATATATATCAAGCGATAAGTAAGTGTCATGAAGGATAAATGATACACGAATTAAAGAAAACGAGTTTCGTTGAAGGATGTCAATTTGGGATAAAATACGGGTCGAGCGATAATACGCGGTATTTATGGACTAGTACCATACAAGGTACCATATGACCGTGATAGCATGATGTATAAACTATATTAAAGATGAGTAGTATTTTAAGGTAATTTGAGATAATTTTTAATAATGCGGGTAATTAGTTAATTACCGAGTAATGGGACATTATTTAATTACCTAATTAGTGGGTAAAGATTAATAATTCCCACCCCACCCCTCAAAAAACGTGGCAGCTGGCCACAACACTAAGGCAAATGACTCCTTAGTCATTTTCATAGGTGGCAACTAAGTAGCAAAGAAAGGGACACTACATTTCTTATAATTATTATACAAGTCTTACCATCAACCATAGAAACTCTTTACAATTCAAACATTATACAAGTCTTACCATCAGAACCTTAGAAACTCTTTACAATTCAAAGACATTAGAATTTGGCAATCCAAAAACGTTAGCCATTTCAAAGTTTTCAACAAAGCTTTCTTTCTCATATCTTGAAAACAAGTTACAATCAGAACATTAGAAACCCTGACAATTCAAGCTCCTAAGAGATATTAACAACGAGATTTCTTCCATCCAAATTCTCCTACAAAGAATATTATACGAATTTTTCCCTACTCCAAGTATGTTATGGCTGTTCCTTCTTTCTTTTCGGCATGATCCAAGTTGTACAGAATAAGCCAGCAAATGCACAACTTTCATAAACGATACTATTCATAGAAATACTAGGGGTCTCTGTGTTCTTGATTCCCCATGTGACATATTATTATATCTTTTGTTCATGGGTCTCAAAATAATATGCAGTTGATAAAGTTCATCCGAAAGGAATATTGAGATAATTAACATATTTTCATGCATTTTATGCACTTATACAGGTACATCGACCCATGACCAGATGGTGTTATATACGCGTATTTATATGTATATATATGTGTATGGAATATGGGCAAAGGTTACAACGTTATATACGCAACACCACCTGATCAGTTAGTATATGTTGATGATGTTGCCAATAGTGGCCGAGACGATATGATGGGATGCCCTCAGAGGCTTGATGATATTATGTACACCTATACCTATGCATGACATGAAATTTATATGCACGTGCATGACATTATAAATGTTTCAGAATTTACAAAGATATTCAGATTTACAGATGGATTTCTTATTTCCATGTTTCATCTATGTCTTTTACGTACTGATTTTCATGCCTTACATACTCAGTACATTTTTCGTACTGACGCCCTATTTCACGAGGCCTGCGTTTCATGCCCGCAGGTACTGGTAGGCAAGCTGACGTTTCCCCTTCTTAGGATCCTTGATTAGCGAGAGTTGGTGTGCTCCACTTGATCCGGACCTGCTTTCGATTTTCGCCCACCGTAATCCACACATATATGTATATATGTCTTTTGGACAGGTTTACCCCGTGCATGTTACTCTCGTAATATAGCAGATATTATACATTTTTATATATTAGTCGCATGCTTAAGGGTGTTCGACAGGTAGGACTCGGGCACTCGTCGGGCCCATCCGTTTGGGTCGTGACAAAAGTGGTATCAGAGCAGTTCTGTCCTAGGGTTGTCTACAGACCGTGTCTAGTAGAGTCTTGTTTATGGGTGTGTTGTGCACTACAATTATAGATAGGAGGCTCCAGGACACATAGGATGTAATCCTCTCTTTTTATCTCAGATCGTGCGAGATAAGAAGTCATGTTCCTAATAATATGTTACGTTTTCAGCGATGCCTCCGAAGACTACAGCCGCCCTGAAGAGAAAGTCCGTGGCTGTCGCGACTACAAGTCGAGCGCCACGAGTTACCAAGGCTCGGAGAGAGTCTCATAGTGAGATTCCATCTCAGACTTCACATACCCCGCCCTTTCCAGAAGAGCTCCGAGGGGCACCACCTCCAGCACCCGCCCATGTACGTCCAGCTCCTCAGCCAGATGTACCGGGTCAGGAGATGAGAGATGCTTTCAGCTATTAACCCGATTAGTAGCCGTATAGGCTCGGTTAGCAAGTAGGTATTGGTCATGCATATAGGTACGTCAATGCTAGGGTTCGTGACTTCATTAATTTAGACCCTCCGGTATTCACTAGGGCAGATCCAAACGAGGACCCTCAGGTATTTATTGATAGAATGCAGAGGACGTTAAGGGTAATGGAGGCCACTGCGACTGAGTCAGTTGAGCTAGCTTCCTATAGACTCCAAGATGTTGCAGTTAATTGGTACGAGTCTCGGGAATTGTCCAGAGGTGAGGATGCCCCTCCAGCAGTATGGCAGGAGTTTACAGAAGCTTTTCTTCGTCATGATCTGCCACCAGAGCTTAGACGGGCCACAGTTGATAGGTTCTTGACCCTTCGGCAGGGTAACATCAGTGTTCGGGAGTACAGTCTTCAGTTTGATTCGTTGGCTAGGTATGCTCCCACTATTGTATCTAAGATGGAGGATCGGGTTCACCTGTTCGTGATGGGATTAGAGCCTCACTTGCTTAACGATTGTATGTCCGTATCACTTCAGCCAGACATGGATATTTCTCGTATTCAGGCGTACGCTCAAGGTGTAGAGGAGCGTAAGTAGAAACAGAGGGCCGATCGTGAGCAAGATAGGGCCCAGAATAAGAGATCAAGGTCTTCAAGTCCTTCTTGTCAGTTTCGAGGTGGTAAGAGACAACAGTACCCGAGATATCCAGCCTAGCCATCGGCTAGCGAACCCCATAAGTTTGGCGGTAGGAGATTTGATCGTTCCACATATTTAGGGCCTGGTAATAATTTCAGGGCCTCAGGTTCTCCGTATAGGGGTGAGTCAATCCAGATGAGGCTGCCCTTACCATGATGTGCTGAGTGTGGTAAGCAGCATGCCGGACAGTGCCGTATGGGATTGGGTGTTTGTTATACTTGTGGTTATCCGGGCCACATTATGAGGGATTGTCCGATGAGAGGTGATGCAAGCATAGCTCAACCAGCGGGATCTGCAGCTGGTTCGTCATCACCAGTACGCCCCTAGGCAAGGTTCGTAAGCACCAATGAGTCATGGTAGAGGCAGAGGCGGAGTATCTAGCTAGAGCGGTCCTCAGAACCGCATTTATGCGTTGGCAGGACGACAGGATCAAGAGTCATCGCCTGATGTTGTTACAGGTATATTATCAGTCTCTTCATATGATGTATATGCACCGATTAACCCAGGTTCCACCTTATCATATGTTACTCCGTTGGTTGCTAGTAAGTTTGGAATAAAACCTGAAATGGTTAAACCTTTTGAGGTGTCTACACCTGTTGGGGACTAAGTGATAGCTAAGCGAGTATATAGGGGTTGTATAATAATAGTTCATAGTCGATCTACCGTAGAGGACCTAATCGAGTTAGATATGCTAGAATTTGTTGTTATCATGGGTATGGATTGGTTGGCTTCTTGTCATGCCAACGTTGATTGTTGATCAAAGATAGTCCGATTTCAATTTCTAAGGGAGCCTGTTTTGGAGTGGTAGATTTATTTCCTATCTCAAGGCAAGGAAGATGATCAGAAAGGGCTGTATTTATCACTTAGTTCGGGTTCAGGATATGGAAGTAGAGTCAACAACCATTCAGTCCATCCCCGTGGTTAATGAGTTTCCTGATGCTTTTCCTGATGAACTTCTGGGTCTTCCGCCAGAGCGAGAAATTGAGTTTGCTATTGACCTACTACCAGATACTCATCCAATATCTATTCCTCCCTATAGAATAGCCCCCGGAGAGTTGAAAGAGTTGAAGGAACAACTAAAGGACTTGCTTGAAAAAGGCTTTATCAAACCTACTACATCATCGTGGGGAGCGCCTGTGTTATTTGTAAGGAAGAAAGATGGTTCCTTACGGATGTGTATTGATTATAGACGGTTGAATAGGTGACAATCAAGAATAAGTACCCGCTCCCGATGATTGAGATTTATTTGATCAGTTGCAAGGTGCCAAGTGTTTTTCAAAGATAGACTTAAGGTCCGGGTACGATCAGGTAAGGGTTAAGGAGGAAGATATCCGAAGACAACATTCAGGACCAGATACGGACACTTTGACTTTCGTGTTATGTCGTTCGGTTTGACCAATGCCCCAGCAGTATTCACGAATTTGATGAACCGTGTGCGCAGGCCCTTTTTATATCTGTTCATAATTGTATTTATCGATGATATATTGGTGTATTCTCATTCAGAGGCTGAGCATGCACATCATCTGCGTACTGTGCATAAAGTTCTACAAAAATGGAAGTTGTATGCAAAATGCTCTAAATGTGAATTCTGGTTGAACTCTATAGCTTTCCTTTGGCATATCATTTCGGGTGAAGGCATCCGGGTGGATACACAAAAGATTGAGGCAGTAATGACTTGGCCTAGACCCACAACACCGACGGAGGTTCGTAGCTTTCTCGGTTTGGCAGGCTATTACAGGAGATTTGTAGAGGGATTTTCTGCTCTTTCAGCACCTTTGACAAGGTTGACTTAGAAGGGAGCAAAGTTTCAATGGACTGACGCTTGTGAACGAAGTTTCCAGGCATTGAAGGACAGATTAACTTCAGCACCGGTTGTAACGCTCCCAGGAGGGACTGATGGTTACGTTATCTGTTGTGACACTTCAGGCATTGGGCTGGGTTGTGTGCTGATGCAGCATGGTAAGGTTGTAGCTTATGCTTCTAGACAACTAAGAAAGCACGAGAAGAACTACCCGACCCATGATTTAGAGTTAGCCGCAGTGATTCATGCACTAAAGATGTGGAGGCACTACTTGTATGTCATTCATGTTGATATCATTACGGATCATAAGAGCCTCTAATATATCTTCAGGCAAAAGGAATTGAATTTACGTCAAAGAAGATGGTTGGAGCTACTTAAAGACTATGATGTTGATATTTTATACCATCCGGGGAAGGCGAACGTGGTAGCCGGCGCCCTCCGCCGTAGATCAATGGGTAGTCTGTCATATTTACAGCCAGAGAAGAGGGGAATAGCCCATGAATTTATCAGCTAGCTAGTCTTAGAGTTCAGTTACTAGACTCGGGTGATATTGGAATTACTATTGAATATACAGCAACACCCTCGTTAGTAACTGAAGTGAAGGAACGCCAGTACGAGGATCCTATGTTTGTTCATTGTAGAGATACCACCTCTCAAAAAGAGAAGACACCGTTTGAGATTACAGAAGATGGAGTCCTCAGATATCGAGGACAATTATGTGTCCCTAATGTTGCAGGGCTGCGTCGGCAAGTTATGGGGGAAACTCACTATTCTCGTTATTCTATCCATCCAGGAGCGACAAAGATGTATCATGATATCAAGGAAGTATATTGGCGGGACGGAATGATAAAGGATATAGCGGAGTTTGTTGCTTAGTGTCCTAACTGTCAGCAAGTTAAGATTGAGCATCAGAAACCCGGTGGATTATTGCAGGCTATGGAGATTCAACTTGGAAATGGGAAGTAATCAATATGGATTTCATCGTAGGCTTACCTCTTACGCACCGTAAGTTTGATTCGATATGGGTGATTGTTGATAGGCTTACAAAGTCAGCCCATTTTCTACCCGTTAGGACTACATATTCCGCAGAGGATTATGCAAGGCCTTATATTAAGGAAATAGTACGACTGCATGGTGTCCCTGTATATCTCGGATAGAGGAGCTCAATTTACAGCTAACTTCTAGAGGTCCTTCCAAAAAGGATTAGGGACTCAGGTAAGTCTTAGTACAACATTTCATCCCCAGATAGACAAACAGGCTGAGCGAACTATTTTGACACTTGAGGATATGTTACGAGCTTGTGCGATAGACTTCAAAGGTAGCTGGGATGATTATCTGCCGCTTAATGAATTCTCATATAATAATAACTACCATTCCAGTATTCAGATGGCTCAATATGAAGCTCTTTATGGACGAAAGTGTAAATCGCCTATAGGGTGGTTCGATGTTAGGGAAACTACGTTAGTAGGACCAGAATTGGTACAACAGGCAATCGAGAAAATTAGGCTTATACAGGAAAGGCTATTCGTTGCTCAAAGCCATCAGAAGTCTTATGCGGATAATCGATGTCGAGACTTGGAATTTCAGGTTGACGATTGGGTATTCCTAAATGTATCATCGATGAAAGGCGTTATGAGGTTCGGAAAAAAGGAAAAGTTAGCCCTCGGTACATTGGACCATATAGGATCATACACAAGGTAGGCCAAGTAGCATATGAGTTGGACTTGCCTTCGGATTTGGAGTCTGGACATCCAGTCTTTGATGTGTCTATGCTTCGTAAATGTATCGGAGATCCTTCCAGAATTGTGTTAGTTGACGACGTTCAGGTCACAGAGTAGCTATCATATGAAGAAACTCCCATTGCTATACTAGACAGACAGGTTCGGAGATTGAGAACTAAAGACGTAGCTTCGGTAAAGTACAATAGAGAAACAACAATGTGGAAGAAATGACTTGGGAGGCTGAGGAAGACATGAAGTCTAGATATCCCTACTTATTTCCCCCTCCAGACAAGGGTCCAACTGAGACATCACAACTTTAAGGTACGTGTACGGATTCTTGTGCTAGTTATTGTCATTGGTCGTGTGCGGCCATTGTCGTTGTTGATGATTGTGGTCTTATGTGGCGTTGAATTATTAAGCTTCTACAGAGAGAGTTGGTAATAATGTTGTTATAAAGGTGACTCTGCCAAAGTTATATAGATCCCGGGGAATAAAACATTCGAGGACGAATGTTTCTAGGGGGGGGGGGGGAGGGGGAAGGATGTTACATCTCGCGTTTTCGTACGTTAAAAAGTTTCGTCTTCAGTTAATTGACGTAGAATCGGGGATGAGATTATTTTGAGGTTAACGTATTTATGCTATTTATAACAAGCGATAAATAAGTGTCATGAAGGATAAAGGGTACACGAATTAAAGAAAACGAGTTTCGTTGAAGGTTGCCGATTTGGGATATAATACAGGTGGAGCGATAATATCTGATATTTATGGACTAGTACCATACAAGGTACCATATGACCGTGATAGTATGATGTATAAAGTATATTAAAAATGAGTAGTATTTTCAGGAAATTTGAGATAATTCTTAATTATGCGGGTAATTGGTTAATTACCAGGTAACGGGACATTACGTAATTACTTAATAAGTTGGTAAAGATTAATAATTCCAATCCCACCCCTCCAAAAACGTGGCAGCAGGCCACAACACTAAGGCAAATGACTCCTTAGTCATTTTGATTGGTGGAAACTAAGTAGCAAAGAAAGGAACACTACATTTCTTATATTTATTGTGCAAGTCTTACCATCAGAACCTTAGAAACTCATTACAATTCAAAGACATTAGAATTTGGCAATACAAAAACGTTAGCCATTTCAAAGATTTCAACAAAGCTTTCTTTCTCATATCTTGAAAACAAGTTACAATCAGAATGTTAGAAACCTTGACAATTCAAGATCCTACAAGATATTAACAACGAGATTTCTTGCATCCAAATTCTCCAAGAATATCATACGAATTTTTCCCTACTCTCTTTTCGGCATGATCCAGGTTATACAGAAGAAGAGAGTAAATGCACAATTTTCATAAACTACTCTATTCCTAGAAATACTAGGGGTCTCTGTGTTCTCGATTCCCCGTGTGACATATTATTATATCTTCTGTTCATGGGTCTCAAAATAATACGCAGTTGATAAAGTTTATCCGAAAGGAATATTGAGATTATTAACATATTTTCATGCACTTCATGCACTTTACATGTACATCGACCCATGACTAGATGGCGTTATATACGCGTATTTATATGTATATATATGTATATGGGATATGGGCAAAAGGTTACGACGTTTTATATGAACTACAACCTGATCGTTGGTATATGTTGATGATGTTGCCCACAGTGACCGAGAAGATATTATGGGATGCCCTCAGAGGCTTGATGATATTATGTACACCTATACCTATGCATGACACGACATTTATATGCACGTGCATGACATTATAAATGTTTCAGAATTTATAATGATATTCAGATTTACCGATGGATTTCTTATTTCCATGTTTCATCTATGTCTTTTCGTACCGATTTTCATGCCTTACATACTCAGTACATTTTTCATACTGGCGCCTTATTTCACGAGGATGCGTTTCATGCCCGCAGGTGCAGGTAGGCAAGCTGACGGTGCCCCTAAGCGAGAGTTGACGTGCTCCACTTGATCCGGAGCTGCTTTTGATTTTGGTATGAATATATATATATATATATATATATATATATATATATATATATATATGGGTATGACGTGGCTCAGTCCTATCTTTGTACAGTTGTATTTCTGTTAGAGGTCTGTAGACAGTTATGTACAGTTGGATAGTATGTGGCCTTGTCGGCTTTTAGTTTTGGGTATATAGTTGTCTATCGCGGCCTTGTCGGCTCGCCCACTGTAATCCGCACGTATATGTATATATGTCTTTTGAACAGGTTTTCCTCGCGCATGTTACTCTCATAATTCAGCAGATATTATTCATGTTTATATCTTAGTCGCATGCTTAAGGGTGTTCGACGGGTAGGACTCGGGCACTCATCACGGCCCATCGGTTTGGGTAGTGACAGAGGGGATGGTTAGAGCTATTGAAAGACTATGATGTCATCATATTGTATCATCTCGGGAAGGCTAACGTGGTGGCTGATACTTTGAGTAAAAATTCAGTGAGTATGGGTAGCCATGCATTATTCCAGTCGGTAAGAGACTGCTTGCATTAGAGTTTCAGACCTTGGCCAATCAGTTTGTGTGGTTGGATGTTTCTGAGCCCAGTCGTGTTCTAGCTTGTACGGTCGCTCGATCTTCATTGTTTGAATGCATCAGGGAGTGACAGTATGATGAGCCTCATTTTCTTATCCTTAGGGATACAGTGCGGCACGGTGATACAAAGCAGGTTACGGTTGGAGATGAAGGAGTTTGGAGGATGCAGGGTCGTGTTTGTGTACCTAATGTAGATGGACTTCGTGAGTTGATTCTAGAGGAGGCCTACAGTTCCCGGTATTCTATTAATCCAGGTGCCGCGAAGATGTATCAGGTCTTGCAGCAACATTATTGGTGGGGGAGAATGAAGAAAGATATAGTGGCATATATGGCTTGGTGTCTAAATTGTCAGCAAGTAAAGTACGAGCATCAAAGACCTAGTGGTTTGCTTCAGAAGATAGAGATTCCTGAGTGGAAGTGGGAACGTATCACTGTGGACTTCGTTATTGGACTCCCACGGACTCAGAGAAAGTTTGATGCAGTTTGGGTTATTGTGGATAGACTGACCAAGTCAGCGCATTTCATTCCTGTAGGAGTTACCTATTCATTAGAGCGGTTCTCAAAGATTTACGTCCGTGAGATTGTTCGTCTTCACGGTGTGCCCGTGTCTATCATTTATGACCAAGGTACGTAGTTTACCTCGTATTTCTGGAGGGCAGTACAACATGAGTTGGGAACGCAAGTTGAGCTGAGCACAGCATTTCATCGTTAGACGGATGGGCAGTCTGAGCGCACTATTAAGATATTGTAGGATATGCTTCGTGCATGTGTTATTCACTTCGGAAGCATATGAGATCAGTTCTTTCCACTTGCGGAGTTCGCCTAAAACAACAGGTATCAGTCGAGCATCCAGATGGCTCCTTATGAGGCATTACATGGTAGACGGTGTCGATCGCCGGTTGGATGGTTTGAGCAAGGGGAAGCTCGGTTAATGGGTACAGATTTGGTACATGATGCCTTGGATAAGGTAAAGATCATTTAGGATAGACATCGCATATCTCAGTCTAGGCAAAAAGAGTATGCCAACCTTAAGGTCCGTGATGTTGCATTCATGGTCGCTAAGAGAGTGTTGCTCCGTGTGTCACCCATGAAGAGTGTAATGAGGTTGGGAAAAAAGGGCAAGTTGAGCCCTAGGTACATCGGGCATTTTGAGATTCTTGAGCGAGTGGGAGAGGCGGCTTGCAGACTTGCATTGTCACATGGTTTATCAGGGGTACAACCAGTGTTCCACGTGTCCATGCTTCGAAAGTATCATGGCGATCCATCCCACGTGTTAGACATCAACACTGTCCAACTGGACGAGGATTTGACCACGAGGAGGAGCCGATATCTATTCTGGAGTGACATGTTTTCTGGTTGAGATAGAAGAGTTCTCCTTCAATTTGAGTGAAGTGGAGAGGTCATCCCGTTGAGGCAGCTACCTGGGAGTCCGAGTCATATATGCGGAGTAGATATCCCCACCTTTTCACTAGCTCGGTTACTTTTCTATGTCTGTTCAAGGACGAACTGTTGTTTTGGAGGTGGAGAATGTAATGACCCAACAGGTCATGTTATGTTTTAGAACTCAATTCTGCGTTTTTAAGCCTTAAAATCTCATTTTTACCCTCCTCGATTTGCATGCACAGTCCGGTCTTGTTTCCGGAGAGCTTTTACGTTAAAAAATGATGAAAAGAAGAAATATTGCCTAAAAACTTCATTTGAGTTAACTTTGGTCTACATTTTTGTTAAACAGACCCAGATTTGTGTTTTTGACGGTCTCGGTGGGTCCGTATCGCAATATGGAACTTGGGCATATGCCCGGAATTGAAATCGGAAGTCCCTAGCCCGAGATATCGGACTTTGTCAAAATTTAAAAGTTAAAGGCTTAATGAAATGGAAATGTCTGACCATGGTTTGACTTTTTGGATATCGGGTCTGTGTTTTGGTTCCAGAACCCGGTATAGGTCCAATACCATATTTATGACTTATCTGTGAAATTTTGTGAGACACGGAGTTGGTTTGACGTGATTCAAACGTCCGGTTGAGAAAATTGAAATGTTACAGTGTTCTTGAGAATTTCATTTGCTTTGGTGCTAAAATTTGTAGTTCTAGGAGTTATTTTTGGCAATTTGATCGCGCGAGCAAGTTCGTATGATGTTTTAAGACTTGTTTGCATGTTTGGTTTGGAGCCCCGAGGGATCGGGTGAGTTTTGGATAGGCTGCGGAGTGAAATTGGGACTTAGAGATGTTACTGGTGTTCCAGTTTTGGTGTTGGCCTCTGATCTGGCATTTGCGAGACAGAGTTCACATTTGCGAGCATGACAGCTTCGCATTTGCGAGCTACTCATCGCAATTGCGAAGAGTAGTTTGGCCAAGCAGTCCACACAATTGCGAGAAAGAACATCATTTTCTGTTGCAATTATGAAGTGGGATGTTCGCATTTGCGAAGGCAGCAGAGGTGCGAAGGACTTCGCATTTGCGATTTTCCCCTCGCATTTGCGAAGATCAGGTCGCATTTGCGACATTCTGCAGTTGTGTAAAAGTGACTTAGACGGGATTTTTCTCCCATTCTTCAAATTTTCAAAACCTTAAAAACAAGAGGCGATTTTCCAAAGACCATTTCTTCCCCAAAACCTTGGTGACTAAATTAGTTTCTTTCTATCTTTCACTTCATTTTACAAAATTCAACCTAGAATCTAAAGTTTTCATGGTGGAATTGGGGATTTTTGGGTAGAAACTAAGGATTTCGAAAATTGGGGATTTAGACCTTAAATTGAGGTCGGATTCCAAAACAAATTATATATCCGAGTTCGGGGTTGAATGGGTCGGGTTTTGGTCCAAATTTTGGGTTTGGACCAAGCGGGCCCGGATGTTAACTTTTGCTGACTCTTTGAAAAATGGTATCAATTGAATCCTTTGCGATTGTGGGTAGTTCCTAAGTCTTAAATTGAATCGTTTGGTTGGTAATTTGCTAGATTCTATTGGTCCAGAGGCTTGTTTGAAGGCAAAAACTATGATTGAGCTTTGAGTTTGGCCGGTGGAGCGAGATAAGTGTGGTGGTTAACCTTGGCTTGAGGGATTAGGTTTTATTGGCCTATTTGCTACGTGTTTAAATGTTGCGTACAAAGAATAGTTGAGGTGATGAGTACATATGCGTTGTTGTCGAGTCATAGCATGTGAGTGAGTCTTATTCATGAAATTGTAGCTTTCCGTGATCATATTACCCATGCTTAGACTAGTTTATCGCGATGTTGATCGTTCTTATCATATTTACGAATTCTTGTTTTGATTGAGTATTGATTCAAAGTTGATGTTGGTATTATCGAACCAATTGTTGAAGTAAGACTTGTTCTTGATATTTCTATCTCCCTGTTGTTATTGTTCATTGTTTTGGTGAGGGAGAGTGTTAATGCACGAAGGGTGATGTCATGCCATGTTTTGTGAATGTTAATACACGAAGGGTGATGCCGTGCCATATTGTGAGTTTTAATGCATGAAGGGTGATGCCGTGCCATGTTGTGACAAAGTTAATGCACGAAGGGTGATGCCGTGTCGTTCCTATTTGATTCATATGGTGAGGTTGAGAGTAAAAGCACGAAGACTGATGCCGCGTACTTTCTTTTGTTGTGGTTACTCGTCCTTATCTGTTCTAATTAAATCGATTGATCAAAGTTAAAGATTCTACTGTGATCCTTTATCTTATGATCCCCTCAGTATGTCCCCTTCCCAATATTACTTGTCTTCTTACTTTTATCGATGTTATTGGCATATATATTGTTATACTGTACATGTTTATTCGTAGGTGTCTTGTCTTGGCCTCGTCCCTACTTCACTAAGGTTAGGCTCGGCACTTACCATTACATGGGGTCGGTTGTACTGATACTACACTACACACTCTGCAGATTTTCGTATTGGTCCCAGTTGATCGAGAGGCATAGCAGATCTGACCGGACCACTGGAGACTCAAGGTAGATCTGTCGGCGTTCACAGACCCTGAATGTCACGACCCAGATTTCCCACCCTCGGGAGTCGTGATGGCGCCTACTAGTGAAAGCTAGGCAAGCCAATTATTTCAATTATTTAACCATTTTCATTTTTAATCCTTTAACAACATAACAAAAGCAGCGAAAATAATAATAATAACAAAAACAATGCGGAAGACGAAATTTGATAGTTTAGATTAATACAAACTGCGGAAGTCTAAGTACAACTCTACCCAAAATCTGGTGTGACAATGTCATGAACCATCTATGAAAACTACAAATAAAGTCTGAATAGAAATACACGAATCTATCTCTAAATAAATAAAAACAGAAAGGAAATTATAGAAAGAGACGCCAAGGCCTGCGGACGCCTGCAAGACTACCTCGGGTCGCCTGATGGACTGGAAGCAGCAACCTCACTGTGGCCCCAAAGCTGCAGCACCGGGATTTGTACACAGTTCAGAGTGTAGTATCAACACAACCGACCCCATGCGCTGGTAAGTGTCTAGCCTAACCTCGGCGAAGTAGTGATGAGGCTAGGACAAGACTACCAAATGAACCTGTGCAGTTATATCATATACCACAAATAATGACGATAGAAACTAGCAATTAAAGGCGGGTAGAGGGAACATGTTGTGGGGAATATCAAGTACCAACAGAATCTCAGGAGAAAAGCATAAAGAACATCTTAAATTTCACGCCAGCCAGAATAAGGAATCAGTAATGAATCTATAACCACTTTTGTTCGTTATTGTTGCGGCGCGCAACCCGAACCTAATCATATATTACTTTTGCGGCATGCAACCCGATCAAAATCATATACCACTATTGCGGCGTGCAACCAGATCCAAATCATATATCACTGTTGCGGCGTGCAACCAGATCCAAATCATATATCACTGTTGCGGCGTGCAACCCGACCTCTCCTGTCCTCCCTTATTACCCCTCGTTGCGGCGTGCAACCCGATCCCATATATTATTATTGCGGCATGCAACCCGATCCAAATATACAAATCAACACTAATCACAAAAGAATCCCGGCAGGGGAACAATAAGGAAACAATAATATCCAGGCAAGGGAACCAACAACAAGAATAATCACATCCCGGCAAGGGAACTAACAGTAAGAATTAAATACGTCCCGGCAAGGGAACTAACAGTAAGAATTAAATACGTCCCGGCAAGGGACTCAGCTATAACCAAACCTATACCAACAATTAACTTCACAAACGAAACCTCAACTGGAGCTAATACTCTACAATGTCCAATTACCGAGATACTTCCATAAGCCTAGTTCAACATTAATAACATCATATTAAGCATGGATAATACATAACGGAGTCGCGACATTCATAGTATAAGACTCACGGGCATGCTTGTCGAACGCCCCCTATTTCTCGCGAAATCGGGTTTATGACATTTGGGAGGACAACTCGTTCCCTTTTGGGAATTGGGTTTGAATTGAAGAGTCGCCACCTAATGATTAAAGTGCATTAGGACACTAAGAAGAATTTTGATTTAGAAAACCAGAGATTGGGTAAGGGCTAGAAATTATCCCGAGGGGAAGGTGTTAGGCAGCCCTCGAGATCCACTAGTGTGGTTCCCGGCCATACTATGATTGTGACTTTAAGTGCAAACAACAAGTAGACAAGTAAGAGTTTCAAATATGAGGGGGTTTTAACATAATTGTAGCAAGTATATGGAGTGAAAAGAAACGAAAGAAAAGCTGAATTTTGAGAGAAAAAAAATAGTTTGAGAAATTTGAAAATAAACAAGTAAAAGAGAGGGGGGTCCTAGGTTTATAAATAACATGGATCACCCCACATAACACCCGGTAACCACTTATACACATGGTGTTATCGCGTGGTCATCATATCCATATCTACCCTTTCCCACCTCGTTAAGGTATTAAGCGCGAAATGGTCTCGTTTCACTTATTGCATGCTATTACCCGCCCCAATCCTATCAGTCCCGGAGGCATTTGGGACTACTATTCCTAAAGGGAAAGGGTATGGGGTTTAATAGTTTTAAAAGGACAAAATTCTAGGGCGACAATCAAAACACATAGAGCAAATATGGGAAAGGCATTCAATCACATAAGGCTCAAACAGACCTCCTTAGATCAGAGAAAGCATATAGTTTAGCATGTCTTGCACGTACCGATTAGGGTCTGATTAAACTTAAAAGTTAAAGCAGGCTGATTTATCACATATTTTCATATAAGAAGTCCGAATTAGACCTGCCCGCTGGTTGTAATTAATAAAGACTATTGCAGTTTATAACTTTTACCCTAAGGCTTGCCTAAGTGATAGACGAAAACCTATAGGCATGATGTCTATTAATTTCAGAAAAAGAAGTATGTTGATTTAGGAAAAGAAGTTGTCAGTTAACCAGGAAAGGCGAGTTTTGGTAAAAGAGCGTAAATTCTGTAGACGTTAAGCACTATCGTTACTGATTTATAGCCCTATAAGCGAGTGAACGATTCAGGTTGGATTGATAGTTCCTATAGGCATGCTTTCTAGGCGTTATTGACTTTAAATACTTTTACAGGCGTAATAAGAGTGCAGAAATCCTATGGGCATGATATCTGAATGCTGTTAGTTTTTAATCCTATAAACAGGTTTGCCTAGTGACCAATGCATATGCAGGATCTGGATTTCTGATTAACTTATAGACATGGTATCTATATGTGAGATGCACAATTCCTTATAGACATGGTATCTATTTGTGAGATGCAGAATTCCTAATAGACATGGTATCTATATGTGAGATGCAGAATTCCTTATAGACATGATATTTTACATGGATGCAGAAATGCAGAAAATCCTATGAGCAGGATATCTATGTGGATGCAGACGTGCAAAGCTGTAAGCAGGATACATGAATACAGATGTGTAGTAATTCCCTATGACTCATAGCATGATAACTACATGAAAATGCATGTCTTATAGGCATGGTAATTATATGGAAGTGCAGAAATCTTATGGGCATGGTAACTATATGAAAGTGCAGAAATCTTATAGGCATGGTAACTATATGAAAAACACTGAAATTAGAGATTCCTATAGGCAAGTTATCTACCCTTTTCATGCATAGTCAACTCTCCCTTTTCACTAAACATCCCCGAAAGTTTATTACAAAGTTATTACAGCCCAGAAAAAGAAGTAAAGTAAGGAAAATACATCAGAAATAAAAAAGTACAACCAAGGAGAGCCTGATTCAGACTTCCTGCCTGAAGTATGAGGTAAACGAACTCCAAGAGATCATATATATATATATATACTATTTTGAAATTATTTTGCATATAAAAATATACAGGGAAAAATTGGTTATCAACAGCTGCCCCTCTTTACCCGGGAAGGATGAAAGAGTTGTCGGGTAAAGACATGATGGCCAATTTTGACCGAGTGAAATGGTTTGAAGAGGTTGACCATGCTCTGGTTCCTGAGCTGCCTACATATCCCTGGTCTTACAGGAATCAGGCCATATGTAGTTCAGGATCGGTCGGCGGAGTATGCCGATGGAGATTTTTCAAGAACGGACGCGATATTTAGGATGGTTAAAGTCTAATAGGGCTGCGGGAAACGGAGCGAGACCGCTCCTGCTGAGATGGCCGTTACTTGCCGGTTTACCTGCAAATAAACAATACAAGCATATATTGTGCATAAACTTAAACATGATGCAAGTTCCCGTTGGACCATGAATGCTGTCTTTGGACGGTTAGGATGACGTCCTTAGACCATGATGTCCTTGGCCATAAAGCATATAATAAAGGATTCGCAGGCCATGAAATGATGCTCTCGGGCTATGAGAATGGTGCCTCTGAACTATGATGCCTTTGAATAATGATATGCAAGAGATTAAAAGGGGTCCTCAGGCCATGGCATGGTGTTCTCGGGCTATGAGAATGGTGCATCCAAACAATGACGCCTTTGGACAGATTGGCGATCTTTCAGCCCATCCAAGAAGTAAATAAAGTGGCGATCTTTCAGCCGGTGCAAGATGTAAATAAAGTGGCGATATTTCAGCCATGCAAGATATAAGTAAAGTGGCGATATTTCAGCCATGCAAGATGTAAATAAAGTGGCGATATTTCAGCCACGCAAGATATAAATAAAGTGGCGATATTTCAGCCATGCAAATGGAGACAGTGCTTAGTCTCGGAAGGCAGAATGGTAGCCTTATGCAATGCAGGAAATGCAGATGTAGGTAGAGCTTAACCTCAGAAGGCAGAATGGCAGCCTTATGCAATGCAAGAATACAGATGGAGTTAGAGCTTAACCTCGGAAGGCAGAATGGTAGCCTTATGCAATGCAAGAATGCAGATGAAGACAGAGCTTAGTCTCGAAAGGCAGAATGGTAGCCTTATGCAATGCAAGAATGCAGATGGAGACAGAGCTTAGTCTCGAAATGCAAAATGGTAGCCTTATGCAAGAGATGAAAGGCGAACATGATAAACTTTCTTAGCTGATAGCTGATAGCGATTGTTGATATTGTGGCTCTAGGGACATTGCGTGCGGATAGCAACTGTGAATAGGTGTGACGGTTCTGAGAGTTGTATTCCTGAACAGTGTGAGTGTATAAATATATTCGATGATTTTGCGACTTGGGTGCCTGCATCCAAAGAAAATTGTGAGTTTTGTAAAGGGGAAAGGTTAGTTCGTGTCCCCGCTGACTTTGCTTGATCTGCTCGGCTCTGATCTGATGACATGGTATGTATCATAGGGGTAGCTTTGCTGCACAAAGCGATTTCGATAATAAATATGCATGAATTTGTTAAAGATATGACATAAGTATATATTTAAGAATAGTTTTTAGATGAACCGACGACTGTGACTGGTGTTCAGGACATTGCAACCTCTCTCGTTCCGGAATTTTGAGGATCCTCCTCAAAATTCTGCCCCAGTTTAATGGGTTTATACTTCTGACGGCTGCTTGCGATGATCGGCTTAAGTTACTTCGGAATTTTGAGGGTCCTCCTCAAAATTTTGCCTCAGTTTCCAATTGCGGGGGGAATGAAAATTTTATTGAATTGTGACCGAAACCATAAGGCTGCCTACGTATCCCCTCTTAAACGGGAATCAGGTCAGACGTAGTTCAAATTACATAAGGAAATCATAAATGTTACACATAGTAGCGCTTGACTGCATCCGAATTGATTGGGTTTGGCCAAATTTCTCCATCCATTTCTAAAAGTATCAGGCTCCTCCCGTCAGAACCCGATGAACCATGTATGGACCCTGCCAATTGGGAGAGAACTTCCCTTTGGCTTCATCTTGATGTGGAAAAATTTTCTTTAACACCAGCTGTCCCGGTATGAACCGTCTTGGCTTGACTCTCTTGTTGAAAGCTCTGGACATTCTGTTCTGATAAAGCTGACCGTGGCAAACTGCATTCATTCTCTTCCCATCTATAAGAGCCAGCTGCTCGTAGCAGTTTCTCACCCATTCTGCGTCGTCGAGCTCAGCTTCTTGTATGGTCCTCAAGGAAGGAATTTCTCAGAGGTCTACCTGGTTCAGGCGGGACCAAAACTGGCGGTGTTGACAAAGTACTCCTTGATTCTGTCGAAGGCCTTTTGGCAATCATCAGTCCATTTGGTAGCGCATCCTTCTTCAACATCTTTAAGATTGGCTCACAGATAACGGTAAATTGTGCTATGAACCGACTGATGTAGTTAAGTCTCCCAAGAAACTCATACTTTTTTCTTTTCTTTGGCGGTGGCAATTCTTGAATGTCTTTGATCTTCGATGGATCCAGTTCTATTCCCGACGACTCACAATGAACCCAAGCAATTTACTAGCTGGAACCCCGAATGCACACTTTGCGGGATTCAGTTTCAGTTGTACCTTCGCAATCGGTTGAAAAACTTCCTCAGATCTTCTATGTGATCAGTGGCTCTCTTGGATTTGATGATGACATCATCCACGTATACTTTGATTTCCCTTGTGTATCATATCATGAAAAATGGTAGTCATGGCCTCATGTAGGTGCCCCTGTATTCTTTAACCCAAACGGCATCATTTTTAGCAGTACATTCCCCACGGCATAGTGAAAGCCGTTTTCTCAGCATCTTCTTCATCCATCCAGATCCGATGATAACCAGCGAAACAATCTACAAATGATTGCAACTCATGCTTGGCGCAATTGTTAATCAGGATGTGTATGTTTGGCAAGGGGAAGTCATCTTTCGGACTGGCCCGGTTGAGATCCCGGTAGTCGACACAGACTCTAACCTTCCTTCCTTCTTCGTACTGGCACAATGTTGGCTAACCATGTTGGATACTCCACTGCCCTGAGACCCTTAGCTTTGACCTGCTTAGTGACCTCTTCCTTGATTTTCAAACTCATGTCTGGCTTGAACTTCCTGAGCTTCTGCTTTACCGGTGGACATGTTGGATCAGTTGGCAGTTTATGGGCCACGATTGATGTACTTAGACCAGTCATGTCGTCGTACGACCGGGCAAATATGTCCTCATACTATTTTAGAAACTCTGTGTATTCTTCCTTTTTTGATGGTGACAAATGAACGCTGATTCGTGTTTCTTTGATGTTTTCTGCATCTCCCAGGTTAACAATCTCAGTCTCGTCCAGGTTGGACTTAGGTCTGTTCTCAAAATTCTCAACTTCTTTGACAATCTCTTCCGGTATGTCATCTTCTTCTGAATCTATGTCCGTTTGTTGCGTTGTCTCGTTGCATGTCATAGTCATTGGTTCATCAAGATAAGTAATAGTAATGCTGCATAAGTAAAGTAATGAGAGAGAATAATAAGAGTAAGGTTTATAAAAGAATTGAAATGCTTTGGTAAATTCCATAAATGTTTTGAACATTGGAGCTCTTTCTTGCAAAAATAAAAATGCGAAAGGAAAGTAAACTAGTAAAATAAAATAGTGCATGATGCTTGTTCAGCCTTGCTACCCCGAGGCTCGCCGGGCTCTGGTGGTTCTGATAGTCCAGTTATCGAGGCGTGCTCCTCTGCTTACAGCCTGTATGCAAAGGGCCTTCCTCCCCCTCCTCCTCGAAAATGACACAGCAATCCATATCCTCGTCTTCTAGGAACAAATTCCTCATTGCTGCCAGGGCTTCTTCTTCTTCTGACCCGTAGATGACCTCGGCCGGTTGGAAGTTTGCTCCAAACGGGGTATTGGCTGCTCCAGCGGATAGTAAGGACCGCACCATGGTGGCGACCAGTGGTTGAACTCCTCCCAAGTGTACCATATTCCCAGACCGAAGGTGGTACCATGTTTCTTCAGCTTGATAGCTTAGCGATTCCTTAGAGATTCTTGCCAAGTCCCTTGCCAGGTTCATACCCGCTCCAGTTCAATATGCTTTCAATTTTGTTATACCACCACTTATCTTTATCGACGGTGTTGAGTCGTTCGATATTGTGGTAAGTTTCCCCGCCTATCCTTCTTCTTCCTCCAATTGCTGGGATGGTCTGGCGACTGTATATGTGATTGCTACTGTCGCCGTGAATGAACACCTCCTGGTGGTTCCACTCAAACTTCACTGCCTGATGTAATGTTGACGCTACGGCCCCTGCGGCATGAATCCATGGTCGTCCCAACAACAGATTGTAAGATGCCGGCACGTCTATCACTTGAAAATCAATATCAAACCAAGTAGGCCCCATTTGCAAACACAAGCTAATTTCCCCAATAGTAGACCTTTGGGATCCGTCGAAAGCTTTGAAGTTGATGGCCCCGTCCTTGATCTCATGCATCCTCTTTCCTAATGTCCTGAGTGTTTCTAGCGGACAAATGTTGAGGCTGGATCCTCCGTCAATCAGGACCTGGTGATAAAATAATCTTCGTAATGCACGGTGATGTGCAACGCCTTGTTGTGACTCAACCCCTCTAGCGACAACTCATCTTCGTGGAAAGTGATCTTGTGACTTTCCAATACCTGGCCTACCATGTTAGCCATTTCTCCGCCGGTGATGTTACTTGGTACATATGCCTCACTCAACACTCTTAACAAGGCATTCTTGTGTGCATCGAAACTTTGTAACAAAGCAAGGATAGAAATTTGTGCCGGTGTCTTGTTCAGCTGATTAATGACTGAGTATTCTTTGGCTTGTATCTTTCTCAGAGAATCGTTAGCCAATTTCAGTGATGTTTGTCGACCAGAGGTTGCTTACTCGACTCAGCCAAGTGTTCTGGGGTATAAACCCTGCCGGTTCTTGTCATACCTTATGCCGCAATGGTTTCCCCGAACTTGACCTTCCCTTTTTCTAGTCTCGGCTGTGTAGTCCCATGGTATAGCCTTCGTATGGAACGGTGTTATGGCTGATATTGCCACTGGAATTGGCGTGGCTATTTTTACTTCGAACGGAGCAAGCTTCTCGGGTGGTAAGACTGCAACTTCAAAGGGTGTAGGTGTGCTTGCTGGTGACCTAAACTCAACTTCAATCGTGCTAGCGTCTTTGTAGAAGGTGCTTCAAACTCGAGTGCAATGGACATGTCTACTCGGCGTCCCTAGAAGCTGAATCTGAACTACATCGGATAGGGTGACTGTTGGTTTCTTTGGATCGTCGCCTTCTACGATCGAACCGATCGATCTCTTGGGATCCCAATCATCCTCTATTTCAATCATGTGAACACCTCCACCCTTGTGGTCTAGTAGAGGGTTATTGCGGACATTCGGAGCAGGCTCCTTTGCCACGATGATCTTGTTGTCAATCAAAGCCTGGATCTTATCCTTCAGGGAGCGGCATTCATCAATGGTATGCCCTTTCATGCCTGAATGTAGCACAGGTTTTATTTGGATTGACCCACTGAGAAGGGTTTTCAGGTGTTATAGCAGGGATAGGGGTGACATAACCAGCAGCTTTGAGCCTCTCGTACAGCCGGTCGATCGGTTCAGCAATGGCGGTATACTGCTTTGGAGGTCTGCGGTCAAAATTTGGCCGAGGTCTAGGGAAGTTTAACGTGGGGGAGTTATTGATAGTGGGATGGTTGAGTGCTATAAGCTTGGTAGACTGTGCGGGCTGGGAATATCTAGTGAAGTAGGTTGGTATGTAGGAGGTGGAGGTGATTGATAAGTAGGCGCGTGGAGTTTGTAGGAAGGTGAGGGTGTTTGTAATTTGAGTGGGCTGATATGTAAGTGGAGGCATTGGATAAGTTTGGTATTTGACATGTGATTTGGTTCTCTATGCAACCATTACGGCGCCTATGTCCCTTTTCTTAGACATACCACCAGACTGTAGAGCCTTATTGGTAACTTGCAAGGCTTCCAAGTTCGTAACCATACCAATTTTTGATACCTTCCGATCCTTTCTCTAGCTTTATTGATGTCGAAAATTTATGATTGTCGATCAGCATCAGTCTTTCATAGTTTGCGCGATCTTGAGCCCGGATGAAAAACTTGTTCATTTGTTCTTCCTCTAATGCAGGTCGGACCTTAGCATCCTCTGATCTCCAAAGAGTGGCATACTCGCGGAATATTTCTGTGGGTTTCTTCTTAGAATTTTGAATGTAAAACACATCCGGTGCATTTTCCGTATCGAACCGAATCTATCCATGAAGTCGACGCCATACTTTACCCAGTCCGACCACTTCTTCGGGTCTTGGCTAATGTACCAAGACAGAGCATCTCCTTTCAGGCTCCTCATGAAAAGCTTCATGCGGATCTTCTCGTCTCTTCCTACTCCGGCCAGCTTGTCGCAGTATGTTCTCAAGTGAACCCTGGGATACCCTGTACCATCAAACATTTCGAATTTGGGAGGTTTGTACCCCTCGGGCAGTTCGACATCCGGCTATATGCATAGATCTTCATAATTTAGCCCATCAATTCCCTTACTTCCTTCAACGCCTCGAATTCTGGTGGTCAACCTTTTAAGCTCTTCGGCCAAATTTCTGATAAGCGAGTTTATCATTGGACTCGGGTGTGCTTGAGATGGGCTGGGTTGAGTGTGGCACAGTCTCCACGTAGATGCGGGTGTTGTGTTGGGTGTGGCAGTGGTCATTTGTGGAGTTCAAGGGTTCCGGGAATGAGTAGTGGAGTATTGTTAGGAGTGTGGCAAGTATTGCAATGGTGGTAGGAGCGGGGTTGCTTAGGGATGTTTTGTGGAGGTATGGGATTCTGAGTATTTGGGAAAGTAACTTCTGGAGTGTGAGGAAAATGACAGACTTGCCAAATTCCGGACTTGATCAAGTTCTTCTTGGAACTTCAATAGTTTGTTTCTAGTTAGACGTATTTTCCTTGGGACCAGAGCACCACAAGTGACCTCTACCCATTCAGCTGAGTTGTTCGAATCTTCCATTCTTTTTTTTCTTTTGTGTCTGACAGGACTGGGAGGAGGAATAGGTGGAGGGCCCCTGGATCCTGTAAAATATGCTGATGTTGCCAGAGTACACGAATTAACCTTTGGGGAGGGGAATAAGCAAAAAAGTAAAAACAAAAGGTGATAAGTCAGTAAGGATCGTAAGGAAATGTTGCAATATTTAAACACGTAGTGCAGGAAATATAAAGCGCGTCCTAATTTTGGGACCTCGTTGTGCCGAGGTAGGCCTACGACAAGTTAATTTGGAGAACTTAGAATTCTAATGCCTCATTTTATTGATAAAAAGGTAGACGAATCCAAAACGAATCTAAATAATAAGAAAGAAAAAGTCACTAATGCATTGGCCTTATTACATCTTGTAAAGAAAAATGGAAATTCCTATCTATTTGGTCCCGGAAGACCTTTCCCAGACTCGCATTGTTGGCTCCGTCGAACAGCTTCACCAGCTCACGAAGTCCTAGCAGCAAGTAGCTCTGGCCAGGTGTCCACCTTCGTTTCCTTCACATTCTGGCAGTCTCGATCTCTTAAGAACCTTCTTTTCCAATTCCACTATACTCGCTCCAACAGACCAATCGTTTGTTGGCGCTGACAGCCATAATGATCGCGTGGAATGAAGATCCTTCCCACCAGCTTAGCAGTTTGGGGTGGATGTTGGTAACCATGCGAATCTGGGGACTTCGTGCCTCATATTTCTGCAAGACAAAAAGGTTAGGCCATACCCCCACCAGACTCGACTTATTTAATATCAACAATGGGCACAAAAACATTTTAGTTCTCCAAATAAATTCACAAAAACGTGGTAGTGTGCGGTGAGTTTTGGGAAAACCCAGTGGACTTTGGACAAGGCTATCTTAAAGAGTCATTAGCGGACAACATAACTTACTCGGCTAGGTTTTGACCATGAGCATGCACAATTAAACAGAGTAAGGTTTCTATGGGTATTAGACTTGTACCTCTTGAGCGGAAAAACTCAAAGAAGGAAAGGCACGGAACCATCGACTACACCATTGATCGACTGGTTTTACGCAAATACGCCTTTGCCGGATTTAGGGTGTGATAATATCAGAAGGACGGCAAACCACTCATTATAAGCGTTGCTATGGTATTTTTGTTTTGCACGAGTGGAATATGATGTTGAATATGCAGTTACAATAATCAAACAAGTTGTCAATATTTGCACGTTCATATAAGTAATAATTACAACAGTTTTCTCAATTTACAAACAATATTAAAGGAAAGCGATAAAGGAAGGCATTAAGAGAAATAAAGGAAAGAACCAAAGAGCCAAGTTAGTTTCGAGGTAGACGAGGGAAAAAAATACTTAAAGGTATTTAAACAAATAAAGACATATAAGAAGCATAAAGTCACAAATATCATGAAATGGTAAAAAAGCCTTAAAGAATTCCCGCAGATCGCCATGCTGTCGAACGCCCCCTATTTCTCGCGAAATCTGGTTTATGACATTTGGAGGACAACTCGTTCCCTTTTGGATTGGTTTGAATTGAAAGTCGCTACCTAATGATTAAAGTGCATTAGGACCACTAAGAAGAATTTTGATTTAGAAACCAGGATTGGGCTAAGGGCTCGAAATTATCCCGAGGGGAAGGTGTTAGGCACCCTCGAGATCCACTCAGTGTGTCCCAGCCATACCATCATTGTGACATTAAGTGCAAACAACAAGTAGACAAGTAAGAGTTTCAAATAGAGGTTTTCACATAATTGTTGCAAGTAGATGGAGTGAAAAGAAACGAAAGAAAAGCTAAGTTTTGAGAGAAAAAATAGTTTGAGAAATTTGAA
>NC_031993.1:46905749-46911699 GCF_001879085.1 Nicotiana attenuata
CCGGCAAGACTAATGAAGATCACAAGTAGCAGGAAGAACAGAGAGCTTTTTAGAGTGTAAGAGTAGTGGTGAACTAATGTTCGTGTTGAACTGAGAGTAGAGGAGAGTATATATAGCAGTTTAGGAGCGGAGCAGAGTAAGGTAAAGAAATCAAAACTCAGCAATTAGGGAAATTACAAAATCAATCACACACGAAATCAGCGTAGTCTTCCTTTAATTAAGGACAACTACTCAACGGATAAAGGACATGAGTCACTTAAGGAAAGAAAATCAAATCAGACCTAAGTAAGGGGTAAACAAACAGGAGCTTAATTAAGGAAATAATCGTGATGAATCAGTAACCTTACAGGAAATAAGGTAAGAGGAATAATTAAAGTCGTAAACAAGGGATTAAATCAAGAATCAGCACATAAATTTTAACCAGGCAAATCAATGAATCAAAATCCAAAGTAGTACTGATTTAATGAGAGGAAAAATATCAGTTTTCCACAAATAGACGAGTAAGCTTTAGGGATACAGTGCGGCACGGTGATACAAAGCAGGTTACGGTTGGAGATGAAGGAGTTTGGAGGATGCAGGGTCGTGTTTGTGTACCTAATGTAGATGGACTTCGTGAGTTGATTCTAGAGGAGGCCTACGAGTTCCCGGTATTCTATTAATCCAGGTGCCGCGAAGATGTATCAGGTCTTGCAGCAACATTATGGTGGGGAGAATGAAGAAGATATAGTGGCATATATGGCTTGGTGTCTAAATTGTCAGCAAGTAAGTACGAGCATCAAAGCCTAGTGGTTTGCTTCAGTAAGATAGAGATTCCTGAGTGGAAGTGGAACGTATCGACTGTGGACTTCGTTATTGGACTCCCANCAAGAAGTAAATAAAGTGGCGATCTTTCAGCCGGTGCAAGATGTAAATAAAGTGGCGATATTTCAGCCATGCAAGATATAAGTAAAGTGGCGATATTTCAGCCATGCAAGATGTAAATAAAGTGGCGATATTTCAGCCACGCAAGATATAAATAAAGTGGCGATATTTCAGCCATGCAAATGGAGACAGTGCTTAGTCTCGGAAGGCAGAATGGTAGCCTTATGCAATGCAGGAAATGCAGATGTAGGTAGAGCTTAACCTCAGAAGGCAGAATGGCAGCCTTATGCAATGCAAGAATACAGATGGAGTTAGAGCTTAACCTCGGAAGGCAGAATGGTAGCCTTATGCAATGCAAGAATGCAGATGAAGACAGAGCTTAGTCTCGAAAGGCAGAATGGTAGCCTTATGCAATGCAAGAATGCAGATGGAGACAGAGCTTAGTCTCGAAATGCAAAATGGTAGCCTTATGCAAGAGATGAAAGGCGAACAGTAATAAACTTTTCTTAGCTGATAGCTGATAGCTGATTGTGATATTGTGGCTGCTAGGGACATTGCGTGCGGATAGCAACTGTGAATAGGTGTGACGGTTCTGAGAGTTGTATTCCTGAACAGTGTGAGTGTATAATATATTCGATGATTTTGCGACTTGGGTGCCTGCATCCAAAGAAAATTGTGAGTTTTGTAAAGGGGAAAGGTTAGTTCGTGTCCCCGCTGACTTTGCTTGATCTGCTCGGCTCTGATCTGATGACATGGTATGTATCATAGGGGTAGCTTTGCTGCACAAAGCGATTTCGATAATAAATATGCATGAATTTGTTAAAGATATGACATAAGTATATATTTAAGAAATAGTTTTTAGATGAACCGACGACTGTGACGTGGTTCAGGACATTGCAACCTCTCTCGTTCCGGAATTTTGAGGATCCTCCTCAAAATTCTGCCCCAGTTTAATGGGTTTATACTTCTGACGGCTGCTTGCGATGATCGGCTTAAGTTACTTCGGAATTTTGAGGGTCCTCCTCAAAATTTTGCCTCAGTTTCCAATTGCGGGGGGAATGAAAATTTTATTGAATTGTGACCGAAACCATAAGGCTGCCTACGTATCCCCTCTTAAACGGGAATCAGGTCAGACGTAGTTCAAATTACATAAGGAAATCATAAATGGTTACACATAGTAGCGCTTGACTGCATCCGAATTGATTGGGTTTGGCCAAATTTCTCCATCCATTTCTAAAAGTATCAGGGCTCCTCCCGTCAGAACCCGATGAACCATGTATGGACCCTGCCAATTGGGAGAGAACTTCCCTTTGGCTTCATCTTGATGTGGAAAAATTTTCTTTAACACCAGCTGTCCCGGTATGAACCGTCTTGGCTTGACTCTCTTGTTGAAAGCTCTGGACATTCTGTTCTGATAAAGCTGACCGTGGCAAACTGCATTCATTCTCTTCCCATCTATAAGAGCCAGCTGCTCGTAGCAGTTTCTCACCCATTCTGCGTCGTCGAGCTCAGCTTCTTGTATGGTCCTCAAGGAAGGAATTTCTCAGAGGTCTACCTGGTTCAGGCGGGACCAAAACTGGCGGTGTTGACAAGTACTCCTTGATTCTGTCGAAGGCCTTTTGGCAATCATCAGTCCATTTGGTAGCGGCATCCTTCTTCAACATCTTTAAGATTGGCTCACAGATAACGGTAAATTGTGCTATGAACCGACTGATGTAGTTAAGTCTCCCCAAGAAACTCATACTTTTTTCTTGTTCTTTGGCGGTGGCAATTCTTGAATGTCTTTGATCTTCGATGGATCCAGTTCTATTCCCCGACGACTCACAATGAACCCAAGCAATTTACTAGCTGGAACCCCGAATGCACACTTTGCGGGATTCAGTTTCAGGTTGTACCTTCGCAATCGGTTGAAAAACTTCCTCAGATCTTCTATGTGATCAGTGGCTCTCTTGGATTTGATGATGACATCATCCACGTATACTTTGATTTCCTTGTGTATCATATCATGAAAAATGGTAGTCATGGCCCTCATGTAGGTGGCCCCTGTATTCTTTAACCCAAACGGCATCATCTTGTAGCAGTACATTCCCCACGGCATAGTGAAAGCCGTTTTCTCAGCATCTTCTTCATCCATCCAGATCCGATGATAACCAGCGAAACAATCTACAAATGATTGCAACTCATGCTTGGCGCAATTGTTAATCAGGATGTGTATGTTTGGCAAGGGGAAGTCATCTTTCGGACTGGCCCGGTTGAGATCCCGGTAGTCGACACAGACTCTAACCTTCCCTTCCTTCTTCGGTACTGGCACAATGTTGGCTAACCATGTTGGATACTCCACTGCCCTGAGACCCTTAGCTTTGACCTGCTTAGTGACCTCTTCCTTGATTTTCAAACTCATGTCTGGCTTGAACTTCCTGAGCTTCTGCTTTACCGGTGGACATGTTGGATCAGTTGGCAGTTTATGGGCCACGATTGATGTACTTAGACCAGTCATGTCGTCGTACGACCGGGCAAATATGTCCTCATACTATTTTAGAAACTCTGTGTATTCTTCCTTTTTTGATGGTGACAAATGAACGCTGATTCGTGTTTCTTTGATGTTTTCTGCATCTCCCAGGTTAACAATCTCAGTCTCGTCCAGGTTGGACTTAGGTCTGTTCTCAAAATTCTCAACTTCTTTGACAATCTCTTCCGGTATGTCATCTTCTTCTGAATCTATGTCCGTTTGTTGCGTTGTCTCGTTGCATGTCATAGTCATTGGTTCATCAAGATAAGTAATAGTAATGCTGCATAAGTAAAGTAATGAGAGAGAATAATAAGAGTAAGGTTTATAAAAGAATTGAAATGCTTTGGTAAATTCCATAAATGTTTTGAACATTGGAGCTCTTTCTTGCAAAAATAAAAATGCGAAAGGAAAGTAAACTAGTAAAATAAAATAGTGCATGATGCTTGTTCAGCCTTGCTACCCCGAGGCTCGCCGGGCTCTGGTGGTTCTTATAGTCCAGTTATCGAGGCGTGCTCCTCTGCTTACAGCCTTATGCAAAGGGCCTTCCTCCCCCTCCTCCTCGAAAATGACACAGCAATCCATATCCTCGTCTTCTAGGAACAAATTCCTCATTGCTGCCAGGGCTTCTTCTTCTTCTGACCCGTAGATGACCTCGGCCGGTTGGAAGGTTTGCTCCAAACGGGGTATTGGCTGCTCCAGCGGATAGTAAGGACCGCACCATGGTGGCGACCAGTGGTTGAACTCCTCCCAAGTGTACTCATATCCCAGACCGAAGGTGGTACCATGTTTCTTCAGCTTGATAGGCTTAGCGATTCCTTAGAGATTCTTGCCAAGTCCCTTGCCAGGTTCATACCCGCTCCAGTTCAATATGCTTTCAATTTTGTTATACCACCACTTATCTTTATCGACGGTGTTGAGTCGTTCGATATTTGTGGTAAGTTTCCCGCCTATCCTTCTTCTTCCTCCAATTGCTGGGATGGTCTGGCGACTGTATATGTGATTGCTACTGTCGCCGTGAATGAACACCTCCTGGTGGTTCCACTCAAACTTCACTGCCTGATGTAATGTTGACGCTACGGCCCCTGCGGCATGAATCCATGGTCGTCCCAACAACAGATTGTAAGATGCCGGCACGTCTATCACTTGAAAATCAATATCAAACCAAGTAGGCCCCATTTGCAAACACAAGCTAATTTCCCCAATAGTAGACCTTTGGGATCCGTCGAAAGCTTTGAAGTTGATGGCCCCGTCCTTGATCTCATGCATCCTCTTTCCTAATGTCCTGAGTGTTTCTAGCGGACAAATGTTGAGGCTGGATCCTCCGTCAATCAGGACCTGGTGATAAAATAATCTTCGTAATGCACGGTGATGTGCAACGCCTTGTTGTGACTCAACCCCTCTAGCGACAACTCATCTTCGTGGAAAGTGATCTTGTGACTTTCCAATACCTGGCCTACCATGTTAGCCATTTCTCCGCCGGTGATGTTACTTGGTACATATGCCTCACTCAACACTCTTAACAAGGCATTCTTGTGTGCATCGAAACTTTGTAACAAAGCAAGGATAGAAATTTGTGCCGGTGTCTTGTTCAGCTGATTAATGACTGAGTATTCTTTGGCTTGTATCTTTCTCCAGAGATCGTTAGGCCCAATTTCAGTGATGGTTTGTCGACCAGAGGTCTGCTTACTCGACTCAGCCAAGTGTTCTGGGGTATAAACCCTGCCGGTTCTTGTCATACCTTATGCCGCAATGGTTTCCCCGAACTTGACCTTCCCTTTTTCTAGTCTCGGCTGTGTAGTCCCATGGTATAGCCTTCGTATGGAACGGTGTTATGGCTGATATTGCCACTGGAATTGGCGTGGCTATTTTTACTTCGAACGGAGCAAGCTTCTCGGGTGGTAAGACTGCAACTTCAAAGGGTGTAGGTGTGCTTGCTGGTGACCTAAACTCAACTTCAATCGGTGCTAGCGTCTTTGTAGAGGGTGGTGCTTCAAACTCGAGTGGCATGGACATGTTTACCTCGGCGTCCCTAGAAGGCTGAATCTGAACTACAATCGGATTAAGGGTGACTGTTGGTTTCTTTGGATCGTCGCCTTCTACGATCGAACCGATCGATCTCTTGGGATCCCAATCATCCTCTATTTCAATCATGTGAACACCTCCACCCTTGTGGTCTAGTAGAGGGTTATTGCGGACATTCGGAGCAGGCTCCTTTGCCACGATGATCTTGTTGTCAATCAAAGCCTGGATCTTATCCTTCAGGGAGCGGCATTCATCAATGGTATGCCCTTTCATGCCTGAATGGTATGCACAGGTTTTATTTGGATTGACCCACTGAGAAGGGTTTTCAGGTGTTATAGCAGGGATAGGGGTGACATAACCAGCAGCTTTGAGCCTCTCGTACAGCCGGTCGATCGGTTCAGCAATGGCGGTATACTGCTTTGGAGGTCTGCGGTCAAAATTTGGCCGAGGTCTAGGGAAGTTTTAACGTGGGGGAGGTTATTGATAGTGGGATGGTTGAGTGCTATAAGCTTGGTAGACGTGTGCGGGCTGGGAATATCTAGTGAAGTAGGTTGGTAT
>NC_031993.1:46911724-46916305 GCF_001879085.1 Nicotiana attenuata
AATTTTGTGTTATTTTCTGTTAATTGTTTGCATTTTATTTGTGCATTTTAATTCATATGAAAAATATAAAAAATACACATGACATTTGCATTTAGAATCTAATTTCATATTTTAGGATTATTTAGTGGTTAAGTTGTTTTTAGAACAAAATTTAAAGAAAATAACAAAAATAGTCCATTTTTGCATTTTTGATTGTTAATTGTTGAATTTGTCATGAAAATAGGATTTAATAAATTTTTAGGAATTAATTAGTTTAATTTTGGAAACAAATTAGGTCTTTGATTTTGCATTTTAATAAAGTTAAAAAAACATAAAAATACAAAATGAAAACAAATAAAAGAAATAAAAGGGGAAAAGAAAAGAAAACAATTAAAAAGAAAATTGAGTGGTCTTCATGGATTACCCATTTTTGGGCCAAATCCGTTTGAAATCTAGCCCAATCCCTTAAACCCATTTCAAATTGACCCCAGCCCAAAGGTTCTCGATCTGGTCCAGCCACTTAGAGCTCAAACGACGTCGTTTGCACGACAATCAATCCTGACCGTCTAGGTTGTTTGATCTAACGGTCAGGAATTGATAATTTTTGATATAATACAGTCTAAACGCCCCCCCCCCTTCTCCGTCTCTCTCATACTCGAACCCTAACCCCGCCGTCTCCCGCCGCGAACCGCCGTCGAAAATCGCCTCACGGCGGCGGCCGGTCACCAAACGACTCCAAAATTGCACCATAGCCTCTTCTTCATCTCACCAGTCCGAATCTAGCCTCAGTTTCTTTCAAATCCCACCCCAACTCTCCAAATAACCCAAACCCTAGCGCCACCTCCGCCGTGTACGGCGGCGCCACCACCCAAACCCGTCCAAATTTACACCCAGTGCTCCCCGTTGTCTACCCATGCCAAATCCAGCCTTATTTTCCTTCAAATTCCACAAAACTGTTCGAATATCAAATCAAAGCCCCAGCCCGAAACCCTAAAATCCCCAAAACCCGCTAAATTCACACCATGTGTTCTCCTTACTTCCCTCGTTCCTAATCCGTCATCAATGGCCTTCAAATTTCACCCAAGACGCTCAAATTTCAGATCTAAGAAGCAGTAGGGCTTGAGAGTTTGCATCAGTGAGTTTTCTTAATTCTTTTTGTTTTAATTTCTTCCCCTTAACTGTTTTGCTTTGGTTTTCTGTTTTTTTATTTTGTTCGTTTCATCTTGTTTTAAATTCTAATAATCAGCAACAGGAATTCGTTCTTTTTAATTTTGTTATGTTTCTCTGTTAGTAAAATTGGTTTAAGCATGCTCTCTCGTGTTAATCCGTAATTAGTGTTCTAGGGCTGTAATGGTGATTAGTTTAGTTTGATGAATATTTCAGCCTGTTTGGATTTTCTTGCGTTTGCCAATGATTGGATTCTTCGTTTCATACTGATTTTGTTGCTGTTAACTTCTTAATTTGTTTGATTGTTAATGGTAGTTGGTAATCTGAAATTCAGTAGTTAGTTTAGATTTAAGAATTGTGCTGATTAAATTGCAGAATAGTTAGTTTGACCTCAATTAATTAGAGAATTTAGGATAATTAACATAAGTTGGTAATTTTAGGAACAATTCAGGGGTACTGCAGGTATTTTCACTTAAGGAATATTATGGTAATAGGGAATAGAACTCCCTAGAACATTCTAGGTAGGGTTCAAGGTGAAATTTCAGAAAGTTGGTAATGTAACTTGGGCAATAAGTCAGTAAATAAGGGACTAAAATAGTTAAATACTGAAAATAAAAGAGGGACTTACGGGTGAAACAAAGAGTTGAAGGCTGCCCTTAGCTTTGCCTATAAAAGGCAGTCACTAGTGCCTTATTTAACAAGTTTTGGAAATCTGGAAAAATCCCCAAAAATTTCTAGAAGTTTTGAAACCCCAAAAATTCCCCCAAAACCCTCTCTGCAAATCTGAGCCTGAAATTTGAATTTCAAATCCTTAGAAGTTCAAAATCCTTTATTAGATTTGAGATTCTGCCCCAAAAAATCCAAAAACAAACAGAAAATACTATAGAAAAACCAAAAAAAACGGTTATATTGCATTTCTAGATTGATTTCGAATGTTAGTGATTGATGTTCGTCTCTTAGCTCAATTTCTAGTTGCTGGAAGTTTCAGAAGTTCTTCCTGGGTTAATTTTTGATCAATTTGGGATTTATTCGAGTCTATTTGGTTGAACATTGGTGCTGCGTTTTCACATTTCGATTCTGGATTGATTTTGATATTGGTTGCTGGGTTGTGAGCTTAGATCTGAACTGCTGCTTTGTCGTTTCCGGCTGCTGATCTCTTGTTTCTTCTTATTCGATCTATATTCCAGGTATCTACTCCCATTCCGTTGTACTGGTGCTGATTTGAAGACCTCATTTAACTAAAGCTCATTCCGTGTCTATTGATGTTTGATTTTACATTCATCTTTCGTTGTATTTGAAATGTGTGCATAGATCTACTTTGTCGTAATCAGTATTGTTTTGAAATAGGTAGTGTTTTCTAGATTTGATGATATCTCCATTGTAGTAAATTTGGACTATATCGGACTGTGGACTATTCGTTCGTGACTTGTCCAGTTAGATAGTAGCTTTAATATACTTAGTTAATTGCTTATATTAGCTTAACATTTAAAATAGGAAGTGTGATGAACTTGAATCTGAGTTTGAAAATCGATATGTAGGCTCAATTCAGGCTTAATGATGATAGTGTTAACTCCAGTAATCTAGTTTTAATGACAATATAGATATTGACTGTTTTCATGTTGATCCCATAAATATTCTGAGTATTAGGTGAATTTGAATAATCAGTAGCATATTGTTCGAAGACCTCAATGTAGGTATTAATTGTTGTGGTGTTTAACTCGTTGAATGTTAGAAGTATATGTAAAATCAAAAATCAGTAGACTTTTGAAGAGTTAAGGCTCAACAACCTATTTGTAATTAAACTGGGCTTCAAATCTATTGATGCATAGTCTCAGGTCCAATCCTAGCTCACATTTCATTTGGACCTGGGCAAGGACCCAAGGCTGGACAACTTTTTGGATTAATAGAATTCAGGCCCGATTTTCGTTGCACCAGGTCCACGTTTGGGCAGTGTTTCGTGCACTAGCAGGATTAGACTCGTTTAGGGCCAAGTTTGAAGGCCCAAAATGCTAAGGGCTGGACCTCATAACATTAAGTTGGTAATTTGGGTTTAGGGCTCGCTAGTTAAGTAGCATGCTCGAATTAAGAGGTTCTCCTCTTGTTCGAGTGTGGACTTGAACTGGAAGTCCAAATTCTCTGATTACTCTTAATAATAGCATTGATAAAATTAATTAATTAGGACTCTTTGGAGACAAATTCAATAGACAATTATAATTTGCTCTAGTATGGCCTTTAAATAAGAAAATGAGATGAGCCTCGCCAAACAAAATGCATAAATTGCGGGGCCCTCATTAAATGCTTGTGTTAAAATACTTAGAATTCGGGACGTGCCGTTTAGCGAATTTCATGGCCTCCCGCAAAATTAATAACGCGTTAGTCACTTTAGGCGCGCATTTTTAATAATTTTACCTTCTTAAACACGGGTGTGCATTTCATGCAACCCAAATTCAAATCCCAAAACATTGAATAAAAATGTGTCGAGGATCCGGGTGCATTTCATGTGACATGATCCGACAGACCGAAAATACGTTTTTAAGCGACGTTCACTTTCTTAAAAGATTTCTAAAACCTAAAAAAGCGGTAAATTAATTCTAAAAAATGCCACAATGGGATAACATGTATTGAAAATCAGATTTTGCCAATAATGAGCAGTTGAGCGACCGTGCCTCGAACCACGGAACTCGGGAGTGCCTACCCCTTCTCCTGGTAACAGCAATTCTACTCGATTTCTTGGTTCGCGACTGTAATTACAGAGTGCAAACCTTTCCTCGATTTGGGATTTCAAACAGGTGGGACTTGGGACATAATAAATCTCCCAAGTTGGCGAACTCTGAATCTTTTAAAAAACGAATCCGTTTTCGATTGTCCTTTGAATTGGAAAACTCCCTTAATTATGCCCTCACAGTGGTGTAGTAGTGAAAAAGGAGGTTGTGACAGACATAATATCTACATGAAAGTGCAGATTCCTATATGCATGGATCTAATGAGAGATACAGAGTTTCTTATAGACCGAAGATAGGCTTAAATGAGATGCCAGAAATCTTACAGATGATAACACAAGAACTGCAGTAAGTCTTATAAGGGCATGGTAACTATATGAGAAGTGCAGGAAATCTTATAGGCATGGTCAAACTATATGAAAGCTCAGAAATTTTATAGATGATTACTATATGAAAGTGCGAAACGTCTTATAGATGCGTAACCTATATGGAGAAAACACTGAAATTTAGAGATTTCTATAGGCAGTTATCTACCCTTTTCATGCATAGTCACCTCCCTTTTCACTAAAACATTCCCGAAAGTTTATTAACCAAAGTCTATTACAGCCCAGAAAAAGAAGTAAAGTAAAGAAATATCAGAAATAAAAAGTACAACCAAGAAGGAGCCTGATTTTCAAAGGGGGATTTTTCTCTTTCTTTTTTCTTTTTTCCTTCC
>NC_031993.1:46916792-46920707 GCF_001879085.1 Nicotiana attenuata
ATGGTTTGCGGGCACAACCTTAAAATCTTCCTCCCAGAAGTGCTGAAAGGCCGTATTTGCAAATCCAAGGCCTATTTCTAAATAAAGAATTTTCGCACAAATAGCCATTTTTTTCAAAATAAATCATTAAATTCCCCTAAATAAATGTGCAGCATGAATTCAAGTAACATCGATACCTTCTCAGTCCTGAGCGAGATCCCTTTGAAACTCCATATGTGGTGGCATGATTTGGGAAAAGGAAGCAGAGATACTGTGGTCAAGGTTTGGGTGGTCTCGTAGATTTATTGAACATCAAACCAAGGAAGGATGTCATTGAGGCACTAATACCATTTTGGGACCCGACCCGTAATGTATTCCGGTTTTCAGATTTCGAACTCACACCTACATTAGAAGAGATTGCGGGATACGCAGGTCTCAACGGGAACCTCCGAGGTAGATACCCATTGGCCCCACGACCGGTAACCCTTCATAGGATCTTGGATTTGTTGAACATCAGCCGGGATATTCAAGACCCGCACCTGGTGGAAGGGTGTTGTACATTGCATTTCTTATACCACCGGTATGGTAACCCCAAAGGTTTCGAGGAACCCAACATCGGATTGACATATGCCGGAAATAAAGACAAATGGGAAGCCCGATGGGGATTAGCCTTCATGGTAGCCTTTCTGGGAGTGGTGGTTTGTCCGATAAAAGATGGTCACATAGACCTCGGCCTTGTAGGGATGCTAGATGTTGCCATGAAAAAACCTACTAGCACAGTGGTTCCCCTGATTGTAGCAGAAATATACCAAGCTTTGACCAAATGTCGGGAAGGTGTGAAATTCTTTCAAGGTTGCAATTTGCTCTTACAGTTGTGGATACAGCAACACCTCTGTCACCGCACAGGCTATATGAACTACGGTTTAACCGGGTTGAGTTGTATTGCAGAATTTGAGACCCGGGTGACAGGTATTGAGTTCCCTAAGGGTACTGAGGCCTGGTCGTCATGCTTAAGATCCCTGACCGCAGATAAAGTTGAATGGGCTTATGGAGGGCTTCCTGCTACTGAAGATGTATACACATCAGCAGAGATCTCTTATATTCTTTTGATGGGTATTCAAAGCATTCAGCCTTATGCTCCTTACCGAGTTTTGCGACAATTTGGAAGATTCCAGACAGTGCACAATGATGAAGTCTTGAGTGGGCAAGTCATCGAGTTAGGCCCAAAGGCTGCATTCCTTGAAGGCCGAATCTGAAAGATATGGAATGAGTGCAGGTACCTTGAGCCTAAGACTATAGTACAGGATCGAGCCAGAGGCGAGGTAGATCCCAAATACGTGGTCTGGTTTGGTAAAAGATTTCAAATTCTTGAGAGACCCGCCAAAAGGCCACATGTACAACAATTCACTAACGAGGCCCGGGTGCAATGGGGTTGGTTAGCCAAAGAAAAGGAGTACAGGGCCCGAATAGGAGCATTGGAAAAACAGATTCAGGAGCTCCGGTTTGAAAATAGCTTGCAAGTCGCAGCCGATGAAGGTGATAAAAAGATATTGGCCCAGGAGAATGAAGCTCTCAAGGCCCAAATTCAACAAATGAAAATAGATGCCAGGAACCAAGAAAGAAGTCTATCCGACGAGAGATTGATAAAAAGGTTAAAGAAGCAAGTCCTGGACTGCCAGGAAGAATTGGAGAAATCCGAGGGGAACATGGCGAGACTTCGAGCACAATGGGCAAAGAAGAGTGAGGAAAGAGCCCAGTTTTTACAACAAATGAAGAGAAACTACGAGGGAACCATTGCTAACATGAAAAGGAAAATGAATACTCTTGAAGAAAAGGCCGCTCAGCGGGACAAAGAATTTCAGGCCGAGAGGGAACAATGCTATGGGTTAATCGCCGAAATGGAAAAGGAAATGAAATTGTTACAAGGCCTTCACTTCCAGGATTCTCAGGTGCTAGAGGCTCGTACCCAACAGATAAGTAGACTACTCCAAGAAAAGGGCCAAATCAGGGAAAGAATCAGAAGCATTGCAAACTATGTTGTTATGAAGTGTCAGGCTGGTGAACGGATGGGTCGTGCCACTTTCTTTGCTTCAGTGATGATATTTCTTCGACAGGTCATGAATGATTTGGAGCAGTTGCAAAGGGGTCTTGCACGCAGGCCCGTGGCGATGCCGAGTGATGCCTCGCGGGCCCCAGGATTTGAAGCTTTGATGTATTCCTAGTTAATCGAGTCTGTACTTTTGTTCTTTAGTCTGTTTTGTAATTACCTTTTTTCAAGTAAAAGAAAAGAAAAACAAATAGTCTAGTAGCTTTTGTAATCGTAGTTGTTGTTAATGAAAAATTGAAAATTCCCAAAAATTATCTCTTTATTTTGCATTTAAGTTGCAAGAACTACGCTCGGTTTGATTCACGCGGGGTCGTGATACGTAGGCAATCTCCATAGGATTCGACCGTAACTAAATGAAAAAAGGGAAAAACAAGAAAAGAATGAAAGGAAAGAGGTGAAAAACAAGAAAGGAAAGAAAAACAAAAGAGGGAAAGAAAAACAAAAAGAAAATAAGAAACCAAACAAAAGCAAACAAGAGAAAATAAAAAGGGAGCAAAGGAAAGAAAAAGCGGAAAAACAATTTTGAGGAAAGAAGCGAATAAGAACAAGGAAAAACC
Source organism: Nicotiana attenuata (assembly GCF_001879085.1). Lineage (NCBI taxonomy): Eukaryota > Viridiplantae > Streptophyta > Magnoliopsida > Solanales > Solanaceae > Nicotiana > Nicotiana attenuata. The sequence continues at coordinate 46,919,436 of NC_031993.1, forward strand.
AAGGCAAAAGAAAAAGAAGAAAAGAAGGAAAAATAAGAGAGAAAAGCAAAAGAAAAGAGGGAAAGGCAAGAAACAAACAATGGAAAACACGAGGGAGGAATGAGAGGAAAGGCATGGCAAATAAAGAAAAATGAAAAGGCCGGGATGACACATGTGACCGATCAAAAGCATAATAGGAACTATTAACTGCCTAGGTGCATTCACTCCCCAAATGTGCGGGTACCAATATGTTAAATGCCCTAATGCTAACGTGATGGTTTCATTTTGTCATTCCAGAAAGGTGGTTGGTTTGTGGTTTGAAAGTGGTAACTCTTCTTTACAACACAAGGACAAAAGGCAATGGCAAACAACAAGAGAACTGAGTTGGTTGATACCGGTGCTCGACAACAGTTAGTGGAACGGGATGATGGGTTGGTTGAAGAGGTGCGGATGGTAAGACAACACATGACAGACATGTATCAAGCCTGGATGACTGGAAAGGCACCACCCCTGCCACCACCAATTTTCCCGAACGCTACCCTTACCCAAACTCCCAACACAATGCTAGATGATCCTCCATATTCTCCAGATACACCCGCTTATCACAATTTTCCCAACCACCCTAGTAGCTCCATCACGCATCCTCCAGTTACTTCTCCCCAATATTGCCCTCCTGTCATATCCACTACCCCAGACAATGAATACCCACTCAAAGCGCGTAATGCCCAATTTCACCCTCCAGAGGTTGCCCACAGGGTCCTCGATTCATACATGAAGAGCTCCCGGGATAAGCAGTTTCATGCTGGAAATGCAAGGGTTACGGAAAGAGAAGGGCGAGATGAGGTACCCAGGAAGTTGAAAAGCACATAACAGCCCGTAAGGGACAAGCGAAGAGTGGGAGGCCAGGGTAGCATGACTTGCAAAGGACTGATTGTGCCACATGACGCCCGCCTGCCCACAGGATTCAAAGTACCAAACTTTAACTTGTATGATGGGCGTGGAGACCCGGTAGCCCACCTGAGGGTCTATTGCAACGAAATGTGGATTGTTGGAGAGAAAGATGATGTGATGATGGCATATTTCAATAAAAGCCTAACTGGGGCAGCTTTGGACTGGCATGGTCGTCAAAATGTCGATGAGTGGCTTACATTAGGTGACATGGCTCAAGACTTTCTCCGATACTTTCAATGCAAATCAAGTGTTACCCCAGACCGCATCTCGCTATCTAAGATGGAAAAGAGGCCGGAGGAAAGATTTAATGAGTTTAGGCTCAGATAGAGGAGCGAAGTTGAC
>NC_031993.1:46924123-46932459 GCF_001879085.1 Nicotiana attenuata
TTTCTCCTAGGATCAAAATCTTAGTCTGATGAATTTTTCTCCTAAGATAGAAGACCTAGTCTGATGAACTTTCTCCTAGGACAGAAATCTTAGTCTGATGAATCTTTCTCCTAAGATAACAAAAATAGACCTAGTCTGATGAATTTTCTCCTAAGATCAAAATCTTAGTCTGATGAATCTTTCTCCTAAGATAGAAAATCTAGTCTGATGAACCTTCTCCTAGGATCAAAATCTTAGTCCGATGATCTTTCTCCTAAGATAATGAAACGACCTAAACTGATGAACCTTCTCCTAGGATCTAAATCTTAGTCTGATGAATTTTTCTCTTAAGATAGAAAATCTTAGTCTGATGAATTGTTCTCCTAAGATTGAAGACCTAGTCTAGTGGGCTTTCTCCTAGGATCAAAATCTTAGTCTGAGGAATCTTTCTCCTAAGATAGAAGACCTAGTCTGATGAATTTGCTAGTCAAATGTCCTTGGTTTTACTCACAGGAGACGTACATTCCAATCAAGTCTTTAGTTTTACTCTTATCATTGTATCAATAGCTTAGGTGATCTATATTTTGCTAACAACTCACAAATCTTCCTAGTGCAAACTGGGGCAGAAAATTTTCTTTGTTTGTTTATTTTGTTGCAGTCAGGAGCCCACCTGGAGAACAAGGGAATGCTTTTCAACTTTCAGCAGTCAGGCGCCCACCTGGAGAACAAGGGAAGTACAATCCAAATTTTAGCTTTTAATTTTTAATACTTGACAACATGCTGTACCCAGCCACCAAACTGGGGCAGAAAATTTTCTTTGTTGTTTATTTTGTTGCAGTCAGGAGCCCACCTGGAGAACAAGGGAATACTTTTCAAGTTCAGCGGTCAGGAGCCCACCTGGAGAACAAGGGAATACTCTTCAAGTTCAGCGGTCAGGCGCCCACCTGGAGAACAAGGAAAGTACAATTCAAATTTTAGCTTTTAATATTTGATAACATCCTGTACCTAGTCACCAAATTGGGGCAGAAAATTTTCTTTGTTTGTTTATTTTGTTGCAGTCAGGAGCCCACCTGGAGAACAAGGGAATACTTTTCAAGCTTCAGCAATCAGGAGCCCACCTGGAGAACAAGGGAATACTTTTCAAGCTTCAGCAATCAGGCGCCCACCTGGAGAACAAGGGAAGTACAATTTTTAGCTTTTAATTTTAATATTTGATAACATGATGTACCCAGCCACCAAATTGGGGCAGAAAATTTTCTTTGTTTGTTTTGTTGCAGTCAGGAGCCCACCTGGAGAACAATACTTTCCAAGCGTCAGCAATCAGGAGCCCGCCTGGAGAATAGAGGCATATATTTCAAATTTCAGCAGTCAAGCATCACTCGGAGGAATAGCAAACATCTCCGATCACAATGCAAGGCAACAACAAGGATTCCATCGGAAGAATACAAGTTCAAGGAAACACAAGAGCAAGTTTGAAGACATAGATAGGACCTGTTTTGTAATTCGTAGCTTAGGCTAGCTTCTTTTTATTTTGACACGGTGTAATAAGGAGGTCAACAAGCAGTAGCAGCAGCAACAACAGTGAAATCACAGCTCCTGGTAGTCCCAGCTACCAAACCTTCCCGAACTACACTAACCTGATTCCTTTTTAGCCAAGGATATGTAGGCAACCTTTGAAGCAGGGTTCGGTCAAATCTTTTCAAAAATGCTTCACACGGAATATTCAAACGGGCAAAAATCGCTCGTTTTCGCTCACTTATCTATGCACGAAAACTCTTCATGTTCCCGAGCAAAGAGGGGCAGCTGTGAGCACGTGATTTTTGCCCTATACGAATTACTCCCATAAATTCAAAACAAAATAACTTCTTTTCATTATTTGCAAATTTTATGGATTTTTGTGGCATTTTTTGCTAATTATTTGCATTTGTTTGTGCACATTTATTATTGCTTAATTCATGAAAAATACAAAAATACTTGGCATTTGCATGTAGGGTTAATTTCACATTTTAGGATTAATTAGTGATTAATGTTACAAACAAATAAAGAAATAACAAAAATGGTTCTTTTTGCACTTATATTTTTAGTTGTCTTAGTTTGCATTTAAATTAGGAATTAATCCATTTGGAAANAAACATAAGAACACAGTAGAAGCACATGCGTGACAAACACACACAAATAAAGGAAAAGAAAAGTCGGAGAAACATTTTGAACCTTTCAGAAAACCCTAAATCGAAGAGAAGTGATTTTAAAAAGATAATTTTGAAAGAAAAAATTGGGGAAATTGTTTAAAAACCCAAGTAGAGCATAGATATGTGACAGATCTAAGAAAAATCGGAGAGAACCTCGAACAGTAAGGGTTTCAGAAGAACCCTAGAATGAGAAAGGCTTGGAAAAGGTCCGATCTGAGTCGGATAAGGTCAGAGATAGGCTCATAGGACCAGGATACGCCGGAGCAAGGCCGTCGATGGCCGTGAAACTTCGAGCTGGCACAGGTCTGGATGAAGACCTTCAAGTTCTGGCCTCGATTCTTCAAATATCAAGCACACAGGAGTAATAGGGGGTGAGTATAAGGTTACCATGGCCGGAGAAGCCATGGTTTCCGGTGGGTTTTGAGGTTGAAGGTGATGAGAGAGGCTTGGGTTTCGAGAGAGTTCGAGAGAGTTTGAGAGGAGAGGGATTTCAGAGGCGGCTGATAGAAGAGAATGAGGGGGATTAGGGTAGTCATTGGGGATTAAAAAGGCAAGGAATGATCGTGGTCGTTGATCAAAAAGATCAATGGCCTGGATTGGAAGAGAGGGTCGGGCGGGTTAAATTGGTTGGGTCGGAGGCGGGTTGGATTGAAATTGGGTTGGTCTATTAAGGGTTTCAAATTCGGTCAATTAGGGGGATCAATTTTGGCCATAATTAAAACGAAATGGGGCCATATTTTAAATAGCCAGTTTTTCCCTTTTAATTTATAAAAATAGTAAAAAATGATTTCGAAAACATATTAAAAGTACTGGATCAGTTAATAATATACAAATATTAATTTAAAAATGTTGGAACCAATTTCATAATTATAAAATGTTGTTAATTCTGAAAATAGGCTAAAGTTGCAATTATATGCAATTTGGCTTTTAAAAAACCAAATAAATTTGTAAAAATGTATAGAAATTACCCTAGCTACATTTTGATATAAATATGAGAATAAAATAAGTTATTCACCAAAAATGATAATTTTGGGAATAATTATTGGTTTTTGTACTGCTAAAATGAGCAATAAATTGATTTAAAAATCCTTTAAAAATTAGGAAAAATACTAAAACACGTGCGCATACTTATATATGCATACATATGCTATTTTGAAAGTATTTTGCATATATAAAAAATATACGGGAAAAACTTGGGTATCAACAGCTGCCCATCTTTACCCGGTAAGGATGAAAGAGTTGTCGGGTAAAGACATGTTGGCCAATTTTGACCGAACGAAATGGTTTGAAGAATTTGACCGTGCTCTGGTTCCTGAGCTGCCTACATATCCATGGTCTTACAGGAATCAGGCCATATGTAGTTCAAGATCCATTGGCGGAGTATGCCGATGGAGATTTTTCAAGAATGGACGCGATATTTAGGATGGTTAAAGTCTAATAGGGCTGCGGGAACCGGAGCAAGACCGCTCCTGCTGAGATGGCCGTTACTTGCCGGTTTACCTGCAAATAAACAATACAAGCGTATATCGTGCATAAATTTAAACATGATGCAATTTCCCGTTGGACCATGAATGTTGTCTTCGGACGGTTAGGATGACGTCCTTAGACCATGGGGCCCTGGGCCATGAACCATATAATAAAGGATTCGCAGGCCATGAAATGATGCTCTCGGGCTATGAGAATGATGCCTCCGAACTATGATGCCTTTGAATAATGATATGCATGAGATAAAAGGGGGTCCTCAGGCCATGGCATGGTGTTCTCGGGCTATGAAAATGGTGCCTCCGAATGATGACGCCTTTGGACAGATTGGCGATCTTTCAGCCCATGAAATGCAATAAGTGGCGATCTTTCAGCCCATGCAAGAAGTAAATAAAGTGGCGATCTTTCAGCCGGTGCAAAATGTAAGTACAATGACGATCTTTCAGCCGATGCGGGATATAAATGAAGTAGTGATTTTTCAGCCGATGCAGATGTAAATAAAGGTGGCGATATTTCAGCCATGTAAAATGTAAGTACAATGTCGATCTTTCAGCCATGCAAAATGTAAGTAAAATGGCGATCTTTCAGCCGATGCAGGATTTAAATGAAGTGATGATTTTTCAGCCGATGCAGATGTAAATAAAGGTGGCGATATTTCAGCCATGCAAAATGTAAGTACAATGGCGATCTTTCAGCCATGAAAAATGTAAGTAAAATGGCGATCTTTCAGCCGATGCAGGATTTAAATGAAGTGGCGATTTTTTAGCCAATGTAGATGGAGACAGAGCTTAGTCTCGGAAAGTATAATGATAGCCTTATGCAATGCAGATGGAGACAGAGCTTAGTCTCGGAAGGCAGAATGATAGCCTTATGCAATGGATGAAATGCAGATGGAGGTAGTGCTTAACCTCGGAAGGCAGAATGGTAGCCTTACGCAGTGCAGGAAATGCAGCTGGAGATAGAGCTTAGTCTCGGAAGGCAGAATGGTAGCCTTATGCAATGCAGGAAATGCAGATGGAGACAGAGCTTAGTCTCAGAAGGCAGAATGGTAGCCTTATGCAATGCAGAAAATGCAGATGGAGGTAGAGCTTAACCTCGGAAGGCAGAATGGTAGCCTTATGCAAGAGATGAAAGATGAATAGTAATAAAAATTCTTAGCTGATAGCTGGTAGCTGATTATGATATTGCGAATGCTGGGGATATTGTGTGTGGATGGCGAATGCGAATAGGTGCAACGGTTCTGAGGGTTGTGTTCCTGAACAGTGTGAGCGTATAATATATGATTTGGTGACTTGGGTGCCTGCATCCAAAGAAAAATTGTTGAGTTTTGTAAAGGGGAAAGGTTAGTTCGTGTCCCCGCTGACTTTGCTTGCCATGTTCGGCTCTGATCTGATGACACGGTATGTATCATAGGGGTAGCGTTGCTAAACTAAGCGATTTCGATAATAAATATGCATGAGTTTGTTAAAGATATGACATATGTATATATTCAAGAAATAGTTTTTATATGAACCGACGACTGTGACGTGGTTCAGGACATTGCAACCTCTCTTGCTTTGGAATTTTGAGGGTCCTCCTCAAAATTCTGCCCCAGTTTACTGGGTTGATACTTCTGACGGCTGCTTGCGATGATCGGCTGAAGTTACTTCGGAATTNAGTCAAGTACAGAGATGAGGAAGTAGGTAGTCAAACAGGCTCAAAGATTTCTTTCAGAAACTCATGAGAAAGCAAGCAAATACAGTTGAAAGTTCAAAGCAAACAGAGTGAAGAAACTAATTCGAAACACGATGAGAGTAGAAGAAACAGTAGAGAAAACATGCTTAAACGGGTCTCTTAAAACAAGGTAAAGTAGAAGTGAAACAGTAAACACTTAAGAACATGGTAGAAGGATACAATAGGCGAAGCATATCAGGTCATAGTGGAAGGCAAATAGCATAACATAGTGGGAAAGCATGTGAAAACATAGCATAGAAACACAGTAGAAGAACGAACGGAATATCGAAAACATAGTAGAAAAACATGCGTGATAACAGGAAAAATATAAGAACATAGCAGAAGAACATGCGTGGTAGAAAAGAAAACAAAAGAGCATAGTGGAGACAAATACACACAAAGAAAAGGAAACGAAAAATCGAAGAAACATTTTAAGTATTTCAGAAAACCCTAAGTCGAAGAGAAGTGATTTTAAAAGTAATTTTTGAAAGAAAAATTGGGGAAATCGTTTAAAACCCCAAGTAGAGCATAGATACGTAACAGATTTAAGAAAATCGAGAAAACCTCGAATAGTTAGGGTTTCAGAAGAACCCTAGAATGAGAAAGGCTTTGAAAAGGTCCGATCTTGGTCGGAAAGGTCAGAGATAGGCTCATAGGACCAGGATACGCCGGAGCAAGGCCGGCGATGGCCGTGAAACCTCGAGCTGGCACAGGTCTGGATGAAGACCTTCGAGGTCTGGCCTCGATTCTTCAAATGTCGAGCACACAGGAGTAACAGGGGGTGAGTATAAGGTTACCATGGCCGGAGAAGCCATGGTTTCTGGTGGGTTTTGAGGTTGAAGACGATAGGAGACGATTAGGTTGAGGAAGGTTCGATAGGGTTTGAGAGACGAAGGGGTTTCAAGGCGGCGTCTCTGGAGGGAAATGAATTAGGGTTGGGGTTTGGGTGAATTAAAATGGTAAGGGGGAATCGTGGCCGTTGATCAAAATGATCAACGACCTGGATCAAAAGAAAACCGGGCGGGTTTTATTAACGGGTTAGGGGTCGGGTTATATATTAGGACTTGGGCTGGTCCGTTTGAAATTGGAATTGGGTTATTGGGGTGGTTGATTTTGGCTATAATTGAAATGCAAATAAGGCTATCAGTTAAATAGCCACTTTTCCCTTTTTAATTTATAAGAAATAGTAAAATAATTTTTGAAACAAATTGAAGGCGCTAAATTAATTAATAATATATAATCATTAAATTAAAAATACTGGAGTAAATTTTATAATTATAAACGCCATTCAAATCTTAAAATAGGCTAAAATTGCAATTAGTGCAAATTTAGCTTAAAAATACCAAATCAATTTATAAAAATGTGTAAAAAAAATTACCTTAGCTATATATTGGTGTAAATATGAGGATAAATAAGTGCATCATCAAAATGATAATTTTGGGAATAATTATTAGTTTTGTACTGTTAAAATAGGGCAATAAATGGGTTTAAAAAATCTTTTATAAATTAGGAAAAATACTAAAATATTTGGACACAGTTATATATGTATATATATATATACATATATATATATTTTGAAATTATTTTGCATATAAAAGTATACAGGGAAAAATTGGGTATCAACAGCTGCCCCTCTTCACCCGGAAAGGATGAAAGAGTTGTCGGGTAAAGACATGATGGCCAATTTTGACCGAGTGAAATGGTTTGAAGAGGTTGACCATGCTCTGGTTCCTGAGCTGCCTAGATATCCCTGGTCTTACAAGAATCAGGCCATATGTAGTTCAAGATCCATTGGCGGAGTATGCCGATGGAGATTTTTCAAGAATGGACGCGATATTTAGGATGGTTAAAGTCTAATAGGGCTACGGGAACCGGAGCAAGATCGCTCCTACTGAGATGGTCGTTACTTGCCAGTTTACCTGCAAATAAAAAATACAATCATATATTGTGCATAAATTTAAACATGATGCAATTTTCCGTTGGACCATGAATGTTGTCTTCGGACGGTTAGGATGACGTCCTTAGACCATGAGGCCCTGGGCCATGAAGCATATAATAAAGGATTCACAGGCCATGAAATGATGCACTCGGGCTATGAGAAAGATGCCTCCGAGCTATGATGCCTTTGAATAATGATATGCAAGAGATAAAAGGGGTCCTTAGGCCATGGCATGGCGTTCTCGGGCTATGCGAATGGTGCCTCCGAACAATGACGCCTTTGGACGATTTGACGATCTTTCAGCCCATGAAATGCAATAGGTGGCGATCTTTCAGCCCATGAAAGCGTAAATAAAGTGGCGATATTTCAGTCATGTAAAAATGTAAGTAAAAATGGCGATCTTTCAGCCGATGCAGGATTTAAATGAAGTGGCGATTTTTCAGCCGATGCAGATGTAAATAAGGTGGCGATATTTCAGCCATGCAAAATGTAAGTAAAATGGCGATCTTTCAGCCGATGCAGGATTTAAATGAAGTGGCAATTTTTCAGCCGATGTAGATGTAAATAAAGTTGGCGATATTTCAGCCATGCAAAATGTAAGTAAAATGGCGATCTTTCAGCTGATGCAGGATTTAAGTGAAGTGGCGATTTTTCAACCGATGCAGATGGAGACAGGGCTTAGTCTCAGATGGCAGAATGGTAGCCTTATGCAATGCAGATGGAGACAGAGCTTAGTCTTGGAAGGCAGAATGGTAGCCTTATGCAATGCAGGAAATGCAGATGGAGGTAGAGCTTAACCTCGGAAGGCAGAATGGTAGCCTTATGCAGTGCAGGAAATGCAGATGGAGACATAGCTTAGTCTCGAAAGGTAGAATGGTAGCCTTATGCAATGCAGGAAATGCAGATGGAGGTAGAGCTTAACCTCGGAAGGCAGAATGGTAGCCTTATGCAATGCAGGAAATGCAGATGGAGACAGAGCTTAGTCTCGGAAGGCAGAATGGTAGCCTTATGCAATGCAGAAAATGCAGATGGAG
>NC_031993.1:46932479-46983176 GCF_001879085.1 Nicotiana attenuata
CGCCCTCTGCGATTCCTGCTCGGATTGAGGAAGCAGATGTGTTCTCTAAAGCCGCAGCCCTCGCCATAGCCGATGACCAAGCACTCTCGATATTTTCCAAACAGGTAACTTTTTCTCTCCAACTCGGTCAACTTTCCCATCCACTTCGCGCTCATCGCCTCGACCCTGATAAGGTTCTGATCCATCTCCGATTGCATAGACCACAACTTCTCCTGAAGATGTTCACACTCTGCAGCAATCCCTTTACGCAGCTCAAGCTCTTCATCCTTGGCACGAAGTTGCTCCTCGAGAACACTACTCCTGTGGATAGCCTCCATCAGTTGCTGGTCCCTCTTCTCCAACTTCTCGTCGAGGGATCGAGCATCAGATGGAGGTAGAGCTTAACCTCGGAAGGCAGAATGGTAGCCTTATGCAAGAGATGAAAGATGAATAGTAATAAAAATTCGTAGCTGATAGCTGGTAGCTGATTATGATATTGCGAATGCTGGGGATATTGTGTGTGGATGGCGAATGCGAATAGGTGCGACGGTTCTGAGGGTTGTGTTCCTGAACAGTATGAGCGTATAATATATGATTTGGTAACTTGGGTGCCTGCATCCAAAGAAAAATTGTGAGTATTGTAAAGGGGAAAGGTTAGTTCGTGTCCCCGCTGACTTTGCTTGCCATGTTCGGCTCTGATCTGATGACACGGTATGTATCATAGGGGTAGCGTTGCTAAACTAAGCGATTTCGATAATAAATATGCATGAGTTTGTTAAAGATATGACATATGTATATATTCAAGAAATAGTTTTTATATGAACCGACGACTGTGACGTGGTTCAGGACATTGCAACCTCTCTTGCTTTGGAATTTTGAGGGTCCTCCTCAAAATTCTGCCCCAGTTTACTGGGTTGATACTTCTGACGGCTGCTTGCGATGATCGGCTGAAGTTACTTCGGAATTTTAAGGGTCCTCCTCAAAATTCTGCCCCAGTTTCCAATTGCGGGGGGAAATGAAAATTTTATTGAATTGTGACCGAACCCATAAGGCTGCCTACGTATCCCCTCTTAAACGGGAATCAGGTCAGACATAGATCAATAAGGAAATCATAAATGGTTACACATAGTATCGCTTGACTGCGTCTGAGTTGATTGGTTTTGGCCAGACTTCTCCATCCATTTCTGCAAGTATAAGGGCTCCTCCTGTCAGAACCCGATGAACCATGTATGGACCCTGCCAATTGGGAGAGAATTTCTCTTTGGCCTCATCTTGATGCGGGAAAATTTTCTTTAACACCAGCTGCCCTGGTGTGAACCGTCTTGGTTTGACTCTCTTGTTGAAAGCTCTGGACATTCTGTTCTGATAAAGCTGACCATAGCAAACTGCATTCATTCTCTTTTCATCAATAAGAGCCAACTGCTCGTAACGACTTTTTACCCACTCTGCATCGTCGAGCTCGGCTTCCTGTATGATTCTTAAGGAGGTAATTTCTACTTCGGCAGGAATGACAGCTTCTGTACCATAAATCAGCATGTAGGGGGTTGCCCCAGTTGATATTCGAACTGTGGTGCGATACCCCAATAGAGCGAATGATAGCTTTTCGTGCCATTGCTTATGCTTCTCTATCATTTTCCTCAATATCTTTTTGATGTTTTTGTTGGCGGCTTCTACGGCTCCGTTCATCTGTGGTCTGTAGGCTGTGGAATTCTTATGTCTGATCTTGAAGGTCTGACACATAGCTTTCATTAAGTCACTGTTGAGGTTGGAACCATTATCAGTGATGATCGACTCTGGAATCCCGAATCGGCAAACAATGCGGTAGCGGACAAAATCCGCCACGACTTTCTTAGTTACTGCTTTGTAAGATGCTGCTTCAACCCATTTGGTAAAATAGTCAATTGCACGAGGATGAATCTGTGCCCGTTGGAAGCGGCCGGCTCGATTGGACCAATAACATCCATTCCCCAAGCGGCGAAGGGCCATGGTGAGCTAGTTGCATTAAGCTCATTTGGAGGTACCTTTATCATATCTGCATGTATCTGGCAGCGGTGCCATTTTGGACGTACTGGATGCAGTCAGTCTCCATGGTCATCCAAAAGTAGCCAACACGAAGTATCTTCTTGGCTAAGACAAAGCCGTTCATATGCGGACCACAGGTCCCGGCATGAATTTCCTCTAGCAGTTTAGATGCTTCCTTCGCATCGACACACCTTAGTAATCCCAAATCTGGAGTCCTCCTATATAGGATTCCTCCGCTTTGAAAGAAATTGTTGGACAACCTTCGAAGCGTGCATTTCTGAGTAGTGTTTGCAACCTCCGGGTATTCTCCTTTTGCTAAATATTCCTTGATATCATGAAACCAAGGCTTTCCGTCTGCTTCTTCTTCGACATGAGCACAGTAAGCTGGCTGATTGTGGATTTTTAGCGGAATAGGATCAATGAAGTTTGTATCCGGATGTTGTATCATGGATGACAGGGTAGCCAATGCATCGGCAAACTCATTCTGGACCCTGGGAACATGCTGGAACTCTGTCTTTGTGAACCTCTTTCTTAACTCATGTACATGATGCAGGTATGGCAGTATCTTGGGGTTCTTGGTCGCCCATTCTCCTCGTACCTGATGTATGAGTAGGTCTGAATCTCCAATCACTAGCAACTCTTGGATGTTCATGTCAATGGCCATCTTGAGCCCTAAGATGCAGGCTTCGTACTCGGCCATATTGTTGGTGCACTGGAACTTGAGTTTGGCAGACACCGGATAATGCTGGCCAGTTTCCGATACTAGGACTGCTCATATGCCAACTCCTTTGAAATTTGCTGCTCCGTCGAAAAACATCCTCCAACCATCATAGGACTCTGCAATGTCTTCTCCTATGAATGACACCTCTTCGTCAGGAAAATACGTCTTTAGGGTTCGTATTCTCCGTCCACGGGATTCTCGGCAAGATGATCTGCCAAAGCCTGTCCTTTGATTGCTTTCTGAGTTACGTAGACAATGTCGAACTCACTCAGCAGGATTTGCCACTTGGCTAGCTTGCCAGTGGGCATGGGCTTCTGAAAGATGTACTTCAATGGATCCATCCTTGATATGAGATACGTAGTATAGGCACAGAAATAGTGCCTCAGCTTCTGAGCTACCCAAGTCAAAGCACAACAGGTGCGCTCTAACAGAGAATACCGGGCTTCGTACGGAGTGAACTTCTTGCTGAGATAATAGATGGCCTGCTCCTTTCTCCCCGTTTCATCATGCTGCCCCAGGACACAACCGAACGCTCCATCCAATACCACAAGGTAGAGTAATAGGGGTCTACCTGGCTCGGGCGGGACCAAAACTGGCGGTGTTGACAAGTACTCCTTGATTCTGTCAAAGGCCTTTTGGCAATCATCAGTCCATTTGGTAGCGGCGTCCTTTTTCAACATCTTGAAGATTGGCTCACAGATAACTGTAGATTGTGCTATGAACCGGCTGATGTAGTTAAGTCTTCCCAAGAAACTCATTACTTCTTTCTTGTTCTTTGGCGGTGGCAATTCTTGAATAGCTTTGACTTTTGATGGATCCAGCTCTATCCCTCGGCGACTCACAATGAACCCAAGTAGTTTTCCGGCAGGAACCCCAAATGCACATTTCGCGGGATTCAGCTTCAAGTTGTACCTTCTCAGTCTATTGAAGAACTTCCTCAAATCTTCCATGTGATCAGCGGCTTTCTTGGACTTGATGATGACGTCATCTATATATACTTCAATTTCCTTGTGTATCATATCATGGAAAATGGTGGTCATGGCCCTCATGTAGGTGGCCCCTGCATTCTTTAACCCGAATGGCATCATCTTGTAGCAGTACATTCCCCACGGCGTAATGAAAGCCGTTTTCTCAGCATCTTCTTCATCCATCCAGATCTGATGATAACCAGCGAAACAATCTACAAATGATTGCAACTCATGCTTGGCGCAATTGTCAATCAGGATGTGTATGTTTGGCAAGGGGAAGTCGTCTTTCGGACTGGCCCGGTTGAGATCCCGGTAGTCGACACAGACTCTAACCTTCCCATCCTTCTTCGGTACTGGCACAATGTTGGCTAACCATGTTGGATACTCCACTACCCTGAGAACCTTAGCTTTGACCTGCTTAGTGACCTCTTCCTTGATTTTCAAACTCATGTCTGGCTTGAACTTCCTGAGCTTCTGCTTTACCGGCGGACATGTTGGATCAGTTGGCAGTTTATGGGCCACGATAGATGTACTTAGACCAGTCATGTCGTCGTACGACCAGGCAAATATGTCCTCATACTCTTTTAGAAACTCTGTGTATTCTTCCTTTTCTGATGGTGACAAATGAACGTTGATTCGTGTTTCTTTGATGTTTTCTGCATCTCCCAGGTTAACAATCTCAGTCTCGTCCAGGTTGGACTTAGGTCTATTTTCGAAATTCTCAACTTCCTTAACAATCTCTTCCGGTATGTCATCTTCTTCTGAATCTATGTCCGTTTGTTGCGTTGTCTCGTTGCATGTCACAGTCATTGGTTCATCAAGATAAGTAATAGTAATGCTGTATAAGTAAAGTAATGAGAGAGAATAATAAGAGTAAGATTTATAAGAGAATTGAAATGCTTTGGTAAATTCCATAAATGTTTTGAACATTGGAGCTCTTTCTTGCAAAAATAAAATGTGAAAAGAAAGTAAACTAGTAAAATAAAATAGTGCATGCTGCTTGATCAGCCTTGCTACCCTGAGGCTCGCCGGGCTCTGGTGGTTCTGATAGTCCAGTTATCGAGGCGTGCTCCTCTGCTTACAGCCTGTATGGAAGGGCCTTCCTCCCCCTCCTCCTCGAGAACGACACAGCAATCCATATCATCGCCTTCTAGGAACAAATTCCTCATTGCTGCTAGGGCTTCTTCTTCTTCTGACCCGTAGATGACCTCGGCCGGTTGGAAGGTCTGCTCCAAACGGGGTATTGGCTGCTCCAGCGGATAGTAAGGACCGCGCCATGGTGGCGACCATTCGTTGAATTCTTTCCAGGTATACTCATACCCCAATCCGAAGGTGGTGCCGTGTTTCTTGAGCTTGATGGGCTTAGCGATTCCTTGAAGATTCTTGCCAGGTTCATACCCGCTCCAGTTCAATATGATTTCAATTTTGTTATCCCACCACTTATCCTTATCGACGGCGTTGACTCGTTCGATGTGGTGGTAAGTTTCTCCACCTATCTTTCTTCTTCCTCCGATCGCTGGGATGGTCTGGCGACTGTATATGGGATTGCTACCGTCGCCGTGAATGATCACCTCTTGGTGGTTCCACTCAAACTTCACTGCCTGATGTAATGTTGACGCTACGGCCCCTGCGGCATGAATCCATGGTCGTCCCAACAACAGATTGTAAGATGCCGGCATGTCTATCACTTGAAAATCAACATCAAACCAAGTAGGCCCCATTTGCAAACACAAGCTAATTTCCCCAATAGTAGACCTTTGGGATCCGTCGAAAGCTTTGACGTTGATGGCCCCGTCCTTGATTTCATGCAACCCTTTTCCCAATGTCCTGAGTGTTACCAACGGACAAATATTGAGACTGGACTCCCCATCCGTCGACCAGGATCCTGGTGATAAAATAATCTTCGCACTGCATAGTGATGTGCAAGGCCTTGTTGTGACTCAACCCTTCTGGTGGCAACTCATCTTCGTGAAAAGTGATCTTGTGACTTTCCAATACCTGACCCACCATGTTAGCCATCTCTCCACCGGTGATGTTGCTTGGTACATATGCTTCACTCAGCACTCTTAACAAGGCATTCTTGTGTGCATCGGAACTCTGTAGCAAAGCAAGGATAGAAATCTGCGCCGGCGTTTTGTTCAGCTGATCAATGACTGAGTATTCCTTTGCTTGTATCTTTCTCCAGAGGTCATCGGGCCCAGTTTCAGTGATGGTTTGTCGACCAGAGGTCTGCTTACTCGACTCAGCCAAGTGTTCCAGGGTATAAACCCTGCCGGTTCTTGTCATACCTTGTGCCGCAACTGCTTCCCCGAACTTGGCTTTTCCTTTCCTTCTTGCCTCGGCTGTGTAGTCCCATGGTATGGCTTTTGTGTGGAATGGTGTTACGGCTGTCATTGCTACCGGAATGGGCACCTTTGCTTTGAAAGGTAATATGGCAACTTCAAATGGTACAGGCGCCTTTGGGAACCCAAACTCGACCTTCAATTGGTGTTGGTGTCTTCGCAGAGGATGGTGCTTCAAACTCAAGTGGTATGGACATGTTTACCTCGGCATCTCCAGAAGGCTGAATCTGGACTACAATCGGATTAAGGGTGACTGTTGGTTTCTTTGGATCGTCGCCTTCTGCGATCAAACCGATCGATCTCTTGGGATCCCAATCATCCTCTATTTCAATCATGTGAACACCTCCACCCTTGTGGTCTGGTAGAGGGTTATTGCAGACATTCGGAGCAGGCTCCTTTGCCACGATGATCTTGTTGTCAATCAAAGCCTGGATCTTATCCTTCAGGGAGCGGCATTCATCAATGGTATGCCCTTTCATGCCAGAATGGTATGCACAGGTTTTATTTGGGTTGACCCATTGGGAAGGGTTTTCAGGGGTTATAGCAGGGATAGGGGTGACATAACCAGCAGCTTTGAGCCTTTCGTACAGCTGGTCAATTGGTTCAGCAATGGCGGTATACTGTTTTGGAGGTCTGCGGTCAAAATTTGGCCGAGGTCTAGGGAAGTTTTAACGTGGGGGAGGTTATTGATAGTGGGATGGTTGAGTGCTATAAGCTTGGTAGACGTGTGCGGGCTGGGAATATCTAGGTGAAGTAGGTTGGTATGTAGGAGGTGGAGGTGATTGATAAGTAGGCGGTGGAGTTTGGTAGGAAGGTGAGGGTGTTTGGTAATTTGGAGTGGGCTGATATGTAAGTGGAGGCATTGGATAAGTTTGGTATTTGACAGGTGATTTGGTTCTCTGTGCAACCATTACGGCGCCTATGTCCCTTTTCTTGGACGTACCACCAGACTGTAGAGCCTTATTGGTAGCTTGCAAGGCTTCAAAGTTCGTAACCATACCACTCTTGATGCCTTCCTCGATCCTTTCTCCTAGCTTGATGATATCAAAAAATTTATGATTCTCGATCAGCATCAGTCTTTCATAGTATTGCGGATCCTGAGCCCGGACGAAAAACTTGTTCATTTGTTCTTCCTCTAAAGCAGGTCGAACCTTAGCAGCCTCTGATCTCTAACGAGTGGCATACTCGCGGAATGTTTCTGTGGGTTTCTTCTTAGAATTTTGAATGTAAAACACATCCGGTGCATTTTCCGTATTGAACCTGAATCTATCCATGAAGTCGGACGCCATACTTACCCAGTCCGACCACTTCTTCGGGTCTTGGCTAATGTACCAAGACAGAGCATCTCCTTTCAGGCTCCTCATGAAAAGTTTCATGCGGATCTTCTCGTCTCTTCCTACTCCGACCAGCTTGTCGCAGTATGTTCTCAAGTGAACCCTGGGATCCCCTGTACCATCAAACATTTCGAACTTGGGAGGTTTGTACCCCTCGGGCAGTTCGACATCGGGCTGTATGCATAGATCTTCATAATTTAGCCCCTCAATTCCCTTACTTCCTTCAACGCCTCGAATTCTGGTGGTCAACCTTTTAAGCTCTTCGGCCAAATTTCTGATAAGCGAGTCCTTATCATTGGACTCGGGTGTGCTTGAGATGGGCTGGGTGGAGTGTGGCACAGTCTCCACGTAGATGGGGGTGTTGTGTTGGGTGTGGCAGTGGTCATTTGTGGAGTTCAAGGGTTCCGGGATGAGTAGTGGAGTATTGTTAGGAGTGTGGCAAGTATTGCAATGGTGGTGAGGAGCGGGTTGCTTAGGGATGTTTTGTGGAGGTATGGGATTCTGAGTATTTGGGAAAGTAACTTCTGGAGTGGTGAGGGAAAATGACAGACTTGCCAAATTCCGGACTTGATCAAGTTCTTCTTGGAACTTCAATAGTTTTTGTTCTAGTTGAGACGTATTTTCCTTGGGGACCAGAGCACCACGAGTGACCTCTACCCGTTCAGCTGAGTTGTTCGAATCTTCCATTCTTCTTTTGCTTTTGTGTCTGACAGGACTGGGAGGAGGAATAGGTGGAGGGCCCCTGGATCTTGTAAAATATGCTGATGTTGCCAGAGTACACGAATTAACCTTTGGGGAGGGAATAAGCAAAAAGTAAAACAAAAGGTGATAAGTCAGTAAGGATCGTAAGGAAATGTTGCAATATTTAAACACGTAGTGCAGGAAATATGAAGCGCGTCCTAATTTTGGGGACCTCGTTGTGCCCGAGGTAGGCCTAGCGACAAGTTAATTTGGAGAACTTAGAATTCTAAATGCCTCATTTTATTGATAAAAAGGTAGACGAATCCCAAAACGATACTAAATAATAAGAAAGAAAAAGTCACTAATGGCCATTGGCCTTATTACATCTTGTAAAGCAAAAATGGAAATTCCTATCTATTTGGTCCCGGAAGGACCTTTCCCAGACTCGGCATTGTTGGCTCCGTCGAACAGCTTCACCAGCTCACGAAGTCCTAGCAGCAAGTAGGCTCTGGCCAGGTGTCCACCTTCGTTTCCTTCAGCATTCTGGCAGTCCTCGATCCTCTTAAGAAACTTCTTTTCCAATTCCACTATACCTCGCTCCAAACAGACCAATCGTTTGTTGGCGCTGACAGCCATATTGATCGCTGGAATGAAGATCCTTCCACCAGCTTAGCAGTTTGGGGTGGATGTTGGTAACCATGCCGAATCTGGGGACTTCGTGCCTCATATTTCTGCAAGACAAAAAGGTTAGGCCCATACCCCCACCAGACTCGACTATTTAATATCAACAATGGGCATAAAAGCATTTTAGTTCTCCAAATAAATTCACAAAACGTGGTAGTGTGCGTTTGAGTTTTGGGAAAACCCAGTGGACTTTGGACAAGGCTATCTTAAAGAGTCATTATGCGGACAACATAACTTACTCGGCTAGGTTTGACCATGATGCATGCACAATTAAACAGAGTAAGGTTTCTATGGGGTATTAGACTTGTACCCTTGAGCGGAAAACTCAAGAAGGAAAGGCACGGAACCATCGACTACACCATTGATCGACTGGTTTTACCGCAAATACGCCTTTGCCGGATTTAGGGTGTGATAATATCAGAAGGACGCAACCACTCATTATAAGCGTTGCTATGGTATTTTGTTTTGCACGAGTGGAATATGATGTTGAATATGCAGTTACAATAATCAAACAAGTTGTCACATATTTGCACGTTCATAAAGTAATAATTACAACAGTTTCTCATAATTTACAACAATATTAAAGGAAAGCGATAAAGGAAGGCATTAAGAGAAATAAAGGAAAGAACCAAAGAGCCAAGTTAGTTTCGAGGTAGACGAGGGAAAAAAATACTTAAAGGTATTTAAACAAATAAAGACATATAAAGAAGCATAAAGTCACAAATATCATGAAATGGTAAAAAGCCTTAAAGAATTCCCCAGCAGAGTCGCCATGCTGTCGAACGCCCCCTATTTCTCGCGAAATCGGGTTTATGACATTTGGGAGGACAACTCGTTCCCTTTTGGGAATTGGGTTTGAATTGAAGAGTCGCTACCTAATGATTAAAGTGCATTAGGACACTAAGAAGAATTTTGATTTAGAAAACCAGAGATTGGGTAAGGGCTCGAAATTATCCCGAGGGGAAGGTGTTAGGCACCCCTCGAGATCCACTAGTGTGGTTCCCAGCCATACCATCATTGTGACATTAAGTGCAAACAACAAGTAGACAAGTAAGAGTTTCAAATATGAGGGGGTTTTCACATAATTGTTGCAAGTAGATGGAGTGAAAAGAAACGAAAGAAAAGCTAAGTTTTGAGAGAAAAAAATAGTTTGAGAAATTTGAAAAATAAACAATGAAATAAACAAGTAAAAGATTGGGGGGTCCTAGGTTTATAAATAATATGGATCACCCCACACAACACCCGGTAACCACTTATACACGTGCTGTTATCACGTGGTCATCATATCTACCCTTTCCCACCCCGTTAAGGTATTAAACGCGAAGTGGTCTCGTTTCACTTATTGCATGCTATTACCCGCCCCAATCCTATCAATCCCGGAGGCATTTCGGACTACTAATCCTAAAGGGAAGGGGTATGGGGTTTTATAGTTTTGAAAGGACAAAATTCTAGAGCGACAATTAAAACACATAGAGCAAATATGGGAAAGGCATTCAAACACATAAGGCTCAAACAGACCTCATTAGATTAGAGAAAGCATATAGTTTAGCATGTCTTGCACGTACTGATTATGGTCTGATTAAACTTAAAATTTAAAGCAAGCTGATTTATCACATATTTTCAGATAAGAAGTCCGAATTAGACCTGCCCGATGGTTGTAATTAATAAAGATTGTTGCAGTTTATAACTTTTACCCTAAGGCTTGTCTAAGTTATAGACAAAAACCTATAGGCATGATGTCTACAGATTTCAGAAATAAGAAAATGAACTGATTACATGTTGATTTAAAGGAAAGTTGCCAGTTAAAAATGAAGTTTAGAAAACACGAGTTCTGCTGTTGGTAACGCATTATTACTGCTAATTTTAGACTCATAAGCGAGTGAGGCTATTCAGATTTGAGTTAGAACCCCTATAGGCATGCTTTCTATGTGTTTGTCAACTTAGAACATTGTTATAGACATAGAAGAGTGCAGAAATCCTATAACTTGATATCTAGGTGTTGCATTGTTTTACTTAAGGCCTATAAACACGTTTCCCTAGTGAAAAGCGGGTATGCAAGAATCAGAAAAGACCTATAGGCATATTCTCTACGTGCGTGTGCAGAAGCTATAGACATTGTGAGCACGTGATTTTTGCCCCATACGAATTACTCCCATAAATTCAAAACAAAATAACTTCTTTTCATTATTTGCAAATTTTATGGATTTTTGTGGCATTTTTTGCTAATTGTTTGCATTTGTTTGTGCACGTTTATTATTGCTTAATTCATGAAAAATACAAAAATACTTGGCATTTGCATGTAGGGTTAATTTCACATTTTAGGATTAATTAGTGATTAATGTTACAAACAAATAAAGAAATAACAAAAATGGTTCTTTCTGCACTTATATTTTTAGTTGTCTTAGTTTGCATTTAAATTAGGAATTAATGCATTTGGAAATTAAGTAGTATAATTTTAGAGTCAATTTGGGCTTTTATTTTTAATTTTGCATTTAACAAATATCAGAAAAAATAAATAAAATAAATTAAGAATAAAATAAAAAAAGAGAGGAAATTAAAAGAAAATTGAGTGGTCTTCATGGATTACCCATTTTTGGGCCAAATCCGTTTGAAATCTAGCCCAATCCCCTAAACCCATTTCAAATTGACCCCAGCCCAAAGTTTCTCCATCCGGTCCAGCCACTTAGAGCTCAAACGACGTCGTTTCCACGACAATCATTCCTGACCGTCTAGGTTGTTTTATCTAATGGTCACGAATTGATAATTTTTGATATAATACTGTCTAAACGCCCCCCCCCCCACCCCTTCTCCGTCTCTCTCATACTCGAACCCTAACCCCACCGTCTCCCGCCGCGAACCGCCACCGGAAATCGCCTCACGGCGGCGGCCGGTCACCAAACGACTCCAAAATTGCACCATAGCCTCTTCTTCATATCTAGCCTCAGTTTCTTTCAAATCCCACCCCAACTCTCCAAATAACCCAAACCCTAGCGCCACCTCCGCCGTGTACGGCGGCGCCACCACCTAAACCCGTCCAAATTTACACCCAGTGCTCCCCGTTGTCTACCCATGCCAAATCCAACCTTATTTTCCTTCAAATCCCCACCAAACTGTTCGAATATCAAATCAAAGCCCCAGCCCGAAACCCTAAAATCCCCAAACCCCGCTAAATTCACACCATGTGTTCTCCTTACTTCCCTCGTTCCTAATCCGTCATCAATGGCCTTCAAATTTCACCCAAGACGCTCAAATTTCAGATCTAAGAAGCAGTATGGCTTGAGAGTTTGCAACAGTGAGTTTTCTTAATTTTTTTGCGTTTTTGTTTTTTTTATTTTGTTACGTTTCATCTTGTTTTAAATTCTAATAATCAGCAACAGGAATTCGTTCTTTTCAATTTTGTTATGTTTCTCTGTTAGTAAAATTGGTTTAAGCATGCTCTCTCGTGTTAATCCGTAATTAGTGTTCTAGGGCTGTAATGGTGATTAGTTTAGTTTGATGAATATTTCAGCCTGTTTTGGATTTTCTTGCGTTTGCCAATGATTGGATTCTTCGTTTCATACTGATTTTGTTGCTGTTAACTTCTTAATTTGTTTTGATTGTTAATGGTAGTTGGTAATCTGAAATTTAGTAGTTAGTTTAGATTTAAGAATTGTGCTGATTAAATTGCAGAATAGTTAGTTTGACCTCAATTAATTAGAGAATTTAGGATAATTAACATAAGTTGGTAATTTTAGGAACAATTCAGGGTACTGCAGGTATTTTCACTTAAGGAATATTGTGTAATAGGGAATAGAACCTCCTAGAACATTCTAGGTAGGGTTCAAGGTGAAATTTCAGAAAGTTGGTAATGGTAACTTGGGCAATAAGTCAGTAAATAAGGGACTAAAATAGTTAAATACTGAAAATAAAAGAGGGACTTACGGGTGAAACAAAGAGTTGAAGGCTGCCCTTAGCTTTGCCTATAAAAGGCAGTCACTAGTGCCTTATTTAACAAGTTTTGGAAATCTGGAAAAATCCCCAAAAATTTCTAGAAGTTTTGAAACCCCAAAAATTCCCCCAAAACCCTCTCTGCAAATCTGAGCCTGAAATTTGAATTTCAAATCCTTAGAAGTTCAAAATCCTTTATTAGATTTGAGATTCTACCCCAAAAAATCCAAAAACAAACAGAAAATACTATAGAAAAACCAAAAAAAAAACGGTTATATTGCATTTCTAGATTGATTTCGAATGTCAGTGATTGATGTTCGTCTCTTAGCTCAATTTCTAGTTGCTGGAAGTTTCAGAAGTTCTTCCTGGGTTAATTTTTGATCAATTTGGGATTTATTTGAGTCTATTTGGTTGAACATTGGTGCTGCGTTTTCACATTTCGATTCTGGATTGATTTTGATATTGGTTGCCGGGTTGTGAGCTTAGATCTGAACTGCTGCTTTGTCATTTCCGGCTGCTGATCTCTTGTTTCTTCTTATTCGATCTATATTCCAGGTATCTACTCCCATTCCGTTGTACTGGTGCTGATTTGAAGACCTCATTTAACTAAAGCTCATTCCGTGTCTATTGATGTTTGATTTTACATTCATCTTTCGTTGTATTTGAAATGTGTGCATAGATCTACTTCGTCGTAATCAGTATTGTTTTGAAATAGGTAGTGTTTTCCAGATTTGATGATATCTCCATTGTAGTAAATTTGGACTATATCGGACTGTGGACTATTCGTTTGTGACTTGTCTAGTTAGACAGTAGCTTTAATATACTTAGTTAATTGCTTATATTAGCTTAACATTTAAAATAGGAAGTGTGATGAACTTGAATCTGAGTTTGAAAATCGATATGTAGGCTCAATTCAGGCTTAATGATGATAGTGTTAACTCCAGTAATCTAGTTTTAATGACAATATAGATATTGACTATTTTCATGTTGATCCCATAAATTTTCTGAGTATTAGGTAAATTTGAATAATCAGTAGCATATTGTTCGAAGGCCTCAATGTAGGTATTAATTGTTGTGGTGTTTAACTCGTTGAATGTTAGAAGTATATGTAAAAATCAAAAATCAGTAGACTTTTGAAGAGTTAAGGCTCAACAGCCTATTTGTAATTAAATTGGGCTTCAAATCTATTGATGCATAGTCTCAGGTCCAATCCTAGCTCACATTTCATTTGGACCTGGGCAAGGACCCAAGGCTGGACAACTTTTTGGATTAATAGAATTCAGGCCCGATTTTCGTTGCACCAGGTCCACGTTTGGGCAGTGTTTCGTGCACTAGCAGGATTAGACTCGTTTAGGGCCAAGTTTGAAGGCCCAAAATGCTAAGGGCTGGACCTCATAACATTAAGTTGGTAATTTGGGTTTAGGGCTCGCTAGTTAAGTAGCATGCTCGAATTAAGAGGTTCTCCTCTTGTTCGAGTGTGGACTTGAACTGGAAGTCCAAATTCTCTGATTACTCTTAATAATAGCATTGATAAAATTAATTAATTAGGACTCTTTGGAGACAAATTCAGTAGACAATTATAATTTGCTCTAGTATGACCTTTAAATAAGAAAATGAGATGAGCTTCGCCAAACAAAATGCATAAATTGCGGGGCCCTCATTAAATGCTTATGTTAAAATACTTAGAATTCGGGATGTGCCGTTTAGCGAATTTCACGGCCTCGCGCAAATTAATAACGCATTAGTCACTTTAGGCGCGCTTTTTAATAATTTTACCTTTTTAAACATGGGTGTGCATTTCATGCAACCCAAATCCAAATCCCAAAACGTTGAATAAAAATGTGTCGAGGATCCGGGTGCATTTCATGTGACGTGATCCGAAAACACGTTTTTAAGCGACGTTCACTTTCTTAAAAGATTTCTAACTAAAAGCGGTTAAATAATTCTAAAAAAATGCACAATGGGATAACATGTATTAAAATCAGATTTTGCCAAATATAGCAGTTGAGCGACCGTGCTCGAACCACGGAACGCAGGAGTGCCTAACCCCTTCTCCCGGGTTAACATAATTCCTTACTCGGATTTCTGGTTCGCGACTGTAATACAGAGTCAAACCCTTTCCTCGATTCGGGATTCAAACCGGTGACTTGGGACGCCATAAATCTCCCAAGTGGCGACTCTGAATCTTTTAATAAAACGAATCCCGTTTCGATTGTCCTTTAATTGGAAAAACTCCCTTTATTATGCCATTCACAGGGTGTAGTAGTGAAAATGGAGGTGTGACAGCTCTGGAGACTCTGTTGGGGACAAGGACCCAGAACTTTTTTGTTCAGGTTTCAGAATTCGAGCTCAGTTAAATTGTTATATTTGGCTTTATCTGATTTTTCTACATGTTCCATGCTATGTGTGCTAAATGTTTTACCGCTTTGATATTTGTTGAATTGTATATAAACTGTCGCGAATCCCTTCCTCTCTCTAAGTCTTCTACATCATGGAGAAGGGTGCACTTCGTGTAGCTTCTCTTCTGTTTAGAGTCTTTTCCAATTTAGAACGAGGTTTGGATAAGTTGCAAAGCCGGCGGAGCTTCTGTATCCCCGGTACGCTGCCTCCCCCTCGACCCGAGTTGTCCGCTCGGGTAAGCCAGGTCTAGACCAATAAACCTAGGGTTTAAACCTAGAAGAACAATAACCTCATGCCGGATCCCTAGTAGGACATTTGTTTGCATCATGTGCATTTGACTTAGGGGACTCAACACAAGGGTTGGGTCCGTCTAGGACAGGTGACCTGAAATGAATTGACCAACCTGATGCATCTTATGTGCTACTTGCGCATTTATTTGCTTGGCTTTGCATGTTGACCGGCTTGTATATAATGAGTGAAAATTGAAAAATAGCAGTGTTAGGACTAGGTGAGGGTGACCATTTGATTTGAAAAACCCAATGCCGAAATAGTACCGAAATGCTGCTGGATTTTTGAAAAATGAAAAAGAAAAAGAAAAAAAATATTTGAAAAATAGAAAGAAAATTGTTCAAAGTAGCTTTGATTTTGGCAAATCTGCCCGAACTACGCTGGTTTGATTCTCACCGGATGTGAGATACGTAGGCAACCCTCATCGGGTCCAACGACCCTTTTTTGCAAAAATAGCCAAATAATGTCAAAATTTTAATTTTTGTCATAAATAAGTCGGGTGATGCCGTTCTTGTCTAAAATAAGCCGAATGTCTCTAAACGGACGCCGGAGGGCCATTTTTGCAAGAACAGCCACCCTGAGTCATTTTTAAATGGTTTGCGGGCACAACCTTAAAATCTTCCCCCCAGAAGTGCTGAAAGGCCGTATTTGCAAATCCAAGTCCTTGTTTTTCTAAATAAAGAATTTTTGCACAAATAGCCATTTTTCAAAATAAATCATTAAATTCCCCTAAATAAATGTGCAGCATGAATTCAAGTAACATCGATACCTTCTCAGTCCTGAGCGAGATCCCTTTGAAACTCCATATGTGGTGGCATGATTTGGGAAAAGGAAGCAGAGATACTGTGGTCAAAAGTTTGGGCGGTCTCGTAGATTTATTGAACATCAAACCAAGGAAGGATGTCATTGAGGCACTAATACCATTTTGGGACCCGACCCGTAATGTATTCCGGTTTTCAGATTTCGAACTCACACCTACATTAGAAGAGATTGCGGGATACGCAGGTCTCAACGGGAACCTCCGAGGTAGATACCCATTGGCCCCACGACCGGTAACCCTTCATAGGATCTTGGATTTGTTGAACATCAGCCGGGATATTCAAGACCCGCACCTGGTGGAAGGGTGTTGTACATTGCATTTCTTATACCACCGGTATGGTAACCCCAAAGGTTTCGAGGAACCCAACATCGGATTGACATATGCCGGAAATAAAGACAAATGGGAAGCCCGATGGGGATTAGCCTTCATGGTAGCCTTTCTGGGAGTGGTGGTTTGTCCGATAAAAGATGGTCACATAGACCTCGGCCTTGTAGGGATGCTAGATGTTGCCATGAAAAAACCTACTAGCACAGTGGTTCCCCTGATTGTAGCAGAAATATACCAAGCTTTGACCAAATGTCGGGAAGGTGTGAAATTCTTTCAAGGTTGCAATTTGCTCTTACAGTTGTGGATACAGGAACANCACAGCCTTCCCTGACTTCCCTCATACCCAATATCCAACCAGATTCCTTTGAACATCATTAAAATAGCTCGATTTTTTTTTCAATGACGGCGGAACCTAGGTGCTTATGTTGTTCGATTTTCGCCTGATTGCTTGAATCTGGTATTGGATTCGAGTCACGAAACAATGTTTCGTTTGTTCTTTGGGAAGAACAAATGCTTAACATTGTTCCGAGGCTCGAATCGAGTTGTCAATCTCCGTTCCAGTTTTGCGTAGGTGAGTTACTCCTACTTCTTTAATTAGCTTAAACAAAATTTGTTCTTCATTTCTATTCTTGTTGTTTCTGGTTTTCTTTTTGTTTCTCTGTTATTTTTCTTTCATAGCAGTAATTAAGTATTTTAGGTCTGATAATTAGTTTAAACTTTTTCTTTGATTCTTCCTTTGTTAGTCAATAGTAATTTGTTAATTTTGCTGTGTTTGAGTCTTTATCATTTGAGCATGTTCAGTGTTATAGGGTTTAGTTAAGCTTTGTTAATTTGAATAAATTTCTTCGTGCTAATTGATATTGCTCTAATTCTCATGTGTGATTTAATTCTGCCCACTTTGATTTTGTGGTTGGTTCAATTAGTTGATCCATTATTGTTTACTGCAATTTGATTTTAGATTTAATTTCGTGATCTGTCCAGTTAATTTGATTTTAAGGTCTGTTTGATTGTAAATAATTGGTTTTAGCATGGATTGATTAACCATAGTTGAGTAGCTGGTTTGGTTATAGCTGATAGTTCAACTAGTGTTAGTAATTTTAGGTTGAATTCAAGGGTAGCTTAGACATTTAGGATTGGATAGCACATGGTAGTTGAAACTAGAATCTTCTAGGACCTTCCAAAGTAGGACTTTAGTGTAATTTCAGTAATTGTAGTGTATTAACTTGTGACACAAGTCAGAAAATAAGGGGTTAAATGAGTAAATAAAGAAGGACTAAAAAGAAAACTGAAAATCTGATAAGGCCTCATGTGTGCCTATAAAAGGACATGCCCTTGCTTTCATTTGCATGTTTTGAAACCCCAAAAATTCCCCCAAAACCCTCTCTGCAAATCTGAGCCTAAAAGTTGAATTTCAAATCCTTAAAAGTTCAAAATCCTTCTTAGATTTGAGATTCTGCCCCAAAAAATCCAAAAACGAACAGAATATACTATAGAAAAACCAAAAAAACAGTTATATAACATTTCTAGATTGATTTCGAGTGTCAGTGGTTGATGTTCGTCTCTTAGCTCAATTTCTAGTTGCTAGAAGTTTCAGAAGTTCTTCCTGGGTTAATTTTTGATCAATTTGGGATTTATTCGAGTCTATTTGGTTGAACATTGGTGTTGCGTTTTCACATTTCGATTCTGGATTGATTTTGATATTGGTTGCTGGGTTGTGAGCTTAGATCTGAACTGCTGCATTGCCGTTTCCGGCTGCTGATCTCTTGTTTCTTCTTATTTGATCTATATTCCAGGTATCTACTCCCATTTCGTTGTACTGGTGCTGATTTGAAGACCTCATTTAACTAAAGCTCATTCCGTGTCTATTGATGTTTGATTTTACATTCATCTTTCGTTGTATTTGAAATGTGTGCATAGATCTACTTTGTCGTAATCAGTATTGTTTTGAAATAGGTAGTGTTTTCCAGATTTGATGATATCTCCATTGTAGTAAATTTGGACTATATCGGACTGTGGACTATTCGTTCGTGACTTGTCCAGTTAGACAGTAGCTTTAATATACTTAGTTAATTGCTTATATTAGCTTAACATTTAAAACAGGAAGTGTGATGAACTTGAATCTGAGTTTGAAAATCGATATGTAGGCTCAATTCAGGCTTAATGATGATAGTGTTAACTCCAGTAATCTAGTTTTAATGACAATATAGATATTGACTGTTTTCATGTTGATCCCATATATTTTCTGAGTATTAGGTAAATTTGAATAATCAGTAGCACATTTGTTCGAAGGCCTCAATGTAGGTATTAATTGTTGTGGTGTTTAACTCGTTGAATTTTAGAAGTAATTGTAAAATAAAAAATCAGTAGACTTTTGAAGAGTTAAGGCTCAACAGCCTATTTGTAATTAAATTGGGCTTAAAATCTATTGATGCATAGTCCCAGGTCCAATCCTAGCTCATATTTCATTTGGACCTGGGCAAGGACCCAAGACTGGACAACTTTTTGGATTAATAGAATTCAGGCCCGATTTTCGTTGCACCAGGTCCACGTTTGGGCAGTGTTTCGTGCACTAGCAGGATTAAACTTGTTTAGGGCCAAGTTTGAAGGCCCAAAATGCTAAGGGCTGGACTTCATAACATTAAGTTGGTAATTTGGGTTTAGGGCTCGCTAGTTAAGTAGCATGCTCGAATTAGGAGGTTCTCCTCTTGTTCGAGTGTGGACTTGAACTGGAAGTCCAAATTCTCTGATTACTCTTAATAATAGCATTGATAAAATTAATTAATTAGGACTCTTTGGAGACAAATTCAATAAACAATTATAGTTGCTCTAGTATGGCCTTTAAATAAGAAAATGAGATGAGCCTCGCCAAACAAAATGCATAAATTGCGGGGCCCTCATTAAATGCTTATATTAAAATACTTAGAATTCGGGACGTGCCGTTTAGCGAATTTCACGGCCTCCCGCAAAGTTAATAACGCGTTAGTCACTTTAGGTGCGTTTTTTTAATAATTTTACCTTCTTAAACACGGGTGTGCATTTCATGCAACCCAAATCCAAATTCCAAAACGTTGAATAAAAATGTGTCGAGGATCCGGGTGCATTTCATGTGACGTGATCCGAAGACACATTTTTAAACAACGTTCACTTTCTTAAAAGATTTCTAACTAAAAGCAGTTAAATAATTCTAAAAAATGCACAATAGGATAACATGTATTAAAATCAGATTTTGCCAAATATAGCAGTTGAGCGACCGTGATCGAACCACGGAACTCGGGAGTGCCTAACCCTTTCTCCCGGGTTAACAGAATTCCTTACTCGGATTTCTGGTTCGCGACGGTTATACAGAGTCAAACCCTTTCCTCGATTCGGGATTCAAACCGGTGACTTGGGACACCATAAATCTCCCAAGTGGCGACTCTGAATCTTTTAATAAAAAGAATCCCCTTTCGATTGTCCTTTAAGTGGAAAAACTCCTTTTATTATACCCTTCACGGGGCGTAGTAGCGAAAAAGGAGGTGTGACAGCTCTGGCGACTCTGCTGGGGACAAGAACCCAGAATTTCAGTTCAGGGTTCAAGAATTCGAGCTCAGTTAAATTGTTATATTTGGCTTTATTTGATTTTGCTACATGTTCCATGCCTTATGTGCTAAATGTTTTACCGCTTTTATATTTGTTGAATTGTATATAAACTGTCGCGAATACCTTCCTCTCTCTGAGTCTTCTACATCATGGAGAAGGGTGCACTTCGTGTAGCTTCTCTTCTGTTTAAAGTCTTTCCCAATTTAGAACGAGGTTTGGATAAGTTGCTAAGCCGGCGGAGCTTCTGTATCCCCGGTACACTGCCTCCCCCTCGGCCCGAGTTGTCCGCTCGGGTAAGCCAGGTCTAGACCAATAAACCTAGGGTTTAAACCTAGAAGAACAATAACCTCATACCGGATCCCTAGTAGGACGCTTGTTTGCATCATGTGCATTTGACTTAGGGGACTCAACACAGGGGTTGGGTCCGTCTAGGACAGGTGACCTGAATTGAATTGACCATCCCGATGCATCTTACGTGCTACTTGCGCATTTATTTGCTCGGCTTTGCATATTGACCGGCTTGTATATAATAAGAGAAAATTGAGAAAAATAGCAGTGTTAGGACTAAGTGAGGGTGACCATTTATTTTGAAAAACCCAATGCCCAAATAGTACCAAAATGCTGCTGGATTTTTGAAAAAAAAAAGAGAAAAATATTTGAAAAATAGAAAGAAAATTGTTCAAAGTAGCTTTGATTTTGGCAAATCTGCCCGAACTACGCTGGTTTGATTCTCACCGGATGTGAGATACGTAGGCAACCCTCATCAGGTCCAACCACCCTTTTTGCAAAAATAGCCAAATAATGTCAAAATTTTAATTTTTGTCATAAATAAGTCGGGTGATGCCATTCTTGTCTAAAATAAGCCGAATGTCCCTAAACGGAAGCCGGAGGGCCGTTTTTGCAAGAACAACCACCCTGAGTCATTTTTAAATGGTTTGTGGGCACAACCTTAAAATCTTCCCCCAGAAGTGCTGAAAGGCCGTATTTGTAAATCCAAGTCCTTGTTTTTCTAAATAAAGAATTTTTGCACAAATAGCCATTTTTCAAAATAAATCATTAAATTCCCCTAAATAAATGTGCAGCATGAATTCAAGTAACATCGAAACCTTCTCAGTCCTGAGCGAGATCCCTTTGAAACTCCATATGTGGTGGCATGATTTGGGAAAAGGAAGCAGAGATACTATGGTCAAAAGTTTGGGCGGTCTCGTAGATTTATTGAACATCAAACCAAGGAAGGATGTCATTGAGGCACTAATACCATTCTGGGACCCGACCCGTAATGTATTCCGGTTTTCATATTTCGAACTCACACCTACATTAGAAGAGATTGCGGGATACGCGGGTCTCAACGGAAACCTCCGAGGTAGATACCCATTGGCCCCACGACCGGTAACCCTTCATAGGTTCCTGGATTTGTTGAACATCAGCCGGGATATTCAAGACNGTTTAAGCATTTAATTGTTGGATTTTCTGTTAACTTCTGCTTTGATTTTTGATGAGTTCGTCTTCAGTAATAATTGGTTCATTAATATTGGTTGTGATTAGAGTCTTTAAAATTAGGGTTAATCATGTTTAAGTTTTGCTGGTTGTCCTAAGTTCGTTCTATTAGTTTAATTTTGAGTTTTAAAACAGTAGTTGTTCAGTAATTAGATTATTTTGATGCATGATTGGTAATTGTTCTTTAAATCAGTATTCTCAAAAGTAAGTAGGCTTAGGTGATTGGATATGTTGAATAAATTAGTCTTTGATTAACTGTAGTCGAATTTTAATTAGGACAAAGAGGGCTGGGGGTTTAGTTAGGATAGCTCAGCAATTTTGGATCAAATAGAGGGGTAGTTTAGGAATTATAGGGTAAAGAATCTTGTAGTTGTTACCTGAACCTCCTAGAAGCTTCTAGTAAGGGATCAAATAGCAAATAATAAGGTATAACTTGGACAACAAACAAACAATTGAGGGGCTAATTCATAAAATCAGAAATCTGAGAGAATTTTCAATTTTTGCCTATAAAAGGCAGCATATCTGCTCTATTTCACAAGATTGGAGCCTCTAAAAATTTCCTCTCATTGTCCACAAGTTTCAGATCTGAAATTTGAAATCCAAACTCCAAATCTTCAAAAAAAATCCAAAAAAAGCAAAAATGCAGTAAAAATCAAAAAATACTGTTACATTGCATTTTATAGGTTAATTCCGAGGTTTAGGCAATGATCTTCATCTCTTCTAATCGCTGAAGCTTGCTTGAAGTATATTGGTTCTATTACGAGTGATTTTGAGTCCAGTTAAGCTGGTTTGAGTTGAATTCTTGTCTGCTGAAAGTTTCAGAGGTGTTCTGTGTTCATTTTCAAGTTTATTTGGGTTATTTGCTGAGTGTGCAAATTTCTGGGTTAATTTCTGACAATTCGGGATTTATTCGAGTCTATTTGGTTGAACATTGGTGCTGCGTTTTCACATTTCGATTCTGGATTGATTTTGATATTGGTTGCCGGGTTGTGAGCTTAGATCTGAACTGCTGCTTTGTCATTTCCTGCTGCTGATCTCTTGTTTCTTCTTATTTGATCTATATTACAGGTATCTACTCCCATTCCGTTGTACTGGTGCTGATTTGAAGACCTCATTTAACTAAAGCTCATTCCGTGTCTATTGATGTTTGATTTTACATTCATCTTTCGTTGTATTTGAAATGTGTGCATAGATCTACTTTGTCGTAATCAGTATTGTTTTGAAATAGGTAGTGTTTTCCAGATTTGATGATATCTCCATTGTAGTAAATTTGGACTATATCGGACTGTGGACTATTCGTTCGTGACTTGTCCAGTTAGACAGTAGCTTTAATATACTTAGTTAATTGCTTATATTAGCTTAACATTTAAAACAGGAAGTGTGATGAACTTGAATCTGAGTTTGAAAATCGATATGTAGGCTCAATTCAGGCTTAATGATGATAGTGTTAACTCCAGTAATCTAGTTTTAATGACAATATAGATATTGACTGTTTTCATGTTGATCCCATATATTTTCTGAGTATTAGGTAAATTTGAATAATCAGTAGCACATTTGTTCGAAGGCCTCAATGTAGGTATTAATTGTTGTGGTGTTTAACTCGTTGAATTTTAGAAGTAATTGTAAAATAAAAAATCAGTAGACTTTTGAAGAGTTAAGGCTCAACAGCCTATTTGTAATTAAACTGGGCTTCAAATCTATTGATGCATAGTCCCAGGTCCAATCCTAGCTCACATTTCATTTGGACCTGGGCAAGGACCCAAGACTGGACAACTTTTTGGATTAATAGAATTCAGGCCCGATTTTCGTTGCACCAGGTCCACGTTTGGGCAGTGTTTCGTGCACTAGCAAGATTAAACTCGTTTAGGGCCAAGTTTGAAGGCCCAAAATGCTAAGGGCTGGACCTCATAACATTAAGTTGGTAATTTGGGTTTAGGGCTCGCTAGTTAAGTAGCATGCTCGAATTAAGAGGTTCTCCTCTTGTTCGAGTGTGGACTTGAACTGGAAGTCCAAATTCTCTGATTACTCTTAATAATAGCATTGATAAAATTAATTAATTAGGACTCTTTGGAGACAAATTCAATAGACAATTATAATTTGCTCTAGTATGGCCTTTAAATAAGAAAATGAGATGAGCCTCGCCAAACAAAATGCATAAATTGCGGGGCCCTCATTAAATGCTTGTGTTAAAATACTTAGAATTCGGGACGTGCCGTTTAGCGAATTTCATGGCCTCCCGCAAAATTAATAACGCGTTAGTCACTTTAGGCGCGCATTTTTAATAATTTTACCTTCTTAAACACGGGTGTGCATTTCATGCAACCCAAATTCAAATCCCAAAACATTGAATAAAAATGTGTCGAGGATCCGGGTGCATTTCATGTGACATGATCCGAAAATACGTTTTTAAGCGACGTTCACTTTCTTAAAAGATTTCTAACTAAAAGCGGTTAAATAATTCTAAAAAATGCACAATGGGATAACATGTATTAAAATCAGATTTTGCCAAATATAGCAGTTGAGCGACCGTGCTCGAACCACGGAACTCGGGAGTGCCTAACCCCTTCTCCTGGGTTAACAGAATTCCTTACTCGGATTTCTGGTTCGCGACTGTAATACAGAGTCAAACCCTTTCCTCGATTTGGGATTCAAACCGGTGACTTGGGACATAATAAATCTCCCAAGTGGCGACTCTGAATCTTTTAATAAAACGAATCCCGTTTCGATTGTCCTTTAATTGGAAAAACTCCCTTAATTATGCCCTTCACAGGGTGTAGTAGTGAAAAAGGAGGTGTGACAGACATAATATCTACATGAAAGTGCAGAATTCCTATAGTCATGGTATCTAAATGAGGATACAGAGTTTCTTATAGACAAGATAGCTAAATGAGATGCAGAAATCTTACAGGCATGATAACTACAAGAAAATGCATAAGTCTTATAGGCATGGTAACTATATGAAAGTGCAGAAATCTTATAGGCATGGTAACTATATGAAAGTGCAGAAATCTTATAGGCATGGTAACTATATGAAAGTGCAGAAATCTTATAGGCATGGTAACTATATGAAAAACACTGAAATTAGAGATTTCTATAGGCAAGTTATCTACCCTTTTCATGCATAGTCACCCCTCCCTTTTCACTAAACATCCCCGAAAGTTTATTACAAAGTTATTACAGCCCAGAAAAAGAAGTAAAGTAAAGAAAATACATCAGAAATAAAAAAGTACAACCAAGAAGAGCCTGATTCAGACTTCCTGTCTGAGGTATGAAGTAAACCAACTCCAAGAGATCACATTTCAAAGCCTTTCTCCCATTTGGGGTGTGGCAAAGTTCCCTAAGAGTCTCATATGAACTCTGGGCAGTGCTTACACCCAAGTGTATCACCAGATTAAGACATAGTGCATTGTGGAAGGGCCAGCCCTCAAGTGTCCAAGTTCAGAGGGAACTCAAGGTCCCAAGGCAAGGCTCACAGGAGGGGGGCAGAATTTAGAAGCTAAGAGGGAGTGTAAGCGCAGAGAGGGAATTCTAAAAGGGGAAAAGGGAAGTGGAAAAGACAGGTTAGTGGGCATACCTAGCAATAGGAAATGCTGGCTCACCCCAGCAGCCTGTTAGAACACATTGTTTTGAGAGATAGGATCCCCAAAGGGATCAAGTCCAAACAAGAACAATAACTTGCATGTTGCCATGTTCTGAACTACAACTCAAAGCACATAGAGGGAAACAGGGGTGCGGGGATTCACAGCAGAAACAGATGAAAGGAAATTAACATGCTAGTTGACATTTATATCCATATAGACAGTAAAGTAGACATGGATGTAAAGGCTGTAAGTAAACACATTGGGATGATGGTGAAACCAAAACTAGAACATACCAGTCTCAAGGAAACAAGCAAAAGAAAGCAGTAGTCTTGTAAAGCCAAAGTGCAGACAAGAAGCAAGAATACTCCAAGTATGAGTTTTGTGAGATTGTAAGTGTGAAGTCTGAAGTGTGTGTGTGTGTCGAAAGTGTAAAAGGGTCGTGCCCCTTTTATTGTGTAGAAAGCAAGCAAAAATAGGTAAGAAAATAGTTTGAAAATAAATTACACAAGGTTTCCCTTTAATTAAGGGATTCTGATTTCAAACGGGTAAAACTAATTAAGGAAAGAGATTGATCAAACACTTTTCAAAGCAGTACAAGAAGGGTAAATACATAGAGGTTTATTTAAGGACAAGGTCTTGACAGTACACGGTTGTACAATTTAAGGAAAGGAAATCAATTGACAGCCAAGAAATCATGTCGAAAATTTTGTATGAATGAACCAAGTCAGAAAGATGGAAAGATTTTAACTTAAGGAAAATCAGTAAAAATCAATCAGACTTATTAAAAGGAATTCTGAATCAATCACAAGTTGGAAAACCCTTTTTTGAAGAAAGATTCATCATATATAAAGGCATACAGACACGTTAAAACATGAAGAAATTTGTCATGCCATTGTAAGGCTAGTGAAAACTCCAGAGAAGTCAGAATTACATGAAAACAAGGGAGTCCAAACTCAGTTTGTAGGCTCAGAGATTAGTCTGAAAGAGTCAAGGGTTCTCAAACAGAACCCTAGTTCAATCACATGACCAAACTCAACGGAACCCCTAAATTCTAGGGTTTCCACCTCGAGTCAAATACAGAGATGAGGAGGCAACAGGCTCAGAGATTTCTTTTCAGAATCTCATGAGAAGAAAAGCAAATATAATTGGAAAATTCAAAGCAAACAGAGTGAAGGAACTAACTCAAAGCACAATGAGAGAACAACATGATAGTAGAAGAATCATGTTTAAGAAAAACCTTTCAGAAGGGACTTAAAAAGGGTTCAGTAGAAGATATAGTAGAAGAACTTAACCAAGGTTCAGAAGAGACAAATACTAAAACACCTATGAACGCAGTAGAAAAAACCTGTTTTAAGAAGGTCTTTTTTAGAAACTCAACATGGTTCAGCGGAAGGCAAACAAAGAGACTTAAGAACTTAGTAAAAGAAATACAGTAGGAGAACATATGAACACTGGAAAAGAATAGCAAAAGAGCATATAGGAAAACATAGCGAGATAAACATGTGAGCATGGCATAGAAACACAGTAGGAAAATAATAAAATATAGAAGCAGAGAAGAACATGTGGTTAAAGGAAACATATGAAATAAGTAGCAAACAAATACACACGAGGAAAAGGGGAAGAAAAGTCATAAGCATTTCAAAAAACCCTAAATCGAAAAGAAGTGATTTTAAAAGTAATTTTGAAAGAAAAGTTGGGGAAATCGTTTAAAACCCCAAGTAGAGCATAGATACGTGAACAATCTAAGAAAAATCGGTGGGAACCTCGAATAGTCAGGGTTTCAGAAGAACCCTAGAATGAGAAAGGCTTGGAAAAGGTCCGATCTGAGTCGGATAAGTCAGAACCAGGCTCAAAACACCATTGTACGCCGGAGCAAGGCCGGAGATGGCCGTAGAACCTTGAATTTGCAAAGATCTGAGTGAAGAACTTCGAGGTCAGACCTCGAATCACCAAGTATCCAGTGTATAAGAGCACAGGGAGGTAAGCGTGGGGTTCTAGTGGTCTGGGAAGCCATGGATCCCGGTGAGTTTAAGGTAGAAGACGGTGAGAGGGGCTAGAGTTTCGAGAGAGAGAGGAAAGGATTTCAGAGGTGGCGGGTTAAGGGGAAATGATTTTAGGGTTGGGTGTTTGTAAAATTAAAAAGGAAAGGAATGATTTTGGCCGTTGATCAAAATGATCAACGGCCTGGATCGAAAGGGGAGGCCGGGCGGGTTAGATTAGCTGGGTCAGGGGCGGGTAATTTAGAAATTGGGCCGGTCCATTTGGGGTCTGGAATTGGGTTAATTGGGGAAATTAATTTGCGCTACAATTGAAACAAAATGGGGCCAGACTTTAAATATCCACTTTTCCCTTTTTTTTTTATAAAAATAGTAAAATGAATTCTGAAAATAAATTAAGGTGCTAAATCGATTAATAATATATAAATATTAATTTAAAAATATTGGAACCAGCTTCATAATTGTAAAATGCTATTAAATCTTAAAATAGGCTAAAATTGCAATTATATGCAATTTAGCTTTTAAACTACCAAATAAATTTGTAAAAATGTATTAAAATTACCTCAGCTATATTTTGGTATAAATATGAGGATAAATAAGTAAATCACCAAAAATGATAATTTTGGGAATAATTATTAGTTTTGTACTGTTAAAATAGGGCAATAAATGGGTTTTTAAAAATTAGGAAAAATACTAAAACATCTGGACACACTTATATATGCATATATATACTATTTTAAAATTATTTTGCATATAAAAATATACAGGAAAAAATTGGGTATCAACAATGCTTGACACCAACGTATAGGTACTCGTTACCACACCTATACGTCGTACACATCTATTAACACATAACAAATAAGACACAACTCCTAATCTCTCAAGCTAAGGTTAGACCAAACACTTACCTCGATGCCACGAACGCAACTCAAGCCTCAACTACCGTTTTACCCCTTGATTCCACTTCCAATTTACTTAATGATATCAATAAATGCTAAATGAATCAATTCTAATGCATAAATATAGGTTTTCCAATGATTTCCCCAAAAAGTCAAAAATCGACCCGGGCCCACATGGTCAAAACCCGAGGTTCGAACCAAAACCCGATTACCCATACACCCATGAACTCAAATATATAATTTCTTTTGAAATTGGACCTCAAATCGAGGTCCAAATCCCCAAAATGTGAAAATCCTAGTTTCTACCCAAAACACCCAATTTTCCCCATGAAAACCCTTGATTTTGAGATGAAATCATGTAAAAAGATGTTATAGATTAAAGAAAATAAGTTAGAAATGACATACAATCGATTTGGAGAAGAACTTTTCTTTAGAAAATCGCCCAAGAGAGCTTAGCGTTTGAGGGAGTTTGAAAAATGAAGAATTTTCAGCTAAGTTTTGATTTACACAGGCGCAGATATCGCATTTGCGATGATATGTTCGCAAATGCGAACTCGCAATTGCGCCAAGGCTTCGCAATTGCGAAGTAAGGCCTGCCTTGTCAACCTCGCAAATGCGAACAACCGTTTGCAAATGCGAACAACCGTTTGCAAAAGCGAACAGTGTTGGAGTCGCAAATGCGAAGGTCACCCCCGTGCCCAATCATCACAAATGCAATGGTTAGTCGCAAATGCGAGCTCGCAATTGCGAGCCAGGCTTCGCAATTCGTGGTTTTAAGGTGCTTTTGACTATTATAAAAACTTATTTGGAGACTAAGGCGAGGGGTCATCTTCGGCAACCAACCGGTGGAGCACTCACCGCGAAAATTAATTGGCGCTGCATCTATCCCAATGAATTTTTAGCTTTTCCTTAGCCCTCTTCTTTAGCACTGGCTTACTCACAGGACCTGCAACACGCATCAGTTTTCCTAAGTCCAGTTCCACTCCGTGGCCTATCCAAAACTCAATTGAGCCTTCGGGGCTCCAAACCAAACATGCACGCAACTCCAAAAACATCATACGGACTAGCTCGTACGATCAAATTATCAAAATAACATCAACAACTATGAATTAAACCTCAAATTCATGAAATCACTCAAGAACATCAAAATTACTATTTTCTCAAATAAGGGTCCGATTTATACTAAATGAACTCCGATTCTTACCAAACTTCACAGATTCAACTTAGTTATTATATAAGACCTGTGTCGGGCTCCGGACCTAAAATACGGGCCTAATACCATCAATTTCAAACCTCTTTCCATTTCCAAAAACTCTTATAATTTCAGTTCAACAATTTCTTTCAAAAATTCATTTCTCGTGCTTGAGACCTCGGAATTCAATTTCGGGCATACGCGTAAGTCCTATATTTTTCTACAGACCCTCCGGGACCGTCAAATCACGGGTCCGGGTCCGTTTACCAGAAATGTTGACTGAAGTCAACTTAAATTTAATTTTAAAGGCAAAATTAGCATTTTAATCAAATTTTCACATGAAAGCATTCTGGATATATGCCCGGACCACGCGCACAAATCGAGGTGAGATAAAAGGAGGATTTTAAGGCCCCGGTACACAGAATTAACTTGTAAATCAAGTGATGACCTTTTGGGTGATCACATCCTCCACCTCTAAAACAATCATTCGTCCTCTAACAGACATAGAAACGAAGTACTTGAGTCTCAGAAAAGATGAGGATATCGGCTCCGCATATCAGACTCGGACTCCCAGGTAGCTGCCTCGGCAGGCTGACCTCTCCACTGAACACGAACTGAAGGGAACTTCTTTGATCTCATGAAACACTGGGTGCATAGCTGATAAACTCGACGGTAACGCAAGTCTGTAAGCCACCTCTCCCACTCGATTAAGAATCTCAAAAGGACCAATGAACCTAGGGCTTAGCTTGCCCTTCTTCCCAAATCTCATCACGCCCTTCATGGGCGACACCCGTAGCAAAACTCACTCTCTGACCATAAATGCCACATCAGGAACCTTGCGGTCGACATAATTCATATGCTTGGACTGAGCTGCACGAAGCCTATCCTGAATGATCTTCACCTTATCCAAGGCATCCTAAACTAGATCTGTACCCAACAACCGAGCCTCTCCCGGCTCAAACCATCCAACTAGCGACCGATGCCGCCTACCATATAATGCCTCATAGGGGGCCATCTAAATGCTCGACTGGTAGCTGTTGTTGTAGGCAAACTCTGCTAATGGAAAGAACTGATCCCAAGAACCTCCAAAATCAATAACACATGCTCAGAGCATATCCTCCAAAATCTGAATAGTACGCTCGGACTGCCCGTCCGTCTGAGGATGAAATGCTGCGTTCAACTCGACTCGAGTACCCAACTCATGCTGAACTGTCCTCCAGAAATGCAAGGTATGTTGCATACCCCGGTCAGAAATAATACACACGGGCACGCTGTGAAGACGAATAATCTCCCGGATATAGATCTCAGCCAACCGCTCCGAGGAATAGGAAACTGCCATAGGAATGAAATGCGCTGACTTGGTCAGCCTATCAACAATAACCCATACTGCATCGAACTTCCTCTGAGTCCGTGGGAGTCCAACAACGAAGTCCATAGTGATCCGCTCCCACTTCCACTCAGGAATCTCAATCTTCTGAAACAAACCACCAGGTCTCTGATGCTCGTACTTTACTTGCTGACAATTCAAACACCGAGCTACATATGCAACAATACCCTTCTTCATTCTCCTCCACCAATAATACTGCCGCAAAACTTGATACATCTTAGCGGCGCCCGGATGAATAGAGTACCGGGAACTATGGGCCTCCTCTAAAATCAACTCTCGAAGTCCATCAACATTAGGCACACAAATGCGACCCTGCATCCTTAAAACTCCATCTTCTCCAAATGTAACCTGCTTGGCACCTCCCTGCCGCACTATGTCTCTAAGGACAAGCAAATGAGGATCATCATAATGCCGATCTCGAATACGCTCAAATAATAACAAACGAGCGACTGTGCAAGCTAACACACAGCTGGGCTCAGAAACATCCAACCTCATGAACTGATTGGCTAAAGCCTGGACATCCAAAGCAAGCGATCTCTCACCGACCGGAATATACGCAAGACTGCCCATACTGGCTGACTTTCTACTTAAAGCATCGGCCACCACATTGGCCTTTCCCAGATGATAAAAGATGGTGATATCATAGTCTTTCAACAGCTCCAACCACCTCTTGTGCCTCAGATTTAGCTCCTTCTGCTTGAACAAGAGTTGCAAACTCTTGTGATCCGTGAACACCTCACACGACACGCCATATAAATAATGCCTCCAAATCTTTAGCGCGTGCACAATGGCTGCTAACTCCAAATCATGAACTGGATAATTCTTCTCGTGAATCTTGAACTGTCGCGAAGCATAAGTAATGACCTAGCCATCCCGCATCAACACTGCACCAAGTCAAATACGAGATGCGTCACAATACAATGTATATGGCCCTGAACCTGTGGGAAAAACCAACACTGGTGCCGTAGTCAAAGCTGTCTTGAGCTTCTAAAAGCTCGCCTCACACTCGTCCGACCACCTGAACTGGGCACCCTTTTGGGTCAACCTGGTCATCGAGGCTGTAATAGATGAAAACCCCTCCACAAATCGACGATAATAATCCTCCAAACCCAACAAACTCCGGATCTCTATAGCTAATGTGGGTCGAGGCCAGTTCTTGACTGCCTCTGTCTTCTTCGGATCCACCTCAATACCCTCTGCTAATACAACGTGGCCCAAGAATGCAACTGAACTCAACCAAAACTCGCACTTCGAAAACTTAGCGTACAACTGACTATCCCTCAAAGTCTGAAGAACGACTCAAAGATGCTACTCGTGCTCCTCCTGGATGCGGGAATAGATCAAAATATCGTCAATGAAGACAATCACGAAGGAATCCAAATAAGTCCTGAACACTCGGTTCATCAAATCCATGAAAGCTGCTGGGCATTTGTCAACCCGAATGACATCACCAAGAACTCATAATGCCCGTACCGAGTGCGAAAAGTTGTCTTAGGGACATTGGATGCCCTAATCCTCAACTGATGGTAGCCACATCTCAAGTCGATCTTAGAAAACACCTTGGCACCCTGAAGCTGATCAAACAAATCATCAATCCTCGGCAATGGATACTTGTTCTTGATAGTGACCTTGTTTAACTGCCGGTAATCTATACACAACCTCATCGATCCGTCCTTCTTCTTAACAAACAACACCAGCACACCCCAAGGCGAGACAATAGGCCTAATAAAGCCCTTATCCAGCAAGTCTTGCAACTTCTCCTTCAATTCTTTCAACTCAGTCGGGGCCATACGATACGGCGGAATAGAAATGGGTTGAGTGCCCGGAGCCAAATCAATGCAAAAGTCAATATCCCTGTCGGGTGGCATACCTAACAGGTCTGAAGGAAATACCTCGGGAAAATCACGAACCACGGGCACAGAATCCATAGGAGGAACCTTGGCACTATAATCATGAACATACACCAAATAGGCCAAACATCCCTTATCAACCATACGCCGCGCCTTCATATATGAGAAAATCCTACGGGTATAATGACCAGGAGTCCCTCTCCACTCTAGACGAGGTAAACCCGGTAAGGCTAAGGTCACGGTCTTGGAATGGCAATCCAATATAGCATGATAAGGGGATAACCAATCCATCCCCAAAATGATATCAAAATCAACCATATCCAAAAGTAACAAATCTACCAGAGTCTCAAGACCCCCAATCACAACTATACAGGAATAATGGACAGGATCTACCATAATAGAATCACCCATCGGTGTAGACACATATACGGGAGCACTCAAGGAATCACTAGGCATGACCAGATACGGTGCAAAATAAGATGACACATAGGAGTATGTAGATCCTGGATCAAATAGAACTGAAGCATCTCTACTACAAACCAAAACAGTAACTGTGATAACTGCATCGGAGGCCTCCACCTCAGGTCTGCCTGGCAGAGCATAACATCGGGGCTGGGCCCTACCACTCTGAGCTACGTCTCTGGGATGGCCTCCTGCTGGCTGGCCTCCACGTCTAGCGGCCTAACCTCCACCTCTAATACCTCTACGTCCACCTCTAGCACCTCTACCCCCACCCATAGCTGGCTGAGGAACACATGGTTCCTGAACCATGGCACGGGAACCCTGCTGCTCCGACTGAACACCCACTAATCTCGTACAAGCTTTCGAAATATAACCATACTCACCGCTCGAAGCATCCACCTGAGTGCTGCGGATGAGGAAACTGAGACTGACCCTGGCGGGCCGGCTGACCATGAGAATAGCTCTGAAGAGGAGGTGCTCTGATAGGAGCAACTGGTGCACGGTAGGACTGTTGATCAGAATACTGCACATGAGAACCACGGCCACCTGGAGCACCATGAGAAGTCTGAAGTGCTGAATGAAACGACCTGGGAGGATGGCCCCTATCGAAAGAATCCTTGCCTCCAGATGAGGCACCATTGAATCTGCCTGAATGACGGGGCCTCTTGTCTGACCCCTGACCACTCCCCTGCGATAGAACCATCTCCACTCTCCTAGCCACATTGGCCGCATCCTGGAAAGAAATCTCACTCCCAGTCTCCTTAGCCATATGCATTCGAATCGGCTGAGCGAGTCCCTCAATGAACCTCCTCACCCTCTCTCTCTCGGTGGGAAGTATAATAAGAGCATAACAGGCCAAAGCAATGAATCTGGTCTCGTACTGAGTGACGATCATAGAACACTGTTGGAGACGCTCAAACTGCCTACAATAGTCCTCCCTCTGAGTGATAGGAAGAAACTTCTCCAGAAATAGCTGAGAGAACTGATCCCAAGTCAAGGCAGGCGACCCAGTTGGCCTAGCCAAACAATAACCTCTCCACCAAGTCTTGGCGGAACCTGACTAGCGAAAAGCAGCAAAGTCGACCCCATTGGTCTCCACTATCCCCATGTTCCGAAGAACCTCATGATAGATGTCTAAGTAATCCTCAGGATCCTTTGAAGATGTACCATCATAAGTAGTAGTGAACAGCTTGGTGAACCTATCCAACCTCCACAAAGCATCGGCAGACATAGCTCCTCCCTCACCGGTCTGAGCTACCACACCCGGCTGAACTGCTCCAACTGGCTGAGCTGCTGGAGTCTCAAACTGGGGAGCCATCTGCTCCGGAGTACGGGTAGCAGGAGTCTGTGCTCCTCCCCCAGACTGAGAGACGGCTGGTGCTACAGGAAGTAAGCCTGCCCGATTGACACTCTCCATAAGGCCCACTAGACGGACCAAAGCATCCTAGAGTACTAGGGTAGCAATGAACCCCTCTGGAACCTGAGCTCGGCCCACCGAAACTGTCTGGGCCGGAACCTCATCATCAAACTCAACCCGAGGCTCTGCCGCTAGTGCTGCTGCTCTGGGCTAACCTCTGCCTCTGCCTCGGCCCCTAGCACGGCCTCCGCCTCGCCATCTGCCCCTCATAGATGCTGCCGCTGGGGGCTCGGGATGCTGATCAATGGATGAAGAAGCGCGTGTTCTCGCCATCTGCGAAAGAACGGAGTAGAAGTTCAATTAGCATTGAGAAACCAAATCACACGACAGAGAAGTATAGAAGTGAAATTGTTCCTAACTCGGTAGCCGTCTTTGGGATAAATACGGACGTCTCCGTACCGATCCCTAGGACTCTACTAAGCTTGTCCGTGAATTGTGAGACCTAAGCAACCTTGAGCTCTGATACCAACTTGTCACGACCTGGATTTCCCACACCCTCGGGAGTCGTGATGGAGCCTACTAGTGAAAGCTAGGCAAGCCAATTATTCCAATTACTTAACCATTTTCATTTTTAATCCCTTAACAATTTCAAAACAACATAACAAAAGCAGCGGAAATAATAATAACAAAAACAATGCAGAAGACAAAATTTGATATTTAGATTAATACAAACTACGAAAGTCTAAGTACAACTCTACCCAGAATCTGGTGTCACAATGTCACAGACAATCTATGAATACTACAAATAAAGTCTGAATAGAAATACACGAATCTGTCTCTGAATAAGTAAAAACAGAAAGGAAATGATAGAAGGAGACGCCGAGGCCTGCGGATGCCTGTAGGACTACCTCGGGTCGCCTGATGGACTGGAAGCAGCAACCTCACTATGGCCCCAAAGTTGCATCACTGGGATCTGCACATAGTGCAGAGTGTAGTATCAACACAATCGCCCCATGTGCTGGTAAGTGTCTAGCCTAACCTCGGCG
This sequence comes from Nicotiana attenuata, assembly GCF_001879085.1. Lineage (NCBI taxonomy): Eukaryota > Viridiplantae > Streptophyta > Magnoliopsida > Solanales > Solanaceae > Nicotiana > Nicotiana attenuata. The sequence goes on from NC_031993.1 coordinate 46,967,820, forward strand.
AAATAGGGACGAGGCTAGGACAAGACTACAAAATAAACCTGTGCAGTTATATCATATACCACAAATAATGACGACAGAAACTAGCAATTAAATGTAGGGAGAGGGAACATGATGTGGGGAATATCAAGTACCAACAAAATCTCTGGAGAAAAGCATAAAGAACATCTTAAATTTCACGCCAGCCATAATAAGGAATCAGTAATGAATCTATAACCAGTTTTGTTCGTTATTGTTGCGGCGCGCAGCCCGATCCTAATCATATATCACTGTTGCGGTGTGCAACCCAGTCCAAATCAAATATCACTGTTGCGGCGTGCAACCCGATCCAAATCATATATAGCTTTTGCGGCGTGCAACCCGATCCAAATCATATATCACTGTTGCGGCGTGCAACCCGACCCCTCCTGTCCTCCCTTATTACTCCTCGTTGCAGCGTGTAACCCGATCCCATATATTATTGTTGCAGCGTGCAACCCGATCCAAATATACAAATCAACACTAATCACAAAAGAATCCCGGTAGGGGAACAATAAGGAAACAACAATATCCCGGCAAGGGAACCAACAACAAGAATAATCACATCCCGGCAAGGGAATTAACAGTAAGAATTAAATACGAACCGTCAAAGGAACTTACAGTAAGAATTAAATACATCACGGCAAGGGAATCAGCTATAATAAAACCTATACCAACAATTAACTTCACAAATGAAACCTCAACTGGAGCCAATACTCTACAATGTCCAATCACCAACAATACTTCTATAAGCCTAGTTCAACATTAATAACATCATATTAAGCATGGATAATACATAACGGAGTCACGACATTCATAGTATAAGACTCACGGGCATGCTTGACACCAACGTATAGGTACTCGTCACTACACCTATACATCGCACTCATCCATTAACACAGAGCAAATAAGACACAACTCCTAATCCCTCAAGCTAAGGTTTGACCAAACACTTACCTCGATGCCACGAACACAATTCAAGCCTCAACTACCGCTTTACCCCACGATTCTACTTCCGATTCGCTTGTATCTAGCCACAATTTACTTAACGATATCAATAAATGCTAAATGAATCAATTCTAATGCATAAAAATATGTTTTCCAATGATTTCCCCGAAAAGTCAAAAATCGACCCCTGGGCCCACATGGTTAAAACCTGAGGTTCGAACCAAAACCCGATTACCCATCCTTTTCAGATTTAATTATGTTTTATATGCATAAAATTGGATCCTGTATTTGTAAAATTGCTAATTATGTATTATAAATTATTTTATCATTTTAAATTATTTTTTCAGAAATTATCTACTATTTTTTATAAACTAAATGAGAAAAAATGACTATTTAACTTATAGCCAAAATTGGCTTTCAATTCTAGCCTAAACCAAATGGACCCCCAACCCAATTAAAAAAACCCACCGGACCCAAGCCCAAACCCAAGCCATACCCGACCCACCTACCCCGTTCAATCATGGCCGTTGATCATTCATATCAACGGTCCCCATTCCCCCTTCCTAAATTAAACCCTAAAGACCACCCCCCCCCCCATCACTCATTTCCCCCTCTCATTCTCTCTCAACCGGTCTCTCATCTCTGTCTCTATCTATGGTTCTCTCTAGAACCTTCTCCTCTCCCCTCCTATCCGATGAACCTCATCCAGCTTCTCCGGTCATCTCCTTGCCTGAATACATGGTGGCCTCGCCACCTACCGGCCTTATGGCTCCCTCTTGAATGTGTGTCATCGTTTTGAGGCCTTCAAGTGAACAGAGGCGGTTCACTCACCTCCCATGGTTTCTCATGCCATTTTTCGGCCATCCATGGCTGTTCGAGTAAGATCTATGACTTTTCCGGCTAAAACCAGTAACTTTTCAAGGTTTTCTGACCTTCTCTGGGTTCTCCGAAACCCTAACTTTAAAGATTTTCCGATTTCTTTTAGATCCGTTTTAGATTTATGTATATTATGAGCTTTTAAGTGTTTTCCTCAAAGGTTGTTCCCGGTTTTTCCAAAATGACTCTTCGTCTTCAAGACTAGGGTTTCTTAACCTCTTTTAAATGACTTCTCCTCTGATTTTCAGTATTATCGTATGATTTTTAACTATGTTGAACGGTTTATTTATGTTTTTTTCTACCTGATTCATCACGTGGAAAACCCTAATTATTTTGGTTTTTATCCAGGGTTCTGGAACTGTCTTTGCTTATGTGATTTGTATGTATTCCTATTTCGATTGATTTCTTTATGGTTAGACCTTTTTCTTTGTTTATCTTGACCGATTCTATGTTCTTATCGCTTTTTAACTCAACTCTGTTAAGACCCTAATTTCTTAAAGATTTTCTTCGCTTGTTACTGTGAGTTTTAAAGACCTTCTTTACCTATTTCTGTGTGTTAGATTGGTTTCTTCACTCGGGTTCTATGTGTTAGATGTAACTACTTGACTTTGCTAAAGTCTCTGTTGACCACCATGCTTTGAATGGGTTCCTTTTTGCTACTGAGTCCTTAGCCTACTCGTGCCACTTCTGTATGATTGTGTTCATCTATTTTATTCCTCTATCAATATGGCTGACCTTGCATGTCTGATACGCCTGCTCATTCTTGTCTATTTATATGTCAAAGTGCAAAATCATGACTCCCTCTTGATTGATCCTGATTTCCTTAAATTACGATTTGATTGCAAGGTTTTCTTATAAACCAATAAAATTTTACTCGTTTGTTTATGTTGATTGATTCCACTCCCTTATTGCTGTGGTGCTTCATTCTTGCTGAATCCTTTCCTCAAACTGGTGTATTCTGTACTTAGACTCAATCATATGCTATATACTTTTACTACCCCTTATATGGTAAAAATCAATATTTTTCAACTGATTTTCTTTCCTTAGTTATCCCTGTTATTATCCGTTTAAGCTGTAATTCCTTGATTAAAGGAAGTACTTGTATTAATTGGATTCTAACTATGATTACTTTCATAATTGTGCTAAACATTTACTTGTTACCTTATTTTCTACCTATTCTCAAAGCTATAAATACCCCAAGTATTTCATTAACAAGACACGAACTTGGCTTTCAAAAAACCCTCTCTTACTTAAAGAAAATTCTGTGTTCTTCTATTACTATTGGTCGGCTGCAAGCCAAGGCTAATCATCTGCAAACCTTGGTTCTTTCACTTTTTTACCTCTATCTTCACTGGTATGTCCTAGTTTAATTTAAGGCCTCAACAACAACATGTTTCTATTCCCGCTTCGGTTTCTTTTATTTCTGTCTGCTTTTACTTGTGGTCCTGTTGTATCTAAATTATTGATGTGATTCCCCTCCTTTTAAATTCAAGTGATTCAAGCATGCCTGGACGATTGTATTCCTTTACCTACTGTGCACTTAGCATTTTATGAATCCCAAATCACCTATCCCTCCTCTATGTGTTTCATGACTGGTTTGTGATTATGCTAGTGACCAACTATCTCTGAGCATGTCCCTACCAGTCCTAATATTCTACTGAGGTCAGGTGTCTGTAGTCAATATATATGTGTCCCAATCCCTTTTTACCCCCATGTGTAATTACTGAATTCATTCACTTGTCATGTGTGGTCTTACCCTGAAAGGTTTGGACTCTGTCTCACTAATGCAACTGCTTTCAACCATTTCTGTTACTGAATGCTTTCAATAGGGACCTGTCAGTCCAGTTTTTTTTTAAACAAACTCTTTCCAAACATGTGTCCTGCACTTTCACTATACTCTTAGAACACTAGCAACTGCCCCCTTTTGTTGATCCTTGCCTTGGGACCCTCGAGCTCCCTCTGAACTTGGACACATGAAAGCTGGCCCTTCCACACTGCACTTACTCTATCTTTGCTATGAAATTTGGGTGTGAGCACTGCCCGGGATTCCATTAGATCCTTAGGGAACTCTGACACACCCGGATATGAGAAAGACTACGGAACAAATCTTGGCACTTGAAGCGATTTATTACATAACTCAGGGAGGGAGTCCTGATCAGGACTCCTATAGTGTAACTTCTTGTTTTTCATTGATACTTATGTAATTCATTTCAACGTTGGTTTGTAATAACTTGTTTTAAACAAGTATTGGGGTCGGCTAGGGAAAAGGGATAGGGTAAATATGCGTGCTATAGTTATTAAGGGTAGAAAACATGTTATTAGGTTTATGTTCCTAATTGCGCAATAGAAACCATGCTTAGGGTTCATATATGCATTAGAAATCTTGCTCTTAGGTCTCATGTTTATTGTTTCAGCATGTGCACCCTTACAAAATCATGTGTTAAAATCTGCTAATAATTAGCACTTTACTATTATGTTCTACGCTGCCATGTGCATTTAGAAATCCTGCTCTTAGGAAATTCTGCAATCCTACCATATGCATTTAGAAATCCTGCTCTAGGAATTCAGCATCATGAGTTTTATACATGCATCTCAGATACCATGTTTTAGGATCTTATTCGTACTTGCATTCACACTTAGTGTAAACTGCTGATTATAAAAGAGGTAAAGAAAACGGCTTCACACTAGATTATCCGGTTTAAGATAAACTGGTAGCAATCCTTGCATTTTATAACACCTAGAACAGGATGCTCTTAGGCAAAAACGACTTCTGAACTTCTAATAATTCTGAATAACTACTGCATACTACTTTACGCCTAGGCAAGCCTTAGGTAATCAATTTTAAATAAAACCACAACTGTCTCTGCGATCAGTGTTTAATTATCAACCGTTAAAATCAGTAGGCAAGCCTGATTCGGACTTCTTTTCTGAGTCATGTAATGGATCTGGTTCTGCTGTTATCACTTAGATACCATGCATAGGATTTAAATTCAGGCTTTAATTGTGTATGAGTCATGGTGTCTATGTGCATTGCATGTGGAGGTGTATTTGAGCCTTTCGTTTATCTTCCATGCTCCCCCTTTAATTGAAGTCCTACTTGTTTTGTATGTCGCCTTAGTATTTTACCTTTAAACCTGAGGGTCTGCCTAGAACCTCCTTCTTATAGGATAGAAATCCTAATCTCCTCCGGGACTGATAGGAAGGGACAGGTAACAACATGCAATAAGGGTCGAGACCAACCCTCGTTTTATTTACCTTCACGGGGCGGGAAAGGGTAGATATGGATATGATGACCGGTGCGCTAATACCACGCGTAGCCCCTTTCCAAGGATTGATTACCAGGTATTGCATTGATGTGATCTATATTATAAACAAACCTAGGACTCCCTTTTATATTACAAATATGCTTAACTTGTATTCCTTTTCAAAATCTAGCCTTTTCATTAGTTGTTTTCCTACACCTGTGTATTTAAACTTAAATCCCCTACTATTTGAGTCATACTTGCTTATTTGCTAATTGTACAAATTCACAAAAACTGGCTGGCCGGGAACCACACTAGTGAATCTTGAGGGGTGCCTAACACCTTCCCCTTAGGATAATTTCAAGCCCTTACCCTATCTCTGGTTACCAAACGTAGTTGTAGATGAACCTTATAGGTGCCCTAACGCACCTTAAATCGTTAGGTGGCGACTCCTCAAAAAATGCAAACCCCTTTCCCAAAAGGAAAGAGTTGTCCCATACCAAAATGTCATAAACCCGATGCCCTCCGCGAGGAAAGGAAAAAAGGGGGTGCGACAGCATGACGACTCTGCTGGGGACCTTTAGGCTTTTACCATTTCATATCGTTTTTGTGAATTTGTACCCCCTCCTATGTGTAATTGCTTGTTTAATTTCTTTAAGCATTTAATTTCTTCTTCAAAAGAAAAACTGACATATCTTCCTTGTTTCTTTCCTTTAACTGATGCTTTAAATTAGGAAACTGCTGTATTTATCGCTTTCTTAACGTGCAAATACATGTCAACATGCTTTTAATTTTTTTTTCATAATCATGCTCAACATCATACTCCACTCGTGCCAAACAAATATTATAGCAACGCTTGATGAGTGGTTGCGCCCTTCCTATATCATTAACCCCTAAATTTGGAAAGGCTTATTTGCGGTAAAACTAGTCGATCAGCGGTGCGGTCGACAGTTCCGTGCCTTCCCCCTTGAGTTGTCCGCTCAAGGGTACCACTCTAAAAACCCATAGAAACCTTACTCTGTTTAAATTGTGCATGCATCATGGTCAAACCTAGCCGAGTCAGTTATGTTGTCCACATAATGATCCTTTAAGATAGCCTTGTCCAAAGTCCACTGGGTTTCCCTAAACCCAAACGGACATCATCACGTTCTGTGTATTTATTTGGAGAACTAAATGCTTCATGCTAATTTTTGATGTTAAATAGTTGAGTCTGTTGGGGGTAAGGGCCTAGCCTTGTTTGCCTTGCAGAAAGATGAGGCATGAAGTCCCCAGATTCGGCATGGTCACCAACATCCACCCAAGATTGTTAAGTTGGTGGGAAGATTTACATTCTAGCGACAAAACCCTCGTCAGAAAATATCTGCGCAATCTACCATCCCTCTTGGGGATCCAGCCTAACAATAAGATAGTAGAAGCTGCTACCTTATTTTGGGATTGTGAAAGGGCCGTGTTCCGCTTTGGGGACATCACAACCAGCTGCGCAAAAGGATTCGTGAATGCGAGAGAGAACACGGCGAGATACATGAATCCAATCAGAAGCTGATCGAGGAATGGAGAGACATGGCTATCAGTGCCAACAAAAGGCTAGGGTACTTGGAGCGAGGCATAGTAAAACTGGAATCTCAAGAGGGTTGAAGACTGTCAAAGGGCTGAAGGGACCGAAGGTGGACATCTAGCCAGAGCATACCTGTTGCTGGGACTTCGTGAATTGGGGAAGCTATTCGACGGAGCCAAGGATGCCGAATCTGGGGAAGGTCCTTCTGGGACAAAATAGATAGGAATTTACTTTTTTCGCCTTATGAATGTAATAAGGCCAATGGCCATTAGTGACTTTTATTTCTTTCTTATTTAGTGTCGTTTGGGATTCACCTATTTTTATCAATAAAACGAGGCATTTAGCATTAAATAGTTCTCCAAGTCTATTTGTCGCTAGGCCTACCTCGGGCACAAAGAGGTCCCCAAATTAGGACACATTTTACATTCGTGCACTATGTGTTTAGAAATTGCAATACTTTTTGTAGTCCTCACTAACTTGATTACCTTTTGTTTTTTTTTATTTTTGTTTTGTTATTCCCCTCCCCAAAGGTTAGTTCGTGCACTCTGGCATCATCATCTTATTTCACAAGATCCAAGGGCCCTCCACCCACTACTCGCTGGAGGTCCGAAGCTGCTAAGGTGTCAGACCCTCCTTCGAAGAGGAGAAAATGAACAAGTTCTTTGTCCGGGCTCAAGACCCGCACCACCATGAACGGCTGATGATGATTGAGAACCACAAGTTCTCCGACATTATCAAATTAGGTGAAAGAATTGAAGAAGGTATTAAAAGTGTTATGGTTACAAATTTTGAAGCCTTGCAAGCTATAAATAAGGCTTTACAGTCCGGTGGTGTGTCCAAGAAATGGGACGTAGGGGCCGTGATGGTTGCACAAAGGACCAAGTCTCCCCTCAAATACCAAACTTACCCGACACCTCCACTCACATACCAGCCAACCCCAAATTACCAAGCACCCTCACCCTCGTACCAAGCTCCGCCACCAACTTATCAGTCATCTCCACCTCCTACATACCAACCTACCTCACCCAGATATTCACAACCCGCTCATGTCTACCAAACATACAATGCTCAACCATCCCGTTATCAATCACCCCCTGCACGCCAAAACTTCCCTAGACCCTGACCTAATTTTGATCGCAGACCTCCAAAACAATATACAGCCATTGTTGAACCCATCGACCAGCTGTATGAGAGGCTCAAAGCTGCTGTTTATGTCACCCCCCATCCCTGCTACAACCCATGAGAATCCTTCTCAATGGGTTAACCCAAACAAGTCCTGTGCATACCACTCCGGCATGAAAGAGCGCAACATCGATGAATGCTGCTCCTTAAAAGACAAGATACAGTCTTCGATTGATAACAAGATCATTGTGGCAAAGGAAATCGCTCCAAACATCCGCAACAACCCTCTGCCAGACCATAAGGGTGGAGGAATCCACATGATTGAAGTAGAAGATGACTGGGATCCCGAGGGATCAATCGGATTAATCGCAGAAGGTGGTGGCCCGAAGAAACCAACAATTACTCTCAACCCGATCATAGTTCAGATCAAACCGTCCGAGGACCTCAGGTGAACATGTCTATACCTCTCGAATTTGAAGCAGCGCCATCCGCAAAAGCACCGGCACCAATTGAGGCTGAATTCACATCTCCGGCTAATGCACCCGCACCATTTGAGGTTGCAGTCTTACCACCCAAAGCACATGTTCAATTCGAAGTGAGGATAGCCACGACGATCCTAGTGGCGATGTCAGCCATGCCACCCTTCTATACAAATGTTGTACCCTGGGATTATACAGCCGAGGCGAGAAGGAAGGGCAAGGTCAGGATTGATGAAACGGTCGCAGCACTGGGTATGACAAGAACTGGTATAGTCTATACCCCTGAACATCTAGCAAAATCAAGCAAACAGGCCTCCCATCGGCCGCCCCTCATTGAGACAGGTCCGGACGACCTATGGAGGAAAATACAGGCTAAGGAATATTCGGTCATTGACCAGTTAAACAAGAAGCCAGCACAAATATCCATCCTCTCTTTGCTGCAAAATTCCAAGACACACAAGAATGCTCTGTTAAAAGTGCTAAATGAAGGCGGGGAAATGGCTAATATGGTAGGACAAGTGCTGGAGAGCCATAATATCACCTTTTATGAGGACGAGCTACCACCTGAAGGGCTGGGTCACAACAAAGCACTACACATCACCGTGAAATGCGAAGATTATTTCATCACCAGGATCTTGATCGATGGAGGTTCCAGTCTTAATATTTGACCGCTGGTAACACTCAAGAAATTGGGCAAAGGGCTGCATGAGATAAAGGATGGAGCAATCAATGTGAAAGCTTTTGATGGTTCTCAGAGGTCCACCATTGGTGAGATTAGTCTGTGCCTGTAGACAGGACCGACCTGGTTCGAGGTCGATTTCCAGGTGATAGATGTACCAGCATCTTACAACTTGCTGCTGGGACGGCCATGGATTCATGTTGCTGGGGCCGTAGCATTAACGTTGCATCAGGTAGTAAAATTCGAATGGAATCACCAGGAAGTGATCATTAACGGCGACGGTGGCAACCCTATATACAGTCGCCAGACCATTCCGGTGATCGGGGGAAGAAGGAAGCTGGGTGGAGAAACTTACCACCACATCGAGCGGGTCAATGCTGTCGACAACGACAAATGGTGAGATAGGAAAATCGAGAGTATACTGAGTTGGAGTGAGTACGAACCTAGCAAAGGGCTCGGCAAGAACCTGGAAGGGATCTCTAAACCCATAAAACTCAAGAAACATGGCACTACCTTTGGTTTGGGATATGAATACACCTGGGAAGAATTCAATAGATGGTCGCCACCATGGAGCGGTTCTTACTACCCATTAGAGCAGCTAATACCGCATCTGGAGCAGACTTTCTAACAGGCCGACATTATTTATGTGTCATATGAAGAAGAAGCACTCGCAGCAGTGAAGAACTTGTTTCTAGAGGACAGTGACATGGACTGTTGTGTTATTCTCGAGGAGGAGGGGGAGGAAGGCCTTCCATACATGGTGTGAGCAGAGGGGCATATCTCCAGAATTGGACCATCAGGATAACCAGAGCCCGACAAGCCTCGGGGTAGCAAGGCTAAAACAAGCACTATTCACTGTTTTATTTACTAAATGATTTTCTTTTCGCTTTTTTCAATCTCCGCAATAAGATCTTCAATGTTAAAAATAATTATTCAATCTAACAAAAGCATGTTTGATTTTTCTTATGAATTAATATTTATTGCTATCATTTTCCTCCTTACTTTACCAATACAACATTACTATTACTTATCTTGATGAACCAATGACTGTGACATGCAATGAGATAATGCAACAAACGGACATTGATTCAGAGGAAGATGACATACCTGACGAGATTGTCAAAGAAGTTGAGAACTTTGAGAACAGACCTAAGTCTAACCTGGACGAGACCGAAATGGTCAACCTGGGAGATGCAGAAAACATCAAAGAAACATGAATCAGCATTCACCTATCACCATCAGAGAAGAAAGAATACACAGAATTTCTAAAAGAGTATGAGGACATATTCGCCTGGTCATATGATGACATGACTGGTCTGAGTACGTTATTGTGGCTCACAAATTGCCAACCGATCCAATGTGTCCACCAGTAAAGCAAAAGCTCAGAAAGCTCAAGCCTGATATGAGTTTGAAAATCAAGGAAGAAGTCACCAAGCAGATCAAAGTTAAGGTTCTCAAGGAGGTACCCGACATGGTTCGCCAACATTGTGCCAATACCAAAGAAGGACGTGAAAGTCAGAGTATGTGTCGACTATCGGGATCTCAACCGGGCCAGTACGAAAGACGACTTCCCTCTGCCAAATATACACATCTTGATTGACAATTGCGCCAAGCATGAGCTACAGTCATTCGTAGATTGCTTCGCTGGTTATCATCAGATCTGGATGGATGAGGAAGATGCTTAGAAGACGACGTTCATTACGCCGTGGGGAGTGTATTGTTACAAGATAATGCCATTCGGCCTGAAGAATGCAGGGGCCACCTACATGAGGGCCATGACTACCATCTTTCACGATATGATACACAATGAGATAGAGGTATATGTGGATGATGTTATTATCAAATCCAAGAAGGCCACTGACCACTAGAAGATCTGAGGAAGTTCTTCAATAGATTGCAGAGATACAACCTGAAACTAAATCCCGCAAAATGTGCATTTGGGGTTCCTGCTGGGAAGTTGCTTGGGTTTATTGTAAGCCGACGAGCAATAAAACTGGATCCATCGAAAGTCAAAGCCATTCAAGAACTACCACCGCCAAAGAACAAGAAAGATGTGATGAGTTTCTTGGGAAGGCATAACTACATCAGCCGATTCATAGCACAGTCTACAGTTATCTGTGAGCCAATTTTTAAGATGTTAAAGAAGGACGCCGCCACCAAATGGACCAATGACTGCCAAAAGGCCTTCGACAGAATCAAGGAGTACCTGTCAACACCACCAGTCTTAGTCCCGCCTGAGCCAGGTAGACCCTTATTACTCTACCTTGCAGTGTTAAATGGAGCTTTCGGCTGCGTTCTGGGGCAACCCCCTATATGCTGGTTTATGGTACAAAGGCTGTCATTCCCGCTGAGGTAGAAATTCCTTCCCTAAGGATCATACAAGAAGCTGAGCTCGACAACGCAGACTGGGTAAAAAGTCATTATGAGCAACTAGCCCTTGTAAACGAAAAGAGAATGAACACAGTCTGTCATGGTCAACTCTATCAGAACAGAATGTCCAGAGCCTTAGACAAAAGAGTCAAGCCAAGACAGTTCACACCAGGGCAGCTTGTGTTAAAGCAAATTTTTCCGCGTCAAAATGAAGCCAAAGGGAAGTTCTCTCCCAACTGGCAAGGTCCATACATGGTTCACCGGGTTTTGACAGGAGGAGCCTTCATACTTGCAGAAATGGACGGAGAAGTCTGGCCAAAGCCGATCAATTCAGACGCAGTCAAGCGTTACGATGTGTAATCTTTATGCTTTCCTGACCTGATTCCCGTTAAAGAGGGGATACGTAGGCAGTCCTATGGGTTCAGTCACAATTCAATAAAATTTCATTTCCCCCCGCAATTGGAAACTGGGGCAGAATTTTGAGGAGGACCCTCAAAATTCCAAAGTAATTTCAGCCGATCGCCGCACGAGCAGCAGTCAAATACGTCAACCCATCAAACTGGGGCAGAATTTTGAAGAGGACCCTCAAAATTCCGTAGCAAGAGAGGTTGCAATGTCCTGAACTACGTCACAGTCGTCGGTTCATCTAAAAGCTATTTTTTACTGTACATTCATGTCATACTTTACAAAATCATGCATGTTTATTATTGAAACTGCTTTGTTTAGCAACGCTACCCCAATGATACAGACGGTATCACCAGACCAAAGCCGAATACGTTAAGCAAAGCCAACGGGGATACGAACTAACCTTCCCCCTTACAAAACTCACGATTTTTCTTTGGATGCAGGCACTAGGATTACAAAATCATTGAACATATTGTACGCCCATGGAAAAAAAATTGTTTAAGAATACGACTCTGCGAACCATTGCACTTGCCAACATTTGCTATCAGCACGCACCCGTAGTGTTCTGTATGTCACAATGCTCCCAGTAATCACAATGCCTTAATCTGCTATCAGCTAAGAAAACTCTACTGTTATTTGCTATTTTATTTCTTGCATAAGGCTACTATTTTGCCTTCCGAGACTAAACGTTGTCTCCATCTGCATCTGCATTGCACAAGGCTACTATTCTGCCTTCCGAGACTAAACGTTGTCTCCAGCTGCATTTGCATTGCATAAGACTACCATTCTTCCTTCCAATTTGCATAAGGCTACTATTCTGCCTTCCAAGGTTAAGCTCTACCTCCATCTGCATCTGCATTGGATAAGGCTACCATTCTGCCTTCCAATTTGCATAAGGCTACTATTCTGCCTTCTAACTTGCATAAGGCTACTATTCTGCCTTCCGAGACTAAACGTTGTCTCCATCTGCATTTGCATTGCATACGGCTACCATTCTACCTTCCAATTTGCATAAGTCTACCATTATGCCTTCCAATTTGCATAAGGCTACTATTCTGCCTTCCGAGGTTAAGCTCTACCTCCATCTTCATTTCGATCTGCATAAAACTACCATTCTGCCTTCCGAGACTAAACCCCGTCTCCATCTACATCTGCATGGCTGAAAGATCACCACATACTGCATTGCACGGCTGAAAGATCGCCACATACTGCACCTGCACGGCTGAAAGATCGCCTCATACTGCATTGCACGGCTGAAATATCACCACATACTACATTGCACGGCTGAAAGATCACCACATACTGCACCTGCACGGCTGAAAGATCGCCACATACTGCATTGCACGGCTAAAAGATCGCCACATACTACACCTACACGGCTGAAAGATCGCCACATACTGCATTGCACGGCTAAAAGATCGCCACATACTGCACCTGCACGGCTGAAAAATCGCCACATGCTGCATTGCACGGCTGAAAGATCGCCTCATACTACACCTGCACGGCTGAAAGATCGCCCATACTGCATTGCACGGCTGAAAGATCGCCACATACTGCACCTGCACGGCTGAAAGATCGCCACATACTGCATCCTTCATGGGCTGAAATATCGCCAACTCATCCAAAGGCGTCATCGTTCGGAGGCACCATCTTCATAGCCCGAGAACACCATGTCATGGCCTAAGGATCTCTTTCAATCTTTTGCATATCATTATTCAAAGGCATCATGGTTCGGAGGCACCATCCTCATAGCCCGAGAACATCATTTCATGGCCTGCGAATCCTTTATCATACACTTCATGGCCTAGGACATCATGGTCTAAGGACATCATCCTCATCGTCCGAAGACAACATTCATGGTCCAACAGGAATTTGCATCATGTTTAAATTTATGCACAGTATACGCTTGTATTGCTTCTATTTGCAGGTAAGACGGCGAGCAACGGCCATCCCGGCAGGAGCGATCCCGCTCCAGTTCCCACAACCATATCAAACCCAACCATTCCCGTAAACCGCCCAATCACCCGACCATAGATATTGCGTCCGTTCTTGAAATGTCTTCATCGGTATATTCCGCCGACGGATCTTGAACTACATACGGCCTGATTCCTGTAAAACCAGGGATATGTAGGCAGCTCAGAAGCCAGGTGTGCGGCCTAAACCTCTTCAAACCATTTTGCTCGGTCAAAATTGGCCATAATTTCTTCACCCTATAACTCTTTCATCCTTCTCGGGTAAAGAGGGGCAGCTACTGATACTCAATTTTTTCCTATATATTTTAAATATGCAAAATACCTTCAAAATAGCATATATATGCATATATAATCATGTCCAAGGTTTTTATTATTTTTTTTTCATAATTTTAAGGATTTTAAATTGATTTATTTTCTCCCTTTTTATACATAAAATCCCCAATAATTATTTCCAAAATTATTGTTTTGATAATTCATCTATTGGATTTATATATTCATGCCAAAATATGGCTAAGGTAATTTTTACATATTTTTATAATTATATTTAGTATTTTTAAAGCTAAATTGCCCATAATTGCAATGTTAGCCCTTTTAAGATTTAATTATGTTTTATATGCATAAAATTGGATCCTGTATTTTTAAAATTCCTAATTATGTATCATAAATCATTTTAGCTGTTTACCGTGAAAATGGTAATTGTCACACCTCCTTTTTACTACACCCCTGGAAGAGGGTATAATAAAGGGAGTTTTTTCCAACTTGAAGTGACAATCGAAACGGGATTATTTAATTAAAAATCAGAGTCGCCACTTGGGAGATTTATGGTGTCCCAAGTCACCGGTTTTAATCCCGAATCGAGGAAAAGAATGACCCTATAGTCTGCGAATCAGAAATCCGGGTAAGGAATTCTGTTAACCCGGGAGAAGGTGTTAGGCACTCCCGAGTTCCGTGGTTTTAGCACAGTTGCTTTGATCCTACTTGGCTTATTAAATTATTTAATTACTGATTGTAGAACCTATGTGTAATTCTTTTACCGCTTTTGATTAGAAAATTATCTTGAAACGGGTTACGCGTACGTATACCCGCCCGTTTGGTGCGTCAAAAATCATGTCACGCGAACGTGTCCACAATTAATAACGCTTAATTATTATTAAGAAAAGTTTGGGCCGAAGTTGCGCGAACGCATACTCCGGCTTTGTTTTTAGAAATGTAGTTGTGTTACGCGAACGTATACGCAACCACACTTGGTATTTTAAACGGCCCTAAAGGATATTCTACGAAATATTATTTTTATCTAGCCTACGAAATTACTAAAAGGCCATATGTGATTTTAATGAACTTATGTGAGCTAAAAGTAATTAAAAGCTTGTAACCTATTTTATTATTAAGAAAAGATTGAGCGAAGTTGCGCGAACGCATACTCCGAATTAATTTAGGATCATGGTCATGTTACGCGAACGTATACGCAACCACGATCATATTTTAAACGGCCCTGAAGGCTTGCTACGAATAATTAATTTTTATATCTGAATTAACACGAGGGCCATAGCAATTTGTTGTGGAATTAATGTTTAAAATAAAGTTGGGCCTGCTGAGAGGCCCAAGGGACTAGAATGTTTTTGTACTGCAAATGATCCCCAATCCCACTAAGGTCTGCGAAAGAACTCGAATCAGAGTAGATTAGCATTCAGTA
>NC_031993.1:46984391-46995648 GCF_001879085.1 Nicotiana attenuata
AGAGTAAAAGCTGATTAAGAACCAACAGTTCAACACTCAAACATCAAGACATTCTATTCCATTTTCGACTCCCAATTTGAAGATCACATGGTTTGAATTTCAGAGATGTGTACCTGAGATTGGGGAAACAAAGAAACAAAAAGGGATCAGCAATGTTAGCAGCAGCGATCAACAACAGCAACAGCTCAGTCCAGATTTAACACTTGAAGCCACGAAATCAATTCCAAATCCAATATAACAGTAAACTCAACACAGCTTGACTCCAAAAAACTTTCCATACACTAATATCAATCCATCACAAACACTCAATGAACCAGAGACTGCTTCAGCATGTTGGACATTTTGAAATTCAAGAAGAAAATCAATGGAACAGTATTTTTTCCCTCAAAATTCTAGTTGTCTGTATTTGCTATATTTTCAGCTCTTAATTCTCTCCCTTGAGAGGCAAGAAAAGATGCCTTTATAGGCAAGGCAAGTAGGGCAGCCTCAGATGTTAATTCTTGCACTTTGCCCCTTTTTGAATTTTCGTTTTAGCTTAGGTACCCCTATTCTAATTATCAGACTTTCATATCAGTCCCCCAACCCCACTTCCTAGAAGCTTCCTAATCAGTTACCAAAAGATTCCCCTAAGTAGACTACCCAAATTATCCCTGATGCCCCTGAACATTACAGCTGAAACCAAAACCTAAAATGGGTCAAAACTGACCCAATGCTGAATTAAATCCAAGCCCAAGCCCAAACCATGAGCCAGTATAGACAGCCCAAACCAAAAGAGTTCTCAAACTCTGAACACAATAGAACTCTACCAAACGGACCAAGCTACTAAATTCAGCAGAAACAAAAAGAATTTACTGAGAAGCTCGAAAAATATTTTTTAGCAAATAAACAACTAATTAACCTTATACTACTAGAATGCTAATCCATCTTACTGATTTCAGAATCAAACTAAGGCTAAAGAATAAATGAAAATCAAAATCGAAGCCTTAAACATTAACTATAATAAGAAGGGAAAGAACGGAAGGGGGCTAGTTAGAACCTGAAGCAGACGAAAACAGTCGGAACAAGACGAATACCTCGACGGCCACAAAGCTTGATAGACTTCAAACGATTTCGACTCGGCTCGAAACTAGTATTAGTCGTGTGTTCCCTTTGAGAGCAAATGAGCAACACTCGTTTCGAACCCAGCCGTTCATCAAAACTCGAGGACTCGAGAGACTTTCTACTCCTTCAATCTCAGATTAGAAAATAGTCCGATTTGACAGGGGTTTTGGAAAAAATGGTGATGGATTAGGGTGCAGGAAGGGGTGGTGATTGCATGACCAAATTATGGTGGTGATTGGAGTTAATTCGCTGGCGATCATGGCTGATTCGCTCAGGGGCGGTGTTATTTGGTGAGGGAGATGGGAGAAGCGATTCGTTTAGTCTTAGGTTCAATTGGGAGAATTCGGACAATGTTATGCTAAATGGTGGAAGTGTTTACAGCCATTAGATGAGATGAAATAGAGGGCCATGATTGACTGAAACCTTATGAGCTCGAACTACGTCGTTTTAGTTAGCTACATGGGGCAGACCGGGTTAAGGGCTGGATTGGGCGGATTTTGGGGTAATTGCATCTGGGCTGGGGTGTTTTAATTAAAATAGGCCCAAAATCAAATCCCTCTAATCATTCTCTTTTTTTCTTTCTTTTTTCTTTTTCAAATTCAAATCCTCTTTTTTTTCAAATAAAATCCTAAATTAATTCCTAAAACCTAATTAACCTAAAAAAATACGAATTAAACCTAAATAATAATTATCATAATTCAAAACAAAACAGATAAAAAGAAAAACACTCAAAATCAAAATTAAAATTAAAAAGTGCCAATCAAACTATTTTTTTGTGATTTTCCGTTTTATGGAACAACTTAATTAATTCTTAAGAATGCAAAGTCAAACCCTAAATGCACATGCAATATATTTTTGTATTTTTCATTAATTAATAAAATAAACGGGCACAGACAAATGCAAACAATTGACAGAAAATGCCACAAAATTGCAAATGATGGAAGAAACTATTTTGTTTTGAATTTATGGGAGTAATTCATATAGGGCAAAAATCACGTGCTCACAGCTGCCCCTCTTTGCTCGGAAACACGAAGAGTTTTCGGGCAAAGATAAGTGAGCGGATACGAGCGATTTTTGCCCGTGTGAATACTCCGTGTGAAGCATTTTGAAAGATTTGACCGCACCCTGCTTCTGAGGTTGCCTACATATCCTTGGCTAAAAAGGAATCAGGTCAGTGTAGTTCGGGAAGGTCTGGTAGATGGGACTACCATGAAGCTGTGATTTCACTGTTGATGTTGCTGCTGCTACTGCTTACTGAACCCCCTTATTACACCGTGTCAAAAATAAAAGAAACTAGACTAAGCTATGATCTATGAATTACAGAAGATCCTATCTATGTCTTCAAACTTGCTCTCGTGGTTCTTGTTGCCTTGTTGACTTGTATTCTCCCGGTGACATCCTTTTGTTGTTGCCTTGAATTGTGATCTGAGATATTTTGCCCTTTCTCCGAGTGATGCTCGATCGGTAAAACTTGAAATGTAGTCCTCTGTTCTCCAGGCGGGCTCCTGACTGCTGAAACTTGAAATGTATGCCTCTGTTCTCCAGGCGGGCTCCTGACTGCTGAAACTTGAAATGTATGCCTCTGTTCTCCAGGCGGGCTCCTGACTTCTGAAACTTGAAAAGTATTCCCTTGTTCTCCAGGTGGGCTCCTGACTGCAACAAAATAGACAAACAAAGAAAATTTCTGCCCCAGCTTGGTGGCTGGGTACAGCATGTTATCAAGTATTAAAAATTGAAAGCTAAAATCTGAATTGTACTTCCCTTGGTCTCCAGGTGGGCGCCTGATTGCTGAAGCTTGCAAAGTATTCCCTTGTTCTCCAGGTGGGCTACTGATTGCTGAACTTGAAAAGTATTCCCTTGTTCTCCAGGTGGGCTCCTGACTGCAACAAAACAAGCAAAGAATATTTTCTGCCCCAGTTTGGTGACTGGGTACAGCATGTTATCAAATATTAAAAATTAAAAGCTAAAATTTGAATTGTACTTCCCTTGTTCTCCAGGTGGGCGCCTGATTGTTGAACTTGAAAAGTATTCCCTCGTTCTCCAGGTGGGCGCCTGATTGCTGAAGCTTGAAAAGTATTCCCTTGTTCTCCAGGTGGGCTCCTGATTGCTGAACTTGAAAAGTATTCCCTCGTTCTCCAAGTGGGCTCCTGACTGCAACAAAATAAACAAACAAAGAAAATTTTTTGCCCTAGTTTGCACTAGGAAGATTTGTTAGTTGTTAGCAAAATATAGATCACCTAAGTTATTGATACAATGATAAGAGTAAAACTAAAGACTTGATTGGAATGTACGTCTCTTGTGAGTAAAACCAAGGACACTTGACTAGCAAATTCATCAGACTAGGTCTTCTATCTTAGGAGAAAGATTCATTAGACTAAGATTTTAGATCCTAGGAGAAAGTTTATCAGACTAGGTTACTAATTTTGTTATCTTAGGAAAAAGATTCATCAGACTAAGACATTTATCCTAGGAGAAGATTCATCAGACTAGGTTGTCTATCTTAGGAGAACAATTCATCAGACCAAGATTTAGATCCTAGGAGAAAGTTCATCAGACTAGGTTTTCTATCTTAGGAGAAAGATTCATCAGACTAAGATTTTGATCCTAGGAGAAAATTCATCAGACTAGGTTGTCTATCTTAGGAGAACAATTCATCAGACTAAGATTTTGATCCTAGGAGAAAGTTCATCAGACTAGGTTTTCTATCTTAGGAGAAAGATTCATCAGACTAAGATTTTGATCCTAGGAGAAAATTCATCAGACTAGGTCTTCTATCTTAGGAGAAAGATTCATCAGACTAAGATTTTGATCCTAGGAGAAAGTTCATCGGAATAGGACTTTTATCCTAGGAGGAAAAAATGTGAAAAGCAATGGCAGCATTTTATGCACGCTAGCAGGACAGGCAAGGGCGAAGATTTGAGAAACTTCCCTTTTGTCGGCTCTCCTCTTCTTCCCTTTTCTTTTCTTTCTTTTTGTTCTTATTGTTGAACCAACTTTCTTGCACTTCTTTGTTCCTGTTTCAAACAAAGAAAACTTGTGAGTTTAAAATGTGGTGGTTAGTTTGTGGCCTTGAACTTTGAGGCTGGCTGCTTCTGCATTTGCCAAGATGACTGATTTCCACCCGAAGACCTTGCTTGTTCCCGATATCCTCTACTTGTTGCATTGCATGAACTGGCATCCCCAAACCCTTATGCCTCATATGAATCCCAAAGCACATCTATGGTGCTCTTTCTTGACTTAATCACTGGCCTCGGCCTTGAAGTTGTATTGTTCCTTCACTTGCCTTGACAATCGATTCCCACTTGGAGACCTTGCTAACCACTTTCCTTAATGCAGAAAATACCTTTGATCCGTTCACCAAGCACCCTCCATCTGATATGTACCAAACCTTTCATGTTTCAATGAAAATACCTTTGATCCATTCACCCCTACCCCTTCATTTGTTGCGTTGTTCATGAATTGACAAATACCAAGCCCGTGCATTTCACAAGGATCCCGAAGCATGTAGATTGTTGCTAACTCAGTGTGCCTGCTATTTTTCCTGACTTATGACGGTTTGATATGCTGGCCAGATACCGTTTTGTTCAATTGGAAAGCTGGTGGCAGATTTTGAAGTCATTTCTCACTTGTTATGACCAAACAGACTCAGGAAGAGGGAGTAAATAAGACAAAAGGAACAGAGTAGAGGACAATGGAAAGAGATGATTCCTAACAAGAAAACTACAACGTAGAAACCTATCGGATATGGACACCGACTCTGATGACCTTGACATGCACCTGCAGCCTATTCTGTTAAGCAAATCTGATGTTCAGCTCTTGTTCTACCTTTTCGCCGTGAAACTGCGCTCAATGCTCCGCTTATCCGATTTGAATCACAATCCTTTTCCGACTTGTAGTGCCCGAAGGGTTTTCACCATCAAGCCTCTCTTATTTTTGTCTTTTCTCTCAACTCACCATCGCCTTGTGGTGCCCGTGAAGGTTTTCACCAATAAGACTCTCTCATTTTTGATTTCTCTCAGCTTTCATCGCCTTGGGATACCCGTGAGGGTTCTCATCAACAAGACTCTCATTCTTCATTTCCTTCGTTTGGACCGGAGTGTTTCCCCTGATATGATTAACCTCTACTCGCTTGACTTGGCATCTCTAGAAGACTGATCAGAAGGTCTTCCTTTGGACCGTAATGTGGGCTTTTGGATAGGGTTAGAAAGAAAGAGTATCAAAGGCTCAAAATAATTCAACATGGGTTCAAAATTACAACTTTCGGAATCAGATTTCCCACAACAACCACAACTTCTGCCCCAGTTTCTTCCTTGGGGACTTTGGACTTTTATT
The DNA here is from genome assembly GCF_001879085.1 of Nicotiana attenuata. NCBI lineage: Eukaryota > Viridiplantae > Streptophyta > Magnoliopsida > Solanales > Solanaceae > Nicotiana > Nicotiana attenuata. The sequence continues at coordinate 46,989,825 of NC_031993.1, forward strand.
TCGGTGTGACTGAACCTCAGAGAGAGGCTGCCTACGTACCCTTTCGGGATCAAGTCAAACGTAGTTCAGGTCATAGGATTACTTCGTTGTTGCGGTCTTTCCTTTTCTCCCGCTTTTCTTTTCTTTCTTCCTTTCTCTTTTGTTGTTTGTTTTTTTTCTTTTTCTTTTTTTTCCTTTTCTTTTTCTTTTTCTTCTCTTTTCTCTTACTTTTTCCTTTCTTTTCTTTTCCTTTTCTTTTCTTTTTTTTTCTTTTTTTTTTGTATTTCACTGTTTTTCTCTTGTTTCTCCACTTACTGTCCCCGCTCGGGCTTACGAGTTTTATTATTGATTCCGAAAGAGGGGTATGCAAGAAAATAACTGAGGCTCAAAGGGGTAACAAAGGATAAAGTGTTTGGATAGCAGAACAAAATGCCTTCGTCATTCCAATCTCCAAAACATGCCAAGTACAAACTACACAATTAAACAAACATGGGGAAAACATACGTAACATCTTTTGATTGCACCAGAATTACTAACCATATCCACACATTTGCCTTCTACATTTGTCAATTACCTAGCACCATTGGACAACAATCTCGGTACCATGAACGGCCCCTGTAGACTTGGGGCAAACTTGCCTTTGGTTTCAAGCCGATGTGGCATGATGCATTTCCACAGTATTTCTTTATGTTCCGTCTGACCCAGTTTCACACAATTTTGGCTCGAGGAGATTTCAAAATCCCTCGACTATCCTTACATCTTCAACATTGTCTTATTGCTTCTTTACTAGACTGACTTTTAAAACTAGGCTGAGAATTATGCGTGCGTGTCATGTCACCAGAACCAGCATGAAAAGAATTGCAAAAGGAAAAAGGAACTAGATAAAATGACTAGAAATGGAGGGAAACCAGAGAATTGCATTAGACTGATGGTGAAAGGGTTTAAACAACGAAACAAGAAAACTAGACTAGAGTTACAACCCTTGAACCAACCTAAACAGCACTACACAAGCTACTACGACGAGACAAATAAGACGCAGTGAAAGGATAGAACGGTTTGAGTCACAAGACAATATCCGGATTACAATCCTGAAATAACCCGGACAACAGAAATGACAACAAAATAAACCACCAAAACTCCAAGAGATGGAATGTCTTCCCAAGTACCAAGCACGGCGTCTTAGCCACTGAATTTCACACCAAGATTGCTGGAATTTTCACAAGTCTTCATCACGTTGTTCTGAGCAAACTGCTTCTGGGTTTCTTCTGCCGGCTCATTCTCACGATCAATCATACCCACCATATGCGTCTCATTGTGCACAGGAGATGGATCTTGGCCAGTGTTTGTTGCATCTGGATTTTGCACGACGATGTCGCCTGCATCAATAAGCTTTTGAATTGCATTCTTCAGATTCCAACATTTCTCTATGTCGTGCCCCAGGGCACCTGAGCAGTATGCGCACTGTTGAGAAGGATCAAACTTCTTTGGAGGAGGGCTCGACACTTTTATCTGAATCGGCTTCAACATGTCCAGTGTCTTTAACCGCTGAAACAGACTGGCGTATGATTCTCCCAACGGAGTGAAGGCTTTCTTCTTTCGTAACCTCTCATTCTTAAATGCTGGATTGGGCCGAAAACCTGATCCAGGGTGTTGTTGGGAAGCTTGCGGGGGTAGATGGGCATTATTTTGAGCTGGGTACTGTGATGTGCGACTTTGGGATTTCTGTGGAGAGAAGTAGCATCGGGGTGGGTCATCTAATGCACAAGGATAACCACGGGGACGATGTCGAGGCTGGAAGTGTTGATCAGGAAAACCTATCGGATCGTCTTTTCTGTTCCTCTTTCTCCTAACCAAGCTTACTGGTACGTTCTGAATGGCTTTCGAACAACTCACGATTTTGCCTGACTTGATTCCTTCTTCCACTAGCTCCCCCATTTTTAACACATCATTGAAAGGCTTTCCCAGGGCCGGGATCAAATGACTGTAGTAGGTGGGTCCTTGGGCCTGTAGAAAAAGCTTAACCATTTCTTCTTCGCTTATCGGGGGACTGACTCGAGCAGCTTGCTCCCTCCATCTGAGCCCAAACTCATTAAAGCTTTCCTCCGGCCTCTTTTCCATCTTAGATAGCAAGGAGCGGTCTGAGGTAACCCTCGATTTGCACTGAAAGTATCGGACAAAGTCTTGAGCCATGTCACCCAATATAAGCCACTCATCGACATTTTGACGACCATGCCAGTCCAAAGCTGCTTTCACTGAAATATGCCATCATCACGTCATCTTTCTCTTCAACAATCCTCATTTCGTTGCAATAGACCCTCAGGTGGGCTACCGGATCTCCACGCCCATCATACAAGTTAAATTTTGGTACTTTGAATCCTGCGGACAGGCGGGCGTCATGTGGCACAATCAGTTCTTTGCAAGTCATGCTACCCTGGCCTCCCACTCTTCGCTTGTCCCTTAAGGACAGTTCTATGCTTTTCAGCTTCCTGGGCGTCTCATCTCGTCCTTCTCTTCCTGTAACCTTTTCATTTCTAGCATGGAGCTCATCCCGGGAGCTCTTCTTGTATGAATCAAGGACCCTGTGGGCAACCTCTGGAGGGTGATATTGGGCATTACGAGCTTTGAATGGGTGTTTATTGTTTGGGGTAATGGATATGACAGGAGGGCAATTTTGGGGAGTAGTAACTGAAGGATGAGCGATGGAGTTACTAGGGTAGTTGGGACGAGTGTGATAAGCGGGTGTATCTAGAGAATATGGAGGATCATCTGGTATTGTGTTGGGAGTTTGGGTAAGGGTAGCGTCTGGGAAAATTGGAGGTGGCGGGGGTGGCGCCTTCCCAGTACATGTCTGTCATGTGTTGTCTCAGCATCCGCACCTCTTCGGCCAAACCATTATCCCGTTTCACCAACTGTTGTCGAGCACCAATATCAACCAACTCAGCTCTCTTGTTGTTTGCCATTGCCTTTTGTCCTTGTGTTGTAACGAAGAGTTACCACTTTCAAACCACAAACCAACCACCTTTCTGGAATGACATGACAAAATGAAACCATCACGTTAGTGTTAGGGCATTTAACATATTGGTACCCACACATTTGGGGAGTGAATGCACCTAGGCAGTTAACAGTTCCTATTATGCTTTTGATCGATCGCATGCGTCATCCCGGCCTTTTCATTTTTCTTTATTTGCCATGCCTTTCCTCTTATTCTTCCCTCGTGTTTTCCATTGTTTGTTTCTTGCCTTTCCCTCTTTTGCTTTTCTCTCTTATTTTCCCTTTTTTCTTCTTTTTCTTTTGCTTTGGTTTTCCTTGTTCCTATTCGCTTCTTTCCTCAAAATTGTTTTTCCGCTCTTTTCTTTCCTTTGCTCCCTTTTTATTTTCTCTTGTTCGATTTCTTATTTTCTTTTTGTTTTTCTTTCCTTTCTTGTTTTTCACCTCTTTCGTTTCATTCTTTTCTTGTATTTCCTTTTTTTCATTTAGCTACGGCCGAATCCTATGGAGATTGCCTACGTATCACGACCTCGCGTGAATCAGACCAAGCGTAGTTCTTGCAGAATAAATGTAAAGTAGAAGCAAAATATTTTTTTGGGATTTTCAATTTTATTGATAGCAAATATGTCTATTACAAAGACTCAAAACTGACAGATTAAACAACTAACAGACTCTAATGCAGAAAAGAACTATAGACTCCACCATCCCTATTCCATTTTAAACGAAAATACAGACTCAATCAACTGACTGACTTTTAACGAAAAGGAAATACAGACTCCAGTAGAAAAGGAAATACAGACTCAAATGACCAACTCTAGTAGAAAAGGAAATACAGACTCAAAAGACAAACTCTAGTAGAAAAGGAAATACAGACTCAAAAGACAATCATGAATACATTAAAGCTCCTGGTGCCCGCGGGACATCGTTCGGTCTCGCCGCGGGCCTATATGCAAGTTCCCCTTATTTTGAATCGTGCTCATCCTGCACATTTATTAAGGTGATTTAATCACTTATTTTGACCTAAAAGGAAAAAAAAACATGACACTATTTTTGTTCAAATTTCCAATTTTAAAACAAACGACCGGTTTTGCAGTTACGGCCTTTCAGCACTTCGGGGAGAAGATTTTCAGGCTGTGCCTGCTAACCGTTGAAACTGACTCAGGGTGGCTGTTCTTGCAAAAACAGCCTTCCGGCGCCCTTTTTGGGGACATTCGGCTTATTTTAAACAAGAATGGCGGCACCCGACTTATTCATGACGAAATTAAAAAATTTGGCATTTTTGGCTATTTTTGAAAAGGGGAGGTTGGACCCGATGAGGGTTGCCTACGTATCTCACATCCGATGAGAATCAAACCTGCGTAGTTCGGGCAAATAAACTAACTATTTTCGAAAACTAAACTCTTTTTGTTTTGTTTTTGTTGGCAAATACACTATTTCTGAAAGCAAGACTCTTTTTTATATTTTCTTTTTCAGTGGCAAATAAACAAACTAATTTGAAAATAAAACTCTTTTTTTTTTCTTTTCCATTGGCAAACAAAACAAACTAAAAAAATACTTTTCTTCTTTTTTCCTTTCATTTTCTCAAAAATCCGGCAGCATTTCGGCACTACTTGGACATTGATTTTTCTAATATAGGTAATTAATCCTCTACACTGCTATTTTCTCTTTTTCTCTTTTTGTTTTTTCCAAATTTTCCCAGATATTCAAAGTCGGTCAGCATGCGAGTCCAAAACAGATAAATGCACAAGTAGGATGCATCAGGATGGTCCATTATTCCGGGTACACCTGTCCTAGACGGACCCAACCCCTGTGTTGAGTCCCCTAAGTCAAAATGCACGTGATGCAGATAAGCGTTCCTACTAGGGATCCGGCATGAGGTCAAGTTATTCTAGGTTCAAAACCTGGGTATAGGTTCTAGACTGTGTACCCGAGCGGACAACTCGAGTCGAGGAGGGGGCTACGTACCGGGAACCAAAAGGCCATCCGGCTTAGTAACTTGTCCGGCCTCTTTCTTACTTTAAGGTATGACACTAACAGAATAGGGAGTCTCCACCAGTGAGCACATTCCCGGAGGTGAGAAGAGAAGGGTTTCGGCACGGTTTATATACAGTTCAGATAATATCAAAGCGGTAAAGCATTTAGCACATTTAGCATGAAACATGTAGGAAAATCAGATAAAACCAAATACAACAATATATCTAAGCTCGAATTCTGAACCCTGAACCAAAGTTCTGGGTTCTTGTCCCCAGCAGAGTCGCCAGAGCTGTCACACCTCCTCTTTCCTACACCCGCAGGGTGTAAAGCAGTTTTTTCACTTAAAGGACAATCGGAACGGGATTTATTATTAAAATTCAGAGTCGCCACTTGGGAGATTAATGGTGTCCCAAGTCACCAGTTGAATCCCGAACCGAGGAAATTATGACTCTGTTAACAGTCCGCGAACCAAAAATCCGAGTAAGGAATTCTGTTAACCCGGGAGAAGGTGTTAGGCATTCCCAGGTTCTGCGGTTCTAGCACGGTCGCTCAACTGTTATACTTGGATTTATCTGATTTTAGAACATGTTTTAGCTTATGTGCTTTTTAACCGTAAACCGTTTTTATTATTATTTTAAGAAATATTGCAACGCTATTTAAAATATGTTTCGGGCCACGTCACATAAATGCACCCGTAGCCCATAACACATTTTATCTAACGTTGAGATTTGGATTTGGGTCACATAAATGTGCACCCGAATTTAGGAAAGTAGATTATTAAATAACGCGCCTAAAAGCAACTACGCGTTGTGGCTTTGCGAGGGCCATGAAATTTTTGCTAAATGGCACGCCTCGGATTCTAAGGTTGAGTTAAAGCTCTTAA
>NC_031993.1:46995748-47015555 GCF_001879085.1 Nicotiana attenuata
GTATATTTAGCTTTGGAATCAATATATAATCTAAATGTCCATCAAATGGATGTTAAGACGGCATTCTTAAATGGTGATCTTGATGAAGAAGTTTATATGGAGCAACCCGAAGGGTTTGTGCTTCCTGGAAATGAGAAGAAAGTTTGTAAATTAGTTAAGTCCTTGTATGGATTAAAACAAGCTCCATAACAATGGCATGAAAAATTTGATAGTGTTATATTATCAAATGGTTTTAAACATAACGGAGAAGATAAATGCATTTATTCCAAATTCACAAAGGACTATGGAGTGATAGTATGTCTTTATGTTGATGACATGCTAATCATAGGAACTAACATGCAAGGCATAAGTGAAACTAAGAAGTATTTAACTTCTCAATTTAAAATGAAAGATTTTGGAGAAGTTGATACTATCTTAGGTGTTAAAGTTAAAAGACATAGTGGGGGTTTTGCCTTATGTCAGTCTAATTATATTGACAAGGTTCTTTCCAAATTTAATCATTTGGGTATTAAAGAATTTAATACTCCGTTTGATGCTTCTAGCAAGATGGTTGAGAACCCCGGAAGATCCGTTAGTCAATTAGACTATGCTAGTGCAATTGGTAGTTTAATGTATGCTATGCATTGTACTAGGCCAGATATTGCCTTTGCGGTTTGTAAATTTTCAAGGTATACTCACAATCCAAGTGGTGACCACTGGAAAGGTACAGTGAGGGTACTTGGTTATCTGAAAAAGACAAAAAATTTTGCCTTGTATTATAAAAGATTTCCTTCAGTGATAGAAGGATATTGTGACGCTAGTTGGATAACTAGTGTTGGTGATAACAAGTCAACGTCTGGGTGGATATTCACTTTAGGCGGAGGAGCAATTTCGTAGGGCTTCTAAGAAACAGACGTGTATTACTCATTCCACAATGGAATCTGAGTTTATTGCTTTAGCAGCTGCAAGAAGAGAAGCAGAATGGCTGAGAAATCTGTTATTAGATATAAAGTTGTGGCCACAACCAATGCCAGCTGTTCTCTTGCACTGTGATAGTGAAGCAACTATGTCTAAGGCATTTAGCAAAATGTACAATGAAAAATCTAGACATATTGCTTAAAGACATGAGTACATACGATAATTAATTTCGGATGGAATTATTACTGTTGTGTACATCAAGTCTAAAGACAACCTTGCTGACCCATTCACTAAAGGACTCGCGAGGGATATGATAATAAGCACAACAAGTGCTATGGGTCTAAGGTAATTTAAATTTGTCACTAGTAACGGGAACCTTACCTTTCTTATTGTTCAACAATATTAAAGGTTTAAAAGGTAATAACAAGTTATAGTTATGACGGATAGCAGGTACTGGAAATTAGTACCTAGAAAAGGAGGATGAGTATAAAAAATACTCTTAGTGAAGAAGCAGAGTTCGGTTTAGGAACTAAAGAAGTCCGTGTTAAGGATTTGGTTAAATATTCACCTATGTAAACACAAGAAGTGGTGCCGCTTCGATCAAAGTTTGGGATACAAAACTTGATAAGTGTTTATGAATTCAGGAAGTAGCACAAGGCCATAATTGGGTGCTAAAACTCACGGTGAACAAATTGTGAAGTTGGTACGATTTATGTGTATAAAGCTTTTCCGACTTGTCAAATAGGAATTGTGGTTTAATAGAACTTAATGTAACCATCAATTTCGACAAGGTCTTGAATAGTTTATACAAGTAGTAGGTTTAAATCGAAAGATACCTACTATACGCATGAATCTTATAAACAACATCAATCACTAACTAAGTGGGGGATTATTATATTAGTTAGTGTTTTGATGGGAGTATTTGAGAAGAGGTTGCTTTGTCCCTCATTGGAAAAAGAAAGAAAGGAAGAAGTGTTTAAAAACACTTCTTTGTCTTACATGATTTGAATAATTTAAAGGTGTTTTGGAGGGAACTAGAATTTGGCTATATTATTAATAGTCAAGATTGGGCACTTGGGCACTTGGGGCACTTGGGGCTTTGGGCCAATTAAATAGCCCGAAATTTATTTCTTTTTGTCATCTATTAATTTTATTAATTAATAAAAAAATGTTTTAAATAGTAAAACGTTTTAATTTTAAAAAGAGGTGACTTTTGTTTTAAAAGGTGCCTATTGGCAAAGGTTGAGCTGTTAGTCCTAACGGACACCTAAAGGGTTTGAAAAGAGGTGACTTTTGGTATTAAAAGGTGCCTATTGGCAAAGGTTGAGTCTGTTAGTCCTAACAGACACCTAAAGGGTTTATAAATACCGTTTTCTTCTCCAAAACAAAAATCATCATAAAAGCAACAAAGTATCTTCTTCTTTTCTGCTATCTTCAATTCACCAAATTTGTTCAAGTGGAAATTCGAGTTAATTGCTGGTGCTCGAATTTCAGAGGCTTTGTAAAATCCTGGAGGAATTCTGCCATAATCCCTGCAGCAACGAAATTGGGAGGCTTAAATTCCTTAAGGACAGTGACTACACTATCAAAGCCTAATTATTTCGTCCCTATATTCTGTTATATTTTCTAACAATCTTAAGGAATTTAACAACACTGCAATGGAGGCTTCTGGTAGTGATTCTGATTTCAACAAGATGTTCGAAGTGTTCAAACTGGATCGATTTGATGGCTCAAATTTCACCCGCTGGAAAGACAAATTGTTGTTCTTTCTCACGGAGTTGGGAATAGCATATCTGCTGAGTTCTGATCTTACTGCAATGCCAGATCCTACTGCTGAAGACTCTGACGAAATTAAGGGGGCACGCAAAAAACGTGAAGATGATGAGGTGCGCTGTAGAGGTTTTATTTTAAACTCACTTTCTGATCGTTTATATGATTTGTTCTGTCCTCACAAATCACCACAAGAAATCTAGAAAGCCTTATAAAAGAAATATACTGCTGTGAATCAAGGAACGGACAGATTCCTTGGAATGAAATTTTTTGAATTTCAAATGATAGATGGGAAATCTGTCATGGAATAGGTTGATGCGTTGCTGGTTTTGATATCTAGACTCAAAGATTTTAAAGTTGATGTTTCTGAATCTCTTCAAGTGGCTGCTAAACTTGCAAAATTACCAGCCACTTGGAATGGCTATAGGAAGAAATTATTACATTCTTCCAAAGACTTTAATGTGGATCAGTTGAAAAAGCATATTCGGATTGAAGAAGAGTCATGAAAACGTGAAAATAAATATGCTGCGGAAACTAGTGCAAAGGTGCATTATGTTGAGTCTAGTAAGGCAAACAACTCAGGAAAATCTGGAAACAAGGCTGGAAAGAAGAGAAAGTTGAGGCTGCTCCAAAGAAAAATTCTTCTAACATTAAGAAAGGTCCATGTTATACTTGCGGAAAAATGGGTCATTTTAAGAGAGATTGCAGGTTTCGTAAGAGACAGAAAAATGAAGAAAATGCTGGACAGAAGAGGGTGAATAATGTTGAACAACAACAAGCTTCTTCTTCGGATATTGTTGCTATGATTTCTGCTTTTACCAACTTGAATCGGAGTATGGTAACTGAATGCGACATGGCAGCAACTATGAAATCTGCAGATTGGTGGTATGATTCCGGTGCTACAGTTCATGTATGCAATAACAAGAGTTTCTTCAAACATTATAAAGTTGCAACAAGTGATGAAAAGGTTTTAATGGGAAATCATGACACGGCAAAGGTCTTTGGAAAAGGAACAGTTGAACTACAATTCACTTCGGGAAAGAAGTTGATTTTAATTAATGTTCATCATGTACCTGATGTTAGGAAGAATTTAATTTCTGCAAGTTTATTAAGTAAGAAAGGCCTCAAAACTGTTATAGAGGCAGAAAAGAGTATTTTCTCTAAGAATGGTGTATTTGTACGACAAGGCTACTCTTGTGAGGGCATGTTCAAATTAAGTATTAATAAAGTTGAAGTTTCTGCTTATATGATTGAGTCATCTATTAATTTATGGCATGCTAGACTTTCACATACTAATTTTCGATATGTTAAGTTTATGTCTAAAAATAAATTAATTCCTGCTATTGAGAATAATGATAAAAAATGTGAAATTTGCATACAAGCTAAGATGACTAAGAAATCTTTTCTAAAGAATGAAAGAACAAGTAATCTACTTGAACTTGTGCATTCCGATATATGTGAATTGAATGGTTTAACTAGAGGTGGAAATAGATACTTTATTACTTTTATAGATGATCATTCTAGATATGCACATGTTTACTTAATGAAAATAAAAGATCGAGCATTTGATATGTTTAAGAGTTACAAAGCATTAGTTGAAAATCAATTGGAAAACGAGATTAAAATCCTACGTAGTGATCGAGGAGGCGAATATCTTTCTAATGAATTTTCTGTATTTTGTGAAGAAAATGGTTTGATTCACCAAGTTAGTGCACTGTATACCCCACAACAAAATGGTCTTGCTGAAAGAAAAAATAGAACGTTGGTAGATATGGTTAATGCCATGCTTTTACATGCAAAGTTACCAAAGAATTTGTGCGGGGAAGCTTTGTTAACGGCTTGTTTTGTGCATAATAGAGTTCCTTCAAAGAAATTTAAGGTTTCACCATATGAATTATGGAAAGGAAGAAAGCCTAACCTAAATTTCTTAAGGGCATGGGGCTGTTTAGCCTATTATAGAATTCCAGATCCTAAAAGGACTAAGTTAGGACCTAGAGGAATTAAAAGCATATTTGTAGGAAATGCTGAGAACTCAAAGGCATACATATTATTGGACATTGAGTCTATGTATATTGTGGAATCAAAAGATATTGAGTTCTTGGAAACAAAGTTCATTGGTACTCTAATAATTCACATGGGGATACAGAAATTACTAAACAAGATGGTAATGCAACAAACATTGGTAATAATGCAGTAACTCAAGAAAATTGTGCAGAACCTAGTTCTTCTTCTAACAATAAAAGAAAGGCAATTGAATCTCCTGTAGAACCAAGAAAAAGTCAAAGAGTTAGAAAAGAAAAAAATATAGTTTCTGATTTTATTTCTTCTCAAGCACTAGTATTTTTGGTAGAAGGAAGTAGAGATGAAGTATTAAATAAAATACCCATTATTTTAAATTTAGAAGAGGATCCTAAAACCTATAGTGAGGCTATGGCTTCGCGGGATTCTTCTTTCTGGAAAGAAGCTGTAAATGATGAAATGGATTCTCTTTTGTCAAATGGTACATGGGTATTGGCAGATTTACCTTCTAATACTAAACCTATTGGGTGTAAATGGGTTTTTAGAAGAAAATACAATACTGATGGTTCTCTACAAACATTTAGAGCCAGACTAGTAGCCAAGGGATTTAGACAAAAGGCAGGAGTAGATTATTTTGACACATATGGTCCTGTGGCCAAGATTACCTCAATAAGAGTATTATTTGCTTTGGCATCAATATATAATCTAAATGTCCATCAAATGGATGTTAAGACGGCATTCTTAAATGGTGATCTTGATGAAGAAGTTTATATGGAGCAACCCGAAGGGTTTGTGCTTCCTGGAAATGAGAAGAAAGTTTGTAAATTAGTTAAGTCCTTGTATGGATTAAAACAAGCTCCAAAACAATGGCATGAAAAATTTGATAGTGTTATATTATCAAATGGTTTTAAACATAACGGAGAAGATAAATGCATTTATTCCAAATTCACAAAGGACTATGGAGTGATAGTATGTCTTTATGTTGATGACATGCTAATCATAGGAACTAACATGCAAGGCATAAGTGAAACTAAGAAGTATTTAACTTCTCAATTTAAAATGAAAGATTTGGGAGAAGTTGATACTATCTTAGGTGTTAAAGTTAAAAGACATAGTGGGGGTTTTGCCTTATGTCAGTCTCATTATATTGACAAGGTTCTTTCCAAATTTAATCATTTGGGTATTAAAGAATTTAATACTCCGTTTGATGCTTCTAGCAAGATGGTTGAGAACCCCGGAAGATCTGTTAGTCAATTAGACTATGCTAGTGCAATTGGTAGTTTAATGTATGCTATGCATTGTACTAGGCCAGATATTGCCTTTGCGGTTTGTAAATTGTCAAGGTATACTCACAATCCAAGTGGTGATCACTGGAAAGGTATAGTGAGGGTACTTGGTTATCTGAAAAAGACAAAAACTTTTGCCTTGTATTATAACAGATTTCCTTCAGTGTTAGAAGGATATTGTGATGCTAGTTGGATAACTAGTGTTGGTGATAACAAGTCAACGTCTGGGTGGATATTCACTTTAGGTGGAGGAGCAATTTCGTGGGCTTCTAAGAAATAGACGTGTATTACTCATTCCACAATGGAATCTGAGTTTATTGCTTTAGCAGCTACAGGAAGAGAAGCAGAATGGCTGAGAAATCTGTTGTTAGATATAAAGTTATGGCCACAACCAATGCCAGTTGTTCTCTTGCACTGTGATAGTGAAGCAACTATGTCTAAGGCATTTAGCAAAATATACAATGGAAAATCTAGACATATTGCTTTAAGACATGAGTACATAAGACAATTAATTTCGGATGGAATTATTACTGTTGTGTACATCAAGTCTAAAGACAACCTTGCTGACCCATTCACTAAAGGACTCGCGAGGGATATGATAATAAGCACAACAAGTGCTATGGGTCTAAGGTAATTTAAATTTGTTACTAGTAACGGGAACCTTACCTTTCTTATTGTTCAACAATATTAAAGGTTTAAAAGGTAATAACAAGTTATAGTTGTGATGGATAGCAGGTACTGGAAATTAGTACCTAGAAAAGGAGGATGAGTATAAAAAATACTCTTAGTGAAGAAGCAGAGTTCGGTTTAGGAACTAAAGAAGTCCGTGTTAAGGATTTGGTTAAATCTTCACCTATGTAAACACAAGAAGTGGTGTCGCTTCGATCAAAGTTTGGGATACAAAACCTGATAAGTGTTTATGAATTCAGGAAGTAGCACAAGGCCATAATTGGGTGCTAAAACTCACGGTGAACAAATTGTGAAAATTGGTACGATTTATGTGTATAAAGCTTTTTCGTCTTGTCAAATAGGAATTGTAGTTTAATAGAACTTAATGTAACCATCAATTTCGACAAGGTCTTGAATAGTTTATACAAGTAGTAGGTTTAAATCGAAAGATACCTACTATACGCATGAATCTTATAAACAACATCAATCACTAACTAAGTGGAGGATTATTATATTAGTTAGTGTTTTGATGGGAGTATTTGAGAAGAGGTTGCTTTGTCCCTCATTGGAAAAAGAAAGAAAGGAAGAAGTGTTTAAAAACACGTCTTTGTCTTACATGATTTGAATAAGTTAAAGGTGTTTTGGAGGGAACTAGAATTTGGCTATATTATTAATAGTCAAGATTGGGAACTTGGGGCACTTGGGGCTTTGGGCCAATTAAATAGCCCGAAATTTATTTCTTTTAGTCATCTATTAATTTTATTAATTAATAAAAAACGTTTTAAATATTAAAACATTTTAATTTTAAAAAGAGGTGACTTTTGTTTTAAAAGGTGCCTATTGGCAAAGGTTGAGTCTGTTAGTCCTAACAGACACCTAAAGGGTTTGAAAAGAGGTGACTTTTGGTATTAAAAGGTGCCTATTGGCAAAGGTTGAGTCTGTTAGTCTTAACAGACACCTAAAGGGTTTATAAATATCCTTTTTTTCTCCAAAACAAAAATCATCATAAAAGCAATAAAGTATCTTTTTCTTTTCTGCTATCTTCTTCACCAAATTTGTTCAAGTGAAAATTCGAGTTAATTGCTGGTGCTCGAATTTCAGAGGCTTTGTAAAATCCTGGAGGAATTCTGCCATAATCCCTGCAGCAACGAAATTGGGAGGCTTAAATTCCTTAAAGACAGTGACTACACTATCAAAGCCTAATTATTTCATCCTTATATTCTGTTATATTTTCTAACAGTTAGTGGGGCGGTTTTTTATACATATGACTTTTGCAATACATTCTTGTTTGACTTATATCGTTCAATGACTGCTGTAGGATCCGAATATAGAATGTTGTTTAATTTTTTTATTTTTTGTATACGAGAAAGTTGAAACTCAATAAATACAAGGAACGTTTCCTGACAGATGTCTTAACTTGAAAATAACTTCCGTGACATCATAAATGTCGACAATTATATCTTGTATGATTAAATTAAAGACTTGTCGACTATACCTTTAGAAATGCAAAAGCGGGCGCAAATATTAATGGCTATTTTTTTTTTATTTAGTTACAGTGGGAACTCACAATCCATCATACAAGTAAAGTATTGTGAACGGAGGTCAATGGTCTAGACCATTTAAATTATGGCACTTTGATGGTAATGAACAATTTTTTCTACACGTTTTTTGGTTTGTTTTCAGTTTATGTCCCACTAATTATCTACACGTTTTGCTGGTGCGACCAGGGCACAGCAAATAAACTTGGTTTATCCCCAACATCCTGTTCTGTGGGCTCTCATCATATATTAATAGAACAGCTTGTGAATTGTGATGACGTAGTTGTGACCTGTGACTGCTGCCCAATTGTAATATTTTCTCTGTAGCAAATTTGACTCGAATAAACCTACAGTGTGGAGTTAGGACTTCCGTTCTAAATTCCCTCAGATTCCAAATGCTGACTTATTCAGTTTCCTTCTAATTTAGACCTCCATATGTCCTGTCCTCCTACTAATTTGGGCATGCTTTAACTGCTTGGAAGATTGTACCATGTCTGTTTCTTTCTAGTTTTATACTTTTATTGGCTCAATTCCCTGCAGCATAAGTGCAAAACAGAGATGATCATATTCAAATATGGCAACAAGAAAAGAGTAAATTGGTGTGCAACTTCTACAAGAATCTTCTTCTATACAATAAACTGTTAACATAAAAATAAAGTTGCCAAGTTCCATAAGGTAGTTAAGTTTCAAAGAGTATATAGTGTGAAACCACAGAATAAATGCTGATTATAAAGTATTGATTAGCTAGCAGACAAAAACGAAAATAAATTAAAAGATTAAGAATTATGATAAAGGAGAAATGAGGATCCTTTGCATTGTAAGTGAAGAAAATCTTCAAGGTGCTGCTTTCGGTGAGCCGTGCCGCAAAAAGAATCGGACGAAACTTGTAAATTACTCCTTCCTTGCCATCTTTCTTTCCCTACAGTACATATATATTTTGCTCTCTTACAGGCTGCCATGAAAATGAAACTCTGGTTTGAGTCTTTGTCTAAATTTTAACCGTCCAAAAGTTGCTTTTGTCGCTAGTTACGACTCTGCTGACCTTGCGTACAGTGACGAACCTAGAAATTTACCCAAGAGTATTTAAATTTCAAAGAAGTAAAAAAATTTTTGACAAAGGATGTTCAATATGTGTTAATGTTAAGGAAAGAGGAGTGACTTAAGCTTGTAGGGCTAGTTTAGTCTATTTATATCTACCAAGGCTAGCTAAGTAGTTAAGTGAGTTACTCACGTGTATATATATATATATACATACTCTGCTGTACATATGAGATGAATGAAAAAAAAGGAGCAGTTACTGTTCTATTGATTTCTTCTGTTCTCTCTACTCTTTCTTCCTTTTTCTCTCTTCCATTTTTCTCTTCCTTAGCTTGAGCTCATTCATGGTTGTTCATCCATAAAGTTCAGCATGGTATCAGAGCTTTGAGCTTTGAGTCGAAGCTCAAAATCGATCCAAAGTCCCCTCTCTGCTTCTATCTCTGTTGATTGTCTGTTATTTTGAGTCAATTGTGACCTCAATAGTTTCCGGATCTGAGAGAAAACCTAGAATATCTCGATTATGGCGATTGATGATAAGAATGCGACTGCTACTAACGAGAATGTTACTGCCACTACTGTCACAGCTGAGACCACATCGCATGCATCGTCGGACGATGAGTTCGAGGAAGGAGTTACAGTTTTCGTGACTCATCCTCTATATCTGGCACATGGAGATACCAGCGGCATCTCTCTAATTTCATTTCAGTTAACTGGAACTGACAATTACTCCTTGTGGTATAGATCTATGCGAATTGCATTGTTAGGTCGTAATAAGCTGGGAATTGTTGATGGACGATGGCCAAAGGAGAGGTTTCGCGAGAAGTACTGGTACCAGTGGGAAAGGTGTAACGCTATTGTACTCTCATGGTTGATGAATTCAGTGGCTCCATCACTAATTAGTAGTATAGCCTATGCCACTAATGCACAAAAGGTGTGGCTAGATCTTCAGGAGAGATTTGATAAGGTAAACGACACTCGATGTTACAATTTACACAAGGAAACCGCCACTCTGTGTCAAGGTACATCCTCTATCTCTGTATACTACTCAAAACTTAAGGATCTCTGGGATGAATCTGAGTCTATAATACCTACACCTGACTGTGATTGTGCAAAAACAAGGGAATTTATTGTGCATCTTCGAAAACAAAAGGTATATCAGTTTTTGATGGTCTTGAATGACTCTTATTCACAAGCTCGTAGTCAAATCCTCATGATGAAGCCCTTACCTACAGTGAACCAAGCCTATGCCATGCTTATGAGTGATGAAAGTCAACGAACTGTAGCTGCATCAGCTAGTGTTTTAGGTCCTCCTCCTATTATGAACCCTAATACCTATGAATCAACAGCACTATATAGTGCTAATTCTAATTCTAACTCAAGGTTTAGAAAGAACTACAATGTTCAGTGTGACTTCTGCAAAATGAAAGGTCATAGTAAGGAGAATTGTTACAAAATCATAGGATGTCCAACTGATTATAGGCCTAAGAAGAAAGGGGGAGCTAGTGCACACAATGTCATGGTAGAACTTAGTTACTCTATGCCTCTATATGCTAAAAATGCTTCTCAAGGAAATCCATTGCAGTCTCTGCCTGCAAACTACAGTCATTATCAGGGTATAAGTCAGGGTGGTGGAACCTATCAGGGACAAGGAAGTGCTAGTGCTCAAGTTCAGGGTGGCTCTTCTACACCACTGGCCAGTATTGTTACAAATTCCCAGGCTTCATCTCAAGGAGGTGCTTTCCCATTCACTAAAGAACAATATGAGCAAATTATGCAGATTCTGAACAGCAATCACAATGGCACTTCATCTTCCACTTCTCAGGAAAATGTAGCAGGTACTGACCTTGCTCTCTTGGCTTCAGCACCTAGCTTGCAGGAATGGATCATTGATACTGGAGCCACAAACCATATGGTTTCAGATATTAATATGCTAACTAAAACCTCCCTATCTACCTCTAGTGAGCCCAGACAGGTGCTACTACATAATGGAGATGTTACTCAAGTCACACATATTGGAGACAGTCACATTTCTGACAACAATGTCATTAATGAAGTTTTCTATGTGCCCCAGTTCAAATTCAATCTGTTGTCTGTTTCGAAGGTGACAAGAGATCTAAAATGCTTTGCCTCCTTTTATCCTGATCTCTGTGTACTTCAGGATCTCTTCAGTGGCAGGTGAGGGAGATTGGTAGGCAGAGAGATGGTCTCTATTTTCTACAGAGGCATGGTTCCAAGAGACTCGCTGCCATTTCACTGGCTGCAGATGGAATAAAAACCCACAGGAGGAATTCTACTATAGCTCTTGACTTGTGGCACAGAAGATTAGGTCATGTGTCTAGTACAGTTCTTAATAAACTGTTTCCCACAACATTAGCAACTATTACTGATATCATCAATAAATGTACTGTGTGTCCATGTGCTAAGCAGACCAGACTGCCCTTTCCTATTAGTTGTATTAAAAGTAGTGTTGCATTTGATCTCATTCATATTGATGTTTGGGGTCCTTACAAACATGCAACAGTTGATGGTCATAGATACTTTCTAACTGTGGTTGATGATTTCACTAGAATGACCTGGTTGTTTCTCTTAAGGCTAAAGTCTGATGTGTGTGTAGTATTGACTCAGTTTATTGTTTTTGTTCAAACTCAATTCAACAAAGTTCTCAAGACAGTTAGATCAGATAATGGTTCTGAGTTTGTCAACTCTATATGTCTTGCTCAAACTCAAAAGTATGGTATTATTCATCAAAAGACCTGTGCATATACTCCTCAGCAAAATGGAGTAGCTGAAAGGAAATATAGACATATTCTGGAGGTGACTAGGGCCTTGAGATTTCAAGCACAGATCCCTATTAAGTATTGGGAACACTGTGTTCTTGCAGTTGTCTATATTATCAACAGAATGCCAAGTTCTGTTCTACATGGCTTATCTCCTTTTGAGCTGTTATTTGGACAAGAACCTAACTTGGAGCATCTAAGAGTTCTTGGTTGCTTGTGTTATGCCAAACAAGTGCAAGAGACAGACAAGCTGCTTCCCAGAGCCAAACCTGCAGTTCTCATGGGTTCTCTGACACTCAAAAGGGTTATCTGCTACTGGATCTCTCCACCAATTGTTTTTTCATCAACAGGGATGTTTCTTTCAGAGAAGATATTTTTCCCTTTAAGGAATCTCATCCTTCTCCACCTGTATTTCTGTCCTCTGAATCTTCTACTTATGATGCAGACTATACTACCACCTCTCCAACACATGAGCTTTACAGCTCAAAGGAGGTCCCTTTCTCTTCTTCTACTCTGAGTCCTGAAGGTGGTGCCTCAAGCCAGGAGACATCTGTTCAGGCTGATAACATCACTGAAGGAGTGCCACACTTGCTCCCTTCAGTTGATCAACCTTCTTCTGGCCTAAGAAGATCCCTGAGGCCTAAGCAGGCTCCTATTTGGCTGAAAGATTTTGTGACATGTTCCAGTCACAAAGTTGTTCCTTACTCTATTGCTAACAACATCTCATATGCTGGTTTGTCTTCCAAGTATCAGTGCTACCTATCTGCCTTTTCCTCCATAGTTGAGCCTACTACATTTGAGGAGGCTGTCAAGGACCCTAGGTGGGTTGAGGCAATGCAAGCTGAGATCACTGCATTGGAATCCAACCACACCTGGGATGTGGTTCCTTTGCCTTTTGACAAAGTTCCAATTGGCTGTAAATGGATATATAAAGTGAAGTACAAAGCTACAGGGGAGGTGGAAAGGTTCAAAGCCAGGCTTGTGGCTAAGGGGTATAGCCAACAAGAGGGTATTGACTACCAGGAAACCTTCAGTCCTGTGGTCAAAATGGTTACTGTTAGGACAGTTTTAGCTGTGGCTGCTTCTGAACATTGGCATATCCATCAAATGGATGTGTACAATGCCTTCCTTCAGGGTGATCTCCATGATGAGATTTATATGACACTTCCACAAGGATTTCAGAGTCAGGGGGAGAATAGACCAACATGCAGACTTCTGAAATCCTTATATGGACTCAAGAAGGCACCAAGACAGTGGAATGCCAAACTCTTAGAAGCCCTACTGCAGTTTGGGTTCTCACAGAGTCAGCATGACCACTCTTTGTTCATTAAGGGAACAGGTGAACATACTATAGTCATTCTAGTGTATGTAGATGACATGCTACTCACTGGACCTAATCTGATGCTACTAGAGGAAGTCAAGGCCAATCTGCAACAGGCATTTAAAATGAAAGACCTAGGTGAGCTGAAATATTTTCTTGGCATTGAGTTTTCTAGGTCACAACAAGGCATTCTAATGCACCAAAGAAAGTACAGTCTGGAGCTAATTTCTGAACTTGGTCTGGGAGCTGCCAAACCTGCTACTACCCCTATTGAAGCCAACATTAGGCTAACAACCAAAGACTATGATGAACATACAGGCTTGCACAGCACAACAACTGATGAGCTGCTACCTGATCCCAGCAAGTATCAAAGACTATTAGGGAAACTTCTTTATCTAACTGTCACAAGACCAGACATAGCATTCAGTGTACAGACATTGAGTCAGTTCATGCAAAAACCTAAAAGATCTCATATGGAGGCTGCACAGAGAATAGTCAGATATGTGAAGAACCAGCCTGGACAAGGCATGATATTGTCTACCAAGAAGAAGAGTACAGTCATAGCCTATTGTGATGCTGACTGGGCAGCATGTCCCGTCACTAGAAAATCTGTAACTGGATTCTTCATTATGTATGGTGATTCACTAATATCTTGGAAGTCTAAGAAGCAGAGCACTATTTCTAGGAGTTCTGCAGAATCTGAATACAGAAGCATTGCATCCACTGTGGCAGAAATAGTTTGGATTCTAGGGCTGTTCAAAGATGTGGGAATACCTGTTGCTCTTCCTGTAACCATTCATACTGACAGCAAGGCAGCAATTCAGATAGCTGCAAATCCAGTGTACCATGAACGTACTAAACATATCGAGATTGATTGCCATTTTATAACGGAAAAAATACAAAATGGACTTGTGAAGACAGAGTATGTGGCCACAAGGGAACAACTTGCAGATGTTCTCACAAAAGGATTGACTAGAGTGCAGCATGAGTACTTAATGTCCAAGCTAGGTGTCCTTGACATTTTTGTATCACCTAGCTTGAGGGGGAGTGTTAAGGAAAGAGGAGTGACTTAAGCTTGTAGGGGTAGTTTAGCCTATTTATATCTACCAAGACTAGCTAAGTAGTTAAGTGAGTTACTCACGTGTATATATATATACATACTCTACTGTATATATGAGATGAATGAAAAAAAGGAGCAGTTACTGTTCTATTGATTTCTTATGTTCTCTCTACTCTTTCTTCCTTTTTCTCTCTTCCATTTTTCTCTTCTTAGCTTGAGCTCATTCATGGCTGTTCATCCGTAAAGTTCAGCAGTTAATACCTCTAAAACGTACTCCCTCCGTTCCAAATTATGTGAACCTGTTTGACTGGGCACGAAGTTTAAGAAAAAATGAACACTTTTGGAATTTGTGGTCCTAAACAAGTCAAAAAGGAATCCAGAGTATTTGTGTGGTTATAAAAGCTTATCTTTAAGGGTAGAATTGAATGTTTAAGCTAAATTGTTTCCAAATTTAGAAAGGGGTCATTCTTTTTGGAACGGAAAAAAAAGGAAATAGGTTCACACAAACTAGAACGGAGGGAGTAATATTTTACCTAAATAAATAGTGCAATTTTTCGATAAATGGCGGTCAACTGGCTCTCCTTATAACCATGTGGCTTTGCCACTGCTTACATATATCCTACATCATCTCTTATATTCACGCCCCGCCAAATTCTATACATTCGTGCAACTGTACACTAACTGAAGTTCAAGTCATTGCACTGTTCATCAACAGTTCATCTTTTGCTGGTTATTGACCAAACACCCAATTTTTATTTAAATCTAAAGGACACTAATAGTGTATACATGTTTTTACACAATTAATACTCATGTAGAAGGACGTCGTCGCTTGTTCTATTTGTGGGTAATTGCATTTTACTACTATTCTGACAGGGAAAAAGCTTTACACTATTAGGGGTCGTTTGGTTGAATACAGTTTATGCCCGGATAAGTTATACTGATATAAGTTATGTTGGAATTAGTTATGCTGTGATTGTTTTTTATCCATTGTTTGGAGTTAATTTTATACATGGTCATTGAACTTTTGTGATTGTTATCCAAAAGTGACTTTTCTTTTTTTTCTTGTTACGTAAAAATCATTCAACTTTATGTTCATTATACAAAAGTCGCTTTTTTTTCTTTTGTTACACAAATATCATTTTACTTTGCTCTAGTTATCATAAAAGTCACATATTACTTGAAAAGTCTATTATGCCCTTTATATTATATAAACCTTCATATTTATGTAATACCTTCTATATTATATACTATATAATATAGAAGGTATTACATTAATATGAAGGTTTATATAATATAAAGNGTTTCTATATTATATACTATATAATATATTATTAACTATATATTTTATTTATAAATAAAATAACTTAATATTATTTTATTTATTATTTTTATAATATATTCATATATTTAAGTTTTTTTAACGTATTTCAAAATATATTAGTAGCGTTATTAAATTTGTCAATAACTTCAATATATATTAGTAGAGAAATAAATCGGCAAGTACATTTCCGTGAGAAAATTCGCAGGTAGACAAACAAAGAAAATGAGGAACAAATCATATGTTAATCTGAAGGAAAATTCCTAGGTACTACATGCGAATTTAGCTGGGGATATTTTCTTGGGGATTTACCTGGACAAATGGTTATTTGGGAAATTACGCTACTAGAAATTCGAAAATCGTCCAAAAAAATCGACCAAAGTTGGTTGGTAATGGCCAATAACCGTTCAAAATGCGACCATTAACGTGTGGTCGGTATTTTGAAGGTCGGAAGGGCATACCGACCAAAGTTGGTCGGTAATTTCCGACCGACTTTGGTCGGTCAAGTAAATTCAAATAAAAGAATTTCTTAAAAAAGTTATTTTTTAACGCTACTAATATATCTTGAAAATTAATGTTGAGAAAAAATTAAATATACAAATATATTATAAAAATAATAAATAAACTAATATTAAGTTATTTTATTTATAAATAAAATGCATAGGTAAAAATATATTATATAATATATAATATAAAAGGTATTACATAAATATGAAGGTTTATAATATTAAGGGCATAATAGAGTTTTCAAGTAAAAATGTAACTTTTGTGATAACTAGAGCAAAGTAAAATGATTTCTGTGTAACAAAAGAAAGAAAAATAACTTTTGTGTAATGAACACAAAGTTGAATGATTTTTACGTAACAAGAAAAAAAAAGTGACTTTTGGGTAACAAACACAAAAGTTCAATGACCATTGATAAAATTATCTCCATTTTTTGGTATGTTGTATTAAATATGACAATTGCATAATTTGTAAGAAGAATGTATAAGTTATACCGGTGCTAATTACCACACCCTCTATAAGGTATAAGTTATCCCGATGTTAATTTTAATCCTGAGATAACTTATACCTGATTTGCTAACCAAACGAAATATTAAGGTGGTATTAAATTTTTATACCAGCACTATATCTTCTTATACCTCATACCAAACGACCCCTGTGTATAAAAGTTTATATATAGTAATAACTTTCTTTTTTAGTATGTTCTAGAAAAAGTGGTACTTTCAATATTTATAAATAATATAATTTTAAACTTTTCAATTTAACTTTATTGAGATGATTTAATATATATATACTTTTTAAATCATAAATTTCAAAAGTCTTTTTTTGTTCTTGAAATCCGTGTTCAACTTGAAATCATAGTTGACAAAATCGATTTTCAATGTTCTGTTAGTGGGAAGGCAGATCAGAGCCAAACACCCAACATTCAAACAAGAAAAACTGTCAGAGTGTCACTATAAAACCCCCTTCATTCCTTCCACTTTAAATCACACATCTCACAGCTCTCTTTCCTCCATCTATTTCTCTTTCCCGTTTCACATACATAAAAATGTGCAAGCCGACAAGTTCACCACTCTATTGCAATCAACCACAAGAGACCAACATGTTCACCCTTTTGATCCCCAAATGCCCAACAAAAAAATTGCATCTTGACAAAACCACTCATTTCTCCCTTGTCTCTAAAGAAGCACAATCCATAGCCAATATTGCTTTTCCCATGATACTCACTGGCCTTTTACTTTACTCTCGTTCATTAATTTCAATGCTCTTCCTTGGCCGGCTCGGCGGCTTAGCGCTAGCTGGCGGCTCGTTAGCCGTCGGCTTCGCTAACATCACTGGATATTCAATACTCTCTGGCTTAGCCATGGGAATGGAACCCATTTGTGGACAAGCTTTTGGTGCCAAAAAATATAATCTTCTTGGACTTTCCTTACAACGAACCATTCTTTTGCTTATTTTAACTTCATTTCCTATCGCTCTACTTTGGGTCAACATGAAAACTATTCTTCTCTATTGTGGCCAAGATGAAGATATTGCCACAGAAGCTCAATCTTACCTTTTTTACTCAATTCCTGATTTATTTGCACAATCATTACTTCATCCATTGCGTATTTACCTCAGAACCCAATCCATAACATTGCCTCTCACATTTTGTGCCGTCCTAGCAATTCTTCTACATATTCCCATTAATTTTCT
Organism: Nicotiana attenuata; assembly: GCF_001879085.1. Lineage (NCBI taxonomy): Eukaryota > Viridiplantae > Streptophyta > Magnoliopsida > Solanales > Solanaceae > Nicotiana > Nicotiana attenuata. Next base: position 47,013,641 of record NC_031993.1, read on the forward strand.
TCTTGTTACTAAACTTAATTTAGGTGTCAAAGGAGTTGCCCTTAGCGCCGTTTGGACTAATTTCAACCTTGTAGCCTCACTAATTGTATATATCCTCATTTCTGGTGTGTACAAAATGACTTGGGAAAATTTGTCAACAGAGTGTCTCAAAGGATGGAAAAAACTCCTAAATTTGGCAATTCCTAGCTGCATTTCCGTTTGCCTAGAATGGTGGTGGTACGAGATTATGATTTTGCTTTGTGGGGTTTTATTAAATCCAAAAGCAACAGTTGCTTCAATGGGAATTTTAATTCAGACCACTTCATTAATTTACATATTCCCATCTTCTCTTAGTTTCAGTGTTTCAACTAGAGTTGGCAATGAATTAGGTGCTAGACAACCGAACAAAGCCAAACTTGCAGCCATTATAGGCCTTGCTGGCAGCTTCATATTGGGCTTTTTTGCTCTGTTTTTTGCGGTAACAGTAAGAAACGTTTGGGCCAAGATGTTCACTCAAGACAATGAAATTCTTGCACTAACTTCACTTGTATTGCCAATAATTGGGCTTTGTGAACTTGGGAACTGTCCACAAACAACTGGATGTGGGGTGTTGAGAGGAACTGCAAGGCCAAAAGTTGGTGCGAATATAAATTTGGGTTGTTTTTATATTGTTGGAATGCCTGTGGCTGTGGGGCTAAGTTTTTATGCAGGATTTGATTTTGAAGGTTTGTGGCTGGGATTGTTGGCTGCGCAGGCTTCGTGTATGGTGACTATGTTAGTGGTTTTGCTTCGTACTGATTGGGATTTTGAAGCAGAGAGAGCTAAAGATCTCACCGAAACTATAGTCTCTGTTGTTGATGACAACGAAGATATTGAGGAATATACGCAACTCATACCAGAGAACAAGCAAAATTATCTGTGTTAATAGAGTTGTTTTCTGGTTCTTTTGCTTTTTTATTTTTGTCTATAATTTCTGTTATAATAATTTTTTACTTATTTTAGATGTATAGTGGGGTACGAAGAGAGTACAGCCATCCCTTTTGCTACTTCTGATGAAATTCAAATAGGGATATGTAAGGAGGAACGTCACAAGAAGTAACAAAAGATTGTACATGGTCAAACAAATTACAAGAGATTTTTTTCTTCGTGTATTATTATCTTTCCCTATATTTACTGGTTAAACACTAAAAAATTAAACAGAAAGACAAGTTTGTTTCCATGGTCCACCCCGTGTGTATTCTGCATGCATGGACTCGTGCAATTTTTCCAAGATAAAGTTTCTTACGCGGCCAATAACATCATATCAAGCATTGCAAGTATTAGAAACGTGATCCTTCTTAAATTTGTTTTTAATGATATAGGCAGGTGCATTCAAAATGAATCCACATCTAGGGTGCGTTTGGTACGGATGGAGAGAAAATATTTTCCATTAGTTTTTATATTTGATTGGGTTAACTGTTTTAGAAATCATTTTCCTTCAATTGGAGAAAAATGTTTTCGCTATTAAAAGAAGGGCAAACATTTTTCATAACTCTTTTTCAACATTCTCGGTCATATTTCCCATCCCCACCAACCCACCCCCACCCACCCCATTCATCCCACCTCCAAACCAACCCTGCCCCCCACCACACCCCACCCACTCCAACCTTGCTCATCACTTACCCTAAATAGAAATATTATTAAGAGTACTTTCTTTTCATGATGTAGAAAATATATTTTCTTTCATTCAATAAAATGATTAATTTCTTTTCATGTTGTAGAAAATGATACTTTCTTTTTCAACAAAAAAAGTATTTTCTTTTTAGTTATCGAGCTCAAATTTCAATGTTGGATCTTGTGTGAAAAAGTAAAGTAGCACATTAATTCCTTTGTGTTTGTGTGTATTTGAAAAGAATAATTAAATTCTTGAAGAAAATAGAGTGCAGGAGGGGGAAGG
>NC_031993.1:47015575-47119750 GCF_001879085.1 Nicotiana attenuata
GGGAAGGAGGGGTGGGGGGGTGGGGGAGGAGAAAGAGTATAGGAAACATGAGGATTTTGGAGAAGGTGAGTTGAGGTGAGTAACATAAAAAAATATTTTATACTCTCTAACTAAACACTAGAAAATATTTTTCGATTTATTTTTCGCTAACCAACCACACAAGGGAAAACAAGTGATTAAAATACTCTTTTCCCATGAAAATATTTTCTAGAAAATTATTTCTCATCATACCAAACACACCCTTATTCTATAGTAAATTTGCATCGATAGTACTACCTCTCATTATATGACTATTTTGTAATACTTCCTTTAATTTTGCTCCGTAAAAAAGTTGGTAGTCGCTCTCCTTATCTGGGTCTTGCTGAGTCAGGAGAAGTAAGTGTATTAGTGGAAAATAAATTTGCAGTGTGGATCAATTAACGGGTGACACGTGTTAGCAAAATTATGAAGTAACTTAAAGATGACCTGTAAATTACGTTTAAAGCTAAGCATGTTAATCCCGTGGCTGCTAGACAGGAGAATGATCGTGGAAAAATAGCACCGGACCTGGTATAGAGGATTATTCATAATTAGGAAGATAGAGAGAGTCAATTAATCCTGGATTACGTGAAATTTGTCATTATTATGCCATCAATTACAAGTCAGTTATGTAACATATAATGAATACAATAAATGACAATAATGGGCAGGAACTGAATAAGGCAATCTGTTATGGATAAAAATACTATTCAAACTCATATCCCTTATATTGTATCCGCCATTTGAAAATTATTTACTTATTCTCTCAATCACATCACAGAATCTCATTGTTCTATTTTTAGCAATTCAATATCGTGCTTACACGGAAGAAGGGCTATTGACATCAATAAGATTTCTCTTTCCTTTCATCTCTCAATTATTTTGTTCAATTGTCATTCCTTTTATATTATTCATATTTAGAAAAGTTAATTAAATCTGTTATTAGTGTGCGAAGTATAACATTAATTGTTTTGATCATAAAAACTATTTTTAAGGTTAAATAGTTTGGATCCGCTGCCAGGGTCCTAACAATCGTTCATTTTTCCATTTATATTTCTATTGTTTCTACCAACAATTTTGTCTGAAACTAACCAAACAAATCAGCAGGAAAACAATTAAGGAGCGACACCAAGAAATTCACATACAAATTTGTATGGGGTAAAATTGGTTTATAACAGATGGTCGAATGAGCATGACACGTGGAACCGAAGGTAAGAAAACGGCAAGTTAGGTAACGACCAATACCGAATACAACGAATATAATCGACACTAGGTAAATCTCGAAGGGAGCATATTTAACGGGAGGAGACCAAGGGTTTGCCACCGAATAACATTCAATGCGGGAATATTCTCTAACATTGAATGATCGACGGTTGCAGAGAATATTTGTATTCATGGCCTGCCGCTACATATTCATTAATGACTCGTTTATTCTCATTTGAGAGGAGCTTGATCCTAGGATCTTGTTTCCCTAGGTAATGCTATAAATAGCAGGCTCATTAGCCATTATAGCACACAAAATTCTTTTTCAAACTTATGCTGTATTTTACTTTTGCTCTCAATTAAACAACTTAACTTACTTTTTATCATTACTTTCACTTTTGTCCTTGGAGGCATTGCACTCGGATCCAGACTAGTCATCTTCTTCAATTTCAAATGCAAAATCTCATTTTTAGTCTTATTTCTTTATTATTTTTGGATCAAATTAGTTCGCTTGTCTATAAACCACATAACAAATTTAACTGTACCGTTTTACGGGTAAACAGTTTGGTGCCTACCGTGGGGCTTAGTTAGTTGCGTAATTTCTTTGATCCTCATGTTTATTACTAACTTGTTTTGATTCTTTCCTTAGGAAAAAAAGGATACATCAGCTAATGATGTCAACATCAAGCACAACGTAGAGGGGCATGAAGAATTGTACCGATATAATGGTTCAATCAGCGACACTAATGGTAGGTTAGAAACCCATGTTTTAGCCGTAGTTTACACTATAATTACTGTATTTACTTGCGTTTTAGCTTAAATAATGGTGATTTGCACTTATTACGTATTTTAGTCCTTGTAGGAAATGATTCCGGGTTAAAAAGATAAATTGAATCTAAATTGAATAATTTGGAGCTTTGAAGTCTAAGTAAAAGCCAAAGAATTAAATCGAAATCTCATCTGGGGCTCGTGGACTGGTGTCGCATACGAAAGGTGGAAGATAGCGCAAGGGATAGAACATTTGTACTAATTCAACGCATTAAGCGTGTGCGTCAAAAAATTGATAAGTTCATAGATTGAGAGTTTTGTGGTCTGACAAAAAAATGTACTACTGCGACGCATTAAGCGTAGCATTCTGCGACACATTAGTGCAAATGTGCGTCAAAAATTTGATAAGTTCATAGATTGAGAGTTTTGTGGTCTGACAAGAAAATGTACTACTGCGACGGATAGTGCGACGCATTAATACAAAAGTCTGTAAGACATGTGGAGTTTAGAGAGTTTGGAATTGAGTAAATTACACTAATGCGACACAGGGCGCATAGCACTGTGTGACGCATGAAGTGTAAAAAGTTTTCAGGTTTTCCCACTTTGGCTTAAAGAGTGTAATTTTGTCCGGCTTCATTCCTACTTGGTATAAATACACCGGAAATATATTTTTGAAGGGACTTTTGACCTACAAAAGATTGGAGAAGCAACTAAGGCAAGAAGAAACAAGAATTCATCAAGATTTCAACCAACAATCTGTGCAATATGGGAGTTTGTATTGAATCATTAGCATTGATGTTTTCTATGTTTTTAAACCTTATTGAGATGACTTTTTCTATTGCTATGAAGTAATTTCCATTAGGATGTTTACAGATACTGTATTTTGATAACATGATTAGGGATTCGATTCTTGATAATTGCTGGAATTAATTGATGGAGTTTTAATTTATATTGTGAAGTTATTTCTTATTTTGCTTAATTGAAAGAGGAGCTTGATATTGAATTTCTTTACATCTCATGCTCTAATTTAAATTCGTGATTCAAATAGGTAATCAAAAAAGTCTCTTAAATTGTTAATCGAACCAGAAAATGGGGAAATATTCGTGAAAAGTTACCCTTTAGACCATAACCATCATTTTATTCGTTGCAATTGTTTACCAGGCTTCAATTGGATTAATTACTGAAATTAATGTTTAATCGAAAGAGGAACATTAACTTCAAGTGTAATCTAATCATCTATTGAATTCACGAGAATCAACAGTATTATAGGGTAAACTAACTTAAGAATTGGATCCCGAGTCATTTATCTTACAACTGTCTAGTAAATTACCCTTATTTCTCTCATTGATATTTCTTTGTTGCTCATCTGATGTCGTTTGTGATCAATTGTTAATCACTTAATTTTTAGTAGTTAATTGTAGTGGATAATCATAAACTCAAGTGTTAATTTTCATGGATAGTAATTAACTAAAGATTATTCGAACACTGTTTAAATCCAATCCCTGAAGAGACGATAATTAAACTATACTAACTTTGACTAGCGATCAATAATTTTGTATTTTATTTTGTCTTCGTCAAATTTTGGTGCCGTTGCCAGGGATTGATAATCAATAGTGTTTAAAATAGTTTTTAGTATTAATTTAGGAACCAATTTTACTTTATTGTATTCACGTTTTCTCACTTGTGTGCAGGATACATGTTTAACTTCTCTGGTGAATGACCCGATCTTCTTCAAAGGAAGTGATACCCTACAAACTAGAGTTGGAGAAACACCTGCGACAACTAAGAAAATAAAGAGAATTAACAGAAAATTTCTTGGGTCATACTTCGACTCAAGATAAAATGGCAAACAAAGAGATTGATGGAGTAGACTTATCTACAAGAGAGGCAGCACAACATAGAGAAGAAGTTGCATGGATAGCAGCTGAGGCAGCCCTTAGAGCTACTGAGGAGACTATCGAAGATGGTGTGGGTCGAAGATTCAATCTAAACCGACCCTTAGTTGAAGACCAGCTCGAGAATGCAACACCCAAGCCTGGGAGGTCATTAGGTGATTGTGCCAGACCAGTCTACAATCAGGGACTGTCAAGTGTCAGGCCTCTACCCATTGCAGCAAACAACTTCGAGTTGAAGCAAGGCTTGCTTGAAACCATCCAAAACAACTATATCTTCAGAGAGAAGGTGAATTAAAATCCTAACACTCGATGGACTTTGAGGAAATCATGAACACCTTCCAGTACAATGGAGTATCAAAAGATACAGTCTACTTAAAGCATTACCCTTTTCATTGAAGGATGACAAGGATGACGCAAAGCACTGGCTTCGTAGCTTACCCACAGGGTCGATCAAGACATGGAAATATATGACTAAAAAGTTTCTTGACAAGTACTTCTCAGCTGCAAAAATAGGAAAATTCATAAGGGAAATCCACAATTTCTGTTAGAAGGAGACGGAAACGTTTTTCGAAGCTTGGAAAAGATTCAAGGAGATAGTTAGAAAGTGTCAGCACAACGGAATTGAATTGTGACTGTAACTCCAGGATTTTTAGGATGGACTTACACCTTCTTCACAATGAACTTTGAGTACTTCATGTGGAGGTCCACTAATGAAGAAAACTCCGGAGGAGGTTGTCTCAATCCCTGATGAATTACATGAGGATGCTAACCAGTGGTCTGCTGAAAGTAATGACAGAAGAAAATATGTTGGGGTTCACCAGGGGGACTCTAACACATCAGCTCAAGCCCAACTAGACACCATGGCCAAGGAGATAAGAAAGCTGACACTGGCCAAGTTACAGAGTGAGCCGCAAGCAGCACATGACTTTTGTGGAATAGGACACCCTAGATATGAGTGTCAAACTTCAGCTGAGGAAGATAACACTGTGGGGAACTATAATAGAGGAAACTACCAGGGTGGGAACAACTATAATGCTATGGGGAAAAGACATCCAGGTTTTTCATGGAGTTCACCTAGTGGGAGTTTGAAATCATGGAAGCAAAATAATCCTACACCTCAGGGTCAAGCACCACTAGGATTTCAGAATCAGTAGAGGGAGTAGTACTAGCCACAATAGTCAAATCAGTCTAGTATGGAAGATCTCATAAAGGCGTTCATCAACAAATCAAATGAAAAATTTGAGACTTAGGGCACAACCATCCGAGAACAGGGCACAAACATCCATAATTTATAAAGACAAATGAGACAGATTGTAAATTTATTATCTCAGAGGTCTCCTGGGACTCTACCCTCTAACAGTGAAAAGAACCCTAAGTAAACAATCAAAGTTGTATCTCTGAGAAGTGGCAAAACATTGGCTTACCCAGTAGTAAAAGCTGGACCCGAGGCGGTGAATAAGCAGACAAAGACCCTAGAAGAGAAAAAGAGTGAAGAGCAGAAAGGCCAGAGTAGTGGGGTACAAAAGGAGACTGAAGAAAGTAGACATATGACAGTTCTACCATTTCCTCAAAAGATAAAGCGAGAAAAACTTGACAAGTGCTTTGGGCGGTTCTTGGAGGTACTCACTCAAATGTACTCACTCAAGCAACTTTATGTGAATATTCCATTCATAGAGGTACTCACTCAGATGCCTGCTTATGCTAAGTTCTTAAAGGAAATCTTGTCCAGCAAGAGGAAATTAGAGGAGACAACAGTGGTCAAGCTGAATGCCCATTGCAGTACCATATTGCAAAATAAAATTCTTCAAAAGTGTGGGGACCCAGGAAGCTTCACAATACCACTCATTAGGGATTGAGAAATTTTACAAGGACCTCTATAATTCTGGCGCTTCTACAAATATAATGCCTTTGTCTGTGTTTAGGAAGGTGGAAGGTGAGCTTGGAGTGATCAAATCAATACCAGTGTCCCTACAACTGGCTGACTAGACCATCATTTACGTGAGGAAATCATTGAGGATATTCTAGTATGAGTGGAAAAGTTTGTGTTCCCCATAGACTTTATTGTGGTGGATATGAAAGTGAACAAGGAAGTGCCTCTAATTCTAGGGAGGCTATTTTTATGTACTGGTAGAGCTATCCTTGATATCTATGAGGGGTAGCTTATTCTTAGAGTGGGCAACGAGAAAGTGGTGTTCCAGATAAAGAGGATGATGAAATACCCCAATGATGAGGCGTCTGCCTACTCATGTTTAAAGCTAGATGTTGTTGGGGAATTGGCTGAAAATTGCAAGTTTGACAAGCTTGTGGGGATACTTTAGAGAGCTGTATTACCCAGTCTAGCACCGTAGAAGATGAAGATCCCAAAATAAAGCAAGAGGCTGAAGCTCTTGAGACTGAGGATCAAGTGGTTGATGAGGAGGAACTGAAAAAGGAGGCTCTTAAGCTTAATATGGAATTTAAAGTCCTCCCTACTCACTTGAAATATGATTTTCTTAAGACTAACAATTTTTCCTATGATTATTTATGCTTATTTGACATGTACACAGGAGCAAAAGCTGGTGGAGCTGCTGAAAAAGTACAAAAGACCATTGGCTGGACCATAGCTGCTATTCAAGGAATCAGTCCAACCATTTGCATGCATAAAATTCTGCTGGAAGAAAATAACAAGCTAGTGGTACATCCCCAATGCAAGCTGAATAAAAATCTGGAGGAGGTAGTGCACAAGGAGATCATCAAATTGATAGATTAAAGAGTGATTCCCTCCATCTCTAATAACCAGTAGATTAGTCTAGTTCAAGTTGTACCTAAGAAGGGGAGCATGACATTGGCGAAGAATGAATACAATGAGTTGATCCCAACAAGAACGGTAAGTGGGTGGAGAATGTGCATTGATTATATAAGGCTAAATGATGCAACAAAGAAAGACCACTTCCCACTTCTCTTCATTGATCAGATGCTCGAGAAAGTGGCTGGACATGGTTGTTACTGTTTCTTGGATGGGTACTCAGGCTACAATTAGATACCCATTGCCCTATAAGATATTGAGAAGACTACATTCACTTGCCCGTCAGGTATTTTTTGCTTACAGGAGGATGCCGTTTGGGCTTGTAATGCACCGGCCACTTTTCAAAGGTGCATATGTCTATATTCCCCCAATCAAAACGGGAAGTGTCTAGAGGTATTCATGGATGATTTCACTCTCTTTGGTGATGACTTTGCTGATTGCTTGAATTATTTGGAGCTTGTGCTTGAACATTGCAAAGCCACTCACCTGGTTCTTAACAGGGAGAAGTGCCACTTCATGGTGAAAGAGGGGATTGTCCTAGGCCACAAAGTGACTGCACATGGAATTGAAGTTGATAGACTCAATGTTGATGTAATTGCTAGGCTCCCTCCACCGACTTCTATGAAGAGAATAAGGAGTTTATTGGGACATGCTGAGTTTATAGAAGGTTCATTAAAAACTTTTCTAGTATTACCAAGCCGTTGACTGCATTACTAGCGAAGGATGTCAATTTTGTTTTCACCGTGGAGTGTTAAGAGCATTCGAATTGATAAAGAAAAAGCTTGTGAGTGCTCATATTATGGTGGCACCTGATTGGAGCTAGCCATTTGAAAATGTGTGATGCTAGGGATGTAGCTGTGGGGGCAGTCTTGGGGCAAAGAAAAGATAAGATGTTTAGGCCCATATACTACATCAGGACGTTGAATGATGCTCAAGACAACTATGCCACTACTGAGAAAGAGTTCTTTGTTGTGGTCTTTGCTTTTGACAAGTTTAGATCATATCTGGTAGGGAGTAAAGTGATTTTCCACACTGATCACTCAACCCTGAAATACTTGTTGAGTAAGAAGGAGTCCATGCTGTGTCTGATGTGGTAGGTGTTGTTGCTCTAAGAGCTTGACTTGGATATCAAAGATAGGAAGGGCACGGAAAATCAAGTCGCAGATCATCTATCTCGACTTGAGAGACCTCTAGTTAAGACAGTGGAAATAAGGGAAGAGTTCCTTAAGGAGTAGATTTTCTCCATTGCTGCGATCTCCAAAAGACCACCATGGTATGCTGATGTAGCCAACCTTTTGGCTAGTGGATGGTTTGCGCATGACCTCTCTCATGATCAAACAAGGAAGCTTCAAGATGAGGTAAAACTTTTTAAAAAAAAAATGACCCTTTCTTGTTTAAACCGTGTGTAGATTGTATGATTCAAAGATATTTGCCTGAAAGAGAGATGGCAAACATTCTGTCTCATTGTCATGATGGAGAAACTGGAGGACACTATGGTGGAAATCGCACTGCAACAAAGGTCATGAAAGCCGATTTCTTTTGGCCTACTCTCTACAAAGATGCACGGGCGTATGTAGCTGATGTGACAAATGCCAAAGGGCTGGTAACATTAGCAAGAGGGATGAAATGGATCTCAACTCCATTCTGGTATGTGAAATTTTTGACGTGTGGGGCATTGATTTCATGGGCCTGTTCCGATCGTCTCATTCTCATGAGTATATCATAGTTGCCGTTGACTACATCTCTAAATGGGTCGAAGCAATCCCTACTAGGACCAATGATGCTCGAGTGGTGTGTGAGTTCTTACGGAAGAACATATTTACTCGTTTTGGGACACCTCGAGTGATTATCAGAGACAATGGGTCACACTTTGTGAACAAGTAATTTGTTGCATTACTGTACAAGTATGGGGTCACACACAAAACGGGAATCCCGTACCATGTCCAAACTAGTAAGCAAGTCGAAGTAGCTAACCATGAGCTTAAACAAATTCTTGAAAAAATGGTTAGTGCTTCTCGTAAGGATTGATCTGTAAAGTTGGATGAAGCTCTATGGGCGTACAAAACCACATTTAAAACAACCATAGGGACTTTACCATTCAAATTAGTGTATGGGAAATCGTGTCATCTACCTGTTGAGATAGAACATAAAGCTTACTGGACAATTAAGATTCTTAATCTTGATCTTAGTCTTGTAGGTGAACATGTTAGCGCAGATGAACAAATTAGTGGAGTTTAGACTGGATGCATATGAAAATGCATGAAGTTTTAAGGAAAAGACAAAGAGGTGGCATGATCGTCTAATTAAGCAAATGAGTTTCATGAAGGGGATATAGTCTTACTATACAATAGTAGACTTAGGTTGTTCCGCGAAAAATTCAAGTTAAGATGGACAGGTCCGTATGTGATGAAACATGTCTCACCATATGATGCCATTGAAATCCAGGATGAAGAAGGAAATGAGAGCTTTAAGCTGAATGGGAACATATTGAAACCATATCTTGTTGGAGGATTTGACAAGCAATCCTCTAGCATCGTGATCAAATGAGCCTAAGTGACAGAGAGTCAAGCTGACGACTATAACTCAGAACTACTTCTAACTTTAGTCTTGTTTTATTTTTTATTTTTTGTAGAATAGTATAATTGATTATATATTAGGACTAATTGTACTGTAGGAGTTATCTGAATGAATTTGACGCAAAATGAAGTTCAAGCACGAGGTAGTAGTCAAGAAGCAGGAAAATGAGAACTGTGCAAAGTTTTAGCATTTCCTGTGTTGCTCTGTGCTATGCATAGTGTGTCGTGTTAGTGTAAATAATTGTCAGAGTTCAAAAATTGATCAGAGTGTTGGCAGGCCCCGGACTGAATTAATGCATCGCACTACACGACGCGCTATGCGTCACATTAGTACATATATTTGTCAGAGGATGCCAAACTTCAGAGAGCTGCAGACTGCAAAATAAACTAAGGTGACGCACTGGGCGTCACACCTTATGCCGCATCAGGTAAGTTTTCTCTTTTAATTCGAAAAAGGTAAAAAAAAAATAAAAAGAGAATCGGCCCCACCCCCTAAAAACACTAAATCTGCCTGACCCCTAACATATAGAAGCTCTCACTCTCTCCCTAAATGCCCAAAAGAGAAAAAACTAGTTCCCCCAAGCTCTTGCTCGCTCCCGTTCCTTACCCTCTCCCTCAACTCCCTCTCCTGGATCTCCCTTTGTAACCAAATATATTTTTCTCTCTCTCTTGTTGGTTCTTTTTGTGTAATAATTTTAGGAGATTTTATTGAACAAAAGAAATCAAAAAACAATAGGAGACGAAAAAACAAAGAAAAAAAGAGGAAATTCGAAATTCTGTAGTTGTTTGTGACCTTCGTACCGAAATTGGTCCAATCTCTTGTTGGTTACATATTTTCCCTAATGCATTGTTGGTGTGGGTGTTATTTAGGATGTGATTTCTCTTGGATTGGGTGATTTTGGGAGATATTTTACTTTGATAATGCATTGTGCATTTACTCGTTTGCATGCTAGGTGTTTGATTAATTGCTTGAATAGGGAACGATTGAGATTTTGATCATCTTGGGCAGTGTTGCATAGAATGTGATGTAAATTATGAATTTGTGCACAATGGGTGGATGTAAATTATCTAGAATTTACATCTATTTGGCTAGAATGTGATGTAAATTGTGAATTTTTTGTTTTCTGAATATGGGGTAGTCTGATTCCCCTAGTTCTTGCCTGTGAGCATGCTAATGACATAAGTGTGGGGTGGCTCCCCCCTGTTTGGACCTTGCTTCTGCTTTGTTGTGTCATAGCTAAGTTATTCGTCTTCTACAGGTATAATGCCTTGCTGTGCTAGCAAATACATGAACACTGGCGCTGTTGCAGGTGCTTCTAGTAACCATCGACCTGCTAGAAGGGCACCTACAGCTGTGGACTCCTCAGACGGCTCAAACTCTTATGTGCCATACTCGGATGCTGATATGCTAGAGACCACATATGGGATTTTATTAGTGCTGCCCCAATCACGTGAGTGGTTCCATGATTTTGTCTCGTGTGAACCTCTCTGCGGACCTAATTCTTTGGATGCTTGGAATAAGGATAGGGATGACCACCATTCCACCATGACTCGAGCTAATTTGCATCTACCCACCAAATTGTTGTTATAGATTATCAATAAGACAATTTTACCGTGCGGGAATGATTCCACAGTTTTGCGCCTTCAAGTATGTTTGATATATGCTATGATGACCCATATGCCATTTAGTATAGGCAAGATTTATTGCTAACATGGCTAGGATGAGGATAGTTAGATTGAGAAGGTTTCTCTATCCGAGCAAGTTGACTAGGTTGCTACTACGCCACGGTGTTCCTGTTGATGATCAGTTTGATTGACAACTTCCCCCAGTCACCAAGCTTTATGATATAACTGTTGTGCAGGATTCGGGTCCTCTGGTAGTCGCTCTGACCTCGGACCAGAGGCATGACAAGATGGAGGATATGATGCGATTTATGTTTGCTGGCATGCAACTTCGGGCTGCTCTGGAGAGGTTGACATTGAGGCTTTAGCGTAGCAGTCCCATTTGGCTGCCCCTACCAGGCATTTTCTGTGATTGGATAGTAGTCATGCACTTCGTCTTGATGAAGATGTCAACTCTGTTGTGGAGGACAATGATGAGACTGCTATTCCCGGCATTACTAATGGTGAGGATGACTAGGCCAAGGCCTCAGGAAGACCATTACCACCTTTGTATTATTACTTTGCATTGGGGACAATGCAATCTCTTAAGTGTGGGGTGGGGTCTTCCTATTTGCTTGTATTTGTTTTGTTTCTCTCTGCCATTTGGTTTTGTTTGATTTGTTTCTTGCTTTATTAGACAATTTGGCCTGTAATAGTAACTCTGAAACTTTTTGGCCAGTATGTAACTCATGTAGTAGTAGTTCGACATTGCACAACGATGGATTTCGTCGACTAGCTTCTTGTGGGATTTGAAGTCGAACGAGAAAAATACAAAGAAATTAAAAAATTTGAAAATCCAAATATACATCTTTTATTTTACTTTCTTAGGTAGTGCAATAATTTCCCCTTGGTTTTTCTTTGGGCCATGATTCTTTTCCAAGGGTTTTAATTGAACTGGGTATAGTTAGTTTTTTTATTGGAATAAAGAATTTTTAGTCACAGTGCTAATTTGAAGCAATTTTCCTTGACTGCGTGTGCCTTGAGAGTGGTGAGTGCCTTAGTTGTGATGCCTAGAATCAGATCCGGACTCATGGATAAGTACCTTAAGTCGTTTGATTGTGACTTTGCTTAACTACTTTGACTAGATAGTCGGGATAGATCCGGTCCTAAGTGAGTTATGTGCCAACGTGTGTGTGAGATTTTGTTGATATTATGTGCATATCAGTTGATATCTAGAACTTGCCCCGTGTGTTTGCAAAGAGAAATAGTAGCCTTGTTCAGTCTAGAAAGGGATACAGACATTTCTTTGTTGAGCCAATTATATGTATGTGACCCGCCTAATTGTTGTGTATCCTAACTAGCCCCTTTGAGCCTGTAATCCTATTTTCTTTGACAACCACTCTACAAGTATGACCCGTGTGTTGAATTGACTAATTATTCGAACCTTTTTGCCTCGCATGAGCACTTGAAATATTTTTGAGCTTGTTAAAATCTAAGTGGAGGTATGATTGGGTTTTGAGTGGAACCATAGAAAAGGAGAAAGGTGCACTATTTGAAAAAATTGTGAGAATCACTCGTAGGGAATTGAAAACAAAAACAAGAGAAACGAAAACATAGAAAAAAAAGTTGATGTTGTATATATTACAAAGAAAATTATTCCTTGCTAGTGGTAAATCTTGCTTTGTTTGTGCTTAAAGATATTGGGAGCGTGGTATTAATATGATGTGAACGTTGGGGTTTGGTTCAACATAAGTGTAGGGTTTGAATTGGTGAAATTGCAACATCGACTTCCTTGTCCTTGTTTTTCTTTGGGCCTCCACCAGAGGGAAGACGAGGGTTTCCAAAAAAAGTAGTGAAAGAAGCCATGGTAGCAAAAGGTCGGTAAAAGTTTTGCTAAGAAAATTGGAGGAGAGGGAAAAGTTTCTATGGAAATGCAAGGAAGAAGTAAGACTTATGAAAATTTTGGAAGTAAAGAAGTAAAAATAATGAGTAGAAAGGGAGTTATGGATGACATAAATCGTGGTCATGTCGCAATACATGTTTGTGGTATTAAATGCGAGAAGACGTGCGTCCTTTTAAGCGTCAGAGACTGTTCAAGAACTTTCCCGCTAAGAAGAAATCTTTACCAATATCCCGGTAATACTAAGATGTGTTACCGAAAAATAGGGGGACTATCTGTATGGGGTAAAATTGGCTAATAACAGATGTTTGAATTGTAGCACGACACATGGAACCGAAGATAAGAAAAGGCAAGTCTGGCGACGACCAATACCGGATACAGCGAATGTAATCGACACCGTATAAATCTCGAAGGGAACATATTTTATGGGACGAGATCAAGGGTGTGCCACCGGATAACAATCAATGAGAGAATATTCTCTAACATTAAATGAGCTACATTGTAGATAATATTTGCTTTCACGGTCTGCCGTTAAATATTCATCAATGACTCATTTATTATCATTTTAGAGGATCTTGATCCTAGGATCTTGTTTCCCTAGGTAACGCTATAAATAGCAGGCTCAACAACCACTGTAACAAATGAAATTCTTTTGCAAACATATGCTTTATTTTATTTTTGCTCTCTATTAAACAACTTAACTTGCTATTTATCATTGCTTTCAGTTTTGTCCTCGGAGGCATTGCGCTCGTAGCAAGGCTTGTCATCTTCTTCAATTTCAATTGCTAAATCTCATTTTTAATCTTATTTCTTTATCATTTTGGATCAAATCAGTTTGCTTGTCTATAAAATACGAAATAAATTTAACTGTACCGTTTTACGGGTAAATAAAATTCTTTATGGCATTCTCGAGAAAACTTACCAGTAAGATCTACTAATCAGAGTATTGACCAATGAAATAAGGAACTATCAAGTTTGCAACATAATTTGAAACAATTCATTGCTCAGCAAAATTGGAGAAGCATTAGGGGATTTGACAGGCAATATAGCGGCTGCAACCCCAACACCACCATCACAAATTAACATATTCATGGAGAACCCTAGTTTAGGGCTTGAAAACTCTAGAAGTAGGGAAATTCCAAAAAGTTTTGGAGCAGGACGTTCAGGTACGTTAGTTCTAACCATGCAGAAACAACTCAAAGATCAAAATGAATGGATAGAACAAGTACTAGGTGTGCCACCAGTAATTAAAGGTGTGGATACAGAAAAGTATTCACAACAATCATGGAAGCCTAGTGCAGCTCCGTTGCCTATTCCAAAGAAATTCAAAGTGCTTGAAATACTCAAACAAGATGGAACATCTGACCGACAAGATCATGTGATTGCATTTACAATAAGGGTCAAGTGCAATGATTTGACCAAATAGGAAATTGAATCGATGCTGCTGAAAAGGTTCCAAAAAACCTTCGCCAAAGGAGCGTTAACATGGTACTCCATTTTGCTTAAAAATTCAATTTGATTCATTTGATTAACTTGCAGATGTTTTTCTCAAAGCATATTTGGGAGCACAAAAAGTGAAAAAATTATGGAGGATATCTTTAAAATACAAAAGGCAAGAACCAAATTATTTGGAAAATTCGTGCATTATTTCCAAGGGGAGATAATGTTGTTACCACCTGTGCCAGATAAGTGGGCGGCATTAGCTTTTGCAAGTAATTTGAATGAAAGAAGCTAAGAGGCGACAAGAAGGCTGAAGGAAAGTCTTCGAGAGCTCCTACCAACCATATGAAATAATGTCTATAACTGATACAAGACAAAGATCAGAATTGAAGAAGTTACGATGGTTCTACTAAAGGTGGGAAACACGTTCGTAGATCAAGCGGATATGATTCCCAAAAGATCCGAGTCTGAATGAAGGAATTCAAAAAATATGTACGAGCCTTACATGGGGCTTGCACGGCGGGCTTACATGCCAAAATTAGAACAACTATTGTCTAATCCAAGATCGGGGCAGAGAGATGCAAATTCTTCTTGACGCGCTGGTAAGGAACCAATGTGATGAAATACGATGGTTATAGTTTTAGACCAAAATTAGCAGACTATAATTATAACGTAAGTACCTTTGAATGATTGAGGTACAGAGAAATACGGGGAGATTAGGTACAATGGCCTAAAAAATGAGGTCAAATCCTAGCAAAATAAGTCAAATTTTTTTTATGTGAATTCCGCAATGATGACCCGTATAGAACAATAGACTCTTTTTTCAAGGTGAAGTTGATTATCTCTTGAAGAAAGGTTACCTTATTGAGCTGTTCGGTGAGAAAGGTAAACAAGCTTATATGATGAATAGGAAAAAAGGGGAACCACCTAGACCTTTGTCACCAAAGGATACAATAAATGTCATAACTGAGGGTGAGGAAGTTAATGGAGTAATGTATACAACACAAAGAAGACAACTAAAGTGTCCGTAACGCAAAACACAGTCAGCAAACTTTAACTAGAGAGAATATAACATTAGAGGACAAAGATGCAAATGACTTGTTTATACCACATAATGACGCATTGGTAATTTCTTTACATGTTCACGACACAAATATAAAAAGGGTTTTGATTGATCCAGGTAGCTCAATAAACATGATACTGCTACAAGTAGTCGAAGGGATGCAAGTGGAAGATCGAATTATACAAGAATCTCGATCCTTATAAGGATTTGATAATTCAAGCATGATTACAAAAGGAGAGGTCACATTTTCAACTTTCGCAGAAGGAGTGGTAAAGGATACTAACTTTCAAGTGGTGGTAGCCAATATGGATTACAATATAATCCTACTGAGGTAATGGATTCTTGAAATGGATGTGGTACCGTCGATATTGCACAAAGTAATTGAATTTCCTTCATAATGGGGAATATGATAAATCAGGGGCGATCAACGTGCAACTCGGGAAATAACCCCGGTAGCTATTGCAATGGCTTGGCCAAAATTGAAGATGATAAATAGCAATTACAACATTGAGCTGTGTAGGCGAGTGATCCCTCAATAGTCACAGAATGAAGTAGGAGGATAAAGCAAGTACAAAACGAAAATCGGATGTAATCATAAAACCAGAGGAGAATGATACAATTAAAACAATATTAGAAGAACTCGAAGCTGTTATTTTGTTCGTTAACTCGCCTGGGAGAAAAGTTTACATCGGATAAAATCTCAGCCTAGAGGAAAAACTTAAGTTAATTGAATTTTTATGAGCTAACTCTGATTGTTAGCTTGGTCGCATTCAGATATGATATGTATTCCACCAGAGGTGATGACACACAAACTTAATGTGAATCCTTTGATTACTCCCATAAAGCAAAAGAAGAGGAGACAAGGGTCTTTTTAAAAATAGAGTAAGAGGTAAGTAAACTTTTAAAAATTGGATCTGTTCGAAAAGTTAAGTATCCCCGATTTGTTAGCCAACACTATTATGGTGCCGAAAAAGAATGGAAAGTGGAGGGTATGTGTAGATTACATCAATTTAAATAAAGCATGCCTGAAACACTCTTTTACTTTACCACATATTGATCAATTAATTGATTATAATGTTGGGCATGAACTTTTTAGTTTTCTAGATGCTTATATTGGGTATAATCAAATTAAAATGGACCTAGAAGACGAGGAAACAACTTTTTTTCATTACAGAAAAGGGGACTTACTGTGACAAGGTCATGCCCATTGGGTTGAAGAATGCCAAAGCTACATATCAACTGTTAACCAAAATATTCAAAGAATATCTAGGGAAGACAATAGAAATATACATCGACAAATGATGGTTAACTCAACATAAGCTGAAGATCATCTCAAGCATTTAAGGGAAACATTCACAATTCTTCGAAGATACAACATGAAATTAAACCCGAAAAGTGTACATTCAATGTTGCTTCAGGTAAGTTTTTAGGTTTTCTTATTTCTAACAGGGTGATCGAAGTCAATCTAACTCAAATCAAAGTCATTGAAGAAATTTTGGATGTGCTCACAAGCAAGAAAGAAGTGCAAAAATTAACACAAAGAATAGCTGTGTTGGAAAGATTTATATCCAAGTCTTCAGAGAGATGTTTCAAATTTTTCTCGTTGCTGGAAAAAGAAAATAACTTCGAATGGACAGTAGAATGCCAAAAAGCTCTGAAAGACTTGAAAAAGTACTTATCAAACACGCTATTATTTTCTAAGCCAAAAGACGGGGAAAGGTTATTTGTATACTTTGCTGTATTAGAAGTCTCGATAAGTGCAGTTTTGGTTCGAGAGGTGAAAGGTACGCAATCTCCCATCTATTATGTTAGCAAAGTGTTATTAGAAATAGAAACAAGATATCCTTATTTAGAAAAATTAGCCTTGGACTTAATAATGGCATTTAGAAAATTACGATTTTATTTACAGTGTCACCAATTTCTATCGTTACGATATTTTCATTACATAATACTTTATACAAGCATAAATAATCGGGGGGTTAGCAAAATGGGTAGTTGAACTTAGTGAATACGATATTATTCATCAACCACGTACTACCATAAAGTCTCAAGTTCTAGCATATTTCATAGTTGATTTCAACTCGAGCATATTACTCGAGGCTGAAATGGAAGAGCATATCGCTTCCGTGTCTAATATACGTGTCACGCCCTAACCTCGGGAGGCGTGACCGGCACTCAATCGAGTGAACCCAACTGAGCAAGCCTTTTGAACACTTTCTACCCAACTCACTATGATCACAAAAACCATGCTCCCATTTATTTAAACAGTAGGAAAGGTCGTACATATAACATTGCTAATTCATTTCTTATTACCACATTTAAACCATAGTTAAGTTCCCAAGATTTCATACAGATACAGTTAGAAGAACTAGAGTTTAGAAATTACAACACAGTTCATTGACCCGTCCATTACCCGTACATAACCCACACAAACATCTACGGAGCCTTTAAAGATACATAAGACAGTTATGATAACGCCGGCAACAAGGCCCCAGCTATACCTCAAAAGTGAAAATCCATAACAAAACACATACTGCATCACCCCTGGAAGAAAAGGGGCTCACCAAGACTGCTGAGAGGAGGATGCTCCGCTATCTACGATCGGCACTGCCCGCTATGGAACCACCTACATCAATTGAAAGATGTAGCGTCCCCGGCAAAAGGGATGTTAGTACCATGGAATAGTACTAGTATGTATAACTAAACACCATCTCATTAGAAAGAACTATCATACAAGAACAAGGAAATCACAAGGGACAATCAAAAGCATTAAACGAACACCACATCATCAAATAAAAGAATAATATAACTTTCACATAATTTCCATAGCTTTAGGTTGGGGCATTTAATACTGTTCATCATCATTCACAATACCACCGCTTTCTTGAGCGGAGTCCGATCACAACCCGATCGGCTAGTTTGCCTCATTTGAGACATGTACCTCAATCACAATCTCATTCTCACTTTTCGGAATTCAATATCAGCACAATACCACCATGTGTGCGACATGGCATCCGATCACGACCCGATCGGCTAAGCCGTCTTACCAAGATGTTGTTCCTTTTTTATTAATCGTCTCATTTAAATCTTTATTTCACATATATCAATTCATAGGCACTTAGGGCCACAATTATCACAACTCAAGCTCTTTTCCCCACATTTCACATCATTTCCACTTTCAACGTTAACCTTGCAATTCAAGATAATAGGCACATACAAGAGCAATTCAAGTTGTAAGCATAGAGAAGACTTCACATAGTTTTGGCATAACAATCTCTGTTTAAACTTGACTTGAAGTCTAGGCATTTCAACACATGGTTCACATTCTCCACACATCCTTAAATTACCAAGAATAGCATATTGAACATATTGAGACACACCTTTCACGTATATATTTGCAGCACCAATTCATATGAAACAACATTCAATACATCAATCAAATTTCGGTCTTAACAACATTTGCATGGAGACCAAAGGAGCTCAATTTCTAAGAAGAGGGCTTTTTAGCCATACATACCTCAATAGAGCTTTCCTTAAATTCTTACAAAATTCCGAAACTCTTAGCAACTTTGATCTATTTTATGAGAATTACAAGTTGAACCAAAAATTAGAGACATGATTAAGATTCTAGCCCATTTGAGTATATTATCAAGCACTAAGTGTGCATTGTGATTTTAGGACCCTTTTGCGAGAGATTTTTATCATCTTACACCCCAATTGCTATCTTTTTAACTCACAATCTCCCCATACCCTATTATCATTCACGCATGCAAGATAATTAATCCTTATACCCATGAACCCAATTGTTAATCACTTATTAATAGAAATTTCGAAATCATAGATTAGGGTACAAGTTCTTACCTCTTAGGATGAAGGCCTAGCAAATTTTACTTGAAAGTCTTCAACGATTTGGGCAAGGATTGTAGTGACTTGGTGAGAATTAGTTTCTCGCTATAGAACTCCTTCTCTCACTCTAATTGCAGTAAAATAGCATAAAAAAGGTCTAATGGGGTATTTTTAATGGGATGAGGTCGGGTTTTAAAAGTTAGAAAATAGGATCCCCGACACAATCTGCGGTCGCATAATTGACAAGCGGCCCGCAAAAGGGACCGCAAAATGGCCCTCAAAACTTGAACATTCTGCCCGGGTATGCGACAAGAATGCAGTCCGCATACCTATTCTGCGGTCGCATAATTCACCGCAGAACTGCCCCTCGCAAAATACCAAGGAGATTATGCGATGACTATGCGGCCCGCATATTGATTACGCGATCGCATAATTGGCCGCATAGTTGACTTCAATACTAACCAGCATACTACCTCACTCTGCGGCGACTATGCGGTCCACATAGCTATTATGCGACCGCATAACGGACTGTAGCAATGCCCTTTTCTGAAAAACATTATTCCTTAACTTTTTAATGCACAGATCAATCCAAAAGGTGCTCGCCGCGAAGAATTTTTACAAATTTCTAACACATATTCCTAACTTGGCACTGCAAGATATCGGGTTTTTGAGTAAAAATTTCACGGGGCCTTACAATACGGTCTTGGACCCTATACATAGATGGATCCTCTAATGTAAAAGGAGATAGATTGGGTATAGTATTAATTGCACCCTCAGGAGAAGATATTAGACAAGCAATTAAATATTATTCTATTACTCACAGCGAAGTCGAGTATGAAGCTATAATTGTAGCTTTGGAACTTGCCTGTCACGACCCCAAAATCACCGTTCGATTGTGGTGGCGCCTAACTGACTTTCTAGGCAAACCAAGCATAATAAAAGCAGAGTAGATAACAGAATAACGGAAATAGTACAAGTCTAAAACCAAATACCATAAATAAACTGCGTCAATACATAAAATAAACCATAACTAGTAATATAGAGTCATGGGCTCGGAAAGAAAGAGACACTACGTGAAAATAGAGAGAGAAGCTCTGGTGATTTAGGGCGATCTTGAGGCGACTAGAGAGAGAAACTCTATCCATGGCCGCACTGACCACTGGCCAACCTCTAATGGAGGTTGGTCAGTTGTCAAAGAACCCTAAACAGCTTCCCCAACCATCTAACAACCCTACTTCAATCCCAAACTATACAAAACTCCAGCCCCAAGCATTAAATTCCCCCATGCACGTAAACACTGTTAACCTAAAGCCCGTCGAGTATCTTCATGGAGAACCAATAGTGAGATGGAAGAAAACTGAGGTTAAACAATCTATATTGCAGCAAGGTTTACATCTAGCAGTTCTGGGCCAATTCTCCTATGGAAAACATGTGATACACGAGTTGAGGAAGGCTATACCAATCCAATGTGAATTAAAAGGCCCATGTTCAATAGGTTTGTTCGAGGATTCGCATGTTTTGATCATGCTGTCGTTAATGGAGGATTATATTCACTTGTTTTCTAAGCCAGCCTTTTATTTGAAGGTTCAAAGTGATTTATGGCAGATGAGATGCACTAAGTGGAGCCCATGGTGGAAACCTAACGAGGAAACACCCATTTGCAATTACGTGTATTTCGTTTCTAGATCTTCCTCCCAACTTTTTTGGTAAGGACTTTGTATTTTTATTAGCTAATGTAGTTTGAAGGCCACTTCATGTTGATTTGGCCACTCAAAATGGCACAAGACCTAGTTGTGCTAAGGTCAAAGTTGATGTGAATTTACTAGCAACATTGCCTCAAAGGATTAAGACCATTGAGGAGGAATAGGAAACTGGCCCTGAAGAATCAAAATGGGTGAAGATCAAGTATGACTATATGCATAAATACTGTAACACTTGCAAGAAACAAGGCCATAATGAGAGTGAGTGCTGGTTATTCATCCAGAGCTTCATAAAAAATTTAATGAAGAAGGTGATGATCAAGGCAAGGAGAAGAACATTATTGTGCAAAATGATGTTGTTGGAACTGTTGCAACTTCTAAGAAGGTCCTAAGAAGTGGAAAAGTACTGGGCAAGCCAGTGCCAAATGCTACAAGGAATGAATGGATGCAAAGGAGGAAGAATAAGTATCAAAGGGACAGTAGAGGTTATATAATTGATGAGGCTGGGAGTGGAGATGTTACGAATACTCAAGAGTTGAAGGAGAAGAAAGACAAGGAGTTAACTGGAAAAGATGATGATGTTGGGAAAGAAAAATCTAATGTTCCAATGCAAACTAGTAATATGTTTACCTTGTTAGAAGAAGGTGAGATTGATGTACAAAAACAAATAAAGAAGGAAGTTGTGGAAAAGGTGTTAAACAAAGAGAAGGCTGAGGCAAAGAAGGCGAATCCTACTTCTAGTGGGAAAGGTACTCCAAATAAGGTAGGAGTGCAAAATCCGGCAAATCAAATTCCTAGTCCTAGTGATGTTGGAATTGGGATCGAGGAGGCAAAAGAAAATGAATCCACAATTGAGTGGGTTCATAGGCGGTTTGGCACGAGTAAAGAGGAACTGAGAGAGATGAATGTTACCTTGAATCATTATTGCCATGAAATTTCATCGTAAATCTATGATGATTCAAAGGGGAATGAAGCTAACATTGAGGTCAGTTTTGATAATGTGTTATAGAATGATGAAGTTGAGTTTATGGAGGCTCAAAATACCACAAATATTAGTACCAGAAGCATGGAAGAAAGAGGCATCATTCTTGCTAAAGTAGCAGCAGCTGTAAGCCCAATAACTACAGTAAACCCTAGAAATTCTTAAACTAGGGTTGAAGATGAAGAAGGGGGATAACCAATCATTATATAATTCGATGATTGGATAAGGTAAAGGAACATATAAAGAAGCTTGTTACGCAACTAGATCAGCTGGAGAAGCTTCAGCTAGGAAGAGAACTAATGGAACACTAACTCCTATATAAACTGTTCAGATGTTTGATCAGTCTAGAAGTGTTCCGTAGGAAATTTCGGGGCAGGGAAAGGTTGATAAGGTTGATGTTAATGTTTTAAAGGATATAGTGATGTCAAATCAACAAACAGCTCAAATAAGGACTATTGATCTTAATGGAACAGTAAAAATTGGGAAACTGGCTACAGTGATTTCTAGGAACCCTAATTTAGGTGATGTGTATACCCTGCAGTTCAAAGCGATTGAGAAGGCTATGCATGCTAAGGAGCTCAATGCTGGGGTGTTGAAGGAAACTACAAATAGGGCTCATGATCAAATTGATTTGCATGGTAAGAAGGGAATTTCTAAAACTGCACATAACAATAATGCAATTCAAATTGCTGTACCTACAATAGATGATCCTGGACTGTTAGATGGGAAAACATTTAGTGCCACCAGTGGAATATTGGCAAAGGGAGTTCTTATTAACAACAGGGGTCAAAAGGATCTTGGAATGATTGCGAAAAACCATGAACCAAACATGTTAGCTCTTCAAGTGATAGATGATGACAAAGGAGATCAAGAAGATTTGGGTGAAGATTTTGAAGAAGAATCGATAGCTGCAAACTTTCAACAAGTAGCTAGAGCGGGAGACATCTCACCTAAGAGTTTGGACACAAAGAAATCAGCTGGCAAACCTAAAAGGAGGCAAAAGAAATACAACAAAGATAGTGTATCTTTAGGGGTGCAACCAAAGAGGAGTGTGATCTCTAATTCCAAATAATCTGATGGATAATGCTTTCATTAGGAATGTGAGGTCGATTAACAAAGAAAAAGCTTACAATAGGTTGCTTAACCTACATAGAAAGTAGAACTTTTATTTGATTAGATTGATGGAACCTTGGCAAGATATCAGCAAGGTGGAGGAGTATAGAAGGAAGCTGGGGATTCATTCTGCTTATGCTAGCATGAATGACAAGATATGGGATTTTGTTGATGAAGATATCGATGTTGACATTGTGATGGACATGGAACAACAAATGACATTAAAATTATTCCATAAAAAAATCTGAACAAGGAGTTATATGTGACATTAGTGTATGCCAAATGTGATTCTATAGAAAGAATTGATCTTTGGGACTCAATGTATCACTTAGCTTCAGATATGGAATCTCCTTACCTTGTTGGAGGAGATTTCAATGTGATTCTATTTGAGGGGGAGAAATATGAAGGCCTGCCCATTTACTTGAGTGAAGTAGAAGACTTTGCATATTGTGTGGACACATGTGCGTTGTATGACCTAGGATTTAAGGGGAGCTTGTATACGTGGTGAAATGGAAGGTCTGATATTGATTTCATATTCATGAGGCTTGACATATTCTCTGCAAATCAACAGTTCCTTGAACTATTCCCAGCACTTGAAGTTGAGCACTTGATTAAGTATGGTTCAGAGCATGCTCCTCTCCTATTATCTTGTAACATTGATACGGTACATGTGAAGAAACCCTTCAAATATATTAATTTCTTGGCCAAGCATGCGACATTTTTGAATGTGGTAAAGGAGAATTAGGTGACCGATGGTATGTGAAATCCATTTATCTTATCTCAAAACAAGCTGAAGAAGGTTAAGGCAGCACTAGCAGTGTGGAGTAAGGAGACCTTTGGACACATATTTAAGCAAATTGCATCACTGGAGGATGTTATTAAGGTTCACGAGGTGGAGTTTAAGTTGAATCCAACATCATAAAATAGAGCTATACTGCACAAGGTAGAAGCTGATCTTACAAGATACTATCACCTTGAGGAGGAATTTTGGAGGCAAAAGGCTGGTATCCAGTGGTTTAAAGATGGAGATAGAAACATAAAATTCTTCCATTCTCATGTCAGAGGCAAAAAGGAAAAGGCTTCAGGTCACTCGGATACTGGATGATAATGATAATTGGATAGATTCACAGGAAGGAATGGCTAAGGAGGCAGTTGATTTCTTCCAAGCCTAGTTCATAGAAGAAAGAGCTCTAGTAAACTTTGATATCATTCAGCATGTTCCTAAAATGATTAGTGATGAGCAAAATGAATGGTTGTGGGCAGAACCTACAATGGAGGAAGTCAAGATAGCAGTTTTTGGGTTAAATAGTGATAGTGCCAGTGGTCTAGATGGATTCACTGGCCAATTTTATCAGGCAAGTTGGGAGATAATATGTGAAGATGTGCTCAATATGGTCAAGGATTTCTATTGTGGTGCTGAACTTCCAAAGTTCATCACCCACACAAATCTTGTATTGCTTCCCAAGAAGAAGAATGTAGCTACTTTTTCTAACATGAGGCCAATGAGTTTGAGCAATTTTTCCAATAAAATCATATCTAGATTTGTTCATGAGAGGTTAGTAGACCTACTGCCTTCTTTAATCTCTCATAATCAGGTAGGTTTTGTCAAAGAAAGGAGCATATTGGAGAATATCTTATTAACTCAAGAGATCATAACTGACATTAGATTGAGAGGGAAGCCATCTAATGTGGTAATTGAATTGGACATGGCGAAGTCTTATGATTGAGTCTCATGGTTGTTTTTGGCAAGAGTGCTGAGACAAATGGGGTTTGGAGAGGTGTTCATTGACATGATCTCTAGATTAGTGTCCAACAATTGGTACTCAATTCTCTTGAATGGGCAGGCCAATGGCTTCTTCAAATCTTCAAGGGGATTTAAGCAAGGAGATCCTCTTTCTCCTACATTGTTCATTCTAGCAGCTGAAGTGCTTGGGAGAGCCTTGGATGCCTTGTTTGACAATCCCGATTTCATAGGATTTGGTATGCCAAAGTGGAGTCAAAACATCAACTACTTATCCTATGCATATGACATAATTATTTTATGTTCTTCTCACTATGGGGTAGTACAACTTATCATGAATGTATTGGAGGAATATGAGGCAGCTTCAGGTCAGAAGATCAACAAGGAAAAATCTTCCTTTTATATGCATGAAGGTATACCTGCAGATGAAGCTAACAAGTTCATTTGATTACTGAGTTTCAAAGACATCCCTTTCCATTCACATATTTGGGGTGCCCTATATTTTATAGCAGGAGGCAGAAAGATTTCTACAAGGGAATCATCTTCAAAGTATAAGAGAGGTTATAATCATGGAAGGGTAAGCTACTATCAATTGGTGGTAGGGCAGTCTTGATTGCACATGTGCTTGAGAGCATGCCACTTCATCTTTTGTCAGCTGTGAACCCACCAGCATATGTGATCAATTAGTTACACAAGATGTTTACTAGGTTTTACTGGAGCAATTTAGGCAATGGAAAGGCTAGCATTGGGCTTCATGGGATAATTTATGTCTGCCTAAAAGTGAGGGAGGTCTTGGCTTCAGATCCTTATATGATGTGTGAGGTCTTGGCTTCAGATCCTTATATGATGTGTCTAAGGCATTTTTTGCCAAGCTTTGGTGGAACTATAAAACAAAATACACATTATGGTCTATATTTATGAGAAACAAATACTGCAAAAAGATTTATGAGGTGCTAGTTCCCTGGAGAAATGGATCTCATGTGTGGAGGAAAATGCTACAAATGAGATGAGGTGGAGCATTAATTGTGGTGGCAACTGATGAATGGAAGCTCCTACTTCTGGTATGATAATTGGACTGGACTTGGAGCTCTTTACCATGCTTCAGGTCCAGATCATTGATGTGATGAATCTATAAAGCATGTAGAAGATGTAGTGGAGAATGGGACATGGAATGAAGTGTATTGATAGAGCTACTGCTTGAGGAGTTAACTGACCATGTCCTAGAGAAAATCACACCACCTTCAGACCACTCAATGAATGATAAGCCTTTGTTGAATCTAGAAACAAATGGCCAATTTACTGTGAAGTCTGCTTGGCAATACATAAGGAAGAAAAGAGAGGAGAGTAAGCTATACAGGTTCTTTTGGGTTAAGGGACTACCTTTTCAAAATTAACTTCTTTATGTGGAGGCTATGGAAAGCAGAACTGCTTTTTGATGATTGGTTCTTAAGGCTGGGGTACTGCAGAACTTCAAGATGTTGGTGTTTTAGGAATCCTAATGAAGAAACACTACCTTGTATCTTCTTGACATCTCTAGCTGCCAGGTCCGTGTGGAATTACTTTGGTGCACTTGCAGGGATCAAAACACAAGGGAAGCAACTAGTACAATTGATAAATGAATGGTGGAACAAATCTGGAATACAAGTTGGAAGGTAGTATACCAAGCAATGCCAAGCTTGATATTCTGGCACTTGAGGAAGAAAAGGAATTCTAGAATGCATGGGAAAATGTATCTATTAATAGGTTGATTTTTCAAATATCAACCTCCATACAAATGCTACTGAAAGTGAGGAGACCAGGCATCAAGGGTACTACAGGAAACTGGCCAGACCTACATGAGAAGTTAGCACATCATGTTCCTAAACTGAGGTATACTAAGGTATTGTGGCAATTACGTCCTGTGGGTTGGATAAAATGCAATACTGATGGGGCTTGTAGAGGAGACAATGAAGGAGATTCATATGGTTTTTATATAAGGGATGGAATAGAAGATCTCATCTATGCCCAGGCAGATGCAGTAGAGGATGCAACAAATAATATAGCTGAGGCACATGCTATTCTGGAGGCTCTGAGGTACATTACTCGAATGCAATTTCCTCCATGCGTAATTGAAATTGATTCCTTACTTATGAAGAATCTGCTGGATGAAACTTGGGAACCACCTTGGAGCATAGCCAATCAGGTTGATGAAATTAAAATATTACTGTCTGGGGGTGTATTTCAGTTAGTCCATGTACTGAGGGAAGGCAACAAGTTAGCTGATCATCTAGCTAACTTGACCTTGGAACAACAACATATACAACATGTGCATTCATTTTTGGAACTAGACATACAAGGGAGGAGGATACTGATTATTGACAAACATCAAATACCCTATTTGAGGGTAAGAGTTGCCAAGTCAAATGCTAATTGATGAAGGAGCTAGATGATATGGAGAGTGAGGGTGAGATCATACTAGTGAAGAGGAGGAGAAAGTATCATGGAGAAATGATGCAAGCAATAGGGGATGGAGATCACATGACCCTTCCAACTCAATTCCTTAGGGAGGAGAGAAAGAATGATTTTTTCTCTAACATGTTTGTTAATTTTATAGGTACTTTGGAGGGGGTTTGGCTCTATGTTTTGGCCAAACCTATCAGGGTGGTATTAGTATCTTTGATACTCAACCCCTATAGGTGTAACCACTATATAGGTTAGCCTAAATATTCTCTCAAAAAATGCAATGACAAGGTTGTTCACAAGCTTATGCTACATGATCCACATCCATGTCCAGTGTGGAGGAAACGGGAAAAGTTACACTATGGAATGCAAATCCCTTTGCATGTACTACTTTCTGAGGATCACACACGGTAAGAATTACATAGTTCATCAAGCTACAAGGGCCATTTTTATGCGCATAAATACTCTACTGCCCAGATTAGGTATGGTTGCCCATGGGATTTTACAGCTTTGGGCGGGCTATTTCAGTGAGAATCGTAGGAGCTCCCATGCACATAATTCATCTACTACACATAAGGAACTTATATATAATAGGTTTGTTACCAGATTGTCCTGGTATGATCTCGTATTTAGGAGACAAAGCCGCAACAAAGTCCCTACTGCCTTGAACTGGACATGTATCCTAGAATGCATTGCGTGCAAATTTGGTAAGAAGAAGTTATTGTCAAGCTTAAATACCAGTTATAGACATCACATGAAGTCTCCAGATGACCAAGACATCAAGTGCAACTGCACAGTTTCAAAAGAAAATAAAGCCGGCCTTTCAAAGAAGTGTTGCAAGTTGAAATCAATTAGATTGCTTCAAGGTTTATAGTTATTAATTCCTTTTGTACTATCAAAGGATTGTTTTATACAAGACTTTGATAATAGGTTTCATGTGCTTTCATTTTTTACGCACTTAAATTTTGTGAGACCTCCAGACACATATTGTTTTATTTTTGATTATCCTAATAAAAAACACCACTAAGCGACCAGCCTAGTGGTATATTAGCAAAAAAAGAGTCATGAGCTCTAAATAGAAGTACAAGTATGAATATATAAAATGAAAATAATGTCTGAATAATAACACCAGCAGCTGAAATAGAAAGACGCCAAAGACCGCGGTCAAAATACAGCTCTACCTAATTTCTCGGCAACTCACAGCAACAATCACATCAACTTTCGGCTCGGACCAACACCCGGATCTGCATAATTAACTGCAGAGCGTAGTATGAGTAGAACCAACCCCATGTACTCAGCAAGTATCATAAATAATCTCGGCGAGGTAATAGAGGCAAGAATTATCAATGATATTGGCTAATATCCAGCTCAGTTCATAAATTTCACAAGTATACAACAATAATATCATCAAATCATAAAATACAGATAAATTCACCTTGGTGCACAAGAGATAATGTGCCAAGCTCTATATCACTTAACAATGCAACATATAGAGAAGATATGCATCTATTATCAAGTCACGGTGCACAGGTAGACATATAAAGAAGATATGTATCGTGCTCTCACTAATCAGACCAAACAAAATTTAGAGAAGATATGCATCATAAGGCATATACACATTCCTGATCTAGCATATGGAGAAGATATGCGAATAAAACATGTATACATCTATGAAAATTGCAGATAGAGAAAAGATGCAATAACCAAACCAAACATTGATAAGATTTTCCTTATACCACGTGTACACCATCAAGAGAGAAACATGGGAGGTGATTCTATGGGGGTGGATCTTTATCCATATGCTACTATGATGAGCCAGTCGGTCATTTTGAGTATTGTAGCCCTGTTTCCTCAATTATTGCTTATTCTGTGTTTGTTTGTTGTTATGTGACTCACCGGGGGTGGCTAGTTTGGTTTTAGAGATGTTTCAGAATTAATTGGGATACTTAGTCCCAAGGTTGGAAGCCTAAATTGAAAGAGTTGACCGGATGTTGACTTATGTGTAAATGACTCCAAAATGGAGTTTTGATGGTTCTGATAGCTCTGTATGGTGATTTTGGATTTAGGAGTGTGTCCGGATATCTCTTTGGAGGTCTGTAGATGATTTTGTCTTGAATTGGCGAAAGTTGGAAAAGTTGAAGGTTGGGGAGTTGAGAGGTTTGACCGAGAGTTGACTTTGTTGTTATTGGGCTAAGATTTTAGTTCTGGAAGTTAAGAGGTCTATTGTTCATTAACGAGTTGTGTGCAAAATTTGAGGTCAATCGAAGATGGTTTGATAGGGTTCGACATCGATTGTAGAAATTGGAGATCCATTAGTTTCATTAGGCTTGAATTGGGGTGCGATTCATGTTTTTGATGTTGTTTGACGTGATTTGAGGCCTCAACTAAGTTTGCATCATATTTTTAGACTTGTTGGTAGGTTCGGATGTGGTTGGACTCGGGTGTGATTCGGATATAATCGGATTAAGGTTTGGACTTGAGGAAAATGCTAAAGAATTTCATTTCTAATGCGATCGTACCTGTGAAGAATTGCTCGCAGGTGCGCGATCACAGAAGCGAGAATGGGGTCGCAAGAGCAGTCCTGTGTGTGTGTTGGTAGTGGTCCCTAGTGCGAGGAATCTTCCGCATGTGCCAGGCTGCAAATGCGATAAGTCTCCGCAGATGTGGATTTTGATAGGTGGGGCAGGACTCGCAGAAGCAGATTAGAATCTGCAGGTGCGAATATTGGGATGCAGGTGCGGCTGGTCGGGCTCTTAAGTGATTTCCACAGAAGCGGAGCCGCATGTGCGGCTGGTAAGTCTGCATGAGTGAGAAGGCTGGGCAGGTATTTAAAATCGAGGGTTTGAATCTTCTTCACATTTTGAGATTTTTGGGGTGCAGACTTAAGCAATTTTTGAAGAGGTTTTCACCTAGATTGAAGAGGTAAGTGAATTTTGTTCAGTTTTATCCGTTTACTTTTAATACCCACTCATTATTTTACCTAATTAGAATGAATCTAAGTTGGAATTTAGGGAGTTTTGACCCATGTATTGGAGAGTAAGATTTGAGGGACTGAAGGTCGATTCGTGGTCGGCATTGGATTATTTTAGTATGGTTGGACTCGTTATTGAACGGGCATTCAGATTTTATAAATTTTGTTGGATTTCGAGACGTGGGCTTCGGGTTGACTTTTTGGGTTGCCTTTTTGACTTTTGTTAAAGAACTTAGCTTTGTCGAATGGGATTGATTCCTATAGCTTGGATTGATCGTATTAAGTTACTTGTGGCTAGATTCAAGTCGTTCGGAGGCTGATTCGTGAGGCAAGGGCTTGTAAATTGGTATTGAGAGTATGTATTGCTGGACTACGTATTATGTGGTCGGTGTTGAGGTAGCGCACATGTTAGGTGACAGGCGTGTGGGCGTGTACCATAGTAATCGTGACCCGGTTGATATTGTGGAATTGTGTAGTTACCCAATCTTGTTGTTATTCAGGTAATCACCATGTGTTAGAGAAATTGAGTTGTGATCCATGTTAGAAATCATATTTAGGCTATATGCTCGCACAATTGGGACCCACAATGGTCTTTTCTGTTATTGAGTTATTTGCTTAAATTGCAGTTATGTACTCAGTCGAATTCATAATTTGCATATCATATCTCAATCTCTCTTATCATTTATTGTTACATCATGTATCATTGTTTGGGCTGATTGGCATGAGATTTTTAAGCCCGAGAGACTAGAGAGATTGATGACTGAGGGAGGCCGAGGGCCTGATTGTGAGTGATATTTATGGGATCGGGATGCACGTCGTAGCATGTCATGTTGGCTTATTTTAGCGCTTGGGAAAGATCCACACCTCCGGATTCTGACATACCAGCACTGAGCTTAGGTATCAGTGAGTGTTGGGTGCGAGTACCAAGTACGAGTGCTGAGTGATTGAGAGTATTGAGTGATTGGGAGTGCCGAGTGATTGAGCGTGCTGAGTGAGGTTGAATAATCTGAGAGCATGAGTATATGAGTTTATTACCGTGTTGAATCACAAGTGACATATATATTTGACATGGAAACATAGAGATGTAATATTCCTCATATTAGCTATTCTGGGCGTATTTTACTAGTATTGAGTCTCAACTGTTGATCTTGAAAGCATGTCTACTTTTCTTTACGGTGTACAACTGATTATGGGATTTTTCTCCGAGTTATTATTGTCATGTTCCTGTCACATTTGTACTGTTATTATCTGGATTTGGACTGTACCCATTGGGTCGGTTGTAGTCATACTACATTCTGCACTTTGTATGTAGATCCACGTACATCTGGACGCGGTGGTTGCTAGACTTGGAGCATTACCTGCTTGGAGACTTTTGAGGTAGCTCCTTTGGCGTCCGCAGACCTCGGCTCTCCTCACTTTTCTATATATTCAGACAGTTATATTAGAAGTCTCGACTGTATTGTCATTAAGTTGCTCATGTACTCAGTGACACTTAGATTTTTGAAATTTTGTGCTTGAGTCGCAGTATTTCTTATTGGTTCTTTATGAGATTTTCACTATTAAACCTTTCTCATCTTGTTTCAACTTAAAATGCATAGTTGTTTTGTGATTGTCGGCTTGCCTAGTACCGTGATAGGTGCCATCACGAAATATTGAGATTTGGATCGTGACAAGTTGGTATCAGAGCCTAGGTTATGTAGGTCTCATGAGTCATGAGCAGATTTAGTAGAGTCTTGCGGATCGTTCGTGACATCTGTACTTATCTTCGAGAGGCTACCTAACCACTAGGAAAAACTTCACTTTCTTGTATTCTTGTCGTGCGAATTTGTTGATTCCAGAAACTAAACTTCTACTATTATATTCTCTCATAGATGGTGAGGACACATGCCACTAAATCAAGTGGACGGCCACCAGTACCACGAGCTAGGGCCGTGAGATGCCGGGGCTGTAGTAGAGGCCGAGGTGCAACTCGTACAGCAGCTAGAGCAACACCCGTAGAGCTACCAATTGCTCCAACTCAGGAGCAGATACCAGATGTGGTTTAGCCCGTGGGACCAGCTCAGGCACCAGCTACGCCCATTGTGGTTCCAGGCCTTCAAGAGGCTTTGGCCCAGATATTGACTGTGTTCACTAGCCTTGCACAGGCGATTTTAGTTCAGGCCGCACCAGCCACTTCTTAGGCCAGGGGAGGTGCTCAGACTCCTATCACCCGTACTCCAGAGCAGGTGGTTCAGGGACATTGATTTTGGTACTGACTTGGTGCCGGTCATTCAACCCATTTCTATTCCTCCGTACATATGGCACCAGCAGAGTTGAAGGAATTGAAATAGCAACTTCAGGAGATTCTTGGTAAAGGGTTCATTAGGCCTAGTGTGTCACCTTGGGGTGCACCGATTTTGTTTATGAAGAAGAAAGATGGTACTATGCGGATGTGTATCGACTACAGGCAGTTGAACAAAGTTACAATTAAGAACATATATCCTTTGCCACAAATTGATGACTTATTTGACCATGTTCAGAGAGCTAGATTGTTCTCTAAGATTCATTTGAGGTCGGGGTATCACCAATTGAAGATTAGGGACTATGGTATTCTAAAGATGGTATTCAGGACCCGCTATGGTCACTATGAGTTCCTTGTGATGTCTTTTGGGCTGACAAATGCCCTAGCAACATTCATGCATATGATGAATAGTGTGTTCCAGCCATATCTTGAGTCATTTGTCAGAGTATTTATTAATGATATTCCGGTGATCTCACATAGCCGGGAGGAGCATGTCCAGTATATGAGGATTGTACTATTGACGCTGACGGAGGAGAAGCTTTATGCCATGTTCTCCAAGTGTGAGATTTGGCTAAGTTCAGTGGCATTCTTGGGGCACGTGTTGTCTAGTGAGGGGATCGAGGTGGATCCGAAGAAGATTAAGGTGCTTTAGAGTAGGCCCTGATCATCTTCAGCTACTGATATACGAAATTTTCTCGGCTTGGACGGATATTATCGTCGCTTAGTGGAGGGTTTCTCGTCCATTACAGCACCTTTGACCAGGTTGACCCAGAAGGGTGCTCCATTCAGGTAGTCGAATGAGTGTGAGGAGAGATTTTAGAAGCCCAAGACTGCCTTGACCACAACTCCAGTTCTAGTTTTACCTTCAACATCGGGGTCTTATACAGTGTAATGTGATGCTTCTCGGATTGGTATTGAGTCTGTCTTGATGCAGGAGGGTAGATTGATTGCTAATTCTTCACGCCAGTTGAAGCCTCATGAGAAGAACTACACCATTCATGATTTAGAGTTGGCAGCCATCGTTCATACATTGATGATTTGGAGGCATTAAATCTACGACTTGTCTTATGAGGTATTTACAGATCACCGGAGTCTTCAGCACTTATTCATGCAAAAGGATCTAAATTTGAGATAGCGGAGATGGTTGGAGCTGTTAAAGGACTATGATATTACCATTTTGTATCATCATGGGAAGGCCAATGTGGTGGCCGATGCCTTGAGTAGAAAGGCGGTGAGTATGGGTATCCTTGAATACATTCCTGTTGGTCAGAGACCGCTTGCGTCAGATGTTCAGGCCTTGGTGTTCGTGAGGTTGGATATTTCGAAGCCTAGTCGGGTTCTAGCTTATTTGGTTTCTCGGTTTTCCTTATATGATCACATCAGATAGCGTCAGTATGACGACCACCATTTGCTTGTCATTATAGACATAGTTCAGCACGGTAATGCCAAGGAGTTTTTTATTGGGAATGATGGGGTGTTGCATATGCAGGGTTGGATTGGTGTGCCCAATGTGGATGGGCTACGTGAGTTGTTTCTTGAGAAGGCCCGCAGTTCACGGTATTCCATTCATCTAGGTTCCGCAAAGATGTATTAGGACTTGAGGAACCACTATTGCTGGAGGAGAATGAAGAAATACATAGTGGAGTTTGTAGCTTAGTTCTTAAATTGTCAGTAGGTTAAGTACGAGCATCAACGGCCGGGCGGTTTGCTTCAGAGGCTTGAGATTCCTGAGTGGAAATGGGAGCGTGTCACCATAAACTTCGTAGTTGGGCTCCCACTGACTTTGAAGAAGTGTGATGCTATTTGGGTGATTGTGGACCGCCATACTAAGTCCGCACATTTCATTCCAGTTGGGACTACCTATTCTTCGGAGTGGTTGGATGAGATCTATGTTAGTGAGATTTCACAGTGTGCCGGTGTCCATTATATCAGATCGGGGCACGTAGTTCACATTGCAGTTTTGGAGAGCAGTGGAAAGAGAGTTAGGCACGGGGGTTGAGTTGAGTACAACATTCCACCATCACACGGACGGACA
The DNA here is from genome assembly GCF_001879085.1 of Nicotiana attenuata. Classification (NCBI taxonomy): domain Eukaryota; kingdom Viridiplantae; phylum Streptophyta; class Magnoliopsida; order Solanales; family Solanaceae; genus Nicotiana; species Nicotiana attenuata. The sequence continues at coordinate 47,049,934 of NC_031993.1, forward strand.
GTCCGAGTGCACCATTCAGATATTGAAGGATATCATACACGCTTGTGTCATGTATTTCAGGGGTTCTTGGGATCAATTTTTGCCGCTTGCAGAGTTTGCCTACAACAACAACTACCAATCGAGTATTAGCTTCGTATGAGGCCTTCTATGGGAAGCGGTGTCGGTCTCCGATTGGTTGTTGTGATTCGGGTGAGGCTAGGCTATTGTGTACTGACTTGGTTCAGGATGCTTTAGAAAAGGTTAAGTCAATTCGGGACCGGTTTCGCACGACACAGTCTAGACAAAAGAGATACGCCGATCGCAAAGGTCATGATGTTTCCTACATGGTGGGGGAGATGGTATAGCTCAGAGTTTCGCCCATGAAGGGTGTTATAAGGTTTGGAAAGAAGGGCAAGTTTATCCCTCGGTATATTGGCTCTTTTGAGGTGCTTGAGAGGATTGGAGAGGTGGCTTACAAGCTTGCATTACCACTTGGTCTATCGAGCGTTCATCCAGTGTTTCATGTTTTCATGCTCCAGAAGTATTTTCGTGATCCGTCTCATATTTTAGACTTCAGCACAGTTCAATTAGATGGGGATTTGACTTATGATATGGAGCCGGTGGCCATTTTGGATCGGCCGGTTCGAAAGTTGATGTAAAAGAATATAACTTCAGTGAAAGCACATTGGAGAGGTCAGCCAGTCGAAGAGGCTACTTGGGAGAACGAGCGAGAGATGCGGAGCAGATATCCACACCTATTGGAGACTCCAGGTATGATTTTAGACCCGTTCGAGGTCAAACGTTTGTTTAAGAGTGGGAGAATATGACGACCCGGCCGATCATTTTGACTATTGTGGCCCTGTTCCCCATTTATTGCTTATTTTGTGTTCGTTTGTTGCTATGTGACTTTCTGAGCGTGGTTGGTTTGGTTCCTGGGATATTTCGGAATGAATTGGGACACTTAGACCCAAGGTTGGAAGCCTAAATTGAAAGAGTTGACCGGATGTTGACTTATGTGTAAATGACTCTAGAATTGAGTTTTGATTGTTCCGATAGGTCTGTATGATGATGTTGGACTTAGGAGTGTGTTCGGATATTGATTTGGAGGTCCGTAGATGATTTTGGCTTGAATTGGTGAAAGTTGGAGAATTTGAAGTTTGGCAAGTTGAGTGGTTTGACCGAGAGTGACTTTGTTTTTATTGGTCTCGGGTTTTGGTTTTCGAAGTTGGAATAGGTCCGTTGTGTCCTTTATGACTTGTGTGCAAATTTTGAGGTCAATCGGAGTTGGTTTGATAGGTTTCGACATCGATTGTAGAAGTTGGACATCCATTAGTTTCATTAGGCTTCATTTGTGGTGCGATTCGTATTTTTTGATGTTGTTTGATGTAATTTGAGGCCTCGACTAAGTTTGTATCGTGTTTTAGGAATTGTTGGTAGGTTTGGATATGGGTGGGGGTGGGGTGGGGGGGAGGGCGTGATTCAGATGTAATCGGATTAAGGTTTGGACTTGAGGAAAATGCAAAAGAGTTTCAGGTCTGGTGCGATCGCACAGCGAAGAAATGGTCACAGGTGCGCGACCGCATAAGCGATCGTGCGTGTGTTGGAAGTTTTCGCAGGTGCGAGGATTCTTTCCTGAGATGCGGATTTTGATAGGTGGGGCTGGAATCGCAGATGAGGATTGGAATCCGCAGGCGCAGATGTACAGGAGCGAAGCATGGACTGTAGAAGCGGTCTCGTAGGTGTGAATATTGGGCCGCAACTGCGGCTGGTCAGGTTCTTTAGTGATTTCAACAGAAGCGGACTTTCTTGCGCAGAAGCGAAGCCGCAGGTGCGGCTGGAGAGTCGGCAGGAGCGAAAAGGCTGGGCAGATATTTGAAATCGAGGGTTTGAGTTGTCTTTTCATTTTGAGAGTTTTGGGGTGCGGACTTAAGCGATTTGTTAAGAGGTTTTCACCTAGATTGAAGATGTAAGTGAATTTTGATCACTTTTATCTATGTATTTTGAATACCCGTTGATTATTTCACCTAATTAGCATGAATCTAAGTTGGAATTTTGGAATTTTTGACCCATGTATTGGAGAGTAAGATTTGAGGGATTGAGGGTCAATTCGTGGTCAAAATTGAGTGATTTTGGTATGGTTGTACTCTTATTGAATGGGTGTTCAGATTTTGTACAATTTTTGTTGGATTCCGAGACGTGGGCCCGAGGTTGAATTTTTGGATTGACTTTTTGACCTTTTTATCAATGAACTTGGCTTTATGGAATATAATTGATTCATATAGCTTCTATTGATCGTATTTAGTTGTTTATGGCTAGATTCGAGTTGTTCGGAGGCCGACTCGCGTGGCACAGACTTGTTAGAGTAGAGGTTGTGCGGTTCGAGGTAAGTGACACTTCTAAACATGGTACTGAGGGTATAAATCCCCAAACTACGTGTTATGTGGTTGGTGTTGAGGTGACGCACATGCTAGGTGATGGGCATGTGGGTGTGCACCATAGTAATTGTGAACTGGTTGATTCCGTGGAATTGTGTAGTTACCCAATGTTGTTGTTATTTATGTAATCACCACGTGTTAGAGAAATTGAGTTGTGATCCACGATAGAAATCATGTTTAGGCTATATACTGGCACTGTTGGGACCCATATTGGTTGTTTCTGCAGTTATGTACTCAGCCGCATCCGTCATTTCCATATCATATCTCAGACTTTGTTATTATTTACTGTTACATCATGTATCATTGTTTGGGCTGATTAGCATGAGATTTGTAATCCCGAGAGACTGGAGATAATGATGACTGAGTGAGACCGAGGTCCTAATTGTAAGTGATGTTTATGGGATCGGGCTGCACGCCGCAGCATGCCATGTTGGCTTATATTAGCGCTTGGGCAGGATCCGCCCTTCTGGAGTCTGACATGCCAGCAGTGAGCGCAGGTACAGCTGAGTGCTGAGTGCGAGTGTCGAGTGTCGAGTGCAAGTGTTGAGTGATTGGGAGTGCTGAGTGATTGAGCGTGCTGAGTGAGGTTGAATACCCTGAGAGCATGAGTATATGAGTCTATTACTTTGTTGCATCACAGATGACATGCATATTTGACATGGAAACATAGAGATGTGATATTCCTTATGTAAGCTATTGGCATATTTTACCAGTATTGAGTCTCACCTGTTAAACTTGAAAGCATGTCCACTTTTCTGTACTGTGCACAACTGATTGTGGGATTTTCCTTTAAGTTATTACTGTCATGTTCCTGCCATATTTGTACTGTTATTATCTGGATTTGGATTGTAACTATATGAGTTCACTGCTTTCAGCCCAAGTTTAGTCCTGTTACTTATAGAGTACATTAGGTTGGTTGTACCCATACTACGCTCTGCACTTCGTGTGCAGATTCAGGTACATCTGGACCCGGTGGTTGCTAGACTTGGAGCATTACCTTCTTGGAGACTTTTAAGGTAGCTGTTTTAGCATCTGCAGACCTCGGCTCTCCTTCATTTCAGTTTATTTAGCACTGTTCTATATGTTCAGACATTTGTATTAGAAGTCTTGACTGTGTTGTCAATTAGTATCTCATGTGCTCAGTGATTCCCGAATTTTAGGAATTTTGTACTTGAGTCGCATTACTTCTTATCGGTTCTTTATGAGATTTTCACTGTTAAACTTATTTTATCTTGTTTCTACTTAAATTGCGTAGTTATTTTGGTGATTGTCGGCTTGCCTAGTACCGTGATAGTTGCCATCACGACATGTTGAGATTTGGGTCGTGACAACTACATGGACAAATCATGTGCTATATATAACAATAGCACGTACCACTCACATGTTATCATAACTTAGATCCGCACGGACCGCTCACGTGCTATCAGCCCAGTCTATGTCACATAGAATGTATATACAAGAATACATGTACATGAACAATGGATATCAAGTTACATACTCATGGACTGATATTAGTGACATGCTAAGGTGTAGCATGTGCAAAGCTTACTACCATAATTTAAATTAGGCAATAACGCCACAAAAATAGTAATTAACATATTTGAATAGGAGATCAACCAACAAATAACATCTAACATGATTCAATTAGCTCACACATGGGGTACAACATAAGAAGCATGATACCATAAAGTTTAACAATCAATTCAAGGCATATCATAGCCTAATCACTACCCCGAGCATGGATAATACCATTGTGCACGCACATGGGCTCAACCCGTCACATGTGCGCAACCCATAGTGCGTAGCCAACACTAATAACTCTGACAACTAGTGCCTCAACCAAGTTTAGGTAAGATACTTATCTCAAACAAGCAAATCAATACTCTAGAAATCCCTTCCCGCGTGAATCGACCTCTGAACGACTCAAATCTAGCTAAAAATAACTTAATAACGTCAATAAAGGCCATAGGAAACAACCACAGACAATAAAGCTTTGATCTTGATACAAATACAAGTCAACCAGCAATTCAACCAAGGCCCGCACCCTGAAACGCGATAAAACTCACAACTGCCGAACACCCATTCGAATACAAGTCCAACCATACAAGTTTCATCTGATTCTGACTCCGAATAGGGGTTCAAATCCTCTTATTTAATTTTAGAAATTTTTTGCCAAAACCCCAAATTTTCTCACTTAGATTCACTAATCAAACGCTAAAATTACTGTTAGAATTGTGAATAATAATCAAATTCGACTAAAAAGTACTTACCCAAATCCAAGTCGTGAAAATCCCCTCAAATATCGCGCAAATCCAAGCTCCCAATCTCAAAATATGATAAAAATTGTAAAAGTACTGAAATTCATCTCTTAAAAGGTATGTCCAAGTGTTTCCTTCACAAACGCGGCACGTACCTCGCATTCACAAAGCACAAAAGATGACTTCCTCTAGAAATGCCTTTGCGTTCGCGGACACCACCTCGCGAACACGATGAAGAACCCACATAACACTGTGTGAACGCGACCAGGTCCCCGAGAACGCGTAGGCCAACCCCCCAGCTCCAAGCTGCTTCGTGAATGCGGTACCTAACTGCGAACGTGATGAAGGGTGACTTCCTAGCTCACACTTACTCTCTGGGAATGCGACTGCCTTGTCCTGAACGCTATGCTGAATCAAACACCAGCAAAATCTGCACTTTCCAAAATGCTCCGGGTGGGCCGAAACCCACCCTCGACCCTCCCCCTCTGAGACCCCATTCAATCACACGAACTAGTCCATAACCAATATTAGGATCTAACCAAGGCCTTCAAACACATGCGGTAACACCTCAACAATGAATCAAATGCCAAAATGCAAATAGGACTTCTCTTAAGTTCAAGAACATTCAAACTTCGAACATAGCGTCCGATTCAAGCTTAAACGATCCAGAATGAACCCAAATTTTGCGCACAAGTCCCAAATAAGAAAAAGGAACCTATTCCAACTTCCGAGACCAAAATCTAAATCCGATAACATCAAAATGAACCCCTAGATAAACCTATGAACCTTCCAAACCTTCAAATTACCAACATTCGCCAAGTAGAACCAAATCAAAATAGGAACCTCTAAATCCAAATCTGGACATACACCTAAGTCCAAATCACCATATGAACCTATTGAAACCATCAAAACATCATTTTGGGGTCATCTACACAAAAGTCAAACCTTAATCAACTCGTACAACTTAAGCCTCAAACCATAGAACTAAATATTCCAATTCACTCCAAAACCTCCCCGAACCGAAGCCAACCATCTTTGCAAGTCACAGAGCACTAAATGCGCATACAAGGGGAATCAAACATGGGAACAAGACTAAAATACACAGAACGACCGGCTGAGTCATTGCATTCTCCCCATCTTAAAGAGATATTCATCCTCTAAAAAGTTTAGAGTCATACCTAAAATGCCGAAAGTGTAAGGATATCATACCCGGTCTCTGAAGTTGCCTCCTCGACCGGCTGACTCCTCCACTAAACCTTCATCGATGCAATATCTTTGACTTCAGCTTGCGAACATGCCTATACAAAATGGATAATGGCTCCTCATCACAAATCAAATCCTTGTCCAACTACACCGAGCTGAAATCTAACACATGTGATAGATCCTCATAGTACTTCCAAAGCATGGAAATATGAAACATCGAATGGACTCCCGATATGCTGGGTGGAAGTGCAAGTCCATAAGCCACCTCACCAACCCTCTCCAAGACCTCAAATGGACCAATATACTGAGGATCAACTTTCTCTTCTTCCAAAACGTCATCACACCCTTAATGGGCAACACATTGAGTAGAACCCTCTCGCCGACCTTGAATGCCACATCACGAGCCTTCCTATCAGCATAAATCTTTTGCCTGGATTGCACTGTACGAAGCCGCTCTTGAATCAATTTCACCTTCTCTAAAGCATCACTAAGTAAATTAAATCTAAACAACCTAGGCTCCCTAGGCTAAAACAAATCAACTAGTGAAGAACATTGCCTACCATATAAGGCCTCATAAGGAGCCATTTGGATACTCTACTGATAGTTGTTGTTGTAGGAAAACTCTGCTAATGGCAGAAACCGATCCCACTGGCCTCCGAAATCAATGAAACAAGCTCACAACATGTCCTTCAAGATCTGAATAGTATGCTCGGACTGCCCGTTCATTTGGGGATGGAATGTCGTACTCAGCTCAACCTGTCTGCCCAACTCACGTTGCACTGCTTTCCAAAAATGGAATATAAACTGTGCCTCGATTCGAGATAATAAACACAGGCACACCATGAAGGCGGACATTCTTCCAAGAAAATCCAAGCCAAGTGCTCTGAAATGTAGGTAGTCTGATCGGAATAAAGTGTGCAGACTTGGTCAGTTTGTCCACAATGGCCCTTACAACATCAAATCTCCTCAAGGTCCGTAGAAGCCAAACCACAAAATCAATAGTGATATGCTCCCACATCCACTCCTGTATATCTAGCCTTTGAAGCAACCTAACAGGTCTGTAATTCTCATACTTCACCTGCTGGCAGTTCCAACACCATGCAACATTCTCAACAATATCCTTCTTTATCCTTGTCGACCAGCAATGCTGCCTCAAATCATGGTACATCTTTACGGCACTCTGATGAATGGAATACCACGAACTATGGGCCTCCTACAGAATTAACTATCTCAAGCCATCCATATTAGGAATACAAATCATCATCACCAATATTCACCTTCTTAGCATCATCGTGCTGCACCGCGTCCCTTAGGACAAGCAAGTGGGGATCATCATACTGACGCGCTCAAACAAGGACGATCGTAAAACAACACAAGCAAGAATCCTGATAGGTTCCAAAATATTCAACCTCACTAACCTATTATCTAAAGCCTGAATATCTAAAGCTAATGTCTCTCCCCAACTAGAATGAAAGCAAGACTCCCCATGCTCTCCGCCTTCCTACTTAAGGCATCGGCCACCACATTGGCCTTACCCGGATCATAAAGAAAGGTGATATCATAGTCTTTCAATAACTCCAACTGCCTCGTTGCCTCAAGTTCAAATCCTTTTACTTAGTAGATGCTGCAGACCCCGGTGATCCGTCTAAACCTTGCAAGACACGCCATACAGATAATGTCTCTAAATCTTGATCACGTGAACAATGGTTGTTAACTCAACATCGTGTACTGGGTAGTTATTCTCATGAGGCTTCAACTAACGTGAAGCATAGGCAATCACTATACCATCCTGCATCATCACACACCTAATGCCGACACGCGAAGCGTCATAATAGACAATATATGAACCCGATCCCGAAGGCAAAACTAGAACTAGATTTGTTGTCAAAGTAATCTTAAGCTTTTGTAAGCTTTCCTCACACTAATCAGACCACATGAATGTCCCAACTTTCTTAGTCAACCTAGCCATTGGGGTTGCGATAGATGAAGACCCTTCCACAAAACAGCGATAATACCTAGCCAACCCTAGGAAACTCCGGATCTCTGTAGAGGTAGAAGGTCCGGGCCAACTCTGAACTGCCTCAATCTTCTTCGGAACCACCTTAATCCTCTCTCTGGACACCACGTGACCTAAGAATGCTACCAAGTCTGACCAGGACTCGCACTTGGAGAATTTAGCATATAGCTTCTTCTCCCTCAAAAGTCTAGAGCACAAACCTCAAATGCTGCTCATGCTCCGCCCGACTGCAAGAATACAAAGATATATCATCAATGAAGACAATGATGAATGAATCTAAATAAGGTTGAAATACATTTTTCATGAAGTGCATGAAAGCTGCCGGGATATTGGCTAGCCACAAGACATCAGCAAGAACTCATAATGCCTATAGCGAGTCCTGACAGCCGTCTTAGGAATATTTGAAGCCCTGATCTTCAACTGATGGTACCGGGATAACAAGTCAATCTTCAAGAATACCCTAGCACCGTGAAGCTGATCAAATAAATCATCAATACGCGGCAGTGGGTACCTGTTCTTGACGGTAACTTTCTTTAACTACCCCAAGTCGATGCACATCCTCATAGAACCATCTTTATTCTTTACCAATAGCACTGGCATACCCCAAGGTGACACACTAAGCCTGATTAATCCTTTATTAAGCAATTCCCGTTGTTGTTCCTTAAATTCCTTCAACTTCTTTGAAGTCATGCGATATGGTGAAATAGAGATAGGATGAGTGCCTGGCACCATTTCAATATCCCCGTCGGGTGGCATGCCCAGCAAGTTCACGGCCTCAGAAATACAGAGTGAGTAGGAATACAGGTGATGACCCTTTGGGTCGTCACACTTATGTACTGACTTGCATTATCTGATTACGCATTCATTTGCTTAACTGTTGGAAAGGATATTTTCAAAAGAAGTTTTATCTGAGTCCAGATATTTTCTAAAGGATTTTCACGGTTTTACTGTTTTCTCAAAGATTTGCACTGTCTTATATAGCATGATGGAGTGCTTTTACGTGATTTCTTACCGCTCAGTTATTATTTACTTTTATTGCTCACTGAGTTGGAGTACTCACTTTACTCCCTGAACCTCGCGTGCAGTTGCAGGTATTGTTCACCCGGTAGTGGGTTATTAGCTGATTGAAGGTATTACTATTGTAGCTGAGTAAGGTGACCGCCAGCGTTCGCGGAACCGGACGTTGTCTTTAGCATTCCAGAATTTATCTTTGTATAATATTAGCCATGTTGTTGTGTTCAGGTTTCTTTAGATGCTCGTGACTTGTGACACCTCGGTCGGGTTGTGTTGGGTTGTAAATACTGGTTATTATTGTCGTTAAGCTGTATTTATCTATTCATTTATGTTTAAAAATTGTAAAAGAGACGATTTGGGTTAGTTGGCTGGCCTTGTCTTCACGAGAGGCGCCATCACGACCGGGTTTGGAAATTGGGTCGTGTCAATGTCTCAGAATATGAAAGATGGGGATGTACGGGACGATCCCGAGAGATTCTGATAATTGGTGGCGCGAGGTTAAGTCATTCTTTTCAGAGTTCATTTTCCTTTTGTATCGCATTTTAAATTGGTAGCCTATTGGCACATTGTGGCATCTTTGGGATTGGCAAATTGAATTCGTAAGTTATTTTTATAACGAGATATTACTCAAGGATAATAAACAATCACAATGGTTATGAAAATAAATTCCCCGCTATTTCTTGATAACTGAAAAATATATAGTGGTGCCTTAGCTAAATACCTTGGACTCGGACAAATCGAGTATGTTATGAGAGAAGTGCATGAAGGGCACTGTGATAATCATTCAGGTAAAAGACACTGGTAAGAACTTTGATAAGAGCTGGATATTATTGGCCCCAAATAGAAGAAGAAACTAAAAGCTTTGTAAAATGGTGCGACAAGTGTCAATGGCATGCAAATCAACTTCATCAACCAGCAGAGCCATTACATTCCATACTTGCTCTGTGGCCATTTATGAAACGAGAAATGAATATTGTAGGTCCACTACCACACGCAATGAGAAAGCTAAGATCTTTGTTGATATTGACTGATTATTTTTCTAAATGGGTGGAAGTAGGAGCTTTCAAGCAGGTTAGAGAGAAAGAACTAATGGATTTCATTTGAAAAACATAATTTATCGATTTGAAGTACCGAAAGAAATTGATTGTAATAATGGTCCTCAGTACATAAGGTCGAAGACAATTGAGTTTCTTGAAAGTTAAAAAATCAAGAGAACAACTTCATCATTTTATCACCCTTGGGCCAATGGACAAGCGGAGTCAACTAATAAAGTTATTATCAATAATTTTTAGAAATGTTTTGAAGGTGTTACTAGGAGCATTATGGGCTTATCAAACTACGTCAAAAATAAGTACGGGAGAAGCTCTTTTCTCACTTGTTTATGGTATTGAATCATTGATTCGGCGGATATAGGAGAGTCAAGCATGAGATTTACTCATACAGTAGAGTTGTCGAATGAGGAGGCATTATGAGCAAACTTAGACATAGTAGAAGAATGCAGGGAATTGACTTTGATTCGAATGGCAGCTCAGAAGAAAATGATAGAAAGATATTACAATAGAAGGAAAAACTTACAATGCTTCAAAACTGGAGACTTCATCCTTACAAAGGAGTTCAGTCAACATAAGATATTAATGCCGGTAAATTAGGACCAAGCTGGGAAGGACCGTGTGGAGTTCGAAGCATTGTTGGGAAAAGGGGCATATGAGTTGGAAATTATTGAAGGGAAAGTGCTACCCTCAAATTGGGATGTCGCACATTTTAAGAATTATTATTTTGTTAGAAAATGCCTACAATTAGGTATCTCTTGTTTAATTATTTGTTTGTTCATATAATTTTTTAACATTCTTAGATAATGAACACAAAGCTAACCCAAACCATATGATGACAATAAACTCAGATTGATATGCGGAATCATTAATTATTCCCGATCAAGGTTATAAAAAGTATGAAACAGTCTTTTGAGTACTTGCTTACCTTTCCGTGTTTTGAGGCATTTCCTAGCTCTATTTTATATATCTTGGTTTGCGTTCATGATTTGTGTCGTTTTCCGGAAAGTTTTTACGTAAAAATTTGAACAATATAAAAATTTTAACTTAAAAGAGGATAGAGTTGACTACAGTCAACATTTTTATTAAACGAACTTGGATCGATATTTTGACAATTTTATTAGGTTCCTATGATGTTTCTGGACTTGTACATAAGTTTTATTGGGGGTCCTGGGTGACCTGAGCGCATTTCGGCGCATTATGTGAAAAATTAGAAAAATTAGTTTTAAACTTGAAAATCTTGAGTTGATGATCAATTCTTGGTTTTTGATGTTTATTTGGGGATTCAAGTGAATGAGCAAGTTTGTAGGATGTTACACTTGTGTGCATGTTTGGTTTAGAGCCCGAGGGGCTCGGGTGACTTCTAGAAGTGTTTTAGAAGAGTTTCGAATTGCTGGTGCAATACCTGTTGCTGGTGTTGTTTGCAGATCTCGCATATTCGAGGTCTGGCTCGCATTTGCGATAGTAGGCTGGGAAGGGCAAACTTCGCCTTTGCGAAGAATTGTTCACAATTGCGGACATGCCAGGATTGCTTTTGTGATGGTTTGGTCGCTTTTGCGACTAGGCATTAGCATTAGGCAGGTTTGCAAATGCAAATCTTTGATCGCATTGGCGGTGGAATGGGACCTCGCAATGCGATATTTTTGTCGCATTTGCGGCTTATGTAGGTTGGGGGCATTGTTCCCATTTGTGACTAGTGTTTCGCATTTCTGATGTTCGCAATTGCAAATTGTTATACATGTTGTCGGGTAAAAGAGGGAAAAATCGGGACTTAGCTCATTTTACACAATTTTTCAACCCTAAACTCTCTAGAGGCCATTTTTGAAGAACTTTATCTTCCCAAGTTCATTTCTAAACATCTTTAACTAGTTTTCAATCAATTTCAACTACTTTCCATGAGTTTTTAACATCAAATCTAAGAATTTCATGGTAGAAATTATGGATTTTGGGAAAAATTTAGAAATTTTGTAAAACTGAGATTTAAACCTTAAATTGAGGTCAGATTTCGAAACAAATTACATAATCGAGCTCGGGGGTGAATGGATAATCGGGTTTTACTCCGAATCTCGGGGTTTGACCAAGCAAGCCCACGATTGACTTTTGTTGACTTTTGATATTCAGACCAGGATTGAACCTTTATTGATTGGGGATGTTTCCTTTAGCATTATTTTACTTAATTAGACGATAATTGACTAGGTTTTAATCGTTTTGAGGATTATTTCTATGGTAGACGGTATTGGATTGTGAAAGTTTTTCCGAAATGAGGTAAGAGTCTTGCCTAACTTTATTGGGAAATTTTTCTCATTAATTGATATTTTTTTTGCTACATACAGGGTAATGAGTGGTGATTTTATCACTTATTTTGGTCCCTTTTGCTTTAATTTTTGTATCCGTTAACTATAATATGAGGTTATTCATGGTGTGTATTGCTAGATTATCAGGTAAATGATGTCATGGAAAGAGTTGAGATCAATTGAAATGGAATCGAGCAAAAAGAGTTGAAGAAGTGAAAATAATTTAGTGAAATCGCATCTGCACAAAATGGTCTGCATATGCGGTCTCGCATCTACAAGAAAAGGTCCGCATATGCGGAAGAAGAGATGTGAGGCAGAAATCGCTTCTCCAAATGAAGCATCGCATCTGCGGTCGCTCTTCTGCGCTGGAAACCCCCATCTGCGGACATGATTCTACAGAGTAGTCCGTTTTGCACAAGGCTCTCATCTGCGAAGCCGCACGTGCGATGGTTCTTCTTAAGGTGCGGCCAACGGGCTTCAGACATCGACAACTTAGACGTTTCATATTTTCTCCATTCAAAACCCACAAATACACGACCTAGTTGATGGGAAACACATCTTTGGCAGTTTTTGAGTAGAAAATACAAGTCTTGGAGCTAGGGTTCTTGCGCGCACACACACACACTTAGGTCTTGTATATTTGAAGACTTTGGTTGAGAATTTCTTACCCATTTTTACTCGTTTCTTTATTTCCTGGCATTGTGTTGAATATCTAAGTATGTAGTATTTTCTCCAACACTTGAATCTTATTTATGGGAATCTCATATATAAAGTTTGGATTAAATATCTTGTTGTGCTTATGTATTGAATGATTTTTATTAAATAGTGAAGTGAGTTATTGTTTCTTTAAATTATTCTTGTTTTTTAATGTTTCCAAAGGGAATAGATAACCCTAGGGCTCGCCCATTAACTTCTAGATAATCTTGGAAAAGATAATTTGAGTTTGGGAAAATTAATTAACAATAACTTGATGCGTTAACCCTCATTTTATAGATTCTACCCAGGATAGGATTGAACTACTTGTAGCTACATGGGGTGCTCTTGATATCTTCATTGTTTTAGGGATAATTTAATTAGGAAGTCTTGTTAGACTTCGGAAGAAGCTAATATATAATTAATATCCGAGGCTAATTAACATAAACTCGCACATATTTGTAAAATCGTGAAATACATTGGATCGTTACATGTGTGTAATTCTCCGTGTATCCATGCATTGATCATTTTACTTGCTTTCTAGGCTAGTTTACATTTTTACATTGAGACATAAATATTTTCTCAAAACCCATTTAAGTGTTTGGCTTAGTAAAATAAGCGATAATTCACTTGCCTAATCGCCTACATATTGTTCTCTGTGAGATTCAACCCCGACTCATAGTTGGGTATATTAAGTTGCATTCGATCGTGTCCGCTTAATTTTTAGTAGTGTATTTGGACGTCTACGAGTGGGGGTCGAATCCCACAGAGAACAATATGTAGGTGATTAGGCAATTAAAAGAATATTATCGCTTATTATGCTAAGTCAAACACTTAAAAGGGTTTTGAGAAAATATTTATATCTAAATGCAAAAATGTAAACTAACTTAGAAATCGAGTAAAACGATCAATGGCTACAAGCATGGATACACAAGGAATTACACTCAAGTAACGATCCAATGTATTTCATAATTTTACAAATATGAGTGAGTTTATGTTAATTAGCGTTGGATAATAATTCTATATTAGCTTTCTCCGAAGACTAACAAGACTTTCTAATTGAATTATCCCTAAAAAAATTAAGAGATTAAGTGCATCCGAATATGGCTACAAGTAGTTCAATCACATCCCTAGGTCGAATCTATAAAATGAGGGTTAACGCCTTAAGTGCTTATTAATTAATCTTTTCTAACCCCGAATAACCTTTTCCAAGATGATTTCGAAGTTAATGGGTGAGTCCTAGGGTTAACTAATCCCCTTGGAAACATTAAAGAACAAGAATAGTTAAAAAAATAATTAACTCACTTCAATATTAATAAAAATTATTTAATACATAAGAACAACATGATATATGATCCATACTTTAATAATGAATATCCCATAAACAAGATTCAAATGTGGGAATAAATACTACACAATTAGATATTGAATACGAAGCAATGAAATGAAGAAATGAGTAAAAATGGGTAAGACAATCTCAACCGAAAGCTTCAAATCTTCAAGCCTCAAGTGTGTGTGCAAGAACCCTAGCTCCAAGACTTGTGCTCTTTAGTCAAGAAGACCAAAAATTAGCCAAAGATATTTCAATGGAAACCAAAGATCTCTCCTAAATGAGTTGGGTAAAGTATTAAATGGTTTGGGATCAAAAAATATGAAATTCCAAAACTACCTGTTTTTCCGCCAATTTCTTCTTCGCATTCAAGAAGGTTTGACTTCGCGTTCGCGTTCATTCCTTCGCGTTCGTGAAGGTTTGACTTCTAAATCTACACGGTTGCGAAGGGTAATTTACTAGGCTGAATTCATGTGTTCATTTTAGCTCCATTTTGACTTGTTTTCACTTGGTTTCTTCCCGAATACTTCTAAATTACATAAAACCTATAAAATAGAAGTAAAGGACATTAAACACACTATTTTTAGTCGTTTTGAGTATTTTAGCCCCGATCCCCTATTTATTGCCTCCTCTATGTTGTATATGATTATGTGATTCGCCAGGATGTTTGGTTTTAGTTTCGGGCGTGTTTCTGAGTGAAATGGGACACATAGTCCCTAAATCGGAGGCTTTAGTTGAAAGAGTTGATCATAGTTTGACTTTGTGCAAATGACTCCAGAATGTAGTTCTGGCATTTCTTAAAGATCCGTATGGTGATATTGGGCTTACAAGCGTGTCCGGATGTTGATTTGGCGGTCTGTAGGTCATTTTGGCTTGAATTGGCAAAAGTTAGAAAGTTGAAGGTTTGGAAGGTTGAGAAGTTTGATCGGGAGTTGACTTTATTGATATCAGGGTCAGATTCTGGTCTCTAAAGTTGGAATAGTTCTGTCATGTCATTTATGACTTGTGTGCAAAATTTGAAGTCAATCGGAGTTATTTTGGTATGAATCGGCACCAGTTTTGGAATTCGGAAGCTCATAGTTTCAATAGGCTTGAATTTGTAAGTGTTTTGGAACTTATTGATTGAATACGGAACTAATTTGGACTTGAGTTTTTAATGATGCTTGGGTGTGTCTGGTGCAATCGCACTTGCGCACTTTGGGCCGTAGGTGCGACAGCGGAGAAGTAGCCTTCGAGCCGCAGAAGCGAGTTAGCCCTACCCAGCTAGGACCGCAGATGCGGTAAGCGCTCCGATGATACGAGCACGCAGAAGCGATATTAGGACTACTCCGCAGATGCGCTTCGCATATAGTGCTATGTGAGCCTCCCTGTTCATTTAGCACCCCGAGCTTCATTGGTGTTCTGACTACTCCTAGGTCTCAAGTTGCCCATTGTGCACCGCCTCTGTCTAGTGCACCACCTGCACGGGGTGCTTTGAGCGGTCAGTCCAACCGACCAGGACCGAGCCAATTTTAGCAGCCACGTCCTCTGAGAGCTTGTTTTGAGTGTAGTGACACTCGTCTTATAGTGAGGGATTGCCCCAGAGTCAGGGAGGGTACACCTCCACAGACCCTCAGGCTCTACGTATTCCACTAGGTCCTCAGGCTTTTTAGGCCGTGGTTACCGCACCAGTTGCCACTCCACCTGCACAGCCAGTTAGAGGTGGAGGTCGGGCAAGTAGGGGTCGCCTTAGAGGGTGGAGGCCAGGCCAGGGCCAAATGTTATGCTATTCCGACTAGGACGGAGGCGGTTGCATCCAACTCAGTTATCACAAGTATTGTTCCGGTTTGTCATAGAGATGTATTAGTCTTATTTGATCTCGGCTCCACTTATTCCTATGTATCATCTTACTTTGCTCCATATTTTGGTATATCCTGTGATTTTTTGAGTTCTCCTGTCTATGTGTCCACGCCTGTGGGAGATTCCTTTGTTGTTGACCATGTGTATCGGTCGTGTTTAGTTGTTCTTGGTGGTTTTAAGACCTGAGCTGATCTATTGTTGCTCAGTATGGTAGATTTTTATGTTATTTTGGGCATGGACTGGTTGTCGCCCTACCAAGCTATTCTTGATTGTCACACCAAGATGGTGACGTTGTTTATGCAAGGTTTGCTTCGGTTTGAGTGGAGGGGTACTTTAGATTATGTTCCTAGCAGGGTGGTGTATTTCCTTAAGGCACAACGGATGTTTGGGAAGGGGTGTGATGCATATCTAGCCTTTGTGAGGGATGTCAATGTTGATACTCCTACCATTGAATCAGTTCCTGTAGTGAGGGACTATCCAGATATGTTTTCGGCGGATCCTCCTGGCATGCCACCCGATAAGGATATCAATTTTGGTATTGATTTATTGCCGGGCACTCAGCCCATTTCTATTACACCATATCGTATGGCCCCCACAGAGTTGAAGGATTTAAAGGAGTAGTTGCAAGAGTTGCTTGATAAGGGCTTCATTCGGTCTAGTGTGTCATATTGGGGTGCTCCTGTCTTGTTTGTAACGAAGAAGGATGGTTATTTGCGCATGTATATTGATTATCAGCAGTTGAACAAGGGTACATTGAAGAACAAGTATCCATTGCCATGCATTGATGACCTATTTGATTAGCTACAAGGTGCTAGAGTGTTCTCAAAGATTGATTTGCGGTCATGCTATTATCAGTTGAAAATTTGGGATCCAGATATTCTGAAGACTGCCTTCAGGACTCGGTATGGTCATTATGAGTTCCTTGTGATGTCATTTGGGATGACCAATGCCCCAGCAACATTTATTCACTTGATGAATCTATTAACTCATTCGTCATTGTGTTTATTGACGACATCTTGGTGTACTACCAGAGCCGGGAGGATCATGAGCAACACCTGAAGATTGTGCACCTTGAGAGAAAAGAAGTTGTATTCAAAAATTTTCAAAGTGTGACTTCTGGCTTTATTTGGTGGCATTTTTGGGGCATGTGGTACCGAGTGAGGGGATCAAGGTATATTCGAACAAGATTGAATTAGTGCAGAGTTGGCCCAGACCGACTTCATCTATTGAGATCCGGAGTTTTCTTTGTTTGGCAGGGTATTACCATCGTTTCCTAGAGGGTTTCTCATCTATTGCTGCTCCTATGACCAGATTGACCTAGAAGGATGCTCCATTCAGGTGGACTGAGGAGTGTGAGGAAAGCTTTTAAAAGCTCAAGACTGCATTGACTACAGCCTAGTGTTGATGTTACCTACGGGTTTGGGGTCTTACACTGTGTACTGTGATACGTCACGCGTTGGCCTTGGCGCGTTGTTGATGCAAGACGGTAGGGTGATTTCTTACGCATCAAGACAGTTGAAGATACATGAGAAGAAATATCTTGTCCACGACCTTGAGTTGGAAGCTATTGTTCATGCCTTGAAGATTTGGTGGCACTATTTGTACGGTGTCCCTTGTGAGGTCTGTACCGACCACCGGAGTCTACAACATCTGTACAAATAGAGGGATCTTAACTTTCGGTAGCGAAGATGGTTAGAGTTGCTTAAGGAATATGATATCACCATTCTATATCATCTCGGGAAGGCCAATGTGGTGGCCGATTCCTTGAGTCGTAAGGCGGAGCGCTTGGGCAGTTTAGCATATGTGTCGGCAGCAGAGAGGCCATTAGTATTGGATGTTCAGGCCTTGGATAACCAATTTGTTAGATTGGATGTTTCGGAGCCGAGTCGAGTTTTGGCTTGTGTGGTTTCTTGGTCTTCTCTATATGATCGCATCAGAGAGCGTTAATATGACGACCCCCATTTGCTTGTCCTCAAGGACACGGTTCAGCACGGCGATGCCAAGGAGGTTACTATTGGGGATGACGGTGTGCTACGGATGCAGGGCCGGATATGTATGCCTAATGTATATGGTTTTCGTGAGGTTATTCTTTAGGAGGCACACAGTTTGCGATACTCCATTCATCCAGGTGCTGCTAAGATGTATCAGGGCTTGAGGCAGCACTATTGGTGGAGGAGGATTAAGAAACACATAGTGGAGTATGTAGCTCGGTGCCTAAATTTTCAGCAGATGAAGTATGAGCATCAACAGCTAGGTGTATTGCTTCAGAGGCTAGAGATTCCCGAGTGGAAATAGGAGCGAGTTACCATGGATTTCTTTGTTGGGCTCCCACGGACTCAGAGGAAGTTTGACGCAGTATGGGTGATTTTGGATAGATTGACCAAGTAGGCTAATTCATCCCAGTGGTGACTACATATTCTTCAGAGCAGCTGGCTCAAGTCTATATTCGCGAGATTGTCCGACTTCATGGCGTACCAGTATGCATCATCTCTAACCGGGATACGCAGTTGACATCGCAATTCTAGAGGGCCGTACACCGTGAGTTAGGCACATAGGTAGAGTTGAGTACAACATTCCACCCTCAGACGGATGGACAGTCCGAGTGCACTATTCAGATATTAGAGGATATGCTTCATGCATTTGTTATGGAGTTCGGGGGTTCTTGGGATCAATTATTGCCGCTTATGAATTTTGCCTACAATAATAGCTACAAGTCAAGATTTTAGATGGCTCCATATGAGTCCTTGTAAGGGGGACAGTATCACTCTCCAGTGGGTTGGTGTAAGCCAGGTAAGGCTAGGCTTTTGGGTAATGACTTGGTTCAGGATGCTTTAGAAAAGGTTAAATTGATTCAAGATCGGCTCCGTACAGCCCAATCGAGGCAAAAGGTTCATGATGTTGTAGTCATGGTTGGGAAGCGGGTTTTGCTCTGGGTTTCTCCCATGAAGGGCATTATGAGGTTTGGAAAGAAGGGAAAGTTGAGCCCTAGGTACATTGGGCATTTTGAAATTCTTGAGAGGATTGGTGAGGTGGTCTACAAGCTTGCACTGCCATCGATGAAGTTCATCTAGTATTCCATGTTTCTATGCTCCGGAAGTATCACGGTAATCCGTCTCATGTGTTAGATTTCAACTCAGTCCAATTGGACAAGGATTTTGATATGTTGAGGAGCCGGTGGCCAATTTGGACAGGCAAGTCCAAAAGTTGAGGTTGAAGAACATTATTTAGTGAACGTTCAGTAGAGGGTTCAACCAGTCGAGGAGGCGACTTGGGAAATCGAGCATGATATGCGTATCCGTTATCATCATCTTTTTACCACTTCAGGTATGTCTCTATACTCGTTCGAGGACGGACACTTGTTTTAAAAGGTGGAGGATGTAACGACCAGGCCAGTAATTTTGAGTATTTTAGCCCCGATCCCCTATTTATTGCCTCCTCTATGTTGTATTACGATTTGTGATTCACCGGGATGTATTGTTTTGGATTTAGACGAGTTTCAGAGTGAAATGGGACACATATTCCCTAAGTCGGAGGCTTAAGTTGAAAGAGTTGACCGTAGTTTGACTTTGTGTAAATGACTCCGAGATGGAGTTAAATTGATTGTTCCAATAGCTCCGTATGGTTATTTTGGGCTTAGGAGTGTGTACGGATGTTGATTTAGAGGTACGTAGGTCATCTTGGCTTGAATTGACGAAAGTTAGAAAGTTGAAGGTTTGGAAGGTTGAGAATTTCGACCGGGAGTTGACTTATGGGGTTAGATTCTGGTCCCAACAGTTGGAATAGGTCCGTCATGTCATTTATGACTTGTGTGCAAAATTTAAAGTCAATCGGAGTTATTTTTATATGAATTAGCACTAGTTTTGGAATTCGGAAGTTCATAGTTTTAATAGGCTTGAATTGGGTCGCGTTTCGTAGAATCGATGATGTTTGATGTGATTTTTGGCCTCGAGTATGTCCGTTATGTGTTTTGGAGCTTTTTGGTATAGTCAAATGGGGTCCCGGGCGCCCGAGGTGTGATTCGGATTTAATCGGGAACAAATTTAGACTTGAGTTATTGTTGAAGCTTTGGTGTGTCTGGTGCAATCGCAGATGCGAGCACGTAGAAACGATCCATAGGTCATCATTTTTATTTGTTGATGAAGAGATTCTTTCTCTCTATCAAATTCTTCCTTTTCATGTTGGAGGCTCTCAAATTGTGTTTCCAATTATTAGCCTCTATAAGTAATTCTTCAACTTAACGTTCGCTCCAATCAATTCTCCTCATCAATTTCGTACCAGTCAAAGTTGTGGCAAAGAAGTTTAAAGTATTAAGAAAGTTTAAAGAAAACGAAAAGTAGTAAGGAAAAAAAGGATTATACCATGAGAGTTGAATGAACCATTGAAAGTACAGGGGGGGGGGGGGGGTGAATTGCTTATTTTTAATAACTTTTATAAGTAGTTGACTAGTTTACCAATTAGTCGACTTGAAATAAGAACTGGATAAAAATAAAAATGCAGAAATGAAATACAGGAAATAAAGACACCAGAATTTTTATACTGGTTCGGATTCAATGTGAATCCTAGTTTTCTTGAGTACAGAATGAATGGCGTAACTTTACATCAATAGCTCAGTCTCTATTTCTCTTTTTTTTATGCAATGCCTCACTAGTGTTTATCTCGTTTTCTTCTCTCACTAGTTACACAACAGATCTAAAGAAACTACAATGCTTATTTGGAGTAGAACAAAAAGAGGGTAGATAGTTCGATCAAAGTATATATTGTCACGTCAGAAGCATCTTTATATATACTTTCCATAAGGCCTTCAAGAATCTTGAGAGATTGCAAACCCAAGGGAGTTGATCCTTGAATAGAATCATAGATTGATATTTTTCAAGAATAAGGTTAGGTTCCCGTTGATCTTCCTTGATTAATGGCTTTGACGAGCTTTCCATCCGCTAGGCATATCCGCTGGATCACTTGATTTTCGCTTTCATTGATTTCCATTGATCTCGATTTCCTTTGATTTTGGGGCCTTCCAGTAATAGCTATCATCAATCTCTGATTGATTTCTCTTGCTAGATTTCCGCTACTTCTTCCTTGCTGATCATTGATTCTTTCCCTTGTTGTCCTCCGTCAATCTTTGATTGACTTATTCTTGCCAGATCTTTACTGCACCTTACTTTTTGTATCGCAGATCATTGAATTATGTTCCTTGATCTATTCCTGACCAGTGCTGCTTCTTTATTCCCGTTATTCCTTGTGATCCTACAACCAATGTAATGTACTATTTTTCATCATTGAAACTTATAACTAACAATCTCC
The DNA here is from genome assembly GCF_001879085.1 of Nicotiana attenuata. Taxonomy (NCBI): domain Eukaryota; kingdom Viridiplantae; phylum Streptophyta; class Magnoliopsida; order Solanales; family Solanaceae; genus Nicotiana; species Nicotiana attenuata. The sequence goes on from NC_031993.1 coordinate 47,071,346, forward strand.
CCTTTTTGATGATGACAAAAATAATATATGTATAAATAACAGTTGACTTCCCTGTAGTTTCTGTAGTCGACTCCCCCTCAATGAGTGCGACATAATTCACTCGACTCCTCCTCAATGATCTACAATCGACTCGCCTTAAATGAGTGCGTCATAGTTAAGTTTATTGTTGACTCTAACGTGTACCTGCAATGTATGTATAGCCTTTCTCCCTTTTTTTTGACATCAGCAAAGAGGGGATATAGATTCTAAAACAACCAATGTACAAGCACATCCTGGATACTAAGGCAGGCTTTATAGGCATGCAGAGTTATAGCAGAGAATAAAAAAACATCCAACGAGTGGTTATCCAGTCCAAAACAGCAAAACACAAAAATTTGTTTGAAACTTCCACACCAACGACGCAAGAAGTAAGTAAGAGTGTTGCAGATCGCCTCCTTCAGTCGTTCAAAGCTGGCATTGGCTGAGATTGTCACCCTATCAATCCTATCGTGTACTTCCTTGAATGCTTTGACTGCGTTTTCTCTAAGTCTGAGAGTTGTAACCCTTATCTTTGAAACATCAGACCCTGTCTCCTTAGAGATAGCATGAATGTCCCCAACAGTAGATTGAGTGGCAGCAAGGAGATCCTTGATGATGGCCAGCTTGTTGTCAATGGTAGCCAGTTTCTCAGCAAGATTAGGATCACTTACGCTGTGATAGGAAACAGAGGGTTTGGTCTTGGGATCAGGCTGAACATGCTTGACTTCACCTTCCTGTTTCTTAACCCAGGAGCTCTTCACACACACATATCCCATACTAACAAACGCTCTAGAATTGTAGGATTTTGAAACAGATACAAAAGGGTATTCTGAGATAGAGATGTTGTGAGCTTCCAGGATGTGAGTGATAGCCATACAATAGGGCAAACTGGTGGGATCATCAGCACTTTCTATCATGAAGTTTATGACCCAAGAGGATAATTTAATCTTGAGTTTGGTCGCAAGACGGTGAACAACAAAGGAATCTCGTTGAGAGAAGGTCGAGAATGATCCAGTACGAGGATGAAGAGGGTTTGCAACAATGTGGGCTAGAACTCGGGTTTCAAAGCTGACATCACTAGGACCTAACTGGTTAGGGAGAAAATCAGACGGACACTCAGCAATACAACGTTTCGCTTGATCAAAAGAAATTTCAAAGTCATCAGGACAAGAATTTTTGAAAAGCATGGGAAAACCAGAGGACTTACACTGAAAAATTGAGTCAAACATGGCACAATCAAGAACAATGTGTTTACCTTAGACTAGGGATTCCAACTTGTCAGACTTGCTAGAGCGAAGATTTGCATAAAAATTCTCACTAAGGTTTCATAGACTTTAGGAGAGGGGACAGAGAGATTTTGACCATCCTTGAAAAACAAACAAATTCTTTACCTTACAATTTAGGGCTTCCATGTCATCAAGGTCAACTACTCTGCCATGAGCAATTGGCTTGTCTTTCAGAGCAACGAAAAAATCCCTGTTTGGGGTATCCCAGAAATTGAAGTCTAACTCTAAGGAACTTGAAAGGTCTATTTCAGATTTCTTTGGTGTAAAGGATTAAGGAGGGTCTTCCAAAGGACTTTTTTCTAGGGCTTTTTCTCCTAAGTGATGAGAGTGATCTGAGAGTTCTTCCTGAGAAAGAGGCAAAACCTTATGAGTAGTCGGACCCTAGGTCTACTTGTTCTGGAGATTGAGAAGAGGGTTTTCCTCTGGAACGAGTACTTTTTTCTGGTGGAGGCAGAAGGAATTTTGGAGTGTTTAGCCATGGAAGAAACTATTGGGAGAGAAAGGTTGGAGGGTTTCTAAAGAGGGTTTTTGAGCAATGGGAATGATGGAGATAGAAAGAAGTGGTTCAGAGATTAAAAAGTGGATTCTGATGGTTGATTACAAGAAAGGATAGGGTATTAGTAAATAGCCATGATGATTGGTTTTCCTTTCTTGGAAGCTGTAATAATGGGAAAAGAATGGGAAATCGGAGGCGCTACGTTAATGAATACAAAAAGGCAAAATTGAAACATTAGGCGTACAATAATTAAAAATATCACATAGGTCCTAATTTTTATGATCATGAGAAATAATTCCAAGCAATTCTCTTAGAGAACAAAATCTATCTTCAAGTAAAGGCTTAGTGTAAATATCTGCTAACTAATCAGTAGTGCCAATAAATGATAATTCCATATCCCCCTTAAGAACATGATCTCTAATGAAATAATGTTTGATGTCTATATGCTTAGCCCTAGAGTGATGCACAGGATTCTTTGAAAGACATATGGCACTAGAGTTATCACAAAATATTTGAATAGGTTTAATGAATAGTTCAAAGTCACCCAATTGATGAGACTTCCATCATAACTGCGCACAACACTGTCCAATGGCGATATATTCAGCCTCCGTTGTGGATAGTGCAATTGATCCTTGTTTCTTACAGTTCCAAGATATCAATGCTTTTCCAAGTAATTGACATGTTCCGCTGGTGCTTTTTCTGTCTTACTTATCACTTGCAAGATCAGCATCTAAAAAACCTTCTAGTTTAAATTGTTAGAACGTGGGTACCATAATCCGTAAGAAACAGTTCCAATGAGATAATGAATTATTCTCTTTACAGCAATTAGATGTGATTCCTTAGGAGCTGACTGAAACCTGGCACATTTACAAACACTATACATAATATCTGGTTGACTAGTAGTTAGATAAAGAAGCGAGCCAATCATTCCACTATATTTAGTTTTATCGACAGGATTTCCCTTTTTATCTTTGTGAAGATTTGTTGACGGACTCATTGGTGTGCCAATAGCTTTAGCACTGCTCATACTGAACTTCTGAATTAGCTTCTTTGTGTATTTCGTCTGGCATATAAAAGTTCCTTCTTCAGATAGTTGGATTTGAAGTCTAAGAAAGAATGTTAGCTCTCCCATCATACTCATTCAAACTCACTTTGCATAAGATTGGAAAGTTCCTTACACAAAAGAGGGTTAGCACTACCAATATAATATCATCAACGTAAACTTGAATAATAAGATTACCTTCCAATGATCTTTTGATGAATAGTGTAGTGTCTACCTTACCTCTTGTAAACCTGTGATCAAGTAGAAATAAGCTAAGTCTGTTGTACCATGTTCGTGGAGCTTGTTTAAGTCCATACAGTGCTTTGGTCAACTTATACACATGGTAGGGGAACATTGAATCTTCAAATCCAGGAGGTTGTTTTACATATACTTCCTCCTCAATGAAATCATTTAAGAAAGCATTTTTGATATCTATCTGGAAAAGCCTAAATCTTTTGAAAGAGGAGTATGCAAGAAGAATTCGTATTGACTCCAGTCGAGCTACTGGGGAAATATTTCGTCATAGTCGACTCCTTCCTGCTGTGAGTAACCTTGAGAAACTACTATGTCTTTGTTTCTCACAACATTTTCGTCCTCATTACGTTTATTTCTGAAAATCCATTTTGTTCCATTTACAGTAGTGTCTGCAGGCCTAGGCAGTAGTTTCCACACTTGATTTTTGTCAAATTGATCAAGTTCTTCCTGCATTGCTTGTAACCAGCTTGAGTCTTTTAGAGCTTTCTCTATTTTATTTGGTTCAATCTGAGAAATCAGTGCTATATTTGCCTTATTCTTGAGAGCTCCTCTGGTTTTCATTCCTTCTCTTGGATCTCCTTTGATAAACTTTTGAGGATATTCTAGTTAACTTATCCATTCATTTGGACGAGTTACACTCGTATGAGTAGTTGACTCCTTCTATGATTCAGATTGACTGTTTCTAATCTCATTAGTTGACTCCGTGACACCGTCAGGTCTAGTCGACTCTTGAGATTTGCTTGACTTAGGAGTTTCTTGATTTTGATCTTCATCACCTACAATAATTCCTTTCTCGGGCGTAGTGTTATTTTCATCAAATATAACGTGTACTGATTCTTTTACACATAGAGTGCATTTATTATCAACTCTAAAAGATCTACTGTTAATGGAATAACCTAGAAAAATACCTTCATCGCTTCTTGGATCAAATTTTCAAAGATTGTCCTTACCATTATTGTGGATGAATCACTTGCTCCCAAACGGGTGGAAATAACTTATATTGGGTCGTTTACCTTTCCATAGTTCATATGGAGTTTTCTTCAGGTTAGGTCTTATGAGACATATGTTGAGAATGTGGCAAGCAGTGCTTACTCCTTCTGCCCAAAAGTGATTTGGCAAGGAGTATTCCAGTATCATAGTTCTCGGCATATCTTGCAGAGTTCTATTTTTCCACTCAACTATTCCATCCTTTTGGGGTGATCTTGGAGCTGAGAAATTGTGGGTGTATACTTGGTCATTACAAAAGTCTTTGAATGCTCTGCTTTCAAATTCTCCTCCATGATTGCTTTGAATGTTTTTAATAAGATACCCCTTTTCTCTTTCGACTTTTTTGCAGAAGATCTCAAAGTTTTTCAAAGCTTCATCTTTGTGAGATAGAAAAATCACCCATGTAAACGTGAGTAGTCATCAACAATAATAAAAGCATATCATTTTCCTCCTATGCTAGCAGTTCTAGTGGGTCCGAACAAGTCCATATGAAGCACTTGCAAAGGCTTTGATGTAGACATAATCTCTTTGTTTTTGAAGGAGTTTTTGGTTTATTTACCAATCTGAAATGCATCACATATATGATTTCTAGAGAAATTAAGTTTAGGTAAATCATTAACTAAATCATGCTTGGAGAGTTTCTCTATCAGATGCATGATTGCATGACCATGTTTCTTATGTCATAACCATGGATCATGAGATATGGTTGTTAAGCAAATATGACCATTTAGATTTTCAAAACAATCAACAATGCGCTTGTTCTTGAACTTTACTTCATACCCTGAGTCGCATAGATGACTTATACTCAGAAGATTGTAGTTAAGTCCATCTACAAGATAAACCTCAGTAATATCACAGTTGTTATTGAATGGAACAGTGCCGGTGCCGACTATTTTTCCTTTTGATTCATCGCCAAATTTAACACTTCCTCCATCTATCTTTGTAACTTATTTGAACAAATATTTGCCACCTGTCATGTGACTAAAACACGCACTATCTAAGTACCATTTTCATTTGCGTCTCTTTCTGAGGCGTTCCTGCAAAACATAATTATCACTTCCTTTTAGGTACCCAAGCTTGTTTTGGTCCTTGTTGGTTAGTATTACTAGGATCAGGATTGTGTTTGGGTTTCCAAATCTACCTCGAAACATTAGATTTACGAAATCGACAAAAAAAATATTTATGTCCACTTTTATTTCAGTAGTGACTCATAGGTCCTGATCCATTCTTTGATCTGCCATTTGTGTTAGTACAAGTGGATTCTGTTCTGACTGGTCCTTTTCCAGGTGAATTGTAAGTCGCATGGTTCAACTTAACAGAACTATAGCTGGTAGATTTGCGCATGACATTGAGTTGCATTTGCAATTCCTAAACATTATCTTGAAGTACTTCCTTTTCAATATCACATACTTCAAGCTTATGTTCCTAGTCTTTCTTTTCTCTGTTGAGTCTCCTTAGTTCATTCATCATTTTTTGAGACTCTTTTAGAGTTAGCTCAAGAATGTCCTGCAATTCATTACATCTTTCACAATTGTAAGATCTTACCTCTCTTGTTTCACCTCGTGCCATGAAACAATTCTCATTATTGTCTTTGCATTTGTCGTTTGATGTATCCTCTTCTGTCCAGCACCCCGAGAGTTTGTTCATGTCGTTTTCCAGGATTGTAATGAATCATAGATTTGCTATCTCTTCATGTTCTAAACTATCTTCATTACTCCAGCTTCCAAATGATTTATTTTTGTTAAAACCTCTGGAAATCTTTCTTTTAATATCTGGGCATTCAGCTTGAACATGTCTATATCTTCCACACTCATAGCATTTACCTTCATTTTTGTCTTGTTCATTATATTGCCTAGTTCACCTGGGTGGTATCCTACCTCTTCTTGTGTTTCTGTATCTCCTCATTAGACCATCCATGTTCCTTGATACTATGGCAATTTCTTCTTCAAGAGCTTCATGGTTGTCATCAATATCACTGTCTGTCCTTTCAGTGTTAGCCTTGAAAGCAACTGTTTTTCTTCTTTTCTTCCTGGCTTGTTTTCTTGAGGTGAGTTTTCTCGAATGCTATAAGATCTCCTCGAAGTTCAGCATAAGACAATTTGTTCATATCTTGTGATTCAAGTGCAACAACTTTTGGCTACCAAGTGGTAGGTTGTCTTCTCAGAATTTTCTGAACTTGATCACCACTTGTATATGTTTTACCAAAAGCTTTTAGATCGTTAATGATTTTGCTGAACCTCGCAAACATTTCTTCAATGGATTCTCATTCTTTCATCTGAAAAAGTTCGTAATCATGAACCAACATATTGATGTGGGTCTCTTTCACTTACTGGTTCCTTCATAAGTAACTTCGATTTATTCTGCATTTCTTTGGCTGTATCAAACTAGAGATTTTCTCATATTCCGCTCCACTAATAGCCTTATAGAGTAAGTTTCTTGCTTTAGCATTGACTTGAACAAATGCCATTTGCTCATCTGCGTATTCATCTATATCTTCTGGATCAGCAGGTGGTAGAGCAGCTGTGGGTAATGGATAGTTCTCCTTTTTGATAACTCGCCAAACCTTCACGTCATAGGAATTTGCGTATATTTCCATACGCACTTTCCAGTGAGAACAGTGTTGTCCATTGAAATACAGTGGCCTAACTTGAGATGTTCCTTCTTGAAAGTGTTCACCAACAATAATTTGATTTGCCATGATCTTTTCTCACAAGCCCTGAAGCAAAAAATGTGAGTCTAGTTCTGATACCAATTGAAAGTACAAGGGAGGGGGTGAATTGCTTATTTTTAATAATTTTTATAAGTAGTTAACTAATTTACCAATTAGTCGACTTATAATAAGAACAGGATAATAATAATAAATGCAGAAATAAAATGCAGGAAATAAAGACACCAAAATTTTTATACTGGTACGGATTCAATGTGAATCCTAGTCCAGTCTACTTGGGTTGCAAGGGTATTCTCTTTCAGTGACCGATATTTCTTGAGTACAGAATGAATGGGTAGCTTCACACCAATAGCTCAGTCTCTATGTCTATTTTCTTTTCTTGGTACAATGTTTCACCCGTGTTTATCTCTATTTCTTCTCTCACTAGTTATACAACAGATCTAAAGAAACTAGAATGCTTGTTTGGAGTAGAACAAAAAGAGGGTAGATGGTTCGATCAAAGTATATATTGTCACATCATAAGCATCTATCTATATACTTTTCATGAGGCCTTCAAGAATCTTGAGAGGAATTATAGATTGTTTCTTTTCAAGAATAAGGTTAAGTTCCCGTTGATCTTCCTTAATTAATGACTTTGACGAGCTTCCCATCCACTAAGCATATCTGCAGGATCCCTTGATTTCCGCTTTCATTGATTTCTAGTGATATTGATTTCCTTTGAATTTGGGGCCTTCCAGTAATAGCTTTCGTCAATCTCTGATTGATTTCTCTTGCCAGATTTTCGCTACTTCTTCCTTGCTGATCATTGATTCTTTTCCTTGTTGGCTTCCGTCAATCTTTGATTGACTTATTCTTGCTGGTTCTTTACTGCATTTTCCTTTTTTTGTATCACAGATTATTGAATTATGTTCCTTCATCTATTCCTGACCAGTGTTGCTTCTTTATTCCCTTTATTCCTTGTGATCCTACATCAAATGTAATATATTATTTTTTATCATTGAAACTTATAACTAACAACCTTGTCATTTGCAAGGTTAGTTGTAGAATCGGATTCCAATCTCTTCTTCGTAAAAGGACAAATAAAGTTTTTTAGCCAAGGGGCAGCGCGATCAGGATGACTCAAGAGATTGATATCTTTGGGGAATTTCACCATAATTTTCCGCATCGTTCATTTTTTCGAAGGACTAGCCTCATTGTGAAAAGGGACATAAGAGGCTAGTACCGGAGTTGTGGGAGATTGGCTACCGCTAGAGAAACAATAATTATGGTCTTCACAATCGTACCCATCAAAGACTTGATTAAACAAAATCCTTAGTTGATTCCAATACTAGTTCGTCAACCACATCATCCAATACTACCATAGTAGTATCCTCAGGCTCGTCAACCAAACAGAACTGAGTTTTGGAAGGGTTGCCTCGAGGACTGCTCTGATCACCTTCGGATTCAACTTGTTTTCCACTAGAACATGCCTCTTCTTAAAATGACTAATATATTCTTCTTCTTCTTCATCCTTCTCAGAGGCAGGGGTCTCTTTGTTCTTCCTCTTCGATAAGGCCAAGCTCAAAATATGCTCCCGGGCTACATTGACATCAAGTCTGGTAGCTGGAGTTGAAGAAACGATTCAACGAACTCCAGATCCTACACACACGTGTGATAAGGGTTATAAAACAAAAAGGCAAAAAATTACACACGGTACCAAAAAACTTACCATAGGTCTTCACCACCCACTTTTTTTTGGAGATATACTTCCAACTTCTTTGCTCCGTGTGAGCAGAAGACAACATCAAAGTAACCCAATCATGGAAACTCGGGACCTTCCCAAAAACTTTCATGGTTGCTGCAAAAAGTTATAAACAAGTATAAGAATTTTGTAGTTACAAGAAAAGCAATTTAAGGACAGTAAAAGAAACTTGTATTTGTAATTCCAATTCTCGGGAAATGGAAGATTGTCATGTCCTACCAATTCTCATGTAGGAATAGCTACAAATCTGTTGTACCACCCTCTATCATGATTGTCCTCAGGATCGACGATAACTCTTTTGCTATTTTCTGTGAGAGTAAATATATATACACGAAAGAGTTTAGGAGAATACAAGAAGAGAATATGACAAAGAGTGAAGTTTATCGAAACTGAATTTGAGAACAAGTGGAGGCCTGGCCCGCCACTTTCCTCCAAATTATTGGACCTATTTGACCAAGACATACGTTGAAGTGTTGGAAAAACTCAATGATCGCTGGGTCTATTGCGGATCTTAACCCAAAAGTAAATGAGTATGTGTACAAAAATGAATAACCATCATAGTGGCTAGTTTTTCGTTCATCATCACGAGGAGTTTCAACTGGAAAGTTGTGGCAACCTTTATGAACCAGAGGGAGTTGACCAAGGTTAATAAGCAATGGATAATTTTTAGCTGGGTCATTTCGACTATCCTTCTAAAGAATTTTCTCATTCCACTCAAGAATCAGCAGCAAAAGTAAATTTTTGGAGTATGATTTCAAAGACTAAATGTTCAGCTAAAGTTTCTGTGGTATCTTTCCCTTTGATTTTACCCTTAGAAGGTGGAAAAAGATTTAGAAGAACTTCCTTAAGCAGAAGAAGAGTTTCCTTTACTCGCCATGGAGCCGAGGCTATAAAGTCTTCCTTTTCTCAAAGATCTAACTTGAGCCGCTACATTAGAAAGTTTGTCATCTATGATAGCACGACGAGGAGATATAGCAGGGTTAGAAGAATCAGAAGGTTTTAAGGCCATTACAAGGATAAAGAAGGTGGTTGAAAGCAAAGAACGAATAAAGTAGAAACGAGTTTTAAGAAAAAGGCAAAGGCAAAAGAGAGTAGAAGAAGATTTTGAGGGTTTGTGGTCTCGTATTTTATAGAAAAGGGGGAAAGGCTAACCTTTGTTTGTTTACAGAAAAATAAAGCGTGAAGTCTCCAGCTTCGGTATGGTCCAAAATATCCCGGCTTTGCTAATTGACTGGTAGAAAGACATTGCACCTTGTGATAAAAATCATGAAAGGAAAGTGCTCGGTAGCCTGTCATCTTTGCTGAACATTCGACCAAATAGGGAACTGATCGAGGCTACTACCATATTCTGGGACGAGAAAAAAGCTATTTTTCGATTTGGCAGTACAGAAATGACTACTGTCCTGGAATAAATAGGGGGTTTCGCCAAGTTACCATGGGATAGTCCGGGACTACTGGTAGCAAAAAATCGCACTCCCCGCGGTTTTCTTAAATTGTTGGGTTTTAAGAAGAACGATGAAATGCATTGTTTAAAGAAATTATGCATCCCTTTTTAGTTTCTCTACGAGCTTATGGGCATAGCAAATCATAACGCCTTCATCATGATGAACTAGCCTTTACCTCTTCGGGATGGGTGCACTGCCGGGTTTATGTTTTCATTGTCTGCTTCTTGGGATTGTTGATCTTTGCGATGCAAGGAGGAAGGATTTATACTTGCTTAGCCATGGTCACCAGGACCTTAATGGATGGCATCAAAGGACAGACTTGCACTATGATCCCCATGATCTTAGCTGAGTTGTACCGTGCCCTGGATCAGTGCAAGCATGGTTTCGGACACTTTGAGGGTTGTAATCTATTGCTACAAGTTTGGCTGCTGGAACACTTTCAGAGAGGAGAGTATTGGCAAGAGCTCTTGCGAAGGCCACTGAATGACCTCCAACAATCACCCAAAGAAAATGACCGTTCATTCCAGATAGGTTTGCAAAGCCTGGAAATGCCGTAGACTGGGGGCGTTTCTTCAGCAATCTGACAGATGAACAAGTGCATTGGATGTTTGAATGGTTTCCTGGTAGTGAGTTCATCATCAGATCAAAAGGAACTACTGACCAGGTATTGATCGGGCTGCGAGGAATCTACCCTTATGCTCCTATAAGGGTAATGAGGCAAGGTGGAAGAAAACAAGTCATACCTTAGGTTTCCAACATGGTTCAGTACAAGGAAGATTTCAAGGGAGATGTCATCCATTCAAGTTCGAAGCACAACACATGTGGAACCAAAAGACCATCATGTAAGGAGAAACTATTGAGCTAGACAGGTCTTCCGGCCATATGTACTACTATCTATCATGGTTAGAAGACGATATAGCTGGGGACGTCAAACCAGGAGTCAATCCGAAGGATATGATCATAGACGAAGTGGCTGAGGCATAGGTAAAGTACAAGAAGCTACGCAAAAGGGTGTTCAAATCCGAAGCTAAACATCTGCAGCAACATAAAGTAAACATGGAGGCGATAAGGGAATGGAAATAGATTGCCACAAAGTCAACGGACATATTAGAATACTTGGAGCATGGATTTATGGAGCTAGAAGGGAAGATGAGGAAAAGACTTTGGGATTGTCAAGGCATGGACGACGATGAAGGAGGAAAGCTGGCAAAGACTTAGTTATTGCTAGACATGCGCGATCTAGGAAACATGATTGATGGGGTCAAGAGAGCCAAGCAAGGACAAGGTCCTTCAGGGACCAAATAGATTAGGAGATGAAGTTCTTTACTATTTTTAGTTTAGATTAGATTTCGATATAGTAAGGCTTAATGGCATTAGTGATTTATCATTATTACTGTAGATTTAGTAAGAGATTGTTTTGGCTTATTTTCGCACTAATGAAATGAAGCAAACGTTGGAATCAATTTTCTCCAAGTCTATGTGTGCTTCGGCCCACCTCAGGAACAATGAGGTCCCCAAATTAGGATGCGAATTATTTCATGACTTTTGTGAAACATGTTTAAATACTGCAAACACTCTTTTACTTCGCCTTACTGATTTGGTTATCCTTTTGTTATTATTTCGATTATTTATTCCCATTCAAAATGTTTGGTTCGTGCATACTGGCATCATCAGCGTACCACACTAGATCCAGAGGTCCTCCACCTCCTCCTCCACCTAGTGACCCGAAAAGCAAAGGCAATGGCAAAGGGAAGATGGACGATTTAAGTGGTATCCAGAAAGATAATGCTACTGTGGCAGAAAATGTTAAAACTTCAGATGGTAGAAGCATCCCAGGACATAATGTGTCGGTCTTACGTTTGGAGCAGAGAATCCTTGAGCTTCTGGGTGAGCTTGAACAAGTCCGAAATCTGGCAAAACTTTCCCTTACTCTCAATGTTCCCGACATCAACCAGCAAAACCAACCACTCAAAACCAAATACCACCAATAAAACACACAAAACAGAATCCACAACCCATAGCTCCAAATCATCCCGCACCGTACCAGTATCATAATCCCACGCCTCCCCAAAACTTTAACCCACCACTAGTGCAAACCCCTCAACAACACCAGAATCACCAATAGCCGCAAACCACTACTTATCACACTCCCCAAAATGTACCACAACCTACTCCCGATCCTTAAAACTCAACCAACGATCACCCATATACCCAAGTTCCAGAAACTCGTCAAAGCAATCTGGTACATGTGGAAACCTTACCCCACACTCCGCAACAAACCCTATACATACTTGACCAACTGAAAAGGACCTGCTTATTCGAAACATGTAGAGGAACTCAAGAAACTTACAGGAAGAGTCCAGAGTGTTGAAGGCGGGAAAGGCGTTGAATGTTTAAACTATGAAGATTTGTGTATTCAGCCATATGTAGAACTGACAGAAGGTTACAAACCTCCCAAGTTCGAGATGTTCGATGGCACTGGTGATCCGAATGTGCATTTGAGAACCTACTGCAACAAGCTCGTAGGAGTGGGTAAGAAAGAAGAAATCCACATGAAACTGTTCATGCGAAGCCTTACAGGAGACTAGTTATCTTGGTATATCAGTCAAAACCCAAATAAGTGGGCAAATCGGGTAAGAATGGCATCAGATTTTATGAATATTACAGAGAACGCGCCAGACATTTTCTATATTCAAAACCTCGAGAAGAAGCCGACAGAAACCTTCTGCGAGTATGCTACTCGTTGGAGATCAGAGGCCGCAAAGGTAAGACCAACACTTGAAGAAGAACAAATGAACAGGTTCTTCGTTAGAGCTCAAGATCTGCAGTATTATGAATGGTTGATGGTCATCGAGAATCACAAGTTCTTAGACATCATCAAGTTAGGAGAAAGGATAGAAGAAGTAATCAAGAGTGGGATGGTGACTAATTTCGAGGCGCTGCAAGCCATAAATAAAGCCTTGCAATCAGGAGGTATCTCAAAGAAGAAAGAAGTGGGTGCTATGATGGTAGCTCAGGGCCCTAAGTCTCCCTTCACATACCAAACACCTCCACCCACATATCAACCCTTACCCCAAAAATACCAATACCCTGCCACCACCTACCATACCTACAACAACAGCAGGAATAAGGGTGACGTAACCAGCAACCTTTAGTCTCTCATAAAGTTAGGCTATGGGTTTCACAATTGGGGTGTATTGTCTAGGAGTTTTGTGGTCAAAATTTGGACGTGGCATTGGGTAGTTTTGGCAGGCGGGTAGAGGTGACTGGTAATATGCAGGTTGAGTAGTGAAAAATAAATTTTCCACGCGGATCAACTAATGGGTTACACATGTCAACAAAGTTATAAAGCAACAAAAAGATGACAGTGTAAGTTACATTCAAAACTAAGCATGTTACTACCGTGGCTATTAGACCCGGGAATGATTGTGGAAATAGCACCAGATCGGGTATAGAGGATTATTCATAATTACGAAGATAAAGGAAGTCAATTAATTCCTGATTACGCGAAATTTGGCATAATTACGCCACCAATTACGTGTTAGTTATATAACGTATAATGAATGCAACAAATGGCAGTGACGGGCGGGAGCTGAATAAGGAAATCAATTACTAGTAGAAATACCATTTAAACACCTATCCCTTATATTGTATCCCCCATCTGATAATTATTTACTTATTTTTTTAATCACATCATAGAATCTCATTGTTCTATTTCAGACGATTCAACAACGTGCTTACACTGGCATCAATAAGATTTCTCATTCCTTTTTATCTCTCAATTATTTTGTTCAATTGTCATTCTTTTTTATACTGTTCATATTTGAAAAATTCAATTAAGTCTGTTGTTAGTGTCCCAAAATATATAATTAATTACTTTGACCATAAAAACTATTTTTAAGAGTAAACAGTAAGGTATACATTTGAATAAAGAATAAAAGTAATGATGTTAAAACAAGCAACCTATTTCAGAATTCAAATGTAATAAAAATGGGCGATTTGATAGTTTGCATAACTAGACTAATATATTTTATAATGAACGTAGTAAACGTTTATTTTTTAATATGGATTGCCACGCCTAGCTCCGTTGTGTATTGAACCTCCTTGAATTTCCTGGTTTAATTTAAATTCCGCATTATTAGCAAAAAAAGAAAAAGTGTAGTACTCTTTTTTCCATCCGAAAACTTACTACTCTGTCCCTAAAGCTATTGAACGACACTCTTGGAAGAGAGAATAGCGTAGTTGTGACAAGTTAATGGCATAGAAACGAAAACTCACTTGGTTAAATATGAAATGCTCTTGTTAGTTGTTATGTCATTCCCGGTACCTATGTTGGCCATATGGTGCGTTTACCTCGAAAAATATGAGTAACAATTAAAGATAATTTGTGATTTTAAAGATATGTGATATATTCTAATACTAGTGATTATACAAGTAATATTGAGCTTAAGTAAGAAGAAATAATGAACCAAATCAATGTTGTTGAAACAGTAGGGGCCTCGAGCTCGGCTATTCAAGGACCTCGAGGTCAGCTAAGACTAATAAAGTATGAACAATAAAATAAATGCAATAAAGCTGAAGAACAATTGCTGAGCACGTTAAACAAGAGGAGAATAGAATGTTCTATTGCAGTGAGTAATCTGAGATGATCCTTACAAAATGATTGGGGTCCCTTATATAGGAGGAGAAAACCCCAATATAGTACATTCCTAATTGTAGTAAAGAATCCTATTGGTACAGGTGTATAACAACTAGTATGAGCATGTCCCATTTCGTACAAGTCTTATCCTTTAATTTATGTCCTGGTCCACGTGTCCTTGAGAAATTCTCGCTCTTTCTTGATTGACTTCGAGATTGCGCTGCCCTTGATGCAAGTCATGCCAGGCCTTCGATCAGATTCCTCGAGGCACGTGTCCCTCAGCCGGGTCCGACCTCCATTTCGAGTTGCCCGGACTCGGGCTCATAACTCAATTTAAGACCTCGAAATTGGGCTCCCTGATTTTAACTGTATACAGATAGTCCCCGCGTTTCTTAGAATAAGATAAAAAGAAACAATTTGAATCTCGATTTTCTCGAGCCTCTCGCGATGATGTCATGCTCGTGACGTAGGCGCGTGAAGTGATCGAAACGTCCCGTCGGTTCATTTCCCCAAAAACATTGAATGCATGCCAGCATTGGTTGGCCATTAGTGCCGACGATGCTTGAAGTGATCGAAACGTCCCGTCGGTTCATTTCCCAAAAAACATTGAATGCATGCCAGCATTGATCAGCCATTAGTGCCGGCGAACCGTCATTGGCTTTCCAAAAATAGGGGATTACTTGGTTGAACAAAAACTACACTCATTCCTTCTCCATCAACTTTTAGCCCTTTCCCTTCTCTATCTCTCCCTCATCCATTTTTATGGTTCAAACTGTGATCATAAGGTCACATGTCAGCAACTTTACCAGTTACGCCAAGGCTCCCTTTTTTAAAGTTTTGGCTTGAAACAATGAGAGAAGGGCACCAAATTTTTCCCGTATTAGAAGATATGCGCACTTTATACTGCTGCTCATCTCTCTTAACTTCAACCTGGTGTGGCACTTCATCAACCTCACCAGTTAAGCCAAGGTTCCCTCTTTTAAAGCTTTGACTCGAAACAAAGAGAGAAAAGTACCGAATTCTTCCCGTATCGGAAGATATGAGAACTTTTACACTACTGCTCATCTCTCTTAACTTCAACCTGGTATGGCACTTCATTCCTTTTGCCTTTCATGGAATGAGGTGGCACTATCATCTACTAACTTTTGCATCCCGCGCTGGAACAGAGTTTCGAGGATGATCACCCTTGGACTGTTGCTCGTGCATCTTGCAACCCCTTCTGTCTTTTATTCTTTCTTGATGTATTATGGCCCAAAACTTCAACGGAACGCTCAATCTCGGCTGCTGAAGATATAGTCACATTTATCAAGGGCCATCTGCCAAATGTTTCCAAAGATCGAAAATGGTGTCCCCGAGAAGAGGATTTCCGGAGATGATGCTCTCGAGGTCGTGGCCTTAAGAGTGAATTAGGGTCTTTAGCTTTTGTTTTTGCTTCTTTGTTCCTGTGTAAGTATCCTTTGTGGGTGCCATAGTTATACTTTGTATTCATTTCTTGGAAATATAAAAGGATCTTTTTGTATCCCTTTTGGCCCATGCTGAATTTTATTCTGGCTTTATTTGTAAAAGACTCGATTTTATGATTTCAATGACTATTCCATGTCGAGTTTAGGACATAATAAACCCTTAGGTTTTTAATCGATCAATACAATATACTTCGAGGTTTTTGTTAATCCTCGAGTTGAGCTTGAAGGTGAACTTGGAACGTCGAGATTCTCGAGCCCGAGTTAGGTGAGAGCAAGATCTCGAAATGAAGCTAATCCTTAGACCTTTTCGTGGTCCTTGAGTGAAAATTTGCTCGAACTCGGATAGCCCTTGGGCTTAATAACCGGGCGAATGTTTGCTCGAACTTGAAATAAAAATAGCCCTTAGGCTTTATAGATAGTTCCCGAGTAAGAATTTGCTCGAACCCGGGTAGCCCTTGGGCTTAATAGTTGAGTGATTGTTTGCTCGAACTTGAAATAAAGATAGCCCTTAGGCTTTATAGTCGAGTGAGTGTTTGCTCGAACTCGAAATAGGGTTAGCCTTTAGGCTTTATAGATAATCCCCGAGTGAGAATTTACTCGAACTTGGGTAGCCCTTGGGCTTAATAGTCGAGTGAGTGTTTGCTTGAACTCGAAATAGGGTTAGCCCTTAGGCTTTATAGATAGTCCCCGAGTGAGAATTCGCTCGAACTCGGCTAGCCCTTGGGCTCAATAGTCGAGTGAGTGTTGCTTGAACTCGACTTGTAGGCTGTCTTTAATGATTTTTTACACATTAATTCCCGATGCCTCGGTCCTGATGCCAATATCATGACATAAGCGGTTGAAGTGAATGAAAAGTTGCTTTTTGTACGATTCCCAAAACCATTAATTGGATGCAGCTGACGGTCGATTTTTTGGCTTCCTCAGCACGCTTGAATGATCTTTATAAATAGACAGATTCCAGAACCTTATAAACTTTATTTCCATATTATTTTCAAAGTCTCATTTTAGCCTTTTTTCAATTTCCTTGAGCTCTCCCTTCTCTTCGCTAACAACATTCTTCATCTTCTTGGATCTATTGCATAGTGATGGCTAAAACTTCTAAATTTGTTCCTCAAAAAGAAAAGGCTCCTTTATATTCTCGATCGACTAAGAGTAAACTGGCAGTGCCACCTCTTATCGAGGAATGGATCCCACCGCCTTGTGAGATTACCTCCGATCTTAAAATCGAAAAACCTGTTTCGACACCAGGCCGATGCGAGCCCATGTCTCAATATGTTTGTTTGGTGACCAAGGCCGAGCTCAAGCAAGTAAAGGAGGATTGCAAATGGGCAATAAGGAAATAGTGATACCTTCCTCTGAGGAGGATATCGCCACATTTAAAGGGGGATACTTGAGTGTATATACTTACCCGTTGACGTTGGGCCCCACAATTCCGACTCAGGTTCCGATAGACCCAGTTATCCTCGACTTTTGCCAACGATACCGAGTGATGCTCGGCCAGATCTACCCCTCCTTCTGGCGAATTGTATACTTAATCAGGTTCTTTTCGAGCCAAATCGAGGGAATGCCTTTTACCCTCGATCATCTTATCAGATTGTACAGTCCCCGACTTTATCGTGGGGGATTGATTAAATTGCAATGCCGATATTTAAAATCCCTCTTCTCTAGCATCGATGAGGAAAAAGACCATGGGTGGATGAGCCAATTTTTCCGAGTCAAGACCTTCAATTTGATTCCTGCTGATTGGATGCCGTTCCCCGAGGAGTGGAACATGAAACGTGAGTATACCCTGCTTTCTTTTCTTTTTCCCGACTTTGTATTTTTCTTTGATCTAACCTCCTTACGATAGTGTAGCCGCTGCTTGGTTTCACGGTGGGGTCCCGGACCTCGAGAGCTGGGTCTGAAAGCTGGCCTCCGCCTCCTCTTTCTCGGAGCGTTGCTAGCGAGATCTGGCCACGGGTCGATGGGAGGATTAAAACCATGGTGAGTTCTCTTGTTCTTTTTTCAGTGTTTTTGTTATGGGATACTGATCTCGATTTAGTGTAGGTCTTGGGGATGCCGTTGAATTGAGGCCGGCCCGAGCTGGTGATGTGGAGGCTCCGAAGCCTCCCAAAGAATGAAAAAGGAGGAGAGAGTCATCTGAAAATCCCCCGAAGCCAAAGAAAAGCTTGGCTCGAAAGCCTAAGGCAGATGCATCGGCCTTATCTCCGGAAGCGGCCCAACGTCTTCGGGACCAGGAGGAAGAAGATGACGACGATTGCCTGCTGGTAAACCGTAAAGGAAGAATGCCGATGCTTCGAAGCCCACCAAACCAGCGGCGGTTGGTGTGGCCCATTCCAGAGATGAAGAATTCTCCGAAGGGAGTTCAAACAAAGTCCCCGAACCAACGTCCAGAAAGAAGGCGCCTCGCTTAGCAGATCATTATGAGGGAGAGGCCAAACGTCCTGACCGCGAGTCTCTTCAAATAAAAATGAATGCCCCGAGTGGATCACTCGGGGTGATCAACGTGGATGATTCTCCCCCTGGCCCTGAGTTCTCCGAGGATCAAATCCGGGAGGCTGTGAATATAAGATCTTCTGAAGTGGAAGTAGGCCATGAAGGGCACGACATCTTTCAAGAATGTCTCGCAGGGCTTGAAGATGGCCCCGACCCCGATGCTTCTTTCGTTTTTAATGAGGCACGTAGACTCTTTAAGCAAGTGAGTTTTCTATTTTTCGGGCCTGTGCCTTTGTTTTAACTGTTCTGAATCTAACTTTTCCTTCTTTTTCATGAAGGCTGTGGTGCTCCAGAAAAGGGCATTTTCAAAGTCCCGAGACGATCTGGATCGATGCAAGGCCGAGCTTAAAAACATTTTGGAGGAGAGGGACGCCGCCAAAGCCTTGTATGCTAAGAGAGCGGTGGAGATCTATGATCTTCGTGTCGAGCTGATGCAGGCGTGCCAAGGTCGAGCCGAGTATGTTGAGAAGGTAATATAGCTCTCGTGATTCTGTTACACACTTGTTTTGTTTTGGCAGGTGACATTTTTAATTTCTCAGTTCCAACAGAAGACCGACTTGGAGGCGCAGCTTTGGGAGGAGCTTAAGATAAAAGAAGCCGAGGCCCTGAGGTGGAAGCAGGGTATGGACGATCTCGCCTCTCAGAAGGAAACTTTAAAAGAGCAGTTAGCTTCGCTCGAATGCCAGCTTTGAAGCGCGAAGGAGGAGAGCCTAACTCGGGGCCTCAAAATCGAGGAGCTTAAAGTCAGATATGCTGCTGAGCTGGCCAAGGCTACATCTGATGCTTCGGCAATTATGAGTTCGTATCGAGCCGATGCCAAAGCAGCTAATGCTCGGGCAAAGGAGATCTCTTCTACGGTGGAGGCTAAGTTATCAAGTGCCCTTAACCATGCTAGGCGACAAGCCCGGAGGATGACCCTCGAGGAGATACATGCTCGCGGCTTCGATCTTTCAGCCGATATTGAAGCGGAAAAGATTTTGGAAGAAGAAGCGGCCGCTCTGCTTTCCGACGAAGATGATCCAGCCAGTATCTCTGAGAGTGAAGGAGACGGGGATGAAGTCCCCGAGGGCGAGGCTCCCGAAGGTGTGACTCCTGATGATGCAGCTGCTAAGGATGTGACCCCGAAGTAGTTTTAGGTTACTTTATTTTGTTTCCTTGTAAGCATCCCTTGTGTAAATATTTCCTGTAATCATCTTTTGGAGATACGGGGGGAACTTTTATCTCGTCTTTAACATTGCCTTTTTTCAACATTGCCTTTATTTATGGAAAGCTTTGTTTAAATGATTAATCCGAGGTTGATTCAGGGTATTATAAACCCTTAGATCTTTATCGATAGGTATAATAATTTTCGAGCCGAGTCTAAACCAATTCGTTGTGAGCTTGGTATATTGTGAACCTTGAGTCCAAATCGAAATGAGAGCGGAGTCTCGAACTATAAGTTTTAGGCCTTTAAGCCTTTCGAGGTTGGCCCTTATGCTCTTATGTATCGGCTCCTAGGCTCTTTGAGTTGGCCCTTGGGTTCTTATAAATCGGCCCTTAGGCTCTTATAAATCGGCCCTTAGGCTCTGTTTTAGAGTTGGCCCTTAGGCTCTTTTTAAGAATTGGCCCATAGTCTCTTTAAATTGGGCTGTTTTGGCCTCTAAAATAACTATATAATTTTTTCCTCAATTCGGCTAAAAGACTTAGCGAAATTTTAGTTATGCCTTAGCATGTGTTTTTGTACCCGTTAGGTTTTTCAAAGGTTTGACATATCGGAACCTTATTAGTGATTTATTTGTGTAAACATAATCGAACACCTCTTGAGGTGTTTCCGAGGGCTGATGTTATCGAAACTCTTGGAATTTTCGAGGGCTAAATTTATCGAAACGCTTTGTATTTTTCTTTGCTGAGGGAAGCCTGATTTAACCGGTTTTTACAAAGTGTTTGAAGGCCTTTAATTTATGGCGGAAGTCGGACGTCTCCGAGCCGCATTATTTGGTCGTAGCCTTTATATGACCGTAGGCTTTAGTATGGCCGTAGCCTTCGGGTACGTCACTTGGACTTGTTTCCCGATAACTTTCCGAACTTGTTCGAGAAGTTAGTCCCCGAGAATATTGGCCTTGGCCTTTTTTTCGAAGGGGTGCCTCTTTGAGGTCTTATTAATTCGGATTTTTGATGACAGTCCCCAAGTATTCAGGTGCTTCAATGTTTTGGCTCTTAAGCTGTTTCCCGTAGGATTGTAAGTGTTAAGCTCGTATGAGACACAAAGTATTTTTGATATAACCAGAATGCTTCTTTAAATAGCTGATACATACGTACATGTTTTGCTGTCGGGGCTCGATTATTCTATATGGACACGGTTCATTTGACCGTTTGGCCCATTACAACGTTCTCCTATCGAGACCCTCTTAGGCATGAATTATCTTTCCCGAAAATGTAATCTCCGAGGGTGATGCCCCCCAGTATTCGAGGTTGATTGAAAAGGAGCTTCGAATACTTGTTGACTGTTCCTCGGGTAGCATGTAGGTGTTGCCTCATTAAAAACCTTGCCGGTAAAACCCATTTGGGACAAAATCCGAGCTAAGGGAAAAAGAGTGCAACACATGCTTTACAACCTACGGCCTTTGTGTAGGAAGGGGTAAGATAATAGTGGTATTCTCGAGATCACGAGCCTTTGAGAGCTTCCATCCTGCTGAGCCTGTAAGATCCTTTATCAATGACTCTGAGGTCTTGCTATCCGTGACCATGATATCTCCGAGAGCCTTGACCTGGTCGGGGATGATTTTGATGCCCCTATTTGATACCACGAAGGCCAAGAAACTCAGCCGCGCCAACTCCGAGGGAACGCTTCTCTGGGTTGATATTCGTGTCGTATCGCCCCGACATGTTGATTATTTACTGCAAATGAATTAAAGTGGTCCTCTGCGCACAGGTACTTGACCAATCATATCATCAATATAAGCTTTCATTATTTTACCTGTTTATCCTTCAAGCGGAATCCCTGTCATATTTAAACGGGGTGAAGCAATGCGATCTATATTATCAATAAGAAACTAAATGAGTTTTTTTTCCTGAGAGCGGGGATAAATCCCATTCCCAGATATACCTTTCTCTTGAGCGGTTGGCTTGGTAGCATCGGGCTTTTCTCGAACAACGAAGGTTCGAGGATCTGGGTAATTCCTTTCTTCGCCTTCGGTTACCTGTTATTCCGCTTTCGTCGAGGCTCGGAGCTGTGACTACTACTTAGCCACCTGCTTACCTTTGGAGTTCGATGTCTTCAAGGTCAAGGGATCCGGTATTGGCACCACTTCCTCGATTGCAAACATCTCTTTTGCTGCATGCTCTTCTCCGCGGACTGTTTTCACTCCTTCCTCTATCGGGAACTTCATCATCTGATGGAGAGTCGAAGGCACTGCCCTTATATTGTGCATCCACGGCCCCCCGAGGAGTGCGTTATACCTCATGTCACCTTCGATGACATGGAACCTGGTGTCTTGTATGGTCCCGACTACGTTTACAGGCAAGATAATTTCTCCCCTTATTGTTTCACTTGCCATGTTGAAGCCGTTCAGCACCCGAGATGCAGGTACAATCTGATCTTGCAGGCCGAGTGGTTTCACGACCCTCGATCTGATTATGTTCGCCAAGCTACCTGGATCCACTAAAACACTTTTAAACTGAATTTTATTCAAAAGGATAGAGATTACCGGGGTGACGTTGTAAGGCTGGGACACGTCTTCTGCTTCCTCATCGTATAATGATAGAGCATCCTAGTGTACATAGCTCCGAGTCCGTTTTTCCTTTGTGATGGATACTTTAGTACGTTTGAATACAGGTCCCTGTGGGACATCGGCTCCACCGATGATCATGTGAATGACGTGTTGAGGTTCTTCGGGTTCATTTTCCTGTTTTCATCTCTTTCTCGGAAATGGTTTTTGGCTCGGTCACTGAGAAATTCACGAAGGTGCCCCTCGTTGAATAGTCGGGCTACCTCCTCTCTAAGCTATATGCAATCCTCGGTCTTATGCCCGTGAGTACCATGATACTTACACATTAAGTTGGGGTTTCTCTGAGAAGGATCTGTCTGTATGGGCTTGGGCCATCTAGTATCATTAATTTTGCCAATGGCTGAGACGATACTTGAGGCGTCGACACTGAAGTTGTATTCCGATAATCTGGGTGCCTCCACTGGTCCCGAGCGCCTGTCGGACCCTGTTTTGCTTATAAGTCCCCGGGAGCTTTGGCCTCGATCTACTCTTCGATCATTCCGAGGTGCATTACGCCTTGAAACGTTCCTTCTATCTTTGACGTACGGTTGATATCTTTCCTTGTTGAATCTTGATCCCCGGTTTGTGTCCCTCGAGGGCTTGGCTGCGAATCCGCTCGGGTGAACTGAGCCCGCGGGGGCTCCCAACTGGTCGTCCTCGACCCTAATTTTTGACTGATACCGATTATGCACATCCGAGCATGTTACAGCTGGATATTCGATCAAGTTCTGCTTTAGCCGTCGAGATGCTATCGAACTTCTTTCATTCAAGGCTGAATACATACACAGCCCCTAAAACTTGTCCCATATTTTCACCTAGACACTTAAACTAAACCTTGTACCTATTAGGCACTTGATCTCTATTAAAACTGTACCTATTAAACACCTTACAGACAATAAATTGTAGATATAAAATGCGTGGATTACACGCTGCTGATGTGGAGAAAATCACCAATCACAGAAGGACACATCAGAAGGAAAAAAGGAAAAAAAGAAGAAAAACATGGAGACAACTGTCTCCTTCTTCATGCCACCGAACTCCTCCATTGTAGACACCCACTGAACTCCACCTTTAAAATCCACACAACACCATCAAATTTCTCTATCTTCCATTTTCAAATATCATAACAAGAAAGAGTACACGATTATTTTTGGTAGCTTTCCTTCCGTTAATCTTGTTTAAGGCATAGTTCCAAGTTTGATTTTAAGCCTTTGATTACCGGTTGACTAGAAAATTGATCTGAAACATTACTGAGATAGAATTTCGACTTGTAACATTGTGGTTATGAGTTTGGAGGTGAAAATTTTCAAGGAAAAAAACCTGCAGTGTTGGGAATTCGAGTCGAAGATTCGAATGGTGGAAATTCATTCAAAAATTAAATTGAAGCTGGAAAAATTGATTGGACCTTTTTCTTGCTTGGAAATCGAGATATGTTCTGATTTTGGAAGGCTTGGGGACCTATATATTCGGAAAAATTTCATTGTCCATATCCAGCTGCAGTCAGCTATTGTCGGTATTTGGCGATGACTCCGGTAAAGGTTCTCCTGTAGTGCTTTAGTGCTGCCACTGCAGTCATCTGCTAAGACAGAGAAGATAGAGATTAGGTAGAAGGGTTAGGGTAGTGTTTGATATGGTGTGAAGGTAGTGGTGCTAATGGTATATGATGATGGCGGTGGTGAAGTTGGTGGCGAAGGGAGAGGTAAAAAGAAAAAAATCAAAAAAATTAAAAGTTATGGCATTCCACGCTCCAAAAATCTGTGTTATGCACGTATTGTGCCACCTCAGCAAATTATGCCTAATAAGAAAGTTTCAATAGAGATTAAGTGTTCAATAGGTACAAGCTTTAGTTTAAGTGTCTAGGTGAAAATATGGGACAAGTTTGAGGGGCTGCATATGTATTCAGCCTTCATTCAAACCTTGCATAAAGGCCTGTACCGCCCAGTCGTCGGAGACCGGTGGTAATTCCATTCTTTCCATCTGAAACCGGGACACGAACTCGCTTAGTATCTCGTCATCCCTTTGTTTTATTTTGAAGACATCCGATTTTCTTGTGGCCACCTTTATGGCCCCGGCGGGTGCTTTCACGAAGGCATCCGCCAACATAGCAAATGAGTCAATGGAGTTAGGAGCTAAGTTGTGATACCAGTTCATAGCTCCCTTTGATAGTGTTTCCCCGAACTTTTTCAACAATACTAACTCGATTTCGTTATCATTCAAGTCATTTCCTTTGATTCCACAAGTGTATGAAGTAATATGCTCATTAGGGTCAGTTGTTCCATTATATTTCGGTATATCGGGCATGCAAAACTTCTTGGGAATGGGCATTGGAGCCGCACTTGGGGGGAAAGGCTTTTGTATGAACTTTTTTGAATCCAGTCCTTTCAAAATCTGAGGCGCTCGTGGTATCTGGTCAACTCTTGAATTGTATGTTTTCACCTTTTTGTCATTTTCTTCAATTTTCTTTTCTCCGGACTCGATTCTTTTAGTCAGTTCTTCGAGCATTTTTATAATAGCGGGATCGGTCCCCAAGCCACTTTCATCGGGCCTTTCTAACACTTGTTCATGTCGTGTGTTTACTGGTTCGGCGGTGTTAGGAGTTCTGTTCTGGCTTTGGAGTTGAGCATGGTGACTTGCTGAGCTTACAACATCTCGAATATCACTTGGAGGCTGACTCCTCCTTCTTCCACTCCTCGTGTTTCCTGGCCTCCAGCTCGGGCTTCCCCATGTGCATTCCTTCCGCGGTCTGTACCTGCGTCCGTGTTTAGAGCGTTGTGCGAATTGATATCAACTGGCTCCACATTTGGCACTCCCTCAGGGTTTATGGGTGGTACACCAAGCCCTATACCGCTATTTTCTCCGAGTCCTTCACTGTCATGAGCTGGTGCGTTTTGTGTGTTAGACATATTTGGCCTGAAATCAAAAAAACTTTGACAAGAAAAAGTGTGAAGAATAATGTGTGTTATCAGAAAACTAGCACTAAAATAATCACTATTATCTTTAGCCACACGGTGTGCGCCAAACTGTTTACCTCAAAAAATATGAGTAACAATTAAAGATAATTTGTGGTTTTAAAGATATGTGATATATTCTAATACTAGTGATTATACAAGTAATATTGAGCTTACGTAAGAAGAAATAATGAACCCAATCAATGTTGTTGAAACAGTAGGGGCCTCGAGCTCGGCTATCCAGGGACCTCGAGGTCAGCTAAGACCAATAAAGTATGAACAATAAAGTAAAGGCAATAAAGCTGAAGAACAATTGCTGAGCACGTTAAACAAGAGGAGAATAGAATGTTCTATTGCAGTGAGTAATTTGAGATGATCCTTACAAAAATGTTGGGGTCCCCTTTATATAGGAGGAGAAAATCCTAATATAGTACATTCCTAATTGTAGTAAAGAATCCTATTGGTATAGGTGTATAACAACTAGTACGGGCCTGTCCCATTTCGTACAAATCTTATCCTTTAATTTATGTCCTGGTCCACGTGTCCTTGACAAATTCCCGCTCTTTCTTGATTGACTTCGAGATTTCGCTGCCCTTGATACAAGTCGTGCCAGGCCTTCGATCAGCTTCCTCGAGGCACGTGTCCCTCAGCCGGGTCCGACCTCCATTTTGAATTGCCCGGACTCGGGCTCATAATTCAATTTAAGACCTCAAAATCGGGCTCCCTGATTTTAACCGTATACATGGTGCAATTCATCTCATAAAATGCTAGAGTAGTAAATTCGAACGTAATAATAACAACATAGTTCCCTCCCCCCCCCCCCCCCTCCTTCTCCATTTTTCTCTTTCACAAATTAAATTCACTCTTCTTTTTAACTATTTTGTTCGGATGAGCCCACATTATCTGCCCATAATGTGATGCGAAAGCTTGTATGCGAAGGAAGGAGCAAGTGAATAAGGGACACATGAGAGACGCATTAGGTGAGTGGTCTCTCCAATTGCAAATATTGCAAGTTGCAACACCAACTAGGAAAGCATATTTGTCAAATACTCTTTTCCCTTGCTTCGATAAGGATTTGTTGCTTCTCCTTCCCATCTTGTTAATTACACACATTTCCACTATTAAACAATACATTTGTCTATTGTGTAAAGGTTTTCATACTGTCCTCTATCACTCTGTCTATGACACCATAAGTTAATCGTAGAATCACAGGCTTGCATTTCAAAATATATCCAACTCATTTTGGTTTCTTCTAATGAAATTGTAGAGTCACGCATTTAGATGATGTTATTCTTGACATTCTTTCGCTACGTTACCGGCACATTTCCCTCTCCCACCAGACCAAGTTGAGAGAAAAAGAAGATTCTCTGCTTTCTTTTCTATTTTATTGCTCCTAAAAAGAAGCAAATAGTAGTAGCAAGGTAATCACTTGAAAAGGGCTGCAAAAAATATTGACCATTAGCACTGCGGACCAATGCTGAAAGTAGATATTAGTAGGATACTGAGCCTTCAATCTTCATGTTAAAGACTTAAAAAGTTAGAAACCTCCCGTCGTCACCCTCCGAAAGATGTGTCTTGTGGCATCAAGAAAGAGGTGAATCACAGACTTGCTACTTCAGTTAATTAATTGCCTCCTTGTATCACATTACATCATCACAGTTAGATTGTTCTATATGTTGTCTCTTTGTATAATATTGGATAACCTAACTTCAGGAGATAATTCCCAGGGTTGAGTTAGATTCATTATTTATTCTTTTAGCATGGTATTAGCGTAAAAACGTATTGCTATTCTTAGTTTACGCAATATTCAGATCCCCTAGTATGTTGTCCACGTTCTATATGTCTAATTTTTTGGATGTGCCCGGGGAGTTAGATCCTGTTATCTACCTCTTTATATGAAAAGCCTCAACGTATGAGCTAACTTTCGAAAGTCCTAATTAACTCGGTAGCTAACTTTTGGTGTTGAATTACACCCAACCTGAATGTCTATTTTCCTCAATCAAGGAAATCAACCTGCGCTACTGCATCCAAATTTAAATGAGAAATATAATATCTTTTGAAGCCGAAAAGTCCCGCTTTGGAGGATAAGGTACTTCTTTCCAAATTAAAGGTGACTCCACTCCTAGGGCTCGAACTCGAACTCAGGACCTCAGGTTAATGATTGTATACGGTCAAAATCGAGCGAGCATGATTTTGAAGTCCTAAATTGGGCTACGGACTCGAGTCCGGGAGATTCGAAGTGGAGATCAGATCCGGCTAAGGAACACCCGCCTCGAGGAAGCTGATCGAGGGCCTGGCGCTACTTGCATCGAGGGCGTCGCAAACTCGATGTCAATCAAGAAAGAGCGGGAATTTCTCAAGGACACGTGGGCCTGGGCATTAATCATAGGATAAGGGTTGTACAAAATGGTACAAGTCTGTACTATACCGTTATACACCTGTACTAATAGAATCCTTTATTTTTATAAGGAATGTACTATAATGGAGATTTTTCCTCCTATATAAAGGGGACGCCAATCATATTGTAAAGATATATCAGATCATTCACTGCAATAGAACATTCTTATTTTTCTCTTGTTTAACGTGCTCAGCAATTACTTTTCAGCTTTATTGCCTTTACTTTATTGTTCATACTTTATTACTCTTAGCTGACCTCGAGGTCCCTGGATAGTCGAGCTCGAGGCCCCCTACAGTTCCAACAGCATCAATTTGGTTCTTTATTTCTTCTTATTTAAGCTCAATATTACTCATATAATCACTGGTATTAGAATATGTCACGTATCTTTAAAACCACAAATCATCTTTAATTGTTGCTTACATTTTTCGAGGTAAACAATGATAAAGACTACTTACCACTCTATCGTAACCTGTGACGATACGTATTTTGTGTTAAACAAATAACTAAATAAGATAGGTATCTTCTTTTCCAATTAGAACGAGAATTAACGAGGAACGAGAGATTGAGAATCAACCAGTTTTTAAGATAAGGAATATGTATGTATAATACGAATTTCCTTGGGATTTTTAGCCTTAAGCATATCCCAAAAGGTAAGATCCCTTTATGGTTCCAAAGAATCAAGAGAAAAAGAGGTGGATATTCAGATTTCAGTATCCCAAAACACATGAAAGCCGGACATTAAGCTCATAACGACGTTATTCATTTAGTTTATCCAATCCTTGATGGTCATTTGACCACGATGTCCACACAAATACAAGATTCTCTTGGAAATCCTGTCACGTCCTGGCTTTGAGCTATATTCTACAATAGTTTGAAATGTCTTTTCATTATTTTTGTCGATAAAAAATTGACAATGATTAACAAATTATTTATATGAGAATGCCACGATATATAGATAGAACAGATAGTTTTTCTTTTCCTATCTCCCTGAGGATGAAAGTGGGAAAACATTGATCATAACTACATTACACCCTAATCATGTGAGATTTAATTCAGATAATTCTTCTTTAGATTTAGGGCTCTAAGATTTCACGTCAGAAGTAAATGCTTTTTATTTTTTATTAAATAGTTTTTTTTATTATCAGATTAAATATATTTAGATTTGGCGAAGGCATTAAATTAAGGATTTAACGCTACGGTCATGTAATATTCAGATTCATTAGCAACTTGTCATCTAATATACATCCAGAACCATGAGAGTTTGAAAAAACATGTGCAATTTAATAATAATCGAAGATTAATGCACATTAATAAATTGCTGCAGCTTTTCGACATGTCTATGTACGTACATTATAACATATAAAAATAGTCATGCTTACTAAAGTGATGACGTTAAGAATTTAAGCGGGGCTCTATCATTGTATTTTAAACAATTAGCACATAAAAGGGTTATACGGATTAATTTTTGAAGCGTGAATACAACTCTCGTCCATAAAATTTATCTTCGGTTTCAACTAACCAGCTGACTATTATCACTACTTCTCCACCAAATTACGATTTCAACGATTTTATATTCTTCTACTGTGGCTGGCTTCTGGGTGGAAAATTTCATGTATTTATAATACGCAATTTTAGGGTTAAAATCTTTTTTCAAACTTGTTGAATTTGTTTTTCCACTGCGAAAAGAATTTCTTAATTTTCTAATTATTCAGGCACAACAAGGACCACTGAAATTAATTAATGAAGCTTCCTATTACGGAATTAATTCGAAATATTCGAACTAATCTTATCATAATAAATTAGGAATTGTTTTATTAAAAATTCACAATTTCACTCTACAGTTCAATTTTGAAATTCTTCCATTAAATCTATTTGACTCCCCATGTTTAAATTGAGATACTGATTAGTTAAAATAAATTATCAATAACTTAGTTGATTGATTTTTTTTTACTACACATTTGGTTAACTTATTTCATGTGTTGGATACAAAATTATAAGGCCCCATAAAATTTTATAACATTTTAAAGTACACCAACGACGATTTGAAATGATATTTTATATGAAAGAAGAGACTGTGGACTAGGATCAAATCAGATAGTCATGATAATAAGCATGGGAGGTGCATTAGAAGTGATTTAGGATTTATTGAGAGCCCTATAACTAAGTCAAGTTAGAAACTATGCCATGGACTAAAATTTCGAATGAGTTTGAACAAGATCCAACTTCAAACGACCATAACTCTCAACTTCTAGATTTATG
This sequence comes from Nicotiana attenuata, assembly GCF_001879085.1. Lineage (NCBI taxonomy): Eukaryota > Viridiplantae > Streptophyta > Magnoliopsida > Solanales > Solanaceae > Nicotiana > Nicotiana attenuata. The sequence goes on from NC_031993.1 coordinate 47,101,233, forward strand.
TGGTAAATTACCCATCAAATGAAAGCTCTTCGAGTCTAGTTTTTAGTGACTTGAGATTTTCCAAAATGTAAAAAGTAGAATCCATAGATTGATGTTGATGTTGTCGAACATTTGACATGGATGTCAGAATATAACAGAGTGTTATCTCATCAGCTTTAACGCATTTTTTGTAAGCTTCATATTCATCATCTGCAGCACCTTCTCAAGATTTTTCTAGACACACCTCATCAAGCACAAATTGATACTCTTCAGCAATTAGAAAAATATCCAAGTACATTCCAAGTCAATATAATTTGGACCGTCAAGTTTTGTTTTGAGTATGAATAGCAATAAGAGAGTTGAACGCGATCATAGTTAATCGGAGAAAAAATTAAATAAATAGATCAAAGACATTCATATAACATTGCATACTAAAATTAAAAACACACTACATACAAATTCTTGTACCTTCAATAGCAAGTTTCGATGGGAAAAGAAGTATTCATGAAATATTCATATGTAATGACAGATTATTCATCCCAAAAATTTAACCATATCTAACTCACGTGAAAAGAATATTGTAAATTTAAGTCAAGTGAATATAAATATTAAGTAAGCAGTTCCATTGAACTACCATTCATACTCAGATAGAGAGTTAATACAAATAATCAATAACTAGTAACGATAACTCTAGTAAATACTTCTAATGAATATATCCAATATGAAGGAGGACCTATAGTCAACAGGTAAATCCATTATATGACCATCATATTAATCACAGAGATCATAGGAAGTGATCCCTATCACTGTTGAATTAAAACGTATTAAAAATTCTTAATTTCTTTCCAAATATAGAAAAATACCCAAAATGCCGTTCTAACGGCTCCGAAACGCCAAAACGACTTTAGTCACAATATTTATATTGATCAGTAGACCATTTACGATAGACCCATCAAATTCAAGACAATCGAAGTCTGTCAACATTCTGACCTCCAATTTTATGTCCAGATCGGTCAAAATTTGAGTTTTACATTTTCTAAGGTTTATTAAATTTTCAGATTATCCCAATCAAATATCAACGTTGATAAACTGATATCTTGTGATTTTCAAGAATAATTAAAATTTCTAACATAGTTAATTCAAAAATAGCAGTGCAGTTTTGTCACGACCTAACTCTCACCGTAGCCGCGACGATGCCTAACACTACTTGCTAGACAAGCCAGTAGTCACACAATAGCAATGATTTAGGTAAAACAAGGTTTAATAATCTCAATAATGGAAATGTCATGAAATAACTGAAAAAGTAACAACATCACTGCTACAACCATCCCGTGATCTGGTGTCAACAAGTACATGAGCACTACTGAATATCAAAATATAAAGCCAAATCCTCAATACAACTATCTGGACAATAGAGTGGTAATAAAGGAAATAAATAAAAGAGAACTTTACGGTCTGCGGATGGTATAACAACTACCTCGTAGTCTCCCAAGTACTGTATCAACACACCTCTAGCAATCACCACGTTCAGAAGTACCTCGATCTGTACACGAAGTGTGGGGTGTAGTGTGAGTACAACCGATCCCATATACTCAATAAGTAACAAATCTAACCTTCGACTGAAAGTAGTGACGAGCTCAGAAAAAATAGTTAGAGACCAATATCAATAACAACACAATATATAATTATAACAATAACAGTAAATAACTCAAAGGAATTATCACGGTCAACTCGTTCATATTACAGGAATTTAGACATGCTTCCAAGTATAACAGTTAAAGGCCGACATGAGAACATTTTATTTTCCAGCTAGCATGAGGAGAAATACATCTTTATGCCTATATGTCAAATATAAATGTCAAGATAATGCTTTCACCGTGATGTCCTCAAACATTCTCAATCTCAGTACACTCATGGTAAGTGACTCAAATGCCCACTTCATCACACACACATGATAACTCAACAGTGTACGTGTGCCCCTCACCAAAGCACATGTATATATCACTGTACTTGCGCTCACTACTGGCATGTCAGACTCTAGAGGGGCGGATCCTGCCCAAGCGCTAATCAAAAGCCAATATGGTTTGTTACAGCGTGTAGTCCCATCCAAATAATAATAAAACCATTATGACCTGTTGCATCGTGCAGCCCGATCCAAATAATAATCTCAGCACGGCTCTAAGGCCCACCTTAGCCATCAATATCTCAAGTCTGAAGGATTCAAAATCTCATATCACTCAGACCAAATAGTACCCCGGATGTGAAAACAACAACAACGGGATGTAACAAAGAATGATGAACAGAGAGTAAGATATGATATGCAAATAAAGAATCATGACTAAGTGTATAATTACAGTTAAGCGAGATAGCCCAAAATTACAAAAATAGCTTCATTAGGTCTCAACCAAATAATCACGTAGCCTAAACATGATTTCTAACATGAATCACAGCTCAGATAATCAAACGAGTAGGAAAAATACGAATATAGCAAGGTATGATAGCAAAACAAGCCCGGTAATAGTCTAGAAGTTAACTCGGATCACGATTACTCCAATGCACGCCTACAAGTTTGTCACATGGCATGTTCGTCACTCCAATACATTTCAAGCAACATGGTTCCCAATGTTAAAAACCTTCAAATCCAAGTTTTGATATGTTACTTACCTCAAAACACACAAATAAATACTCTAAAAAGTGCTTCCCACGCGAATAGGCCTCCGGAAGACTCGAATCTAGTCACAAACAACTTAATATCATCGAATAATGCCATAGGAAACAACTTCAAAGTTGTCTGAGATATCTAGTACTATTGCAGGGTAGTCATCCACACAGGCACCATAGATTTCTACTAATTTTGATGAGAAGCTGCGCAAGATTCTGGAGTCCAGAAGTTGATCATGGACACTCTAGTACAACATGGGTCAATTATTAAGGACTTGACCAAGGAAGTGAAAAAGATAAGGAAGTCCCATGCAAGCAAGAGATCAGTTGATAAGCTTAGGAAGGAGGTGACCGGACTTGCGACAGCTGGTGACTTACCATTTGACATGCTGCTTGATCCAGACCAGTCCACCCTAGATCCATCTGCACCGGTTGCACCAGCTGACAGTGTGATGAGCCATGCCTTGCTGCTGAAATTGCTAACGCAGTGCGTGCAATGTTTGCTACTCCTACCACTCTCAGATATGATGATGGTAAGATATAGTTGGCTGAGCCAACAGGAGTTTGATGCTACTGGGGACACTGAGATGTGCAAGTATGCTTAGGGAGTTTCTTCGCCCTCTCTCTGTTTTCACTCTTATTTTGTTAAATATTGGGGACAATGCTTACTATTATTCATGGATTGGAGTTTATTTGATTGACACATTTTGGATACATTTGGACTGTAATAACTGGATAATTTTGTTTCTTTTCTTATTTGTTAGTTTATCTATATTTAGTTAGTTATTGCTTTCATTAGCTTCTGTAATTGTTTACTTTGATTTTTTTTATTAGTAGCTTCTTTTTACGTTTTTCGTAGTAGTATAGAGAATAAGCCTTTGGTTATCTTAATGCCATGGTTATTTCGAAAGGTAGTTTTGTGTGAGCCGGGTGACTCTTACCGAGGATGGATGGTGTGACAACCTTCTTAAGGGAATGAGTCCGTTTTTGTGTTTAGGTAATAATAACAGTTATAGTAATGAATTAATCCCCTAATTAAGTAATTCTAAAAAAAAAAGAGTTATTCATGCTTCATTTGACACCAACACACTTAACTACGTGTTTATGATTTGAAACAAGGTTTTTTAACGAAAATAGCTATAGTTAGTGACTTTGAGACTCTTGAGTTGACTTTGGTAATCATTGGGTGGTTTATTGGACCATAGTGATCTTTACTTGATTGTGGTAGTTGTAGGCTCTCGATTCTATCCTCTTTTTATGGTCTAGTTGCATGAGGGGTAAGGTGATTTTTCATTTCTAGTCCAAGTATCCGTGCGAATGGTCTAGAACTTGATCCGAATGTGTTTCAAAGTGAAATCCTAAGTTTGTGTCACGACCCCAATTTCCCTCCGAAGGATGTCGTGATGACACCTAGTCTCTAAGACTAGATAAGCCTAACACTTACTAAATTAATAGAAGAATTCAACCATCAACTGCTAAATATGAAATAGAAATCTTTATACACCACTTACAAATTCCCGAAATTGGTAGTGCAAGTCATAAGGTCTATTGAGTTTGCTAGAAAATCCCTAAATACAACTATTCGGAATAGAATTTAAACAATACAAGAACAATATCAAAAGGTGACTCCGAGGCATGCGAACGTGACGCCAAGTTTACCTTAAGTCTCCAAAGCAATGCTTGACCAGTCAGCTAATAATCCACAACAACTGAGGCACCTGGATTTGCACAAAAATGTGCAGAAGCATAGTATGAGTACACCACAGTGGTACCCAGTAAGTATCAAGACTAACCTCGGTGTAGTATTGGCAAGGGACAGTCAAGATACCTATCGGACTACACAACCTGAACAAGTTTAAAGGTGAACTACAAGAGAAAAAAATATTAATATAAAGCTTAGCAGGATAAGGAACGCAGAACAATACTTGCAATGATACAATAATAACAACAATATTTAACAGGAAGCAGTCAGGTGATAATGTTGTACAATAAGCTGAACACAGTCCAAGTCCGATGAAACCAAATAAAGGAAAACCAACAACAACTCGATAAGAACAACCACTTTCACACCAGTTATGTTAAAGCATTCCCGCAAGGTACCGAACCTCATAATCACAGCTCACGGGTCCCAATTCATGAACCCTAATCGCTTGGTATCTTGTGCCCACATTACAACTCATAGCCGCACGGACGACTCACGTGCCAATAGAATAATCCTCACATAGAAGGCAAGTTTACAAGAGTACGTATAATGGTCGATAACATAAGGATTCATCTGTTAAAACCGATATGGGTGATTTAATTATGTGTATGCTTGTGAAAGTGCACTACCACAATTCAAGTCAACAATTAAGAGTAGAGACAATGAATGGCACTTAAGAAATGATCACCATGAAATGTACAATGTAATAAAGACAGCAATGAAGTTGAAGCAACGACCATCACAACAAGATCACCTACATAGAACTAAGCCAATAGTGCAACACGGAGAAAAAGACAATTAATGGTATGCTAAGAAAACAGCAATCAAAGACAAGTACAAACGAATGGGGAAATGACAACAAGAGCCCTACTGAGGTACCGCCTCGTAGTCTCAAATAATAAAGGGAATCACAAACTTTCCTTATATCATCGTGGGAACCTTTACATTTTGTTTTGAAAATCGTTTTTCCCGAAATAGCATCCCGTGTTTTCGCCCACCTTATCACACTACATGGCTTCTAGTAGTTCCCCTACTAGCCACGCATTTCAAGCCTACCTTATCTCACCACTTGTGTTTCAACACCCAGACCATATACCACTGCATGTGTATCAATAATAACAACAACACGGCAGAAACCTCGTGCAACACAATAACAATAGCACGGCAGAAACCTCGTGCAAACACAGTAACCACGTCATGGCTGAAACCTCGTGCAACAACATAACAATTATCTCAACAATAACCCGTATGCCAAAATATAACAACTAAAATAAATGACTTTCACAATATGTGCCCAAATGCCATAATATTTCCTCAAAACAGTTTAAATATCACAACCATGCATAGCCCTCAGCTCAACAACACTGAATACAACAACAACTACTACAGTAATACAGGAATACGGCAAGTAAATCAACTCAGGAAATTCAAAACAGAAAGAAATAGAAGAACGAGCTCACAAAGGAAGACACAACAAGGAATAATAGTCTCAACAAGAATAGTTCAACAAGGGAGAGATAATGTGTAGAAATGATTCCACAAAAGTACAATTCAATGATAAGAGGGATAACATGAATCAATGATTCCAAATAAGGATAAGTGAACAATGATAAGGGATAACAAAACTTCATTTAGGGTTGAGCAATTACGGAAGAGATTTAACAAATTCAATTAAGGATAAGCAGACTATGGAAAAGATATCTTCGGCTAATGATAGGCAATTACGGAGAAGATAATGATAGCTTCAATCAAGGATAAACAATTACGGAAAGGATTGCATGGCAATAAAAGAGGCAACAACTTCATTAAAGGCACATAAGAGTTTATTCAGCAATAAGGGTAAAACATAAAGCAACTAATTCCAAATAAGACACGTAAATGTGAAACTAGTAAATGGGGAATTTAGCATGACAAAACAACTTCATATTTAATAAACATAAGAATATAATAGCCCTAAACGGTCAAATTTCCACAAATAAGCCCGAGCACGTACTCGGCACCTCGCTTACACGGCCTTAACATGACACAACTAGCACCAAAGACTCAAATCCTAAGGGGTACTTCCCCCACACAAAGTTAGGCAAGATACATACCTCAATGAAGCTAGACCGTTACTCTAAAATAACCTTCTCGAGTAAAACAACCTCCGGGCGGCTCAAATCTAGCCAAATAACTTCAAATCATAAATAAAACTCGTAGGAAATAATTCCGGATAATATAGCTTCAATCTTTAACAAAAATAGAAGTCAACCCCCGGGCTCGCACCTCGAAACCCGATAAAATTCACAAAAGCCGAACACCCAGTCCGATGTGAGTTCAACCATACAAAAATTATCAATTTTCGACATCAATTCGTCCTTCAAATCATCATTTTACTCTCTTGAAATATTTTAACATTTTCCCTAAATTTCCAACTTAATTCTCTAATTTAGAGTTGAAAATAAAGATAAAATCATGAAATAAAATCAAAATCGGGTAAAGATAACTTACCCCAAGAACCACATGAAGAACCCCTCGAAAATCGCTCAAATCCGAGGTCTCTAGCTCAAACGATGAAAAATGGACAAAAACCATGATTTTGGAAAATATATTCTGCTACCCAGGCATTTGCACATCGCGATCGCGGAAGAAATAATGCGATCGTAGAGAAGAAAATAACTGCTGCCCCAATAATATACTACGCGATTGTGGATGGACTCATGCGATCGCGAATAAAAGAACATCTGATGCCCCCAAGAAATGTACTACGCGATTGAGAACCAGACGTGCATCGCGAAAGAGAAAATATACAAGCTACTGAGCTATGCTACGCGAACGCGGAATTGGGAACGCAAACGTGATGAAGAAGGATTCACACGTACGCAATCGCAGGGAGAATTATGTGAACAGGAAGTGGAAAAGGTCCAGCCACCAAAACAGCCTACGCTAACGCGGCCTCCAGGATGGGGACACCAGATATCAGAACAACCATCCAAAACATGAGAAAATGGCCCGTAGCCCATCCGAAACACTCCCGAGGCCTCCAGGACCCCGTCGATACATACCAACAAGTTCCATAACATACCACGGATTCGCTCGAGGTCTCAAATAACATCAAACAATGTCGAAACTACGAATCAAACTTATGAACTTTTAAATCTTTCACCTTCCAAAACTCGTGCCGAAATATGTCAAATCAACCTGAAATGACGCCAAATTTTGCATGCAAGTCCCAAATGACATAACAGAGCTAATACAACTCTCGAAATCAAAATCTGGCCTCGATATGACCAAAGTCAACTCTCGGTCAAACCTCTCAACCTTCCAAAAACTTTAACTTTCTAATTTTTGCCAAAATGCTTCAAATTACTCTACGAACCTCCAAATCAAAATACGGATGCACGCCTAATTCCAAAATAACCATACAAAGCCATTGGAATCATCAAAATGCCATTTTGAAGTTGTCTGCACAAAAGTTAAATTCCGGTTAACTCTTACCGCTTAAGCTTCTAAAACGAGAATCCTTCTTCCAATGTGATCCCTGAATCATCCAAAACTAAACTCGACCATACACGCAAGTCATAAAACATAATACGAAGCTGCTCGAGACCTTATGCCGCCGAACAAGATGTTAATTCTCAAAATGACCGGTCGGATCGTTACAATTTGCTTGGTTTGAGAGATAATTGTAGGCTTTCCTTTGTCAGTTTGAGCTTTCTATTGCCAACCAATGTTCTTATCCATAGTCAAACCCCCTTGACCATGTAACCTTCCTCATTTGGTAACAATGCTATAAGACTTTACCTGTTTTGTCTTAATCCTCTCTTGGCACCCGGACCTTCTTTAACACTCTTGTGAAATAAGTGCTCAAGGCATAAGTTTGGGTGGAGACTTAAGGAATTTGGAAGAAGTATCAAGGCACCAAAAAGAGGAAAGAAATTTTCTCTATGAAAAGAGAAGGCAGGGAAAGAAAAAGAACAAAAAGAAAATACCAAAAAAATAATAAAAAGAAGGGTTGATGAAATTAAAGAGAGGTAACTACCTCTGGTACGCGCATCAAGGGAGAAAATGTCATGACCCAAATTGAAGGGCCACGACGGGCACTCCGAGCCTAACTATAACGACCCGGCCGGTTGTTTTTAGAATTTACGCCCTTATCCCCTATTAACTGCTTTTCCCCGTATTTATTTCCGCTATTTTGAATTGCCGGTTGTTCAATTTTGAGTTTCTGAGAGTTTTGGGACACTTAGTCCCTAAATGAGAGCTTAAGTGTTGAAAATTTGACCGTAGTCGGAACAATATGAAGACGACCTTGAATGGAATTCCAATTGTTCCGTTAGCTCCGTTGGGTGATTTCGGGCTTAGGGGCGTGATCGGATTGTGTTTCGGAGGTCCGTAGCTAATTTAGGCTTGAAATGTCGAATGTTGGATTTTCGAAGATTCCGGTTCGATAGTGAGATTTTGATCCGAGGGTCGGAATGGAATTCCGGAAGTCGGAGTAGCTCCGTAGTGTTGAATGTGATGTGTGTGCAAAATTTTAGGTCGTTCGGACGAGGTTTGGTTGACTTTTTGATCGAAAGCGTAAATTTTGAGTTTTTGAAGTTCTTAGGCTTGAATCCGATGAAATTGGTGTTTCGATGTTGTTTTGGGTGTTTTAAGGATTGGTATAAGTTTGGAAAGTGGTATTAGACTTGTTTTGCTTTTGCTTGAGGTCCCGGGGGCCTCGGGATGGTTTCGGAAGGTTGCCGAAAGATTTGGGAGTTGTTTTGTTCAGCTCCAGCTGCTGAACTTCTGTCATAACCGCACCTGCGGATTGGGGACCGCAGGTGCGTGATCGCAGAAGCGCTTGGGGAGACGCAGATGCGACGAAGTGCTTGGGAGCCAGGTTCCGCAGGTGTGGTGGTATGGGCGCACCTGCGAGACTGCAGGTGCGGTAAAAAAAGAACAGATGCGGCCAGTGCTTTTAGTAAAATGTCGGAGATGCGACCTTGTCCTCGTAGATGCGGGACCGCAGATGCGGTCCCAGGGCCGCAGAAGCGGAATAACTGGGCAGAAAAAGGGGCAAAATCGAGGGTTTTGTTCAAAACTTGGAAAAATCATTTTGGAGCTCGGGGCAGGGCGATTTCGTGAGGTTTTTGAAGAGAAGATCATTGGATAACGATTCCTTGTTCCTTTCTAGTTATATTCCATTAATCTCATCTTAGATTTATCATTTAAATTCGGATTTGGAGATGAAAATTGAGAATAATGGGAAGAAAGTTCTTAGACCTAGAAATCAAATTTTGAGGGAGAATTTGACCTTGGATTTTGATAATTTTGGTATGCATGAACTCGTGAGAGTATGAGGATTCTGAAAATATAAATTTTACCCAATTCCGAGATGTGGGCCCGAGGGGCGTTTTGGTCATTTTACCTAATGTCGCGTATTAGCTTAGAATTTAATTGTAGAATCAGTTACTTGAAGTGTTATTTACATTATGAAATTTAATTGAATAGATTTGGGCAATTTAGAGTCGAGTACTCATGGCAAGAATGTGGTCTCGGGTTGATTATTGAGCCGGTTCGAGATAAGTGGCTTGTCTAACCTTGTGTGGGGGACATTCCCCCTAGGATTTGGTATTGTTGTTATATGAATGCCGTGTACGTGAGGTGACGAGTGCATGCACGTGCTAATTGTTGGAAACCCATTTTTCATTAAGTAAATTAACTGTTTTTATTTCTTCTTGAACATTTCTTGTATTTTAAGCCTACTGCGTAGTTTAGGGAAGCATGCTTAAATGTATTAATTGTCCTATCTGCTTAAACTTTGTATGTGAACTCTGTGCAGCATGTTAGGTTAGAATTACCTGTCCATTTTGATATTAATTGATTTGAGTTGATTATCCTTGTGTTGTTGCTGCGTGTTTGCGTTGGGACTACGGGCGGTTCCCGGTAGATCCCCCTTGTCTGTTTATTTGGGACTACGGATGTGGCATTCTGGTAGATCCCCCCTACACATTTACATTTGGGGACTACGGATCGAGACTTCCGGTAGATCCCCGGCGCACTATGAGTTGGACTATGGGACGACACCCAGGAGATCCACTGGACATTTACATTTGGGGCCTACAGGACGGTATCCTGGTAGATCCCCAGTTTGCTGGTAGTTACATTTGGGTGCTACAGGACAGTATCATGGTAGATCCCCGGTTGCCATTTCTGTGTTGAGCTATATTCTTTCTGCGTTATTTCTCTGTTGTAATTGTTGTTATCTTTATCATTATACAGTGTTACTTCATAGTGTTTCGCTCTTGAATGTAGTTGTGGATTCTTCCCTTGATATCGTTGTCTTTCTTTTATTTTGGGACTACGGATGAGTTTTCCGGGAGATTCCCTGCGCATATATTGAATTTGACTGTAGTGCGGGATACCAAGAGATCCCCAGCACATATATTGAGTATACCAAGAGATCCTCGGGATACCAAGAGATCCCCAGCACATATATTGAGGATACCAAGAGATCCTCAACACGTATATTGAGGATACCAAGAAATCCTCGGGATACCAAGAGATCCCCAACACACATATTGAGGATACTAAGAGATCCTCGGGATATTGAGAGATCCCCGTTTGTTATCCTTGCGTTGAGTTGTATTTATTTCCGTGATTACTTTGTCCCTGTTAAAGTTGCTGATGTTCTTCTACCCTGTGTTACTTTTACTATTGCACTTAAGTATACTGTCTTACTCTACATTGTTATATCTTGTATTTCCTTTAACCTCAGTAGGGCCCTGACCTTCTTCGTCACTACCCGACTGAGGTTAGGCTTGGCACTTACTGAGTACTGCTGTGGTGTACTCATGCCCTTCCTGCGCATGTTTTTAATGTGCAGATCTAGGTACTGCGATTTAGACTCATTACGCTCGAGGCGAGGCGTTGTAGAGACTCCGAGGTATATCTGCCGCGCCCGCAGACCGACTCCCTCTCTACTCTTGCTTTAAGTATTAGCCCCTCTGTATTTTTCCTTCTTTGTTAGATGTTCTGGTGTTAGATATTATTAGACATTCAAAGGCTTGTGATCATGAGATTCCGGGTTTTGGGAAAAGTGTTAGTGTTTGAGAGTTAATATTTGTGTATGCCGAGCGGCACTATTAAACACTGTTTATTTCACTATTTCAGATTTTAGCTGTTGTGAGCACGTGATTTTTGCCCCATATGAATTACTCCCAGAAATTCAAAACAAAATAATGTCTTTCAGTATTTGCAATTTGGTGGATTTTTGTGACATTTTCTGTTAATTGTTTGCATTTGTTTGTGCATGTTTATTTTATTTAATTCATGAAAAATAAAAAAATATGTTGCATTTGCAGTTAGGATTTAATTTGGCATTAGTTAGTAATTTAGTTGTGTTACGAAAATAGAAAATCACAAAAAATAACTCATTTTGGCATTTAGTTTCGAATCGTGCAGTTTTCTTTTAATTTGGTAGTTAATCAGTTGTTGTAAATATTATTTTGAATATTAATCTAATATAGTAGGATAATTTTGGTTTAGAATTAATGTAGGTTTTATTTTTAAAAAAGAAAAAAAAAAGATTTGAAATGAAATGGAAAGAAAAAAAAATAGAAATTGAAAGATAAGTCTGTTTGGGCCTTTTTTAATTGAAATTCCTCAGGCCCAAACATTTGGCTCAAAACCCGTCCAAATTTGGCCCAATATTTCACTCAAAACCCGGTCCAGTCCTGGCTGTGTCCAAAACGGCGCCGTTTAACCAAGATTCAATCTCAACCGTCTATGTTTATTGATCTGACGGTTGAGAAGTCCCCTCCCCTAAATATATAAGTGTCCGAACCACCCCTGCCCCCCCAGGTCGTCTCTCTCACCCCTCGTTATCAGAAAGTAACGCCGCCCTACTCCGCCATAAGCCGCCGGCCGGAAATCGTCTCCGCCGGCGGCGATGCTCCAAAGTCGCTCAAAATTACACCCCTACACCTCCTTAACCCCCTCAATACGAATCCATGACCAACTCCTCTCAAATCCCAACCAAACGTCCCAAATCTACAAAACCCTAAATTGCATCTCCGCCGCACACGGTGGCGCCGGCTCCGTTCACCGACAAAATAACATCACAAGTCTCCTCACCATCCTCCCTTCAAATCCGTAAACCTTTTTCCTCAAATCCCCATTGAAGTCCTCGAATCGTAGATCAATGATTTCGTCAAAACCTTAAACCAACCAATCCTCGTCAAATCAGTCTCACTTGGCCTCCTCACTCTCCTTATGAAGCTTCCACCACCAGTGACGCTCAAATATTGCTGGAGCTGTTCCAATCTCAAATCCGAAGCGGCAGAACCCTAGGAGCTCATAGGCAAGCTTTCTTTGGTCTTTTACTTGTTTCCCTTCCATGACCGTTCTTCTCCAAATTAGTCAATCTAGGTTTAGTTTTTTCTTCTGTTTTGACATCTCGTTTAGGATCAGTAGTCGAACCTGTTTCGTTTGTTCTTATTAGTTTATCTTCATATTTATTTGAGTTTTAATTCACTAATAATGATTAGCATAATTTTGTTCGTCTGATTTTGTCATTAATTTAGTCACAGTTCTTGGTTAAGTTTTGATTGTTCATTTTAAGTCAGTAGGATCTCTTCTCCTGTGAACAATTATCCTTCATAGTTAATTCATGCCAAAAGTCCTTTATCTTGATTTAATTTGGTTCTTTCTTTGGTTTTCTGTTTGTACTTAGTTGCGATTGATTCTGTTAATATTTTCTGAGTACTTAGTCTAATGTTCATTTCCTTCTGTGATTGTTTAGTGTAGGTTAGGGTAATTATGATTTAGTTTGATTGTTAATTTATTAATTACTGATGATAGTGTGAATTAGGGTCAGGTTTCAGTCTCGATTAGTATCAATTGGATTCAATCTTAGAGGTTTNTGAATTTGGCCATAGCTGATAGATTTAATTAGGGTAGAAGAGGACTGAAGTCATTTGGGACTAGGATGGTAATTTCAGGGGGTTCAGGGGTATTTTAGGCTTTAATAACAGGATGGAATGCTGTAGATTATAATAGAACTCCTTAGAATCTTCTAGAATAGGGCACAAGTTAGATTCTAGGAAACTTAGGATAGTAGCTTGGGTAACAAGTTAGCAAATAAGGGACTAATCTGAAAATAAATAAGGGACTGCATTGTAAATAGAGGATTTCAGGGCTGCCCTCTCTTATGCCTATAAAATGGCATGTGCCTTGCCTTGAATGACAAGTTTTTGAGCCTCCAAAAAACTCCCCCCTAAAAAAACTCTCTCTCTATAATCTCCAGATCTGAAATCAGATATCAAAAATTTCAAAAAAACCAAAAAAATAATAGAAATTACAAAAAAATACAAAAACAAAAAGCCATTGAGTTCAAGCTTCTTAGTTTAAATTCAAGCTGTGGAGGTTAATTTGCAGTCCTATTTTCAGTTTTGGTAATTGGAAGGTGCTGAGTTCTATTGGTTTGGTTTCGAGTAGCTTTGGGTTCAATTCAACTGGTTTTGATTAAGTTTTGGGTTTGCTGTGGTGTTCTAGAGCATTTCGAGTCTATTTACGTGTGTTTCAAGTGGTTTGTGGTTGATTGCTTGGAATTCGTTTGGTTTTAAACCCTCCCTGATCAGTTGAACTAGTTCTGGCTGTTGTGACCTCTGTCCATTGCTGCTGACCTTCCTTTCTTCTTCTTCTTCTTCTTCTTATATTTCCAACTTCCAGGTACATATTCGAATCACAATTTGGTGTAGCTTTGAGTGAAATGCTGAAATGAAAGGCATATTCATCTATTTTCTGAATATGTGTATTCATACTGTCATAATAGCTTAGATACTGATAATGAATGTTTGTTCATGATCACCTTCAAATTACATAGATGCTAGATGATTAAACTGGATACTGGAATGTATAATTTGGACTTTGGACTGTTGAATCTGTTTGTGGACATGATCAGTCTTAGTATAATTTGATGCTGGATCTAGTTTTACGTTTTGTGGACAAGTAAAAAATCAGGACTAGTTTGGATTCACAATTGCCTGTGAAATCAACATATGACATCCGTGTTAATTATGATTTCAAGTTAAGGAGATGTCTTAAATAATCTTGCATGGCAATAGCCTGTACTAGCAGTCTTACATTTGCAAGTAATAAGCCTGAACGCTGATTTATTAACATGAGTGGAGTTAATTCAAATATAATTAGTCTGTTTTGTGTAGTATTATTGTCGTTTTCAGTTTGTTCTTCACCTAGTGGTATCTAATAATCCACCAGCAGTTAAAGGAGTGAAATAATCTGAGTATTAAATTGGAATTTGAGTGATTAATGTTTCATTAATCTGAGTGGCACTTTGAATAACTTGAATAAGTTTCGGTGATTATTTATACAACTGAATTGAAATTTGGCCTGGTGTAACAGTTTGGGCTCAACAGTCCATTTTCAAGAAGAGTAAGTCTCAGGGCCTCAATGAACGGCCCAGGCTCAGTCGAATGCTTGTGTACGTTTGGGCCTGGGCCAAGGTCTGCTTGGTCAGTTTATGGTGTGCACATGATTTTAACTTTTCTTTCGTTGGGCTTATCTTGGAGCCCAGTGGCTGGAATAAAGTGTAAAATCACCATTTGGTCCAATAATAAATAATTAGGGCTTCTTCTTTTATTATTAGAGACGGATAAAAATAGAGAATCATAGTTGCTTTTAGGTTCGCCTTTTTTAAAATAAAACGAGATGAGCCTCGCTACACAAAACAAACAAATGGCGGGGCCCTCGATAAATGTTATACTAAAAATACCTAGACTTCGGGATGGGCCGTTTAGCGAATTTCACGGCCTTCCCCAAAGATAATAACACGTTAGTCCTTTTTAGGCGCATTTTTAATAATCTTACCTTCTTAAATACGGGTGCACATTTATGTGACCCAAATCCAAATCTCAACGAAGTCGAAATGTGTCAAAAATTGCGGGTGCATTTATGTGACGCGATTCGAGACATGTTTTCACGACGTTGCAATTCTCTTAAAATAATGATAATAAAAGTGGTTCAAAGTTGAAAGCATATAGGTTAAAACATGTACTAAAATCAAATAAATAAGCCAAATATTGCAGTTGAGCGACCGTGCTAGAACCACGGAACTCGGGAGTGCCTAACACCTTCTCCCGGGTTAACAGAATTCCTTACTCGGATTTCTGGTTCGCGACTGTTAAACAGAGTCAAACCTTTTCCTCGGTTCGGGATTCAAACCGGTGACTTGGGACATCATAAATCTCCCAAGTGGCGATTCTGATTTTTAACAAATGAATCCCGTTTCGATTGTACTTTAATTGGAAAAACTCCCTTTATTATACCCTTCACGGGGGTTTAGTAAGCGAAAAAGGAGGTGTGACAGCTCTGGCGACTCTGCTGGGGACACAAACCCAGAACTTCGGTTCAGGGATCAGAATTCGAGCTTAGATATATTGTTGTATTTGGCTTTGTTATTTGATTTTATTACATGTTTGGACCTAATGTGTTAAATGCTTTACCGCTTTGATGTTATTTGAACTATATATATAAACTGTGCCGAAACCCTTCTATTCTCACCTCCGGGGATGTGCTTACTGGTTGAAACTCCCTATTCTGTTAGTGTCATACCTTGAAATAAGAAAGAGGTCGGACAAGTTACTAAGCCGGACGATCTCGCGGGTCCCCGGTATGTAGCCCCCTCCTCGACTCGATTTGTCCGCTCGGTTACACAGTCTAGAACACATACCCAAGTTTTGAACCTAGAATAACTTGACCTCATGCCGGATCCCTAATAGGAATGCTTATCTGCATCACGTGCATTTTGACTTAGGGGACTCAACACAAGGGTTGGATCCGTCTAGGACAGGTGTACCCGGAATAATGGACCATCCTGATGCATCCTACTTGTGCATTTATCTGTTTTGGACTCGCATGCTGACCGACTTTGAATATCTTGGAAAAATTGAAAACGAAAAAGAGAAAAAGAGAAGATAGAAGTGTAGAGAGTTAATTACCTATATTAGAAAAACCAATGTCCAACTAATGCCGAAATGCTGCTGGATTTTTGAGAAAATGAAAAAAAAAAAAATGTTGTCAGTTTGTTTTGTTTGCCAATGAAAAAGAAAGACCAAAAAGAATTTTATTTTCAAATTAATTTGTTTATTTGCCACTAAAAAAGAAAATATAAAAAAGAATTTTGCTTTCAGAAATAGTGCCAACAAAAACATAAAAAGAGAGTCTTGTTTTCAAAAATAGTTAAGTTTATTTGCCCGAACTACGCAGGTTTGATTGTCACCGGATGTGAGATACGTAGGCAACCCTCATCGGGTCCAACTTCCTTTTTTTCAAAAGTAGCCACAAATGCCAAATTGTTTAATTTCGCCATGAATAAGTCGGGTGCCACCATTCTTGTCTAAAATAAGCCGAATGTCCCTAAAAGGACGCAGGAAAGCTGTTTTTGCAAGAACAGCCACCTTGAGTCATTTTACATGGTTGGCAGGCACAGCCTTAAAATCTTCTCTTCGAAGTGCTGAAAGCCCGTAACTGCGAAACCGGCCATTTGTTTTAAATCGGAAATTTGAACAAAAATAGTGTCATTTTGCATTGTTAGGTCAAATAAGTGATTAAATCACCTTAATAAATGTGCAGGATGAGCACGACTCAAAATGAACCTTTTTCAATCATGCATAAAATCCCTTTGGAGTTGCGTCTGTGGTGGAACGACTTAGGAGGAGAAGGGCAAGATGAGGTCAAAAAATATTTGAAAGGGCTTACCGGTTTGTTAGAGATTGTGCCTCGGGGAGACATCATCGGAGCGTTGGTCACATGTTGGGACCCGGCACATAACGTCTTCCATTTCTCGGACTTTGAGTTAACTCCGACGCTAGAGGAAATAGCCGGCTACCTCGGAAAAGATGAGGTTCCTTTAAGGCATAAGTACTTGGTTGCCCCGAGAACTGTGGCTGTGCACAGATTTTTAGACTCACTGAAAATAAGCAGGACGGTCCACGATGCAGATTTGGCAAACGGCTTTTGTACTCCACACTTTATATACCACATATATGGCCATGTAGGAGGTTTCAACAACCCGGAAAACAAGATATGTAGCAAAGGGAACCGCCAAAAATGGGAGGAGCATAGACGTTTTGCTTTTATGGTGGTCTTTTTGGGGCTTGTGGTATTTCCAAGGAAAGACGGAAACATTGACATAAAAATAGCCGGAGTCGTCAGCACTCTACTAACTCAAGCCAAAATCACTCTTGCGCCCATGATATTAGCCGAAATCTTCCGCGCTCTTACAGCCTGCAAAGCTGGGGGAGACTTCTTCGAGGGGTGCAATCTATTGTTGCAAATGTGAATGACCGAACACTTGTGTCGTCGTCCTCAATTCCTGAGTTATGGTTCCACAAAGAAGACATGTATAGAGGAGTTTTACACAAGGATTAAGGGAATCAGTTTGCCCGAGGGATTCACAGGTTGGACTTCATACTTTCGGTCCCTCACTGCTAGTCAAATAGAGTGGACATTTGGATGGTTGCCTGTCGATGAAATCATATATATGCCAGCGACGGGGCCGCACTTCCTTTTGATGGGTCTTAAGAGCATACAGCCTTATGCCCCGTATCGGGTTTTAAGGCAACTCGGGAGGTGCCAAATAGTGCCAAAAGACGGCGACCTTAGTGCTCAGGTGGTTGAAATTAGCCCTGACGGACAATTCCCAGAAGCAAGAGTCCGCCAGATCTGGAATGAATGCCAATATTTAAAAGCGGATACTTGCGTACAGGATCGGGCCAAAGGCGAAGTATCGCCAGGATACCTTGCCTGGTATAGGAGAGAATACGAGCATGAAAGGCCAGCCAAAAGACCTCACATCCGGGAGTTTGCCGAATCATCGCAAGAACAGTGGGCTTGGTTAGCTAAAGAAAATGAGTACAGAGCCCGCATAGGAGCATTGGAAAAACAGGTCCAAGACCTCCAGTTTGAAAATAGCGTGCAAGCCGCGGCTGACGAAGGTGAGAGAAAGAAATTGGCCAAAGAGAATGAAGCCTTACGAGCCCAAATCCAAAAGATGAAGTTAGCGGCCGAAAACCCCGTCAGAAGTGCCAAAGATACAAAGCTTATAGAAAATCTAAGGCAAAAAGTGAATGACTACAGTTTTGACCTCAACAAAGCAGAAAGGGATTAGCTGGGGTTCGGAAACAATTGG
>NC_031993.1:47119769-47161235 GCF_001879085.1 Nicotiana attenuata
GAAGATTCTCCGAGCGGGTTATTATTGGCTTACTATGGAACGGGATTGCATCAGTTTCGTGCGCAAGTGTCATCAATGTCAGGTACATGGAGATTTGATTCATTCGCCACCATCTGAATTGCATACAATGTCAGCACCATGGCCGCTCGTTGCTTGGGGAATGGATGTCATTGGGCCGATCGAGCCAGCGGCGTCAAATGGGCACAGGTTCATTCTGGTAGCTATTGATTATTTCACTTGGTGGGTTGAAGCAAAAACCTTCAAATCTGTGACCAAGAAGGCAGTGGTCGATTTCGTGCATTCGAACATCATCTATCGGTTTGGGATCCCGAAGGTCATCATCACGGACAATGGTGCCAATCTCAACAGTCATTTGATGGCAGAGACATGCCAGCAGTTTAAGATTACGCACCGCAATTCCACCCCATATCGTCCTAAGGCAAATGGAGCGGGCGAAGCAGCTAACAAGAACATCAAGAAAATACTTCGAAAAATGGTAGAAGGGTCCAGGCAATGGCATGAGAAATTACCTTTCGCCCTTTTAGGTTATCGCACTACTGTCCGCACTTCAGTAGGGGCGACTCCTTATTCACTGGTGTATGGCACTGAGGCAGTAATACCCGCAGAGGTTGAAATCCCGTCCCTTCGGATTATTACCGAGGCGGAAATTGATGATGTTGAATGGGTCAAAGCCCGCTTGGAACAACTAAGTTTGATTGATGAAAACAGATTGGCAGCAGTATGTCACGGTCAGTTGTACCAACAGAGAATGGCAAGGGCATATAACAAGAAAGTGCGTCCGCGGAAGTTTGAAGTAGGGCAGTTGGTGTTGAGGCGTATCTTACCTCATTGGGCTGAGGCAAAAGGGAAGTTCGCCCCGAACTGGCATGGGCCATTTGTTGTAACCAGAGTGTTGTCCAATAGCGCATTATATTTGACAGATGTGGAAGGAAAATATGTAGAAATGGCTATCAACTCTGATGCAGTCAAGAGATATTATGTATGATTTCTTGGTTTAATTGTACTTTATTGTATTTGGCATATTTTTGAGATTGAAATGATGAAGGCATTTTGTTCTGCTATCCAAACAATGTATCCTTTGTTACCCCTTTTGCGCCTCATTTACTTTCTTTCGTACCCCTTTTTCGGAATCAGTAACGACTTGGGAGCTCGCGCAAGGAAAATCAGTGAAGAAACAAGAAAACACAATCAAAAAAAAGAGAAAAGAGAAATGAAGAAAAGAAAAGAAAGAGAAGGAATGAAAAGAAAAGAAAGAAAGTAGAAGAAAAGGGAAGATTGCAACAACAAAGTAATTTCTCTATCCTAAACTACGTTTGACTTGATCCCGAAAGGGTACGTAGGCAGCCTCTCTCTGAGGTTCAGTCACACCGAAATAAAAATCCAAAAGTCCCCAAGAAAGAAACTGGGGCAGAAGTTGTGGTTGTTGTGAGAAATCTGATTCCGAAAGTTGTAATTCTAAACTCATGTTGAATTGTTTTGAGCCTTTGATACCCTTTCTTTCTAACCCTATCCAAAAGCCCACATTACGGTCCAAAGGAGACCTTCTGATCAGTCTTCGAGAGATGCCAAATCAAGCGAGTAGAGGTGAATCATATCAGGGGAAACACTCCGGTCCAAACGAAGGAAATGAAGAATGAGAGAGTCTTATTGGTGAAAACCCTCACGGGCACCGTGAGGCGAAGCGAGTTGAGAGAAATAAAAAATGAGAGAGTCTTATCGGTGAAAACCCTCACGGGCACCGTAAGGCGAAGTGAGTTGAGAAATCAAAAATGAGGGAGTCTTATTGGTGAAAACCCTCACGGGCACCGTAAGGCGAAGGTGAGTTTTTCAGGCAGGCAAATGAGACAAGTCTGTGGTCAAAAGCTGCTCAAGACATTGCAGGACGAGCAAGGTTTGGGTTTGGGTGAAAATCAGGTTGTGAAAGTCCGGAACAGCAAATGTGGCAATCGAAAGTTGATTGGTTAGATAGACTGGGCTGGTTAATCCAAATGCATGGCATACTCAATGGTACCAGCTGTTCCACTCAGATAAGTCTCATTCTCTTCTTTCTTCATTACAAATCATCCGTTCTCGGATTCTCCTTATCCTTAACCCTCGAGGTCGTTGCATTTCATTCTTTCGAGGTCTATCTTTAAGATGTTTCAGTGTCAGTTCTGTTCAAAACAAAAGGAAGGAATGTCAAGGCTAACTACCAGCTTCCTAGTTGTACAGACAGGGCCAGAGTATATCAAAGATGTCAAAAGCAAAGTAAGTCATAAAGGACCACTGGAAGTGTCACCGGTGGATTAATCGATAATTGTGGAGAGGAAGCGAAGTTTCAAAAGAGGGGTCAGAAACACAAAAACAACAATATGGGACAGAACACTTGGGTCATCGGAGTCAAGGGGTTGAAATTCGGTCAGGAAGTCGAAGGGATTCAAGGCAAGGCCAGGAAAGCGGGACGGAGTGAAGCCCAGCAGCAGGGATGTACCTAGCAAGAATGCCAGCAACTAGCCACCATCTTTAAAATTGACAAGATTTTTCTTTGATTGAAATAGGGGTAGAAATTTCGGAGGAACCCTCCGTAAGGAAAGGTAACGCCCAAACAGGTATGACTGGAAACTTTCAGGACCCTCCTGGAAAATGGGACTTAGTTTAAATTTCAAAGCAATCATGAGTAGCATAATTTAGCATAAATGTACCCCAAGGAACATAAGTTGGTTTCAAAGTTGCCTGTTTAAGATAGGACTCAATTAGGAGTTGTCAGGACCCTCCTGAATAATGAGACACTAGTTTAAGATCCTCCGTTAGATAGACAAGTATACTGTTGTAGGTATNTGACCCAAATCCAAATCTCAACGAAGTCGAAATGTGTCAAAAATTGCGGGTGCATTTATGTGACTCGATTCGAGACATGTTTTCACGACGTTGCAATTCTCTTAAAATAATGATAATAAAAGCGGTTCAAAGTTGAAAGCATATAGGTTAAAACATGTACTAAAATCAAATAAATAAGCCAAATATAGCAGTTGAGCGACCGTGCTAGAACCACGGAACTCGGGAGTGCCTAACATCTTCTCCCGGGTTAACAGAATTCCTTACTCGGATTTCTGGTTCGCGACTGTTAAACAGAGTCAAACCTTTTCCTCGATTCGGGATTCAAACCGGTGACTTGGGACACCATAAATCTCCCAAGTGGCGACTCTGATTTTTAACAAAATGAATCCCATTTCGATTGTCCTTAATTGGATAAACTCCCTTTATTATACCCTTCACGGGGGTGTAGCAGCGAAAAGGGAGGTGTGACAGCTCTGGCGACTCTGCTGGGGACACAAACCCAGAACTTCAGTTCAGGGTTTAAGAATTCAAGCTTAGAATAATTGTTATGTTTGGCTTTATCTGATTTTCCTACATGTTTCCTGCCTAATGTGCTAAATGCTTTACCGCTTTGATATTATCTGAACTGTATATATAAACTGTGCCGAAACCCTTCTCTTCTCACCTCCGGGGATGTGCTTACTAGTTGAGACTCCCAATTCTGTTAGTGTCATACCTTGAAATAAGAAAGAGGCCGGACAAGTTACTAAGCCGGACGATCCCGCGGCTCCCCGGTACGTAGCCCCCTCCTCGACTCGAGTTGTCCGCTCGGGTACACAGTCTAGAACACATACCCATGTTTTGAACCTAGAATAACTTGACCTCACGCCGGATCCCTAGTAGGAACGCTTATTTGCATCACGTGCATTTTGACTTAGGGGACTCAACACAGGGGTTGGGTCCGTCTAGGACAGGTGTACCCGGAATAATGGACCATCCTGATGCATCCTATTTGTGTATTTATTTGTTTTGGACTCGCATGCTGACCGACTTTGAATATCTGGGAAAAAATTGAAAAAGAAAAAGAAAAAAGAGAAGATAACAGTGTAGAGGGTTAATTACCTATATTAGAAAAACCAATGTCCAAGTAGTGCCGAAATGCTGCCGGATTTGTGAGAAAATGAAAGGAAAAGAAGAAAAGTAGTTTTTTTTAGTTTGTTTTGTTTGCCAATGGAAAAGAAAAAGAAAAAAAAAAGAAAAAAAGAGTTTTATTTACAAATTAGTTTGTTTATTTGCCACTGAAAAAGAAAATATAAAAAAAAAAGATTCTTGATTTCAGAAATAGTGTATTTGCCAACAAAAAAAAGAGTCTTGTTTTCAAAAATAGTTAGGTTTATTTGCCCGAACTACGCAGGTTTGATTCTCACCGGATGTGAGATACGTAGGCAACCCTCATCGGGTCCAACCTCCCCTTTTCAAAAATAGCCAAAATGCCAAGTTTTTTAATTTCGTCATGAATAAGTCGGGTGCCGCCATTCTTGTTTAAAAAAAGCCGAATGTCCCCAAAAGGGCGCCAGAAGGCTGTTTTTGCAAGAACAGCCACCCTGAGTCAGTTTCAATGGTTAACAGGCACAACCTTAAAATCTTCTCCCCGAAGTGCTGAAATGCCGTAATTGCCAAACCGGCCGCTTGTTTTAAAATTGGAAATTGGAACAAAAATAGTGTCATTTTTTTTCCTTTTAGGTCAAAATAAGTGATTAAATCACCTTAATAAATGTGCAGGATGAGCACGATTCAAAATAAGGGGAACTTGCATATAGGCCCGCGGCGAGACCGAACGATGTCCCGCGGGCGCCAGGAGCTTTAATGTATTCATGATTGTCTTCTGAGTCTGTATTTCCTTTTCTACTAGAGTTGGTCATTTGAGTCTGTTTTTCCTTTTCTACCGGAGTTTATAAAAGTCAGTCAGTTGATTAAGTCTGTATGGTGGAGTCGGTAGTTCTTTTCTGCATTAGAGTCTGTTAGTTGTTTAGTCTGTCCGCTTTGAGTCTTTGTAATAGACGTAGTTGCTATCAATAAAATTGAAATGCCCAAAAAATATTTTGCTTCTACTTTACATTTATTCTGCACGAACTACGCTCGGTCTGATTCACGCGGGGGCGTGATACGTAGGCAATCTCCATAGGATTCGACCGTAACTAAATGAAAAAAAAAGAAAAACAAGAAAAGAATGAAAGGAAAGAGGTGAAAAATAAGAGAGAAAAGCAAAAGAAAAGAGGGAAAGGCAAGAAACAAACAATGGAAAACACGAGGGAAGAATGAGAGGAAAGGCGTGGCAAATAAAGAAAAATGAAAAGGCCGGGATGACGCATGCGACCGATCAAAAGCATAATAGGAACTGTTAACTGCCTAGGTGCATTCACTATCCAAATGTGCGGGTACCAATATGTTAAATGCCCTAACGCTAACGTGATGGTTTCATTTTGTCATGTCATTCCAGAAAGGTGGTTGGTTTGTGGTTTTAAAGTGGTAACTCTTCTTTACAACACAAGGACAAAGACAATGGCGAACAACAATAGGACTGAGTGGGTTGCTACCGGTGCCCGAAAGCAACTGGTTGAACAGGACAACGGGTTGGTAGAAGAGGTAAAGATGTTGAGACAACACGTGGCAGACATGTATCGGGAATGGATGACTGGGAAGGCACCACCCCCGCCACCACCCAGCCTCCTAGATGCTGTCCTTACCCAAACTCCGGACACAACGCCAGGCGATCCTCCACCCCCATACTTACCCGCTTATCACAGCTTTCCCAGCCACCCTAGTAACTCCATCACTCATCGTCCAAATATCTTTTCCAGAAGTGCCCTCCTGTCATATCCACTACCCCAGACAGTGAATACCCACTCAAAGCGCGTAATGCCCAATTTCACCCTCCAGAGGTTGCCCACAGGGTCCTTGATCCATACAAGAAGAGCTCCCGGGACGAGCAATTTCATGGTAGAAATGAAAGGTTTACGGGAAGAGCAAGGCGAGATGAGGTACCCAGGAAGTTGACAAGCACATAACATTCCTTAAAGGACAAGCGAAGAGTGGAAGGCCAGGGTAGCATGACTTGCAAAGAACTGATTGCGCCACATGTCGCCCGCCTGCCCGCAGGATTCAATGTACCAAAATTTAACTTGTATGATGAGCGTGGAGACCCGGTAGCCCACCTGAGGGTCTATTGCAAGGCAATGAGGATTGTTGGAGAGCAAGATGACGTGATGATGGCATATTTCAGTAAAAGCCTAACTAGGGCAGCTTTGGACTGACATGGTCGTCAAAATGTCTATGAGTGGCTCACATTGGGTGACATGGCTCAAGACTTTGTCCGATACTTCCAATGCAAATCAAGTGTTACCCCAGACCGCACCTCGCTATCTAAGATGGAAAAGAGGCCGGAGGAAAGCTTTAATGAGTTTGGGCTCAGATGGAGGGAGCAAGCTGCTCGAGTCAGTCCCCCGATCAGCGAAGAAGAAATGGTTAAGCTTTTTCTACAAGCCCAGGGACCCACCTACTACAGTCATTTGATCCCGGCCCTGGGTAAGCCTTTCAATGATGTGTTAAAAATTGGGGGAGCTAGTAGAAGAAGGGATCAAGTCAGGAAAAATCGTGAGTTGTTCGGAAGCCATTCCAGTAAGCTTGGGTGGAAGAAAGAGAAACAGAAAAGACGATCCGATAGGTTTTCCTGATCGACACTTCCAGCCTCGACATCGTCCTCATGCACTAGAGGACCCACCCCGATGCTACTTCTCTCCACAGAAATCCCAAAGTCGCACATCACAGTACCCAGCTCAAAATAATGCCCATCTACCCCCGCGAGCTTCCCAAAAACACCCCGGATCAGGTTTTCGGCCCAATCCAGCATTTAAGAATGAGAGGTTACGAAAGAAGAAAGCCTTCACTCCGTTGGGAGAATCATACGCCAGTCTGTTTCAGCGGTTAACGACACTGGACATGTTGAAGCCGATTCAAATAAAAGCGCCGAACCCTCCTCCAAAGAAGTTCGATCCTTCTCAACAGTGCGCATACTGCTCAGGTGCCCTGGGGCACGAAATAGAGAAATGTTGGAATCTGAGGAATGCAATTCAAAAGCTTATTGATGTAGGCGACATCGTCGTGCAAAATCCAGATGCAACAAACACTGGCCAAGATCCATCTCCTATGCATAATGAGACGCATATGGCGGGTATGATTGATCGTGAGAATGAGCCGGCAGAAGAAACCCAGAAGTAGTTTGCTCAGAACAACGTAATGAAGACTTGTGAAAATTCCAGCAATCTTGGTGTGAAATTCAGTGGCTAAGACGCCGTGCTTGGTAATTGGGAAGACGCTCCATCTCTTGGAGTTTTGGTGGTTTATTTTGTTGTCATTTCTGTTGTCCGGGTTATTTCAGGGTTGTAATCCGGATATTGTCTTGTGACTCAAACCCTTCTATTTTTTCATTTCGCCTTAATAGCTTGTTTAGTGCTGTCTAGGTTTGTCTGTTTGTTCTGTTGTTTAAACCCTTTCACCGTCAGTCTAATGCAGTCTTCTGTTTCCTGCCATTTCTAGTCATTTTGTTTAGTTTTCTTCTCCTTTGCAATTCTTTTTATGCTGGTTCTGGTGACATGACATGCACGAATAATTCGCAGCCTGGTTTTAGAAGTCAGTTTAGTAATGAAGCAAAAAATAATGTTGAAGATGTAAGGACAGTCGAGGGATTTTGAGATCACTTCGAGCCCAAACTGTGTGAAACTGGGGCAGACGGAACATAAAGAAATACTGTTAAAATGCATCATGCCACATCGGTTTGAAACCAAAGGCAAGTTTGCCCCCAAGTCTACAGGGGCCGCTCATGGTACCGAGATTGTTGTCCAATGGTGCTAGGTAATTGACAAATGTAGAAGGCAAATGTGTGGATATGGTTAGTAATACTGGTGCAATCAAAAGATGTTACGTATGTTTTCCCCATGTTTGTTTAATTGTGTAGTTTGTACTTGGCATGTTTTGGAGATTGGAATGACGAAGGCATTTTGTTCTGCTATCCAAAAACTTTATCCTTTGTTACCCCTTTGAGCCTCAGTTATTTTCTTTCGTACCCCTCTTTCGGAATCAATAATAAAACTCGTAAGCTCGAGCGGGGAAAATCAGCGGAGAAACAAGAGAAAAATAGTGAAAAAGAAAAGAAAAAGAGAAATGGAAAGAAAAGCAAAGAGAAAAGAAGGGAAAAAGAAAAGAAAAGAAAAGAAGAGAAAAGAAAAGAAAAGAAAAAAGAAGAGAAAAGGAAGAGAAAAGAACAGAAAAGAGAAGGAAAAGAAAAGAAATGAAAAGGAAGAAAAGAAAAGTGGAAGAAAAGGAAAGATCGCAACAACGAAGTAGTTGTATGGCCTGAACTACGTTTGACTTGATCCCGAAAGGGTACGTAGGCAGCCTCTCTCTGAGGTTCAGTCACACCGAAATAAAAATCCAAAAGTCCCCAAGAAAGAAACTGGGGCAGAAGTTGTGGTTGTTGTGAGAAATCTGATTCCGAAAGTTGTAATTCTAAACCCATGTTGAATTGTTTTGAGCCTTTGATACCCTTTCTTTCTAACCCTATCCAAAAGCCCACATTACGGTCCAAAGGAAGACCTTCTGATCAGTCTTCGAGAGATGCCAAATCAAGCGAGTAGAGGTGAATCATATCAGGGGAAACACTCCGGTCCAAATGATGGAAATGAAGAATGAGAGAGTCATATTGGTAAAAACCCTCACAGGCACCGTAAGGCAAAGCGAGTTGAGAGAAATCAAAAATGAGAGAGTCTTATCGGTGAAAACCCTCACGGGCACCGTAAGGCGAAGTGAGTTGAGAAATCGAAAATGAGGGAGTCTTATTGGTGAAAACCCTCACGGGAACCGTAAGGCGAAGGTGAGTTTTTTAGGCAGGCAAATGAGACAAGTCTGTGGTCAAAAGCTGCTCAAGACATTGCAGGACGAGCAAGGTTTGGGTTTGGGTGAAAATCAGGTTTTTGAAAGTCCGGAACAACAAATGTAGCAATCGAAAGTTGATTGGTTAGATAGACTGGGCTGGTTAATCCAAATGCATGGCATACTCAATGGTACCAGCTGTTCCACTCAGATAAGTCTCATTCTCCTCTTTCTTCATTATAAATCATCCGTTCTCGGATTCTCCTTATCCTTAACCCTCGAGGTCGTTGCATTTCATTCTTTCGAGGTCTATCTTTAAGATGTTTCATTGTCAGTTCTGTTCAAAACAAAAGGAAGGAATGTCAAGGCTAACTACTAGCTTCCTAGTTGTACAGACAGGGCCAGAGTATATCAAAAATGTCAAAAGCAAAGTAAGTCATAAAGGACCACTGGAAGTGTCATCAGTGGATTAATCGATAATTGTGGGGAGGAAGCGAAGTTTCAAAAGAGGGGTCAGAAACACAAAAACAACAATATGGGACAGAACACTTGGGTATCAGAGTCAAGGGGTTGAAATTCGGTCAGGAAGTCGAGGGGATTCAAGGCAAGGCCAGGAAAGCGGGACGGAGTGAAGCCCAGCAGCAGGGATGTACCTAGCAAGAATGCCATCAACTAGCCACCATTTTTAAAATTGACAAGATTTTTCTTTGATTGAAACAGGGGCAGAAATTTCGGAGGAACCCTCCGTAAGGAAAGGTAACACCCAAACAGGTATGACTGGAACTTTCAGGACCCTCCTGGAAAATGGGACTTAGTTTAAATTTCAAAGCAATCATGAGTAGCATAATTTAGCATAAATGTACCCCAAGGAACATAAGTTGGTTTCAAAGTTGCCTGTTTAAGATAAGACTCAATTAGGAGTTGTCAGGACCCTCCTGAATAATGGGACACAGTTTTAAGATCTCCCTTAGATAGCAAGATACTGTTGTAGGATAGTATAATTCAGCCGTAGAATTGGCACTCATAAGATAAGACTTGAATTTTGATTTTCAGGACCCTCCTGGATAATGGGACGTAGCTTTAAGGTCTGCTTAGATAACAAGATATAGATAACAAGGTATGCTTAGGTTAAAACTATTTTTTTTAACTAGAAGTTGTCAGGAGCCCACCTGGAGAACAAGGGAATACTTTCCAAGCGTTGCAGTCAGGAGCCCACCTGGAGAACAAGGGAGTATTTCAAATTTCGGCAGTCAGGAGCCCACCTGGAGAACAAGGGAAGTACAATTCCAATTTTAGCTTTTAATATTTGATAACATGCTGCACCCCAGTCACCAAACTGGGGCAGAGAATTTTCGTTGCTGTTTTGTCGCAGTCAGGAGCCCACCTGGAGAACAAGGGAATACTTTTCAAGCTCAGCAATCAGGAGCCCACCTGGAGAACAAGGGAATACTTTTCAAGCTCAGCAATCAGGAGCCCACCTGGAGAACAAGGGAATACTTTTCAAGCTTCAGCAGTCAGGCGCCCGCCTGGAAAACAAGGGAAGTACAATTCAAATTTTATCCGTTAATTTTTAATTTGATAACATGATGCGCCCAGCCACCACACTGGGGCAAATTTTTTTCTTTGTTTGTCTGTTTTGTTGAAGTCAGGAGCCCGCCTGGAGAACAAGGGAATACTTGTCAAGCGTTGCAGTCAGGAGCCCACCTAGAAAACAAGGGGATACTTTTCAAGCGACAGCAGTCAGGAGCCCGCCTGGAGAATAGAGGCACACATTTCAAACTGCAACAAGTCTAGCATCACGCAGAGGAACGACAAAACATCTCCAATCACAATGCAAGGCGACAACGCAAGAGTTACAGTGGAAGAATACAAGGCAACACAAGAGCAAGTTAGAAGACATAGATAGGACCCTTTTTGTAATTCATAGATCATAGCTTAGGCTAGCTTCTTTTTATTTTTACGGTGTAATAAGGAGGTCAGCAACCAGTAGCAGCAGCAACAACAGTAAAATCACAGCTCCTGGCAGTCCCAGCTACCAAACCTTCCCGAACTACACTGACCTAATTCCTTTTTAGCCAAGGATATGTAGGCAACCTTTGAAGCAGGGTTCGGTCAGACGGTTTTCACAAATGCTTCACACGGAGTATTCGAACGAGCAAAAGTCGCTCGTTTCCGCTCACTTATCTTTGCACGGAAACTCTTCACGTTCCCGAGCAAAGAGGGGCAGCTGTGAGCATNATTGTTAATGGAGTGCTGTGCCCGAGAGGCTGACTTATCTGCTGACGTGCCCTACTTGATTCGCATTAATTTGCATAACTGTTGGAAAAAGATATTTTTAAAAGAGGGTTTTTTTTAACTGAGTCCAGATATTTCTAAAGATTTCACGGTTTCACTTGTGAGCACGTGATTTTTGCCACGCTTAAATTACTCCTATAAATTTCGTTATTATTTGAATTAATTGCATGATTTTGTGTCCTGTTTGTATTTTTGTGTGCATTTTAGTTGCCATAATCCATGAAAAAGGTACAAAAATAGTGCATTTGCATTTAGAATTCGATTTTATATTTTTAGTATTGTTAGTTAATTAATATTACTAAATAAGGAAAAAATAACAAAAATAGTCCTTTTACATTTTTAAATTTTGCATTTTTTGGTTTAAGAATTAGTTAATGTTGGAAATTAATTAGTATAATCTTAGATTTAGTTTGGGTCTTTTAGTTTTTGATCTTAAATTCAATAAAATCAGAAAATTCAAAAAATATATAATAAGTAAAATACAAAAAAAAAAAAATACAAAAGAAGAGAAAGAAGGAAAAATAAAAAAATCAAAAAAAGTCTGGTCATGTTTGGGCCATTTCTCTGAAAATCCCAGCCCAAAACCCTTAAAATCGGACCAATTGACCTGGCCAAATTCCAAAATATCCAGTCCAGATCTGTGCTCCCCTAAACGACGCCGTTTTGGCATCATTTAATCCTTGCCGTTCATCTCCCATCATCCAACGACTCTCATCAGTTCAGGTCAATTAATAAAATTGTCCAATAATTTCGTAAACCCTAAAACATTTTTCATCCTCCTCGTACACCTCCCCTGTAACACCACCCCCGTCTCCAGCCGCCACCACCGTCTCCGCCGCCATCCGCCCTAACGCCGCCGGCCGAAAATCGCCGCCGCCGCCGGCGGGGCTCCAAATTAGCCCAAAAACACACCCCAGGCTCTTCTCTTCCTCCTCTTCTCATATCTACCACTAGTTTCGCTCAAATCCCAACCCAGCCTCTCGAATTTTAGATCACAAATCTGTTGAAAACCCTAACTCATCCAAACTCGCCCAAATTAATATCATACAATCTCCCTGACCTCCTTTACCCGAATCCCAACCCAAAATCCTTCAAATCTGCCTTCAAACCTTCATGTCTTGGATCTAGGGTTTCAACCACATCTGCTCTCATATGGTTCCAGATAATGTTACGCATTTGTTTTGTCAAAAATGAGCACATAATATTATCTAGAAGCTGTATCGGAAGTCAATCGAGTAGGTATCAAATCCGAATTCAAAGGTCCGGGTTTGAGGTCAAATTGGTAAGTTCTTCATGTTCTGTCCATTTCCTTCTTCTTCGTCTTGCATTATGTTAAGCTAGGATCTTAAATTTGCTCTGAAATTATTTTCGTGAAGTTTGATCTGTGTTCGTTAGGGCTATTTGGATCAATACAGATTTTAGGTTTTAATTTGCTGCCTGTTAAGTTGTTTAGTCGAATTAGTGTAGTTTAACATAGTGATTAGCATTTCTGCCTCTGCTTAGTGTAGTTAACAGTCCTTGTTGATTTGAGAATCCAATAGTTTGCTTATTAGCCTATTTTCTTTTGATCTGTTTTAATCAATCTTGTGTGAATTGTTTGTTTCAGTTTAATATGTTTTAGTACTTCTTTTGGTTATTATTGATGGGTTGTTATCAATTTACCTTGGTTCAGTTAGGTTAACAATGGTTGTTGTTAATAATACTTTAGTGTAATGCTCAGTTCAATTAGTTGTTAATTAGATGAATTTGGCCATAGCGGATAGATTCAATTAGGGTAGAAAGAGGACTAAAGTCATTTGGGACTAGGATGGTAATTTCAGGGGGTTCAGGGGTATTTTAGGCTTTAATAACAGGATGGAATGGTGTAGATTACAATAGAACTCCCTAGAATCTTCTAGAATAGGGCTCAAGTTAGATTCTAGGAAACTTAGGATAGTAGCTTGGGTAACAAGTTAGAAAATAAGGGACTAATCTGAAAATAAATAAGGGAATGCATTGTAAATAGAGGATTTCAGGGCTGCCCTCCCTTATGCCTATAAAATGGCATGTGCCTTGCCTTGAATGACAAGTTTTTGAGCCTCCAAAAAACTCCCCTCTAAAAACTCTCTCTCCATAATCTCCAGATCTGAAATCAGATATCAAAAATTTCAAAAAAAACCAAAAAATAATAGAAATTACAAAAAAATACAAAAACAAAAGCCATTGAGTTCAAGCTTCTTAGTTTAAATTCAAGCTGTGGAGGTTAATTTGCAGTCCTATTTTCAGTTTTGGTAATTGGAAGGTGCTGAGTTCTATTGGTTTGGTTTCGAGTAGCTTTGGGTTCAATTCAACTGGTTTTGATTGAGTTTTGGGTTTGCTGTGGTGTTCTAGAGCATTTCGAGTCTATTTACGTGTGTTTCAAGTGGTTTGTGGTTGATTGCTTGGAATTCGTTTGGTTTTAAACCCTCCCTGATCAGTTGAACTAGTTCTGGCTGTTGTGACCTCTGTCCATTGCTGCTGACCTTGCTTTCTTCTTCTTATATTTCCAACTTCCAGGTACATATTCGAATCACAATTTGGTGTAGCTTTGAGTGAAGTGCTGAAATGAAAGGCTATTCATCTATTTTCTGAATATGAGTATTCATACTGTCATAATAGCTTAGATACTGATAATGAATGTTTGTTCATGATCACCTTCAAATTACATAGAAGCTAGATGATTAAACTGGATACTGGATTGTATAATTTGGACTTTGGACTGTTGAATCTGTTTGTGGACATGATCAGTCTTAGTATAATTTGATGCTGGATCTAGTTTTACGTTTTGTGGACAAGTAAAAAATCAGGACTAGTTTGGATTCACAATCGCCTGTGAAATCAACATATGACATCCGTGTTAATTATGATTTCAAGTTAAGGAGACGTCTCAAATAATCTTGCATGGCAATAGCCTGTACTAGCAGTCTTACATTTGCAAGTAATAAGCCTGAACGCTGATTTATTAATATGAGTGGAGTTAATTCAAATATAATTAGTCTGTTTTGTGTAGTATTATTGTCGTTTTCAGTTTGTTCTTCACCTAGTGGTATCTAATAATCCACCAGCAGTTAAATGAGTGAAATAATCTGAGTATTAAATTGGAATTTGAGTGATCAATGCTTCATTAATCTGAGTGGCACTTTGAATAACTTGAATAAGTTTCGGTGATTATTTATACAACTGAATTGAAATTTGGCCTGGTTTAACAGTTTGGGCTCAATAGTCCATTTTCAAGAAGAGTAAGTCTCAGGGCCTCAATGAACGGCCCAGGCTCAGTGGAATGCTTGAGTAAGTTTGGGCCTGGGCCCAGGTCTGCTTGGTCAGTTTATGGTGTGCACATGATTTTAACTTTTCTTTCGTTGGGCTTATCTTGGAGCCCAGTGGCTGGAATAAAGTGCAAAATCACCATTTGGTCCAATAATAAATAATTAGGGCTTCTTCTTTTATTATTAGAGACGGATAAAAATAGAGAATCATAGTTGCTTTTAGGTTCGCCTTTTTAAAAATAAAACGAGATGAGCCTCGCTACACAAAACAAACAAATGGCGGGGCCCTCGATAAATGTTATACTAAAAATACCTAGACTTCGGGATGGGCCGTTTAGCGAATTTCACGGCCTTCCCCAAAGATAATAACACGTTAGTCCTTTTTAGGCGCATTTTTAATAATCTTACCTTCTTAAATACGGGTGCACATTTATGTGACCCAAATCCAAATCTCAACGAAGTCGAAATGTGTCAAAAATTGCGGGTGCATTTATGTGACGCGATTCGAGACATGTTTTCACGACGTTGCAATTCTCTTAAAATAATGATAATAAAAGCGGTTCAAAGTTGAAAGCATATAGGTTAAAACATGTACTAAAATCAAATAAATAAGCCAAATATAGCAGTTGAGCGACCGTGCTAGAACCACGGAACTCGGGAGTGCCTAACATCTTCTCCCGGGTTAACAGAATTCCTTACTCGGATTTCTGGTTCGCGACTGTTAAACAGAGTCAAACCTTTTCCTCGATTCGGGATTCAAACCGGTGACTTGGGACACCATAAATCTCCCAAGTGGCGACTCTGATTTTTAACAAAATGAATCCCGTTTCGATTGTCCTTTAATTGGAAAAACTCCCTTTATTATACCCTTCACGGGGGTGTAGCAGGGAAAAGGGAGGTGTGATAGCTCGCGCCAGAGCTGCCACACCTCCTTTTTACCTACTACACCCGCAGGGCGTAAAGGAGTTTTTCCACTTAAAGGACAATCGAAACGGGATTCGTTATTTATTAAGATTCAGAGTCGCCACTTGGGAGGTTAATGGTATCCCAAGTTACCGGTTGAATCCCGAATCGAGGAAATTATTGACTCTGTTTAACAGTCCGCGAACCAGAAATCCGAGTAAGGAATTCTGTTAACCCGGGAGAAGGTGTTAGGCATTCCCGGGTTCCGTGGTTCTAGCACGGTCGCTAAACTGTCATATCTGGCTTAATTATTTGATTTCAGTACTTGTTTTAACCTATATGCTTTTAACTTTGAACCGCTTTTATTATTATTATTTTTTGAGAATTGCAACGTCGTGAAAACATGTCTCGAACCACGTCACATAAATGCACCCGCGGTTTTTGACACATTTCGACTTCGTTGAGATTTGATTTGGGTCACATAAATGTGCACCCGCATTTAGGAAGGTAATGTTATTAAAAGCGCGCCTAAAGTGGCTAGCGTGTTATTATCTTTAGGGAAGGCCGTGGAATTCGCTAAACGACCCGTCCCGGATACTAAGTATTCAATATAGCCATTTAAAGAGGGCCCCACACTTATGTATTTTGTTTAGCGAGGCTCATCTCTTTTTATTAATTAAAGGGCAATCCTAAAGCAACTATGATTTTCTATTTTGTCTTTAATAATAAAGGAAAATAGTCCTAATTGAATTAGCCTATCAAAGTATCCCTACTAAGATATTCAGGGTTTTGGGCCCTTTAAATTGGCCCTCAACAGATTCAATATCGAGCGCAAAGGAATGATGCCCAAATGTGGGCTTTGCAGATGATAATCAGGCCCAAGATTTCCCACCGGCGAGCTGTCCAGTTTAGTCCAGAACCAAATCAACAAATGGATGATAAATAGTAATTGAGCTGACCTTTACAGTCACATTTATGCATGTTAACTTTAACCTAATTTCATATATATTCAACTCATGCACCTTGACAATCTATGTACTCAGTATGTAATTCAACAATCCACTAAGTGTAACCACCACATATTATGACATTTATTTGCAGGCTGGAGCTATAAACGAATTGCTGAGATGAACTAATCACTTTAGAGCAGTACGTGAGTTTATATAATTGTGAGTATGCTATTTCCAGGTTTAAACAAGCCTATACACTCTGATGATTGCAAATAGGACTGAGTTAGCACGACTGAGCTAATATCATATTCCAAATTCAGTTGTCCTGATGTACCAAATCAAAATAATCAACCAAACTGTGGTCTATCCCCACTAGTAAAATATTCGAATAACTATGATAATTTAGCAGTCCCAACTTCTAATAGTCCTAGGCAATTCAAATTAATACAGATCCATTGATCAATCCTGCAGTCCACAAGCTACCAAAAACAGTCCAAAGTTTATACATATACAACTCAACATTTAAATACACTAAACAATTACATCTAATATCCTTTTAACTACTCGTGTATAACAATCCAGCAGGCATATTTCAGGATCAAGCAAACTGGCAGTTTTATTCCATTTTTCAAGCTCGGAATTACAGCAGAGATTCAATTGTGTACCTGAATTTGAAATAAAACAAGAAGCACGAGAGGTCAGTAGCAGCAAACCACTCAGAATAACAGAATCAGCTGTCCAGGAAGATTTCAAAACCAAACAGCACCAATATAACCCAGCAATAACCCAGAAAACTAACACACTTGATGAATGATATCAACAGCAACAGCAACAACCAAAAACAGACTCAATTGAACTTGAATACACCCAGGAGTAGAATCAGTAGACTATCAAACATTTTCAGCAACCAGAAGAAGTGAGAATCAATGCTTACCACTCAAGTTTCACCTAAAAATGCAATGTAACAGTATTGTTTTTGATTTTCTATAACTTCTATATGTTTTTTGAGATTTTCTACTGGATTTTGCTTGTTTTGGTTTTTCTTCAGAAAACTAAGATCTAGGAGAGAGTTTCCGATCTTAGAAGTCAGATTTCCTTTTGGTTTGAAATTCAAGTTAGAGGCTCAGATCTGTAGGAGAGGTTTGGGGGGATTTTTGGGCTCCAAAACTTGTGAAACAAGGCATTTGGTCATGCCTTTTATAGGCACAATGAGGTGCAGCTTCAGATTTTCAGTTTTACAAATTAGTCCCTCATTTATTTCTACTTAACCCTCTATTTTCTGACTTGTTACTCAAGTTATCCTACTAACTTTCTGAAATTATAACTAAGGCCCTATTTAGAAGATTCTAGAGGGTTCTATATTTAACTACAGCCTTCCTATGCACCCTAAATACCCAAACTAACCCTGAATTCAGCCTGACATTACTAACCCTATACCAAACTAGACCCCATCCTCTTTTACCCTAGTTAAGGTCAACTATAGGCAAACCAAATACCTCTAATTCAGCTATAACCAACCAGGTTAAGAAACTCTAGAATTGAATTATCAAAACTGCAAATTAATCCTAATTCATACTCTACCCAAACCATCAATCAAACAATCAAACATTAGACTAAACTAAATAATTAAATATGAACTAACACAGAATCATCAAACATTAAAAAAGAAAAGAGAAGAAGAGAAAACAGAAATAAAAAACGAATATAAAATCATAAACCTCTGGATGGAACAGGAATCATGAATGAGGCTGAACTAAACAAGACTAGGCAGGGATAGAAAAATCAACAAAAATTAATCAAAATAATGCGACAAGGAAACCAGAATCATTAAACAAAATTACAATCAAATAAAAGTAGAAACTCACTGACTAATAATTATCACAACGCAAAACAAACAGAAGAAACAATCAAATAAGAAGGCGAAAGACCTTACTGATTAAACTTCTATAATCCTGCTTCTTAGATTTGAAATTCAGACCACTCTGGTGAAATTCGAATGCTATTGACAACAGATTTAACATGAGGGAGGCGAGGTGACCCTAGGGTATTGATTTGAGGCCAATTGGGTGAACTAGGGTTCTGACGAAATCTTTGATTTGATATTCGAAGACTTTGACGGGGATTTGGGCAAAAAGGTTTAAGGATTTGAAGAGAGGAGGGTGAAGAAGCTCTGTGGTGTAATTTTGGTGGGGAAAGGGCATAGCGCCGCCGGCCACGGCGGAGGAATCCATGGCGGCGCTCTAGGGTTTGAGGATTGTGGAGGTTTCCGGCGGGATTTGAGGGGAATAAAGGACGGCACGGGGGTGAGGGGAAAAAGGGGAAGCTCTGGTGCGAAAATGGGGTTCATCGGAGCAACACCGCCGGCGGAGACGATTTCCGGCAGGCGGTGTGCGGTGGAGACGGTGGGAGGTTCTCTGAGGGGTGGGGTGAAGAGAGAGACGGATTAAGGGGGGGGGGGGAGGTTAGGACAGTTAAATATTTAAGAACCCCCAGTTAAGAGCCGTTAGATCAATCATCCTAGACGGCTAGGATTAATTTGGCTAAAACGGTGTCGTTTGGCACTAGGGGGTGCTGGACCGGATTCTGGGCGGGTATGGGCTAATTTGGGGTGGGTATTTCACATTGGGCCTGGGCATTCTAATTGATTTGGCCCAAAATCTGGTTATTTCCTATTCCCTTCTCAATTTCAAATTAATCCCTCCTTTTCTTTTCTTTTGTACTTTTTTTATTCATTATTTTATTTTCTGATTTTATTAAATGCTAAATTAAAACTCAAAAACCAAATTGACACTAAAATATATTTTGATTTCCAAATATCCTAATTTTAAACACAAATTAAGACAAATTAAAAACTAAAAATGCAAAAAGACCATTTTTGCTATTTTCTTTATTTTTTCCTTAATATGAAATTAAATCCTAAACTAATGCCAAGTGTATCTTTGTATTTTCATCAAAATGCACAAATAAAATGCAAATAACACAAAATTCACAAAATTGCAAAATAATGAAAGAAAAAAAAATCATTTTTGTTTGAATTTTGGGAATAATTCATGTAGGGCAAAAATCACGTGCTCACACTTACCATCAGAGCAACCCCTCTTGTCTTTTCAGCTTCATGCATTCTCGTCGAGAAATTCATATCTCGAGCTTCGAGTGTTAGAATCGTGAGCCGTTTGCGTCATTAGAAAGAAAACACAGAGAGAAGGAACACCTGAAAATATCATTGCATAATTCCTTTTGGACTGGCCGCAATAATTTCTCAAATTCATCTAGGCGTCTGCCATGCGTTTGTTCCTACTTTGCGCATTCCTGTCGAAAAATTCATATCTCGATCTTGGAGACTCCAAATTGTGATCCGTTTGCGCTGTTAGAAAGTAAACTCATAGAGATGCAATACATATGAGTTTTGTGGCAGAACTCATTTTGAGCTGGAAATAGAAAATTCTCAAAGTCCACCTAGCTGCAGTAACTTTCAGATTCGTGTAGTTCCGGCGAAAAAAATTGTATCTTGAGCTAGGCGCCTCCAAATTGCAAACGGTTTGTGTTATTGCAAACTAGACATACATATCTACAAAATATAAATGTTAGGAGCAAAACGTCTTTTAGATGGGCTGCAGTAGTTTTCCAAAGTTGATCTCGTCGTTTGTTGAGCTTACTTTTCAGCTCTATGCTCTCTGAGTTGTCCTACAATTGTTTTTTTTCTTCTTGAAATTGACTATACAGTCTTGTATGTAGTAGCTTTGGCTATCATGCATCACAAATCTTATCTCTTCATTTATTTCTTTTGCAGACTTGCAAAGAAGCTCAAAAGGTCCAGATATCAGACCGAGGTGACATACAAGATGCGGAGTCACCCCTTTACCAACTGTTGCACTTGATTTAGTTATAGTCTTGAAGTTCATCAATGACGACTCCCATGGTGATTGAGACCTTCAACCAACACTTGCACAAGAGAAGAAAAATATCATGCTCAACGCCTAACAATAAGATACATGGTCAAGAGATTATCACAACTACTTAATGCGATACACGTACACTGAGGATGGCATCAAATGCGGAGATGTCATGCAGACTTGGAAAAGCATTTAAGACGCGTCAACAACAAAACCTAGTTTACGATCATCTTCATGATTTAGGATTTTGTATAGAAAAATGTCTAGTTCTTTTTGTCTCTACATTTTTGGATGTATCAACTTTTGTACTATTGAAGCAATAAAACATCTTTTATACTTCAACACAAATCGCCTTCTTTTCCTCATAGATATGTGCCTCTACACTTGGAAGAATTAATATAATGATTCGATGACGCCAAACTTTTATTTTTTTAATACTCATGCGACTAAACTGAGAATGAAACTCTAAGCTGCCTACGTACCTCGATGAAGAGGATCAAGTCATAAAGTAGTTCAGAGGGGTGAGTTCTTTTTTTTATGTCCTAAATTTTGCCTAGGCCGCCTCTTTCGAGGTTTTCAACCTAGCAGACTCTTTATTTTGGGCCGTACACAATTTAGACTCATGCGGGCCATGAGTGTAGCAACGTATAGTTTAGGCTCATACATCAAGGAGCGCCAGGACTTGCAGTTTGTGCTCGTACGTTGAGGAGCGTAGGTGACTTTCATGGGAAGTACTTCTTCAGAAATTTTCCGTTGATCGGACCAACTCTGAGACCATCCTTATCGACAATTTTGTATGCGCCACTTGAATAGGCTTCCTTCACAACATATGGGCCATCCCATTTTGAGGTAAACTTGCCGCCTATGCATTTATTGAGGATTATGGGTCGTCGAATAGCTAGGACTAAGTCTCCCACTTGCAATGATCGTGGCGCACTTTCTTGTTGAAGGCTCTAGCTAGTCGAGCTTGCTAGCACTCCAATATTTGCTGCGCTTCCAATCTTTTCTCATCCAATGCCTCTAACTCTGCTAGGCGAAGTTGAGAATTCTCTTCGGATGTGAGTCCTTCTTGGATAGCGATCCGCAATGATGGAATTTGTTGCTCCAACGGAAGGACTGCTTCTACGCTATACACCAAAGAGTAAGGAATTGCCTGTGTAGAAGTTCTAAAGGTTGTCCGGTATGCCTACAAAGCTTCACCAATTTTCTCATGACAGTCTCTCTTATTCTTTGCAACAACTTTCTTCAAAAGGTTACCAAACGCCTTGTTAAAAGCTTCAGCAAGGTCGTTGGCGGGTGCATTATATATTGAAGACTTATGTTGCTTAAAGCCGAACTTCTCGCACAGACTCTTCACGAGCTTGTTGTCAAATAGCGTTCCATTATCAGTGATTATGTATTTTGGTAAGCCGTACCTGAAAATTATATATGAATTGATAAAATCGACAACAATTTCCTTTTTCACCTCCTTGAGTGGAACAACTTCAGCCCATCTAGAGAAGTAGTTCGTAGCGTCCAATATGTACATTTGTCCCATTGATGACTTTGGAAGCGGTCCAACAACGTCATGTCCCCATGCATCAAAAGGCCATGAAACTATAGTTGGATGAAGAGGCTCTGGAGGTTGATGGATGTAGTTAGCGTGAAATTGACATGCTTGACATCTTTTGGCATGCTCCATGCAATCCTTCACTTGACAGGCTTCTTCTTTGTCAAGACATCGCAAGAATAGTCCTTCAAAAGACCGGCAATTTTTTCCTCATGGGACGTGGTTTAAGAATACTTGGTCGAATCTTTCAAGTAAAGTAGAAGCATATTGATGGTATGGCAAGAGATCTTCCTTCTTTACCTATGTGAT
Source organism: Nicotiana attenuata (assembly GCF_001879085.1). Taxonomy (NCBI): domain Eukaryota; kingdom Viridiplantae; phylum Streptophyta; class Magnoliopsida; order Solanales; family Solanaceae; genus Nicotiana; species Nicotiana attenuata. Next base: position 47,141,698 of record NC_031993.1, read on the forward strand.
AAGCTTGCTTGTAATTGGCCAAGACATGTTATTTTAGACACTTGGCAACTCTTGTTTGGTCACTATTTTAGACTTGGATTGCCACATTGTTTTACACGTGGACTTGGATTGCCACATTGTTTTACACGTGGCGTCATCTTGTTGGCTTTGAGCTTGACTGGATATGCCATGTCACTTGACACGTGGCATGAGTCGGGCCTTAAGATGAAATGAACCTTGGACTTGAAAAATAATAAAATGGACTAATTTAATGTAAAGTCCAAATTAATTATTTAACCCTAATAAAACTAAGATTCAATCCAAATTTTGTATGGATTAAACTTAATAAATTTTATATGTCTACAACACCCTCACACGTCAAAGGTTGCCTGAGGCCACTTGCTATGACATGTGGCAGACCGAGGGGATAGTTAAATTCATCGATTCAAGTGTATGGGGTAATTAGGACAAGACATAATTTAGGGAGAAAATTAATAATTAGCGCCAAATTTAAGCGTATTTTAAGGTATTCAAAAGAACAAGGGATTCTTTTTTATTTATAATGTTGAGGTGATAAGGGATAGTTTGACGGGTTGCTATTTCTCCACAAATGTATCCTATTCTTGTGCTACTTGCTTTTAAAAGCGGTAAATAAAATACGTTTTAAATGGTATACACAGGGTCAGAGCTAAGCATTTCAAAAGAAAAAAAGGGACAGAGGAGATTTATTTACTTTAAAATCTAACCGCACGAATTACAAAGTGACATTGTACCAATTAAATTTTGGTTCCTAATCCGATATGCATTTTTTCAGAGAATCAAAACAAAAAGAAATTACTAAAAAGTGTTAGAGAAAGAATTGCAAAAGAATCAACCAAAGTAATTTTAAAATAATTTGGTTCCGGTTGTAGTTTTCGAAAAGTTGTCTTTTGGAAACTAACTGTATTTGGACTTTGCATTAGATGTCCATTGCAAATAGCAAATTATGTCGCAAACATCCACACGAGTGATGAGTCAACCGACTAGATTTAAACTATTGATGGTACCAGTATATTAATAGTAGTAGTAGTAAGAAAAAAGAAAGAGAGTACAAGTATAAGGTGGCATTTGTTTAGAAAGCTGAGTTTTAAACCCGCATTTAAAATTTTCCAACCAAACGCCACCGAATTTCTGAAAAAAAGAAAAACTATCTAAAACTTAACTGAATGTAACAAGGGGGAGGAAAAACCAACAATGGTAAAAACTTTAAAGTAACATGAAAGAGAAAGATCAGTAACATTTTCTTTCTAGTTCTACTCTCATAGTAAGGTTAGATCTGTTTTAATATTCTAAAATTCTTCTGGTTTTGGCCTTTGAGGATTAATTTTGCTTTAGAAACAAACTTTACTACCTATACTTTTTAGAACCACATAATTACTTGTCTCGAACTCAAATGCTACAAAAATGTATGCCAAAAAAATGAAACAAAATTGAGACATTTCAACTTTGTGCATAAAGACATATATATGTTGATCAACATGGGTTGAGATGGCGTGATACCTAATTTTTTTATTCTTAATCAGATGATTTGGGTCCGACTCCTGGTATGTAATTGCCTTTGTTAGAGAGTGTTTTACTCATAAATATGAAATTTTTGACGCAAGTTCAAATTTAGCCAGCCCCAATACGGATACCAAATATCGAATAAAAAATAAATTAAACAAAAGAAAAACATATGCTGTCTTTCATACCATGACTAAAGTTTGAAGAAAAAAAGGGTCACTTCCACAATTAGTATAATCAAATGAAATTACAAGTTTACAACATTTTTTGCTTGTCGTTTGTTATTTGCGTTGTAGTTTCTTTTTGTTAACATAGTTAATTAATGTGAGACGCAACTCGATAACAGCAACTTTCTGCCACTAAGATTCGAATTCTTAGCATAAATGCGTTCTTTTAAAATAATATTTTAAATTATCTATCACATACGACCATATCAGAAAATTATTATTTTGATAAATTACCTATAAGCAATATACTTTTTTTGTGGCACAGTTAATAGTTCATCCTAGATTATCATTAGACCGCCAACTGATTTGTGAGGAATCTAAGGCATGTGAAACTCGTAAAAAGACACAAGTAGCAATCAAGTAAATTAGGAGAACTAAGGTCCAAATAGCCAACTTAGAAAAAGTTAAATATTAATAATGGTAATGATATATAATACTCCTTTCATCACTCAAAAAGGGAATAATATTAGTTGTCAATAAGGAGTGATTATATTCTTCCTTCTTCTTCTTCTTTTGTTTTTGGTTTTGGAGAAATCTTCTCATTTTAATTCACTAAGCCACTGATTGCAAGTTTGAGTCTTAAAATTAAAGTACTCATGTTAACATCACCAGCTTCACGCCTTCACTTACTATTCTTTGAAATGAATCGATTATTCTGAAATAAAGTGGAAAGAAAAAAAATAGGGCATAAAGGATCAGCACTTAGAAGAAAGAAAAAAAACTTATTTGTATCCGTTGGTGTGACACAAAATCGTGAATAAGAAACATAAATGCGGCTTATGCATGTATTTTTTTTTTTCCAGAATCATATTAAATATATACTTTCACTATAGTTTGCAACTCTTAATTAAAATTAAATTAATTAATTTCATACTGACATCAAATAGAGATTTTTTGAAAGTAACAATTCCATTCATTTCGCTTTTGAAAAATTTGCTGGTCGCAAATTAGTTAATTAGTTTTGCGCCGCCAGCGACCTCAACTCAAAGGCGCAGGTTGATCTCTCTCGTTGAGGCTGCATTCATTATTTATATTCAACTTGACACGTGGGCTTACTCAGGGGCAGATGTAGCGTAATTATGGCGAGTTCAATTGAACCCATAACTTTTGATGCAGTGCATAAATTTAATTTATATATAAAAATTTACTAAAATTTCAACAACGAGTGGATATGGACCCATAACTTTAAAAATATAACAAGTTCAATATTAAAAATCTTAAAGATTGAACCCATAGAATTTAAATCGTGGATGACTAAGTATTTTTCTAGTAACCATTGTCTATGCGGATTGCAACGCATCGTGGCAATGCCCGACTTTACTATTGTCTATTTGTATGAAACCTTTAATCCAAACAAGTGGTACCCTTCGTATACGGTCGAAATCGGGCTCGTCTACTACATGAAAGATCGGGGTTGGAGCACGAGGGACTGAAGATCGACCGCAATCCCACCAGGCCAGAACCCGAGATCCGAATGTCCGTCCTCAAGAACAATGAGTTCGTGATCCCGGAATCGATCCTGACGGTCGCGCCCTATTTTCTCGCGAAAGCAGGTTTCGACGTGTGACAACTCTTTTGAATGGATGATAGAGTGTTAAAAGAAGAAGAATCACTATCTAACGGTTTTTAAGGTGCGTTAAGACACCTATTATGCAGATAACTTTGTTTGACTAGTCAACGCCACCAAAGATCGGGTAAGGGCTCAAATTACCTCAAAGAGAAGGTGTTAGGCACTCTTCGAGGTCCACAACTATGGATCCCGGACGAACTTAAGACTATGTGGATTATAATTAGGCGAGATGATCAAATAAACAAAGAGGATAGAAGGTCGGAGTATTATAGGACAATGAGAATAGATAGAAATCTTAAGGACTACAAGGATATAACTATAGCGGTCTATATTAGATGACTAAGTGTATAAAGAAAGGGGGAGGGAGGGGGGGGGGTCCTAAGTTTATTAGCCTAAAGGATCACCCCGTGCAACATAAATAATACTTCACAACTCCCTTAAGATAAGGAGTTACTCATATTATTCAGCGGGCACAGACTATCATCTCCTGCTACTCGATTACTATGTTAAAGTTGTTTATGTAACGACCCGACCGGTCGTTTCATGAGTTACAACCCCGATTTCCCCATTTCTGCTTCTTTATGTGTTGTTTAGCTACATTTCATCGTATCATGTTGGTTGGATCGGGTTTGGAGTAGTTTGGAGTGGAATGAGACACTTAATATCTTAAGTTGGCCTTTTAGTTGGAAAAGTCAACCGGAAGTTGATTTGTGGGTAAATGATCTCGAAATTGGGGTTTTATGGTTCGGATAGCTTTGTTAGGTGATTTGGGACTCAGGAGTGTGATCGGAATATATTTTGGAGGTCCGTGGTAGATTTAGGCTTGAATTGGCGAAATTAGAATTTTGGCATTTTCCGGTTGGTAAAGGAAATCATGATATCAGGGTCGGATTGGAATTTCAGAAATTGGAGTAGGTCCGTTGTGTCATTTGTGACGTGTGTGCAAAATTTCAGGTTATTAGGATGACGTTTGATAGGTTTTTGGATCGGTTGCGAAATTCGGAAGTTTGGAAATCCTTAGGCTCGAATCCAAGGGTGAATTGGTGTTTCGACGTTGTTTTGAGTGTTCCGAAGGTTGGTATGAGTTTGAATGATGATATGTGACTTGTTCGTATTTTTGGTTGAGGTCCCGGGGGCCTCGGTATGAATTCGGAAGGTTGTCGGAAAGATTGGGATTTTAATTGAGCAGCTTCAGCTGTTGTTTTCTGTCATAACCGCACATGCGGATTGGGGACCGCAGGTGCGTGTAGGAGACCGCAGATGCCGAAGTTGGCCCTTAGGGGAAGAACCACAGGTGCGGTGTGTTGGGCGCATCTGCAGGACCGCATGTGCGGTGCCTGGGCGCAGATGCAGCCCTGAGGAACTAATGAAAAATCGCAGATGCGGTTATTTTGACCGCAGGTGCGATCCGCAGAAGCGAGAAAGGAGCCGCAGGTGCGGAATCCCTGGGCAAAACATATAAATTCTTGCCTTCGCGAAATTTGGTCATTTTTCCACCATTTGTGTTCGGACTTGGAGCTTTTGAGAGGAATTGAAGAGGGATTCGAGGGGTAACACTTGGAGGTAAGGTTTTTGAACTCAATACTCGATTCTGTGGTGATTTCTAACTGATTAGACATGAAATTAGTGGAATTAAGGGTTAAAATTGGAGAGTTTAAATTGGGGATTTGAGGGGCCATTTGAGGTCCGATTTTGATGTTCTTGGTATGTGTAGACTCGTGGGAGGATAAGTTTTCTAGTGATGTTATTTTTATCGGATTCTGAGACATGGGCCCGTGGGTCGGGTTTGGCCAATTTCAAAATTTTTGTTGTAATTTGATCATTTTCGCGCGAGCTTTGTTCCTTTAGCATATATTGATGCTATGATTCTGATTTGGATAGATTCGGGGCGATTTGAGGCTGAGTCGAGTGGCAAAGGCATCGCGGAGTAGATTTTCATCCGGTTTGAGGTAAGTAACGATTGTAAATCAAGACCTGAGGGTATGAAACCCCGGAATTTCGTACTTTTTGGATAAATAAAGTGACGCATGATAGGTGATGGGCGTGTGGGCGTGCACCCGTAGGGATTGTGACCTTGTCTGTCCCGTGGCAACTGTAGAGTTGCTTATTTTGATAAACTCTATATGATATCTATGTGTTTTAGAAATGAATTTGTTAATTTGGGCTGAATGCCATGATTGGGGCCTTGTGCCGAACTGTTTGAACCCTCAGGGGCATTTTACTGCTTTCCTCACACCGTTTGATTCGCAAGCATATCCTAAGTCATGATTTTTACCTGTTTACTTTTGATTCAGCTTCATTTCTCTATTTTAAATATATAAAAGTTGTTTGGGCTGAGTTCCCTGATTTTTCACTGAAATGCCCGAGTGGCTGTGAGGTTGATGACTGAGAGAGGTCGAGGTCCTGATGGTGAGGATTATATATATATATATATATATATATATATATATATATATATATATATATTCATGGATCGGGCTACACGTCGCAACGATATGTTGGATCGGGCTGCACGCCGCAGTGATATAGCGCTTGGGCTGTAGGAGCCCCTCCGGAGTCTGCACACCCCCAGTGAGCGCAGTCGACTATATATATTTATAGATCGGGCTGCACGCTGCAACGGTTATTATTATGAGATATCTATTGAGCGGGAGTGTTGAGTGTGAGTGCTGATTGATGAGAGTTGAGTCACGAGTGACTGAGAGGCTTGCCCGAGAGGCTATATATATGAGTGATACTTTGCCCGAGGGGCTTGTTTATGAACTTACTGTTTTCACCCTTCGTTTATGCTGAGCCTCTATGGAGAAATGTTGAACAAATGTTTTAATTAACTTTCATTGAAACTGGAGTTTTTACGAGATGTTCGGAAATTGAACTACGGATTTGACTTTGATATTTCTATTGAGATTCTATGTTAGATTATCTATATGATTTAAATGCTCATCACTGCACTCGGCCTTTATTTACTTTGGTTACTTACTGAGTTGGTGTACTCATGTTATTCCCTATACCTTGTGTGTAGATCCAAGTGCCAGAGCATCAGAGTGAGAGCTTTCAGCAGCTTCTGAGTATTTCCGGAGATAGCAAGGTAGTTGCACGGCGTTTGCAGCCCTGCCTTTCTCCTTCCTATCCTTTGTGTTATTTATTTCAGCCTTTTTATAGGTTCTACGGACCGATGCGTGCTGCTTCATCTGGGAGAAAAGAATCATAGATATGTCGGTCATTAGAAGGAAGAACCGCCATAAAATTCTTTGAGTAGATAGTACTGGACAGTATCTTAGTGGCACATGACTAGTGACACCAGGATCGGGCAGTGTGGATGTATTTGCGTATTTGTTTTTTTCGCGTATTTTGTTATATTAAAATGAAAGACTTGTGATCATAACTGATTTGGAAATGAATTTACAAAACGACCTTTATGTTATTAGTGTTGAATCGGCTTGCCTAGTACTGTCATATGCGCCATCACGACCGGTCGTGACAATAAAGACTTTTAACAGATGATGAAAACTGTTAAAGAAAAAATAAATAAAATATGGTTCTTTTAGAACACTCAAACAAAAGATGAACTGAAATTACTTAATAAAATATAAATCAACTACTAATAGAAGAAATATTTTGTATTTTGTACATGTAGATTATTTTTATTCTCATTTTAAAATTGAGATAACCATGAACTTGTCCCGAACTTCCAATTACATGCTTAAACTTTACGGACGATATAAGACTCCACGTACTTATTAAAAGTGCATCCAATTTTATGCTATTATCATTACTTCTTTTTAATTAAAAAAAATGGCAAAATACAATATTGATGGATCAGCTGAAACTAATTACATTTGCTAGTCTAAAAGTGTATAAATTAATAATTTTTTGTGCGGGCTAAAAGTGAAAAATAACCTTAATTATTTTTTAGGAGCGGCTAAAAATATACCTTTCTTAAAAAAAAGAGAAACTTTCAGAAACCACTATGTTTTAGTGATTATTAGCTAGTTGTAGCTACCATTTACTATATTACTTCTGTCACGACCCGGACTTCCCACCCTCGGGAGTCGTGATGGCGCCTACTAATGAGAGCTAGGCAAACCAACCCTTAACTACCTTTAGCATTAACCAATTTACTACCTTTAACAATTATCAGTAATATCATGAAAACTACGGAATAAAGTAAATAAGCGGAAGTTTTAGATTAAGGAAACTGAACAATAATGCGGAAACTCAACATAAGTCTCTACCCAAGAACTGGTGTCATATACTCACGAACTACTAAGAGTGCTAAATACAACCGTTTGAAAGAAAATATAACTGTTTGTCTCGAAATACATGAGATAACAGACTGAAATAAAAGATAGAAGAGACGTCGGGCCTGCGGNAGGCTTGCCCGAGAGGCTATATATATGAGTGATACTTTGCCCGAGGGGCTTGTTTATGAACTTACTGTTTTCACCCTTTTTTTATGCTGAGCCTCTATTGAAAAATGTTGAACAAATATTTTAATTAACTTTCATTGAAACTGGAGTTTTTACGAGATGTTCGGAAATTGAACTACGGATTTGACTTTGATATTTCTATTGAGATTCTATGTTAGATTATCTATATGATTTAAATGCTCGTCACTGCACTCAGCCTTTATTTACTTTGGTTACTTACTGAGATGGCGTACTCACGTTACTCCCTGCACCTTGTGTGCAGATCCAGGTGCCAGAGCATCAAAGTGAGAGCTTTCAACAGCTTTTGAGTATTTCCGGAGATAGCAAGGTAGCTGCACGGGGTTCGCAACCCTGCCTTTCTCCTTCCTATCCTTAGTGTTATTTATTTCAGTCTTTTTCTTGTATTGAGTAGACAGTACTGGACAGTATCTTAGTGGCTCATGACTAGTGACACCAGAATCGGGCAGTGTGGATGTATTTGCGTATTCGTTTATTCCGCGTATTTTGTTATTATAAAATGAAAGACTTGTGATCATAACTGATTTGGAAATGAATTTACGAAAAGACCTTTATGTTATTAATGTTGAATCGGCTTGCCTAGTACTGTGATAGGCGCCATCACGACCTGGGTAGTCTTAGGGTCGTGACAGTTTACCTAAAGGCACTCTAATTCAATTCTAAGTCGTACCCTATGTGTGCACTACCCATCCCATGCCTACGGTCCAAGAGGCCTTCAACTTGCTATTTGGGTGGTTCTAGAGTTTACTTAGGCTGCTCAAAATGATAAAAACTAGGGGACATTCAAAACAAATAGGACTTCATGTAAAGACAGTTAAAGGCCCAAGTTAGCCTCCACATTTAGACAACAAATGCACGCAGGCAGATTCTGTATTATGTAGGTAGTTTCAGATTCAAGGTGTCACTTCAAACCTATAGACATGGTTTCTAAATGACTACATAGTTCAAGAGTATCTGGTATTGCTATGCTGATCATCGAGATTACAGATTATAAGTTATTAAGGCCTATAGACATGATCTCTAAGTGATTTACGCAATGAGGCAATGAAAACCATTAGAAAGACTCAGAATTATTCGTGTTGCTATTGGCATGCTTTCATAGCGAGTAGCAGTATTTTATAGCTAGGTTCTAATAGCTGGCAGAGTTATCGCTTATTCCTATAGGCATTCTATCTAAGTGAGTGATGTGATGAAAATAGCAATGACAATAGCTAATTAGTCAATTAAGGCTCTATTGACATGATATCTAGATAAATATTAATGTGATCTTATAGGCATAGTATCTAGCGAACATGCTGAAATTGCAAGAATTTAACGAACAGTTATTAACGCCGCTTTCCTATAGGCATGCTGTCTAATAATACAAAGTAGTAGGCATAGTAAAAACAGGTTGAGTGAGTGTGTGATTCTTATAGGCATGGTTTCGACTAGTGTACATGGAAACTAAATAGCATATATGGCAAGTAAGTCATATAAATCTTATAGGCATGTCTTCTACTCTTTTATGCGAACATTAGAATATACTCATTTTCTCAATTTCACTAACACCCCAATTGTTTGTTATTACAAATTACTACAGGCCCAAAGAATAAGAATATAAATATTACACGTGAATAAGGCTACAGGCCCAATAGCAAGCCCAAAAATGAAGATAACCAGCGTTGCCTGGGCCTTTAACAAGCTCAATTTCCACAAATAGCATGCCCAATTCCAAGCATCTCTCAAACAGGAGACTATCCCCATCAGCACAGTCCAAAGTCACAAAGGAACTCATGCCAGGCCAAACAGTCACAAATTGACCACATGACCTAAATAAATTTTCGAAAATAAATTAAGCAACCCAGTTTGCAGATTCAACAAATACAATAAGAGAGGCAAGCTAAGTGTCAGAGACAGCTTAAGTTTCACCAGCAAAGAGAGTGGCCAAAGGACCCCAAATCCTAGTGCGACAGAGTTCACGTGATTCTCAAATGGACCCCGAGCAGTGCTCAGTAGGGAGGTCAATCGAGAGAGTTTTGGTGGCCTTGGCTTTCAGCCAACCAAGAGCGATAGATTCAGAATAATAGATAACAGATGAGAGTGAGAGAATAGTGATTAAGTGATAGAATTTTAAGAGGTGCACTTGTACTTTAGAAGTAGACATAGCAGAGTTGATTAAACACAGAACATGCCAGTGAAGAGAATCAACAAGACTTAGAGGACAGGTTGGTATTATAGGTTCAAACACCTAGCAAGAGATAGCACATTGGCAGAAAACATATTGAGAGAGTTAGGGGAATCAGGTTTTCTGAGATTATAAGGTCAACATACAAGGGTGCACAATGCCAAACAAGTCCAAAGTAGAGCACTAACTCAACGGATTTGAAGCCTAGGGTCCAAGTTATGTTGAGTATCCATCACAACACCAGAAAGCAGACATGCGAACTTATGTCAATAAAACAAGACAGTATCAAACCATATAAAGAAACACAAGTTAGGATAGCACTCTAAAGGTCCCAACTAATCACTAGAGGATACGGGATTAAGCAAACCAAAGACATAGTAAGTGACAAAATAGCATGGGAGCCGGTCATAGCTAGAATGAATGTCCTAACATAGATTAGAACACATTATAGATACGAGTCAGTCATTACAGGAATTCAGAACAAAGCAGGGAAGCAAACTCATACCAGGCGGAAAATATAAACATTTAGGTACCAACATGCTAGGTTAAACAAGCTTAAAAGAGTCAAAATTATTCAAGTTAAGCATGTATAATAGCCATGTCTTAGAACTGGAAATTTTAGGCAAATTCAAATGCTAAGGAAGTTCAGATCATAAAACAAATTTAGTGCAAACAAGGTTGCACACAGAGATGGCCTAGAAACATACCGAGTCACGAAATTTCAGAGGTATGAACGTGCAAGACATGAACACAAGAGAATGAAATTGCAAAAGCCAAGGAACTTACCAGTTATCAATTGATAAAATGACAAACAAGAAAGAACAAACTCCACATTACTCTAGACGTCAACAATGAGCAGTAGAACCCAGAGTCTTAGTGCGTCAAGGTTCCCAAGGGTTTCAAATGAACCCCGGGCAGTGCTCGCACTAAGAAGGGTTGAATAATCGAATTCCGGTGGCCTTGGCTTTCAGCCGGCCAAGAGCCAAAGTATAGAACAAGAGAATGAGAGAACAATAGAGTGATAGCTTTGAGTTTTTAGTGAATCTGGTGATTAAAGTCTGCCTCTCAAAGGGAAATAGAGGACGGATTTATATAGTAGTAGAAATCAAGCAAACAAACAAGGAAATACTGTAAAATCAAACATAAATAAGGAAATAATAACATGCAGAACCAATTCAATCGAATTAGGAGAAAAATTAGGTAAACCCTAGTTCATGACGGAGAACTTAAAATAGCTAAAAATCTCACTGAATGGAACTTGTATGACCTTGCCATGATGCATATGGACAAAATATCGTCCAAATATCGAAGGGTGAAGCTGGTCTCCCTTGACTTGGAGAGTGATATTTTTTCCAAAAATGTAAGTAATACCACAACCTTGTAAGTAATACTGAGGTAATATATAAAAGGTAAGAAAATCACAGAAGGAATCCATGATTGAATCAGATTCGGAGAAGATTCAGAAGGGCAACTAGGGTTTCTGAAGGAGAGGGGAGAACTTTTAGAGGCGGTGGACGGGTGTAATGGGTTAGGGTTTTTTGGGTGAGGGGATATAAAGAGATGGGTAGGTTAATTATGGGTCGTTGATCATTTGAGATCAACGACCAAGATCAAAAGAGGAAGCGGGGCGGGTTATTTTACAGGGTACTGACCGGGTTAGGGAATTAGGGGTCGTTTGGCTTGGGCTTGGAAATTGGGCCAGGGATTTGGGTCTTGTTTGGTCCGAAAATTAGCTCAAAATTGGGCCAGCTTTTTAATAAGAGATTAAAAGGGTAATAAGTTAATAAAAAATAGTTAAATAGATATATAAAAATGCTATTTATGCAAATTAATACTTTAAAATAATAGTAGAAGATTATAGCTAGAAACTTATTTTGGCTTTGAATAAAATGACAAATGCAATAAATTGCAAAATATAGGCCTTTATTACAAGATTGTGTAAATAGCCCAAAATACTAATATAATCATATGAAATGAAGTAATAATATTTGAAATATGTATATGGATGCAAATAATAGTTTTAGATGATTAGGTCATCACGAAATAATTTAAAGGAATAATTAGTAAATATTTAAGTAATTTAAATGCAAGAATATTAGCTTTAAAGCTCTAAAAACTTATGCAAAATACATGTATAATTCTTATAAACTAAATAATGATACAAAATGACATGTTGAAAATATATATACCATTTAAAAAAATATGAGGGCAAAATTGGGTATCAACAGCTGCCCCTCTTTACCCGAGAATGATGAAAGAATTGTCGAGTAAAGAAAATGATGACCAATTTTGGCTGAATTGAATGGGGAATGATGTGGTTTGAAAAAAATGGAGGCTGAACCCTGGTTCCTGAGTTGCCTACATATCCCTGGTGTTACGAGAATCAGGCCTTGAGTGGTTCTTGATACAACTGTGAACAAAACCGATGGGTTTATTATAAGAATTGTCGTATGAAAGGTTCTTTTGGGCAGGATATTATCGCAAGTAACAGATGATTCTAGGAGGATTCCTGAATTTGAAACGTTAAGGATGTGTCACAAGGTAGATATCTGAATGCTCATAGAGTAAAAGGTAGGCAATTACTGGTAGTCGGTTACGTTTGAAGCGATCGAAGGATGTGAACGGAAACCGTAGCGAAGATTGCTCCCATTTGTAGAACGGTTACCTCCCGAGTTACCTGCAAAACTTAAAACATGGTGCATGCACATATATATATCGGTTATTCCGAGAATTTAAACGTGATGCAAATTCCCTTTGGACCAAGGAGGTTGTCTTTGGACGGTGAGGATGATGTCTTTAGACCATGACGTCCTGGGCCATGAAGTGTATGATAAGGGATTCGCATGCCATGAAATGGTGTCCTCGGGCCATGAGGATGGTGCCTCTGGACTATGACACCCTTGAATAATGATGTGCAATTTCGAGAGATCCTCAGGCCATGGAATGGTATCTCCCGCCTATGAGGAAGATGCCTTCGGACTATGACTCCTTTGAACAAAATGGCGATGTTTTAGCTTATGAAATGCAAAGATATGATGCTTGGTCATATGCGAGGACGAGGCAAGATAAGGCTTAGTCTTGTGTGAGATGAGGGCAGTGCTTAGCCCTAGGTGAACAAAGGGATAGTGCTAGGTCATAGGTAGTATAGTGGAGATAGTATTTAGTCTTACGTAAAGAAAAGGCAGTGTTTAGCCTTATGCAGGGAAAGGCAGTGCTTAGCCTTATGCAATTAGGGAGGCAATGCTTAGCCTCATGCAAGAAAGGTGACAATGCTTAGTCTCATGCAAGGAAAGGCAGTGCTTAGCCTTATGCAATTAGGGAAGCAATGCTTAGCCTCATGCAAGAAGAGGAGACAATGCTTAGTCTCATCCATGGAAAGTCAGTTCTTAGCCTTATGCAATTAGGGAGGCAATGCTTAGCGTCATGCAAGAAGAGGAGACAATGCTTAGTCTCATGCAGGGAAAGACAGTCCTTAGCTTTATGCAATTAGGGAGGCAATGCTTACCCTCATGCAATAAGAGGAGACAATGCTTAGTCTCATGCAGGGAAAGGCAGTGCTTAGCCTTATGCAATTAGGGAGGCAATGCTTAGCCTCATGCAAGAAGAGGAGACAATGCTTAGTCTTATACAGGGAAAGACAGTGCTTAGCCTTATGCAATTAGGGAGGCAATGCTTAGCCTCATGCAAGAAGAGGAGACAATCCTTAGTCTCATGCAGGGAAAGGCAGTGCTTAGGCTTATGCAATTAGAGAGGCAGTACTTAGCCTCATGCAAGATGAGGAGACAATTCTTAGTCTCATGCAAAGAAGGGAGACAGTGCTTAGTCTTATGCAAAGAGGGGAGACAATGCTTAGTTTCATGAGAGTAAAGGCAATGCTTAGCCTTATGCAAGAAAAGCGATAAGTGACAGTCAGTAAGTGTTGTATTTCTTAGCTGGAGGTGTTTGCGTTTGGTAACTTGTCGTGATGAAGGTAGTGATTTGATGTATTTGCGGATATTGTTGTCTTATCATGCCTGCATTCAAAGAAAAATTGTGAGTTTGCGGAGGGGGGGGGGGTTGGTTCGTGTTCTTGACTCTTGCTTTGCCTTCACTCTCATCTTGATATCCTGTTTGAGTTACCCTAGGTAACGTCTGGCTGTCACAGAAACAAAGTTCTCAAAAAATATGTATGCATTTGACAAATTATTTGCAAAAAAATAGTTTTTGATATGTAGTAGTATGTAATATCAAATAATTTAGTTGAACCGGTGACTGTGACACATTTGAGAGACATTGCAACCTCCTTGCCTCAGAATTCTGCCCTAGTTTAAATGCAATACTTTTTGGTTGTTCCACATATGACGAAGTTGGCTGAACTTGCAATCTTGCCCCAATTTCCGATCATGGGGAAAATGAAGATTTTATTAAGATGTGACCGAACCCACAGGGCTGCCTACGTATCCCCTCTTAAACGGGAATCAGGTCAAGCGTAGTTCAGTTACATCAAGTGAAGAAATGTAAACAATCCTAAACATAGTATCTCTTGACAGCGTCTGAGTTGATAGGTTTTGGCCAAATCTCTCCGTCCATTTCTGCAAGTATGAGTGCTCCTCCTGTTAGTACTTGATGAACCATGTAGGGACCTTGCCAGTTGGGTGAGAACTCCCATTGGCTTCATCCTAATGTGGGAAGATCTGCTTTAGCACCAACTGCCCAGGTGTGAATTGCCTTGGTCTGACCTTTTTGTTGAAAGCTCTTTCCATTCTGTTCTGGTAGAGTTGACCGTGACATACCGCATTCATTCTCTTTCCATCAATGAGAGCTAGTTGCTCGTATCGGTTCTGTACCCATTTTGCATCGCTGAGCTCAGAATCTTGTATAATTCTTAAATAAGGAATTTCTACTTCGGCAGGAATAACCGCTTTAGTACAATAAACCAATAGGTAGGGAGTTGCCCCAGTTGATGTGAGAATCGTGGTACGATACCCGAGCAGAGCGAATAGCAGCTTCTCATGCCATTATTTGTAATTATCTACCATTTTCCTCAGTATCTTCTTGATGTTCTTGTTGGCGGCTTCTACAACTCTTTTCATTTGCGGCCTGTATGCCGTGGAATTCTTATGCTTGATCTTGAAAGTTTCACACATGGCCTTCATTAGAACACTGTTGAGATTGGTGGCATTGTCGATGATGATTGACTCTCGCACTCCAAACCGACAAATAATGCGATCCCGAACAAAATCTGCAACGACCTTCTTAGCTACAGCTTTGTAAGATACAACTTCGACCCATTTTGTGAAATAGTCTATGGCCACCAGAATGAACCTATGCCCATTTGAAGCAGCGGGTTCAATTGGACCGATGACATCCATACCCCAAGCCGAGAAAGGCCAAGGTGAACTTATCGCATTGAGTTCATTGGGTGGTACTAGTATCATGTCCGCATGTATCTGGCATTGGTGACACTTCTGAACATACTTGATGCAGTCAGTTTCCATGGTCATCCAGAAATACCATGCTCTTAGTATTTTCTTGGCTAAAACAAAGCCATTCATGTGTGGTCCGCAAGTTCCGGCATGTATTTCCTCAAGCAATCTGGATGCCTCCTTTGCATCGACACACCGTAGTAATCCCAAGTCTGGAGTCCTATACAGAATTCCCCCACTTTGAAAGAAATGGTTGGCTAACCTTCGGAGTGTGCGCTTCTGAGTGTGCGTAGCAGTTTCTGGGTATTCTCCTTTTCCCAGGTACCTTTTGATATCGTGGAACCACGGATTTCCATTGCTCTCTTCTTCAACATGAGCACAGTAAGTTGGCTGCTTATGAATTCCTATTGGGATAGAATCGATGAAATTCTTGTTCGGGTGTCGTATCATGGAAGATAAAGTGGCCAATGCATCTGCGAACTCATTCTGGACCCTCGGTACATGTTTGAATTCTATCTTTGTGAATCTCTTGATCAAATCTTGTACATAGTGCAAACACGGCAATATTTGGTGTTCTTTGCAGCCCATTCTCCTAGAACCTGATGCACCAAAAGATCGGAATCTCCAATCACCAGCAGCTCCTGAACATTCTTGTCAATGGACAACCTGAGTCCCAAGATGCAAGCCTCATATTTTGCCATATGGTTGGTGCATGGAAACCTGAGTTTTGCAGATACTAGATAGTGTTGGACAGTTTCTGATACTAAGACAGCTCTGATACCTACTCCTTTGAAGTTTGATGCTCCGTCGAAGAACATTCTCCAACCATAATATGCTTCGGTGATATCTTCTCCCACAAACGATACCTCCTCATCGGGAAAATACGTCTTCAATGGTTCATATTCTCTGTTTACGGGATTTTCTGCTAGATGATCTGACAATGCTTGCCCTTTGACTGCCTTCTGAGTTACATGGACGATGTCGTACTCACTCAGCAATATCTGCCACTTTGCTAACCTACCCGTAGGCATGGGTTTCTGGAAGATGTATTTCAGCGGGTCCATCCTTGATATGAGATATGCGGTGTATGCACAGAAATAATGCCTCAACTTTTGAGTTATCCATGTCAAGGCACAACAGGTGCGCTCCAGCAAAGAGTATCGGGCTTCGTAAGGCGTGAATTTCTTACTTAGATAATATATCGCCTACTCCTATCTTCCAATCTCATCATGTTGTCCCAGAACACAACCAAAGGACTCGTCCAATACGGACAAGTAAAGCAACAGAGGTCTTCCTTGTTCTGATGGGACCAGAACTGGTAGATTAGATAAATACTCCTTGACTTTGTCGAAGGCTTTCTGGCATTCTTCAGTCCATCTTGTTGCAGCATCTTTCCTCAACATCCTGAAGATCGGCTCTCATATCACGACTGATTGTGCTATGAAATGGCTGATGTAATTGAGATGCCCTAAAAAGCTCATCACGTCTTTCTTATTCTTTGGAGTTGGCGGGTCCTAGATAGCTCTGACTTTTGATGGGTCTAACTCAATCCCTCGATGACTGACGATGAACCCTAGCAATTTTCCGGCAGGGACTCCGAAGGCACACTTTTCTGGATTCAGTTTCAGATTGTACCTTCGAAGCCGATCAAAGAATTTCCTCAAGTCCGCTATGTGATCTGTACTCCTTTTGGATTTGATGATAACGTCATCCACGTACACCTCTATTTCCTTGTGTATCATGTCGTGGAAAATAGTTTCCATGGCTCTCATGTAGGTGGCTCCAGCATTCTTCAAACCAAACGACATCATTTTGTATCAGTACATTCCCCATGGTGTGATAAAGGCTGTCTTTTCGGCGTCCTCTTCATCCATCCAGATCTGATGATATCCCATGAAGCAATCCACAAAGGATTGGAGCTCATTCTTGGCACAGTTGTCGATTAGTATGTGTATATTGGGCAATGGGAAATCATCTTTGGGACTCGCCCTGTTTAGATCTCGGTAATCAACACATACTTTGACTTTCCCATCCTTCTTTGGAACTGGCATGATGTTGGCCAACCAAGTCGGATATTCAACCACTCGGAGAACCTTGGCTTTGATTTGCTTGGTGACCTCCTCTTTTATCTTCAAACTCATATCCAGCTTGAACTTTCTGAGCTTCTGCTTTACTGGTGGACACATAGGATTGGTAGGTAGCTTGTGAGCCACTATGGATGTGCTCAAGCAAGTCATATCATCGTATGACCATGCAAAGACATCTTCATACTCTTTTGGGAACCTAATGTACTCCTCCTTCTCTGACAGTGATAGATGGATGCTTATACATGTTTCCTTAACCGTTTCGGAACCCCCTAAGTTAATTGTCTCAGTTTCGTCCAAATTAGACTTTGGCTTGTTTTCAAAGTTCTCCACTTCTCTGACGATTTCCTCAGGTATTATATCATCTTCTAGATCTTCTGAATCACTAACCTTATGTTGCGTTGTCTCATTGCATGTCACAGTCGTAGGTTTATCTGGATAGGTAATAATAATGCTGTAAATGTAAAGGATAATAATAAATACGAAAAATAGCAATGTATTAATAAAATCTTGGAAACGTTAACAAGTATGACTCAATGACTCGAGCAATTATTTCAAAACAAAATACTGAAAATGTCTTAAATGCTCAAAACTATTTTAAAAATAATTGATGCTAATTTGCTAAGCTGCCCAGGAACTCGACGGGCCCGGGATGGTGCAGCAGTCCAGTTCTTGAGAACAACTCCATTCTCTGTAATTTGAATTGTAAGGTCTTCCTCCTCCTCCTCCTCAACTAATGCACGGTAGTCCATATCTTCTTCATCTAGAAACAACTTCCTCTTGCCAGCTAAGTCTTCGTCTTCCTCAGATCCCCACATTATGTCTACTTGTTGGAATGTCTGGTGCAGGTGTGGTACCGGTTGTTCCAGTGGATAATAAGGACCGTGCCATGGTGGCGACCAATCCTAGTACTCTTGCATTGCCGAGACCTTTGCCAGGTTCATACCCTGTCCATAACAGTATGCTTTCTATCTTGTTGCTCCATCATTTGTCTTTTTCAATTGCGTTAACGCGCTCAATGCGATGGTATGTTTCTCCACCTAGCTTTTTTCTATTATCGATGACTGGAAAGGTCTGATTGGTGTAGATGGGATTACATCTATCTCTATGGATGATCACCTCCTGATGGTTCCATTCAAATTTCATAGCCTGATGCAGAGTAGAAGCCACTGCCCCAACGACATGTATCCAGGGTTGTCCCAACAATAGATTATAGGTAGCAGATATATCCAGCACTTGAAACTCAACATCAAACCAGGTTGGGCCCATCTGTAGGCTGATGTTGATTTCTCCGATTGTGGCTATTTGAGATCCATCAAATGCCTTCACATTCATGCTTCCCATCCGTATTTCATGCAGGCCTTTGCCTAACCTCTTCAGAGTAGTCAGTGGGCATATGTTGAGGCTTGTGCCCCCATCTATCAGGACCCTAGCGATGAACTTATCCTCAAATTGCACTGTGATATGTAGTGCCTCGTTACGACTTAGTCCCTCTAGTGGTTGTGAGCATGTGATTTTTTCCCTATGTGAAATACTCCTGCAAATCAAAGAAATAATTTTTCCAAACTGTTTGCAATTTTATAGGATTTTCTGTAGGAATTTGTGTTAATTGTTTGCATATCTGTGCATGTTTACTTTCATTAAAATCATGAAAAAATACAAAAATACCATGCATTGCATTAAGATTTTATTTTCGTATTTTTAGGATTAATTAGTAAATTAGGTGTCTCATTAAAAATGAAAATCAAAAAAATTGGCTCGCTTTTACATTTTTTAGCTTTTAATTCTAGATCAGTAATTTTTCTCTTTTAATTTAGGGTCAATTAATTTTTATAAATCTTAGGGTTTGATAATGAGTTTGATTTTACAACTTAGATTAATTGAGGGCTTAATTTAGAAATTTTATTAATCGAGTAAAAGAAATAAAAAAAAGGAAGATTAAAAAAGGGAATTGAAAAAGGGGGTTTGGTCTTAAGTTTTATTGGGCCAAAACGCTGAAGCCCAAGAATTTTACCCCAAAAACCCGCCCCAAATCCAAGCCCAAAAACCAAATTACTCGGTCCAGGTCTGCCCCACCACCAAACGACCCCGTTTTGTTCCTTTTCATCACAGCCGTTGG
>NC_031993.1:47161255-47161365 GCF_001879085.1 Nicotiana attenuata
CCCCCCCCCCCCAATATAAAACTGTCTGAAGGTTCTCCACCCCCCATTCATACCCTAACCCTAACCTTCGTCTACCCTAAACAGACCCTAAAGACCTATCCGCCGTTTTC
>NC_031993.1:47161385-47225594 GCF_001879085.1 Nicotiana attenuata
AAAGAAACCCCCCCCCCCCCCCAGAACAACCCAACAAGAGAACGCCCAAAGCCGCGTACCCTTTTCTCTATCTCTGTTCATCACAAAATTCACCACCGGTCGACTACCCCATGACCACGACTCCATTGCCTCGTTCACGGCAGCCCACCCCCAAAAGTGATCCCATTTTTTTCCCTTTATATATCTGATCTAGAGCTTCACCCACCTGAGAATAAGAATGAAGAACGTCCGCTAGAGTTGACCACCGTGACGGCTACTGTTCGTCTTTCTCCTTCGTCTCTACGTTTCTCTATTACTGCTGCAACGACGATCTCTGCGTTCGTCGGATGTTGGAAGCTGAGGCTTTGGACAGAAATCAAGAGAATAATAGCGAGGTTTGAGGAACCCATTTTCCAGATCTTCATTGTCAATTAGAAGAATTTCAGTTTAGCAGGTTCATTTTCTTTTATCTTACTCTATATTTCAAATGAATTAAAGCTTGAATGGTTATCTTATTCACGTTCCTTTGTGTTAGTCTATATCTAAAATGAATTTCAACTTAATTTGTTGTCTGATTCTTGTTCCTTTTGTTCTTGGTGTTCGCTGTTAGCAGTGGCATCTTTAGAGAGATTAGGAAAAACTGTTTCTGTCCAGAATGAGGAAGATGAGAGAAAACCATGTAAAAATACTATATTTTCTGCCTTCTTGCCTTTGAAATCCTCTAAGCTAGCTGCCAACTAAAATTAGTTATGAATATTTATCCAACACATGCATCAACTTATACAGAAATTAATTGTGTATTCTTGAAATTAGAGGAATAGCCAAATAAACATTTAAACTCAATTTTGTAAAGACTATTAAAAGTTCATATAATGTCACGTTTCTGTATTCATGTTAGTATAATCAAAGGACAATATGATATTAGATCAAAGACAATATTTGATAACAAAGTGAAAGGTGGTTTTTGGTTTGTTTAATCTAATTTTATATGCGTTTCTGTTCTGTTGCTTATATGTTCACTGTTGTTGCTATTTTATGGGGAAAGTCTTTAAATCGTCTGTGCTTGGTAATTATTAGTTGTTGTCTGGAAAGTAATTGATTTAAGGCCATGGTTTCGATTGGTTTACTGCACCATCGAAGCACTGTTCCGGCGCTACTTTGAGTCTTTTTCTTGGAGTTGCTTACAGCTATGGAACCTTTGCTGTATTTCTTACTCATTTGCTATAGATTGTTGTTGATTTCACTTCTGTTAGCTGCATTGCTAGTCACAGGCTGGTTTTGGCTCTTTAAAAGAAATACTTATGTTTGGCCTCATTGCTACAAGAAAAGACACAAGGTATAAGTCAAAAATCGGAAGTAAGATTTAGATTAATTTCGTTTAAGTAACAAAGTGGGTTTGGGTGCTAAAGTGAGCATGCATAGTATGTTTATTTATTTTCTTCCTTGTATTTAAATTTTTTTTAATTATCTTTTTTACCGCTATATGCCTTAGGCGCGTGTTAATTAATAAGTTATCGTGATTGCGTACACGTTCGCGTGACATAATTACGATCTTAAAAATAAAATCGGGGTATGCGTTCGCGCAAATTCGACTAAACTTCCTTAATAATAATAAAGCGTTGTTAATTGTGGACACGTACGCATGACATGATTTTTGACGCACCAAACAAATGGGTACATGTACGCGTGACTCGTTTTAGGATAATTTCTTAATTGAAAGAGGTAAAGCACATGGGTTCTAAAATAAGTAATTAGATAATTTAATTAAGCCAAGTATGATTAAAGCGATCGTGCTAAAACCACGGAACTCGGGAATGCCTAACACCTTCTCCCGGATTAACAGAATTCCTTACCCAGATTTCTGTATTTCGCGGACTGTAAAATAGAGTCAATCTTCCTCGATTCGGGATTTTAAACCGGTGACTTGGTACACCATAAATTTTCCCAAGTGGCGACTCCGATTTTGATCTAAATAATCCTGTTTCGATTGTCACTTAAATTGGAAAAACTTCCCTATACCCTTTGCGGGGTAGAAAAAGGAGGTGTGACAGCTCTGGCGACTCTGCTGGGGATCGAACCCAGAATCTCTAGTTCAGGGTTCAAGAATTCGAGCTTTAGCATGATTTTGCTTGACTGTATTTATTGTTAATATTACTGTATTTATTGAACCTAATGTGCTAATTGCTGTTTATTTATTTAATTTTATTAAAATGCCTTCTTACGCCACCCTTCTGAGTCTTCTAAAATTTGGTGCACACGTACGCGTGTCCCACTTTTTGTTAGAAGTCATACCAATTAGAACGGGGCTTGGGTCTGTAACAAGGCCGGGCAGACTTTCGTGCTCCCGATACGTTGCCCCCACCTCGGCTCGAGTTGTCCGCTCGGGTAAGCCCAGTCTAGAACACAACCCCAAGTTTAAACCTAGAAGAACATAACCTCATGCCGGATCCCTAGTAGGAACGTTTGTTTGCATCACGTGCATTTGATTTAGGGGACTCAACACAGGGGTTGGGTCCGTCTAGGACAGGTGTACCCAAAATAACAGACCATCCTGATGCATCTTACGTGCTATGTGAACATTTATTTGTTTCGGCCTGCATGCTGACCGGCTAGGAAAAGACAATCAAAGGGAAAACCAAGAGTGACGTAGAAAGGAAATAAACCCGATTCTGAAAATCCCGGTATTTGAAAATGTCCCGAAACTCTGCCGAATTTTTTCCAAAAAAGAGGGATTTGAAAAAAAACAAAAGAAAAAGCAAAAGAGTCATTCCAAAACAAGTCATTCATGTTTTTTTTTGAAATTATGTCAATACTGCCCGAACTACGCATGTCTGATTCTCATCGGATGTGGGATACGTAGGCAACCTACATAGGGTTCGGCCTCTTTTTGCAAAATTAACCAAATAAATTGAAGTTAGATAGGTCTCTAGTCAAAGAATGAGCTGACCCAGCTTCGGTTATGTCTTAAGTCGTTCTCACCGAGATAGCTTAGAATATTTTTCAGTTGTCGAAGGGCTATTTTCATAGAGAACGAGCAAGTCTGTCAGTAAGGGGTCTTTTTTCTAAGTGTCTTCTCCCCCCAACCCCCCCCCCCCGGCCTCAAAATTTACCTGAAATTGTGAAGGGGCCACATTTACGAAAGCAGCCACTTTCGTGTAGAAGGGGAAAGGGTCATTTTCTTTGGGAGTCAAGAACTATTTCTGCAAAAATCCTCCAGAGTCAACCCTATCCTTAACCATTCACAGGTACCAAGATGAACACTGTCCAGGACCCGAAACTACTGGTCATAGAGCAGGCTCAATTGCAGTTGCGCATGTGGTGGTATGATTTGGATGAAGATGGTCAAGACTGGATGAAAGAACAGTTGGGTGCTCTTACCGACATTTTGGAAATCAAACCACGGGAAGATTTGATCAAAGCTTTGGTAACCTTTTGGGATCCTATGGACAATGTCTTTTGTTTCTCGGATTTCGAGCTCACCCCTACGCTGGAAGAAATAGCTGCATACATTCATTTTGGCCGAGACTTGAGAAAACAACAGCTGATATTCCCGAGAGCCTCATCTGTGCACAAATTCTTTGATCCTCTTAATATCAGCAAGCAAATGAAGAAGGCTCATGTGGACAAAGGATGCTGTTCCTTTTCAATTTTTGTATTCCAGATTCGGGCATTCGGTCGAGTTCGAAACACATGAAAAAGGATTGAAAAACAAACAGGAAAGGAACATTTGGCAAATTCATCGTAGGTTCGCCTTCATAGTTGCGTTCCTGGGAATCATAGTCTTTCCAAATGCAGAAGGGACGGTAGATACCCGCATGGCTAGAGTTGCACAAATCCTCACTAAAAAGAAAGATCACACACTTGCTCCTCTAGTGCTGGCAGATATTTACCGGGCATTGACATTGTGTAGATCCGGGATTCAATTCTTTGAAGGCTGCAGTGTTCTTCTACAAATGTGGTTGATCGAGCATCTCCGCCATCACCCAAAATTCATGAGCTATGGTTCAAGCAAAGATAACTTCATCAAAAGCTACGAGGAAAGGGTGAAAGATTACAATGCTCCAGAAGGGTTTGAAGCTTGGATCTCCCATCTGAAAGCTCTAAAAGCAAGTCAGGTCGAATGGAATATAGGATGGCTCCCGGTGACAGAAATCATACATATGACGACTACAAAGGGTTACTTAATGTTGATGGGTTTGAGGAGTGTCCAGCCGTACGCACTATAGAGGGTCTTAAGGCAGTTAGGGAGATATTAGGCGGTGCCTGAAGATGAAGATCTAACCACCCAGGTCATTAAACTCCATCCAGAGGCCGCATTGCTCGAAGCTTTAGTCCAGCAAGATTGGAACGACTGCCGATATCTGAAAAATGGCACCCAGGTACCAGATGTTGCAAAAGGGGAAGTGGATCCGGATTATGCAGTGTGGTTTGAATGAAAGTCTTGTGCAAGTAATGAGCCAAAGCCCGAACCAGAGACCGAGAGACCAGCAAAGAGACCGTATGTGCAGGCTTTTGATGACAAAATTAGGGAAAGGTTGGCCTGGGGAGAGAAGGAGAAAAAGTATCAAGCTACCATTCACACTCTGGAAGAGAAATTGAGAAACATTGAGTTCAATAATGACCTACAAATGCAAGAAGCCGAAGGAGAAAGAAAGAAGTTGGCCCAGGAAAATGAAGCCCTACGAGCTCAAATTCAAAGAATGAAAATCGCTGCTGAAAATCCAGCCAGAAGCAGACAAGATGAGAAGCTCATAAACGGCCTTAGGAGAAAGGTGTGTGATTACGAGGCTGACTTGGAAAAGGCCGAAAAGGAATTGGCTAACACCCGGGCAAGGTTGGCACAGAATGTAGAGGGGCGGGTAAAGTTCGTTCAACGGCTGAAGGAAAGATATGACAAAGAGGTCACGGTGCTAAAGAAGAAGTTGACTACCAAAGAAAGTGAGATGGCCCAGCAAGCGAAGAACTTCAAGGCAGAAAGGGAGCATTGTTATGCACTGATTAGCCAGTTGGAGGAAAGCATGCAACAGCTACAGGATCAACACAATGCGGATACCCAAGTGTTGGAAGCACAGGCACACCAAATGGGGCGTTTGCTTAAGAAGAAAGACATAATCAGAGCAAGGGTTAGAAAAATAGCCGACTATGTCGTGGTAAAGTGTCACGAGTGTGAGGACATGACTTGGTCGATGTTTCTTGCTTCTATAATGACATTCGTCCGCTAGGTAATGGCCGACTTGGACCGGCTTCAGCAGGATATTGCACAAAGGCCCGCACAAAGGCCGGATGATGTTCCACAGGATCCCAGGGAACCAGTGGAAGACCTTATGTGCTCTCAACTTTCTGTTAATTTCAGTCTGTAGTTCATTAGTGAGTCTGTTAGTTTTTTGGCTAGTCTATTTTCTTATTCAGAGTCTTTCATTGTAACAGAAAATCCAAAAAGATTTTATTTTTAATGAAATTTTTAGAAAAAATCCCAAACATTTTCTTTCTTTATTTCACATTTATCCTCTAAACCACGTAATGATCTGATTCATGCGGGGCCATGATACGTAGGCAATCCCCATAGGATTTGATCATAACCTTAAAATGAAAGGAGAGGAAAGAAAGTGAGAAAGAAATGAGAGTGGCCAAACAAGGAGAGAAAAAAAACTGTGTAAGAAATGAGAGTGGAAAAACAAGAGAGGAAAGAAAATGCTAGAATAAAAGAAGAACAACAAGAACCAAGCAAAGAGGCAGGAATGAAAAGGAAAGAGAGAAATGCAAAATGAGAAGAATTAGTTAAGGCCGGGATGAAGCATACAGTCGTTCAAATGCGTAATAGAAGCGGATAACTGTTTAGGTGCATTGCATTTCCAACGTGCGGTTGCCTATCTGTTAAGCTCTTAATCGCTAACAAATTTGCTTGTTGTCATCAAGTACAGGCAGGTGGTTGGTTTGTTCGGCATTCTGGCAAGTCACCCGTACAATACCAGATCTAAGCACAAGGTGAACATGGCTGGCAAAGAATTGGATTCGAGTGTTATTGGCCCGCCAAGGGAGGTAGAGGAGTCTGAGCCCGGTTTGAAAGAAGAATTGTATAAGCTGAAACACTAGATGACTGAGATGTACCAGACATGGATGAAAGGGCATCCTCCACCATCATACCCTGCCAACCCCGCTTTCGTCCCACTATTAGCTCAAGAACCCCCTGTCATCGACCTATCCCCACAACATGCCCCAAGCTTTAACCCTTACCACCACTATACGGGTTCCTCTTCCCAAACCGTCCAAGCTCCATTAGCCAAATCAACCACATGCCCCCCTCCACCAGCTACCCCTATCTTCGTAGCACCTCCACCAGCCACCCTCCATCGATCTTCCAGCGAGCGGGCACTCCAAGCCCAAGACAACCAGTACTACGCCCCAGAGCCCACCTTCAAAGTCCCAGATCACGACTCATACACCCCCCGTTTTGATCTTCCTATCGAGACTGAGAAACTACCCAAAAACCCGGAACAGGAGGAGATGTTCAGGAAGGTAAGAAGCCTAGAACAATCACTCAGAAAAATGCAGGGGTTGGGAGGCCAAGTGAGTGTAGCCTACAAAGATCTGTGTCTATTTCCTGATGTCCAGTTACCTGTTGGATTCAAGATGCCTAAATTCGACTTGTATGACGGGCACAGAGACCGGGTGGCCCACTTGAGGGGATTCTGCAGCAAAATGAGAGGAGCCGATGGGAAAGATGAGTTGTTAATGGCATACTTTAGCCAGAGTCTGAGTGGCGTGGCAATGGAGTGGTACACACGTCAGGATCACAACAGATGGTATACCTGGGATGATTTGGCCCAAGCATTTGCGCGGCATTTCCAATACAACATAGAAATTGTTCCTGATCGTTTGTCTTTGACTAAGATAGAGAAGAAACCTGGTGAAAGTTTCAGGGAATATGGTTTCCGTTGGAGGGAACAGGCAGCAAGAGTCGACCCTCCGATGGAGGAAAGTGATATGGTAGAGTACTTTCTTCAGGCTCTGAAGCCTACTTACTTTGGCTATCTGATATCGGCCATAGGTAAGTCTTTCAACGAGGTAATGAAGATGCGAGGTATGATAGAAGAAGGGCTTAAATCGAGCAAGATCATGAGCTACTCAGCTATCAAAGCAACTACCCAAGCAATTCAGAATGGAACTGGAGGAGTAATAGGAAAGAAGAAGAAAGAAGATGTTGCAATGGTTGACTCGGGATCGTGGCATGGTCCGAGGGGCACACCACACTATTACACCCAGCCTCGACCCCATCCCCGAACCTACACCCAAACCCCCTTTTAGTCCACCTCAACATTACTTTCCATCACCAGACCCTCAGTATTCTGTCAAGCCACCTCGATACCATGTCCACCACGCCCAGTCATACACTCAACCACCTTCTTACCCATAATGGCGTGCCCCAGGCCCACCCAGCTCCACAAAATGCTTACCCACCACCCCGAACCTACCGAAACCCTGCTGGTCCAGGTTTCCGGCCCAAGCCAGTATTCAAAAACGAGAGGCTGCAGCGGAAGAAAACATTCACCCCGCTGGGGGAGTCTTATACCAGCTTATTCCAGAGATTGAGGCAGCTGGATGTGCTGAGGCCAATTGAGTCAAAATTGCCAAACCCTCCTCCAAAGAATCTTGATTACTCCCTCAGCTGTGCATATTGTTCTGGTGCTCCGAGGCACGATACAGAGAAGTGCTGGCACTTAAAAAATGCCATTCAAGAGCTCATCGACACAAACCAGATTGTGGTCCAAACTCCGGAAGCACCCAACATCAATCAGAACCCATTGCCAGCCCATGATGAAACAAACATGATCGAGATAGTACACAGGGATGGGGAGCCCAAGAAGCCTTCACAATCTGTCATGATGATCCGGTCTAGTGAGGTCAGACCAGTCAAGGGCACAGTTGTTGCAAAAGCAACCTCTTCGATAGCTGAAGGATCAGCAGACAAATTGAGCATGCCAAACGATAAGCCATCTGTGGTAGTTGAGAAGAGATCCCCAAGTGATGTTGTAGAAAAGTAAGAAAAGCCAAAGGTGATCGGTTGCCGGGGGGGGGGGTCGGGAAATAAGCCTGTCATAATTGTAGAGGGTGCCTGCACAGACCCTATCATCATCAAACCTGTGACCCAGCTGCCGGTAATCAACACCAAGGCTGTCCCATGGAACTATGAGCGGGTAATAGTGAACTATAAGGGGAAGGAAGTGAAAGAAGAAGTTAATGAGGCCCAGGGATTACCTCGTTCAGGGAGATGCTTCGCCCCTAAAGAGTTAAGGAAAGCTAAGACACTCAGAGACAATCCAGTTCTAGTGAAGAAACCAGTCACTGAAGAAGAGGCGGAGGAGTTTTTGAGAAAAATGAAGGTACAAGATTACTCCATCGTGGAACAGTTGAGAAAGACTCCTGCTCAGATTTCCTTGCTATCATTGTTGATCTATTCAGATGAGCATCGCTGGGCCCTGATGAAGATTCTGAATGGAGCTCATGTCCCCGACAAAATCACAGTGAACCATTTGGAGAAAATTGCCAACAAGATATTTGAGGTGAACAGGATCACCTTCTCGGATGATGAGTTGCCTGTGGAAGGTACCGAACACAACAAAGCTCTCTATCTTACAGTGCAATGTGAAGATTCTGTGGTTACTAGGGTGTTGGTGGATAATGGTTCCAGTGCGAACATTTGCCCCCTCTCTACTTTGCACAAGTTGATAATTCATACTGAACGGGTCTACAAGAATAGTATATGTTTCTGAGGTTTCGATGGAGGGGGAAAATATGGCGATATAGTGCTCGAACTGACAATAGGACCAGTTGAATTTACCATGGAGTTTCAGGTACTGGATGTGGCCGTCTGTTACAATTTGCTGTTGGGTCGGCCCTGGATACATGCTGCCAAAGAAATCCCGTCCTCTTTGGACCAGATGGTCAAGTTCGAGTGGGACATACATGAGATTATCGTGCATGGTGATAAGAGCCTAGGTGCTTACAATGATGCCTGCGTCCCGTTTATTGAGGCCGAAGATGATAAGGGGCCTTGGGTCTAAGTTTCTGAAACAGTGCCAATTGAGAAGGTTCCAGAAGGGGGATGTATTCCAGCTCCGAAGATAGCCTCTGCATCTGTCATAGTGGCATCCGAAATGCTGAAAATGGTTTTGTGCCAGGCAAAGTTCTGGGCGCATCTTTACAAGGTATCGTGCAGCTAGTGTCTCGGCCTGAGAATTTGGGTACGTTTGGTCTAGAATTCAAACCCACAGGGGAAGATGTGAAAAGAGCTAAAAGGTCGAAAAAGAAGGCGTGGGCACTTCCGAAGCCTATCCCGCGCCTCTCCAGGTCCTTTGTCAAACCAGGGACCGTGAGGCGCCTAGTGTCAGCAGTCCCAAATCCTGTGGTTGATGTGGATGAAGAATTAATTGAAAGGTTCCAGTGGTTATTGGATGAGGTGAACATGGTAGAAATTGGAGAAGGTTCCGGCAAAGTGGATGTGCAGTTCGTCGGGCCGAAAGTGAAGCTTAACAATTGGAAGGCTACTCCTCTCTCTACTCGGAAGGAGTTTTGGTAGTTTGCTTTGTTTTCCTTTCTATATGGGTTATTCCAGGGTTGTAATCCAGATTTTTATTTTTCGCTTGTTTTGATGTACAAACCCTTCTATCCTTTATTTTCAATGAAATGCAATTTCCCTTTTCCATTATTCCTGATAGTTTTTTTTCTTTTCTTCTTTGTACAGTTCTTTTTATGTTGGTTTCAATGACATGACATGCATGAGGAATCTTCGGCCAAGTCTTAAAAGCCATTCTAATTCTAAAATAATAATCCAAGAAATAGAGTGTGATGATAAAACAGAATATGATGAGGATGAGGCATTTGAGGAAATTAGTAAAGAACTAAATCATTTTGAAGAAAAACCCAAGCCTAATTTGAATGAAACTGAAGCAATCAATTTAGGAGATCCGGATAATGTCAGAGAAACCAAGATAAGTGTCCATTTTGAACCACAAATTAAGGAAGAAATAATCAAAGCATTGTTTGAATATAAAGATATTTTTGCATGATCATATGATGGCATGCCGGGTTTGAGTACCGACTTGGTGGTTCACAAATTGCCAACTGATCCAGCTTTCCCTCCTGTCAAGCAGAAATTAAGGAAGTTCAAAACTGACATGAGTGTGAAGATCAAGGAAGAGGTCACAAAGCAGCTTGATGCAAAGGTTATTCGAGTCACGCGGTATCCCACTTGGTTAGCTAATGTTGTGCCTGTGCCAAAGAAAGATGGTAAGACCAGAGTATGTGTTGATTACCGTGATCTTAACAAAGCAAGTCCGAAGGATAACTTCCCATTGCCAAATATCCACATCTTGATTGATAATTGTGCCAAGCATGAGATCGGGTCTTTTGTGGGTTGCTATGCGGGATATCATCAGATCTTAATGGATGAGGAAGATGCGGAAAAGACGACATTCATCACGCCGTGGGGAACATATTGCAACCGGGTCATGCCATTTGGTTTGAAAAATGCTAGGGAAACTTACATGAGGGCAATGACTACCATATTCCATGACATGATACACAAGGAGATTGAGGTTTACGTAGATGATGTGATCATAAAGTCCAGGAAGCAGTCCGACCACGTCAGAGACTTGAGAAAGTTTTTCCAGAGGCTCCGCAGGTACAATCTTAAGCTCAACCCCGCAAACTGTGCATTTGGTGTTCTGTCTGGAAAGCTGTTAGGGTTCATAGTCAGTCGGCGAGGCATTGAGCTGGATTCGTCAAAGATCAAAGCTATCCAAGAATTGCCACCACCAAGGAATAAGACTGAGGCGATGAGTCTGCTCGGGCGTTTAAACTACATCAGCAGGTTTATTGCTCAACTCACAACAACTTGCGATCTCATCTTTAAGTTGCTAAAGAAGGATACTGCGGTCAAATGGACTGATGAGTGCCAGGAGGCATTTGATAAGATCGAGGAGTATTTGTCAAACTCACCTGTGTTGGTCCCGCCGGAACCCGGGAGGCCTTTGATTCTTTATTTGACAGTCCTGGATAATTCGTTTGGCTGTGTGTTGGGTCAACATGACATCACTGGCAAGAAGGAGCAAGCCATCTATTATCTCAGCAAGAAGTTCACATCCTATGAGGTTAAGTATACCCCCCCCCTTTGAAAGGACCTGTTGCGCCTTGACTTGGGTAGCGCAGAAGTTAAAGCATTATCTGTCTTCCTACACTACTTACCTCATTTCTCGCCTGGATCCTCTAAAGTATATCTTTCAGAAGCCTATGCCCACAAGAAGACTCGCAAAGTGGCAGATTTTGCTCACAGAGTTTGACATCGTCTATGTAACTCGGACTGCGATGAAAGCCCAAGCTTTGGCCGATCACTTGGCTGAGAACCCGGTAGATGAAGAATATGAAACTTTGAACACTTACTTTCCCGATGAAGAGGTAATGCACATTGATGAGGTTGAGCAGGATGAAAAGCCCGGTTGGAAACTCTTTTTTGATGGGGGCGCTAACACGAAAGGTGTTGGAATAGGAGCCGTGCTCATTTCTGAAACGGGGCACCACTACCCTGTCACAACCCAGCTCCGTTTCTGTTGTACAAACAACATGGCTGAGTACGAAGCGTGCATTTTGGGTTTAAGGTTAGCTGTGGACATGGGTGTCCAAGAAGTGCTGGTTTTGGGAGATTCAGATCTGTTGGTGCACCAGATTCAGGGGGAATGGGAGACTCGAGACTTGAAGCTCATGCCATATCGACAATGTCTACAGGACCTTAGTCAGCGGTTCAGATCAGTAGAGTTCAGGCGTATCCCTAGGATCCACAATGAGGTTGCTGACGCTTTGGCTACTCTGCGTCAATGTTACATCATCCAGATAAGGCTTATATTGACCCTTTGCATATTCAAGTTCGTGATCAGCATGCTTATTGTAACATGGTGGAAGAGGAATTTGATGGTGAACCTTGGTTCCACGATATCATGGAGTACATCAAGTCGGGGGTGTATCCGGTACAGGCCACGGGAGATCAAAAGAGAACAATTCGACGTTTGGCAAGTGGATTTTTCTTAAGCGGAGGAGTTTTGTACAAGAGAACTACGGATCTTGGGCTGTTGAGGTGCATAGATGCTAAACAAGCCACAACTATCATGACCGAAGTGCATTGCGGAGTTTGCGGATCGCATATGAGTGGGTATGTTTTGGCGAAGAATTTTTTTAGAGCAGGGTATTATTGGCTCGCCATGGAACGAGATCGCATCATCTTTGTGCGAAAGTGTCATCAATGCCAAGTACATAGTGATTTGATTCATTCTCCGCCATCTGAGTTGCATACCATGTCAGCACCTTGGCCTTTTGTTGCTTGGGGCATGGACGTCATTGGACCAATCGAACCAGCGGCATCAAATGGGCACAGGTTCATCCTGGTGGCCATCGATTATTTCACTAAGTGGGTTGAAGCTATGACTTTCAAATCCGTGACCAAGAAGGCAGTGGTTGACTTTTTCACTCGAATATCATTTGTCGGTTCGGAATTCCAAAGGTAATCATCACAGACAATGGTGCCAATCTTAACAGTCATTTGATGAAAGAAGTATGCCAGCAGTTCAAGATTATGCATCGAAATTCCACTCCGTATCGCCCCAAGGCAAATGGAGCGGTCGAGGTAGCCAAAAAGAACATAAAGAAGATACTTCGAAAAATGGTGCAAGGGTCTAGGCAATGGCATGAAAAGTTGCCTTTTGCTTTGCTGGGTTATCGCACTACTGTTCGCACTTCAGTAGGTGCAATTCCTTATTTGTTGGTATATGGTACTGAAGCAGTGATACCCGCGGAGGTTGAGATTCCATCCCTTCGAATTGTTGCTGAAGCAGAGATTGATGATGATGAGTGGGTCAAAACCCGATTGGAGCAACTAAGTCTGATTGATGAGAAAAGACTGGCGGTAGTGTGCCATGGCCAGTTGTATCAAAAGAGAATGGCAAGAGCATACAACAAGAAGGTGCGTCCCCGGAAATTTGAAGTGGGTCAGTAAGTATTGAAATGCATCCTTCCACATTAGGCTGCAGCAAAAGGCAAGTTTGCCCCAAATTGGTAGGGGCCGTTCGTGCTAACGAGAGTGTTGTCCAATGGTGCTTTGTATTTAACAGATATAGAAGGCAAATGTGTAGATATGGCTATCAATTCTGATGCAGTCAAAAGATATTATGTATGATTTCTTTGGTTTAAATTGTGTTGTTTGTACTTGGCATATTTTGAAGATTGGAATGACGAAGGTATTTTATTCTGCTATCTAAACACTTTATCCTTTGTTACCCCTTTTGAGACTTTTATTTTCTTTCATACCCCTCCTTTGGAATCAGAAGCAAAGTTTAGCAGTACAGATAGAGAAAAGAGGAAAAAGAAGAAAAAAAAAAGAAGAAGAAAAGAAAAGAAAAAAAAAGGAGAAAGAAAAAGAAAAGAAAGTAACAAAAACAAAGCAATTCCTATGTCATGAACTACGTTCGACCTGATTCCTTTTAAGGATACGTAGGCAGCCTCACGGTTCGGTCCCATCAAAATAAAATGCAAAATTCCCCAGGCAAGGAAACTAGGGCAGACGTTGCGGTTTTGTAAAAGATCTGATTCCAAAAGTTGTAATTCTGAACCCATTCAAGTTGTTTTGAGCCTTGATGATATCCTTTCTTTCTAACCCTATCCAAAAGCCCACATTACGGTCCAAAGAAAGACCTTTCGATCAATCTTTGAGGGACGCCAAGTCAAGCAAGTTAGAGGTATGATTCACATCAGGGGCAACACCCCGTTCTACACAGGGAAAAATGAAGAAATGACAGAGTCTTATTGGTGAAAACCCTCACGGGCAACGTAAGGCGATGAAAAGCTGAGAGAAAAACTAAAATGAGAGAGTCTTATTGGTGAAAACCCTCACGGGCACCGTAAGGCAACGGTGAGTTGAGAGATGAACAAATGAGAGGGGTTTGTTGGTGAAAACCCTTCAGGACGCCACAAGCCGAGCAAGGTTGGTAACTTTGCAGAGAGATTGGATTATGAAAACCCCGGGGCTTAAAGTATAAAGACTAAAAGGTGATTGACTGAATGGACTAGGCTGATTAATCCGAAATGCATGTCATGATCATTGGTGCCAACCGCCTCACTCTGATAAGTCTCTTCTCCTTTTCTTCCTCAAATAGTCATCTTGTTTCGAATTTTCTTCTTTATTCCTAACTCTCGAAGTTATTGCATTTCATTTTCTTTTGGGTCTAATTCTCTAAGGCTTTTCCAATGTTAGCCTTGTTAAGCAAGTAAGAAAGGATTTCAAGCTTATTACTAACTTCTAAATTGCACAAAGCAAAATGCGGCCAAAGCATACCAGAAATAGCATGATGGAAAATGGAAAACAAGGTGTTAGCGGAGGCTCAAGTGGTCGAGTGGTTTCGAGAATTTTGAGGAAAAATACAAAGGTTCAGATTGGAAGGATAGAAATGTAAAACAACAGGTTGAGTATGGGGCACTCAGGTCATTCAGGGTCCTGTGGTTAAGGTGCAATCAAAAGGTCAAACAATTCTTTGCCAGTTGGAGGCAGCTAATCAGAACAAAGCATGGCAGTGGAAAGGCCACCTTCAGCAAGAATGCCGCAAACTAACCACCACATTTTCAAACTGATAAGATTTTTCTTTGATTGAAACAGGGGAAGGAAATTTTGTTTGTTTCGGAGGAACCCTCCGTGAGGAAAGCATGTGCCAGACAGGTTCGGCTGTAAGTTTTCAGGACCCTCCTAGATAACGGGATTTAGTAAGTTTTTGAGACCTTCATAAATGACAAGATTTGACGTAAGTTCTACCTTTGGGAAATATAATTTAGCTTTTAAGTTTTCACTTTTAAGATGAGATTTAATTTGAAATTTTCAGGATAATGGGATTTAGCTTAGAGCTCTTTTGATAACAAGATTCGGTTAACACTCACAGATGTCCCCAATATCAAACTGGGGCAGAAGAGTTTCTGTTGCTTTGTCTGTTTTGTTGTAATGGCAGGCTCCCACCTGGAGAACACGGGAATACAGTTCAAGTTTCGGCAATCAGGCGCCCACCTGGAGAACAAGGGAAGACAGTTCAAGTTTCGGCAATCAGGCGCCCACCTGGAGAACAAGGGAATACAGTTCAAGTTTCGGCAATCAGGCGCCCACCTGGAGAACAAGGGAAGACAGTTCAAGTATCGGCAATCAGGCGCCCACCTGGAGAACAAGGGAAGAACAGTTCAAGTTTCGGCAATCAGGCGCCCACCTGGAGAACAAGGGAAGAACAGTTCAAGTTTCGGCAATCAGGCGCCCACCTAGAGAACAAGGGAAGAACAGTAGGCGCCCACCTGGAGAACAAGGGAAGACAAAGTTCCAGCAATTAGGCGCCCACCTGGAGAACAAGGGAAGACAGTTCAAGTTTCGGCAATCAGGCGCCCATCTGGAGAACAAGGGAAGACAGTTCAAGTTTCGGCAATTAGGCGCCCACCTGGAAAACAAGGGAATTCACTTCAGAATGCAGTTCAAGTCAGCAAAAGAAGCTCGCCTTGAGAGTACGAGTCAACAGCTCAAGATGCACAACAGAGCCGCAGAAGCTGCAAGATCAAGTTTGAAGATATGTAGATAGGATTCTTGTAATTCATAGATCATAGTTTAGTCTAGCTTCTTTTTATTTTGTCTCGGTGTAATAAGGAGATCAGCAAGCAGTAGCAGCAGCAGCAACAGTGAAATCACAGCTTCCCGGTAGTCCCAGCTACCAAAACTTCCAGAACTACACTGACCTGATTCCTTTATAGCCAAGGATATGTAGGCAACCTCAGAAGCAAGGTTCGGTCAGATCTTTCAAAAATGCTTCCCACGGAGTATTCAAACGGGCAAAAATCGCTCGTATGCGCTCACTTTATCTTTGTCCGAAAACTCTTCGTGTTTCCGAGCAAAGAGGGGCAGCTGTGAGAACGTGATTTTTTCCCTATGTGAAATACTCCTACAAATCAAAGAAATAAATTTTCCAAACTGTTTGCAATTTTATAGGATTTTCTGTAGGAATTTGTGTTAATTGTTTGTATTTCCGTGCATGTTTACTTTCATTAAAATCATGAAAAAATACAAAAATACCATGCATTGCATTGAGATTTTGTTTTCCTATTTTTAGGATTAATTAGTAAATTAGGTGTCTCAATAAAAATGAAAATCACAAAAATTGGCTTACTTTTACATTTTTTAGCTTTTAATTCTAGATCAGTAGTTTTTCTCTTTTAATTTAGGGTCAATTAATTTTTATAAATCTTAGAGTTTGATATTTAGTTTGATTTTACAACTTAAATTAATTGAGGGCTTAATTTAGGATCTTTATTAATTGAGGTTAAGAAATAAAAATAAAAAAAAATAAAAAAGGAAGATTTAAAAAGGGAATTGAAAAAGGGGGTTTGGTCTTAAGTTTTATTGGGCCAAAACGCTGAAGCCCAAGCATTTTACCCCAAAAAACCCGCCCCAAATCCAAGCATAAAAACCAAATTACCCAGTCCAAGTCTGCCCCACCACCAAATGACCCCGTTTTGTTCCTTTTCATCACAGCCGTTGGATCCTAGTGATCCAACGGCTCGGAACTAATCTCCCCCCCCCAATATAAAACTGTCTGAAGGCTCTCCACCCCCCTCCCCCATTCGAACCCTAACCCTAACCTTCGTTTACCCTAAACAGACCCTGAAGACCTATCCGCCGTTTTCATCAAACAAAGAAACCCCCCCCCCCCCCCAGAACTTCTTCTTCGGGAGACCAGCCACAACTCCAGCGACCACCCGCCAGAAATCAACCCCACAAGAGAACGCCCAAAGCCGCATACCCCCTTCTCTATCTCTATTCATCGCCGAAATTCACCACCGGTCGACCACCCCATGACCACGACCCCATTGCCTCGTTCACGACAACCCACCCCAAAAAGTGATCCCATTTTTTCCCCTTTCTATATCTGATCTAGAGCTTCACCCACCTTAGAATAAGAATGAAGAACGTCCGCCAGAGTTGACCACCGTGACGGCTACTGTTCGTCTTTCTCCTTCGTCTCTCCGTTTCTCTATTTATGCTGCAACGGCGATCTCTGAGTTTGTCGGATGTTGGAAGCTGAGGCTTTGGACAGAAATCAAGAGAATAATAGCGAGGCTTGAGGAACCCATTTTGCAGATCTTCATTGTCAATTAGAAGAATTTCAGTTTAGCAGGTTCATTTTCTTTTATCTTACTCTCTATTTCAAATGAATTAAAGCTTGAATGGTTAACTTATTCATGTTCCTCTGTGTTAGTCTATATCTTAAATGAATTTCAACTTAATGTTTTGTCTGATTCTTGTTCCTTTTGTGCTTGGTGTTCGCTGTTGGCAGTGGCATCTTTAGAGAGATTAGGGAAAACTGTTTCTGTCTAGAATGAGGAAGATGAGAGAAAACCATGTAAAATACTATGTTTTCTGCCTTCTTGCCTTTGAAATCCTCTAAGCTAGCTGCCAATTAATAATTAGTTATGAATATTTATCCAACACATGCATCAATCTATACAGAAACTAATTGTGTATTCTTGAAATTAGAGGAATAGCCAAATAAATATTTAAACTCAATTTTGTAAAGACTATTAAAAGATCATATAATGTCACGTTTCTGTATTCATGTTAGTATAATCAAAAGTCAATATGATATTAGATCAAAGACAATGTTTGATAACAAAGTGAAAGGTGGTTTTTGGTTTGTTTAATCTAATTTTATATACGTTTCTGCTCTGTTGCTTATATGTTCACTGTTGTTGCTATTTTATGGGGAAAGTCTTTTAAATCGTCAGTGCTTGGTTATTATTAGTTGTTGTCTGGAAAGTAATTGATTTAAGGCCATGGTTTCGATTGGTTTACTGCACCATCGAAGCACTGTTCCGGCGCTACTTTGAGTCTCTTTCTTGGAGTTGCTTACAGCTATGGAACCTTTGCTATATTTCTTACTCATTTGCTATAGATTGTTGTTGATTTCACTTCTGTTAGCTGCATTGCGAGTCACGGGCTGGGTTTGGCTCTTTAAAAGAAATACTTATGTTTGGCCTCATTGCTACAAGAAAAGACACAAGGTATAAGTCAAAAATCGGAAGTAAGATTTAGATTAATTTCGTTTAAGTAACAAAGTGGGTTTGGGTGCTAAAGTGAGCATGCATAGTATGTTTATTTATTTTCTTCCTTGTATTTAATTTTTTTTAATTATCTTTTTTATGCCTTAGGCGCGTGTTAATTAATAAGTTATCGTGATTGCGTACACGTTCGCGTTTCATAATTACGATCTTAAAAACAAAGTCGGGGTATGCGTTCGTGCAACTTCGACTAAACATCCTTAATAATAATAAAGCGTTGTTAATTGTGGACACGCACGCGTGACATGATTTTTGACGCACCAAACAAATGGGTACACGTACGCGTGACTCGATTTAGGATATTTCTTAATTGAAAGAGGTAAAGCACATGGGTTCTAAAATAAGAATTAGACAATTTAATTAAGCCAAGTATGATTAAAGCGACCGTGCTAAAACCACGGAACTCGGGATTGCCTAATACCTTCTCCTAGGTTAACAGAATTCCTTACCTGGATTTATGTGTTTTCGGACTGTAAAACAGAGTCAATCTTCCTCGATTCGGGATTTTAAACCGGTGACTTGGGAAACCATAAATTATCCCAAGTGGCGACTCTGATTTTAATCTAAATAATCCTGTTTCGATTGTCACTTAAATTGGAAAAACTTCCCTATACCCCTTGCGGGGTAGAAAAAGGAGGTGTGACAGTGGTAACTCGTCTTCATGAAAGGTGATTTTATGGCTCTCCGGTACCTGCCCAACCATGTTGGCCATCTCCCCACTAGTGATGTTGGTGGGTACATAAGCTTCATTCAGCATATTCGTCAAGGTATTCCTGTGTGTGTCGGAATTTTGCAACAGTGACAAGATGGATATCTGAGCGGGAGTTTTATTCAAATGGTCAACAATAGAGTATTCTCTTGCTTGAACTTTTCTCCAAGCTCATCAGTGCCAGTCTCAACAACAGGTGGCTTAGATGCAGCTTCTTTGCTTGCTCCTCCCAGATGCTCAGGTGTATAAACTCTGCCAGTTCTAGTTATGCCTTGCATCACACCTATTTCCTCCATTTTTGCTTCCTTTTCTCCTTGCTTCCACAACATAATCCTGTGGGATAGCATCAGACTTGTAAGATGGTGTGGGAGCTACCATCACAATAAAGGGTGTAGTTACCTTGACTTAAAACGGTGCTTGGGTTTGTACCAAAACGGGTGTGAGGATGACTGGAGATGTTATAGGATCATCTCCCTCTCAGATGAGTCCGATTGACCTCTCCGGATCCCATTCCTCGTCAGTCTCTATCACATCTACTCCCTAACCTTTGTGATCTGGAAGAGGATTGTAACGAACATTAGGTGCAACTTCCTTTTCCTGTATGACGTTAGTGTCAATCAATGTCTGGATTTTGTCTTTCAGGGTGCGACACTCATCAATGGTATGACCCTTCTTGCCTGAATGATAGGCACATGTTTTGTTAGGGTTAATCCACTAAGAAGAATTCTCCATAGCGACAGCAGGAATGGGAGTGACATAACCAGTAGCCTTCAGTCTCTCGTATAGTTGATCTATGGGTTCGGCAATTGGGGTGTATTGTTTGGGTGGTCTGCGGTCGAAGTTTGGTCTTGGTTTTTAGTAATTTTGGCGGGCGGGTGGTGGAGAGTGATAATATGCGGGTTGGGTGTTATAGGCGTGGTAGGTGGTAGCAGGTTTCTGGTATCTGGGGGTGAAGGCTGGTATGTGGATGGAGGTGTTTGGTATGTGAGAGGAGACTTAGGACCCTGGGCTACCATCACAGCACCTACTTCTTTCTTCTTCGAGATACTTTCCGATTGCAAGGATTTATTTGTGGCATGTAGTGCCTTGAATTTCGTCACCATTCGCTCTTAATCCCTTCTTATATTCTTTCTCCCAGCTTGATGATGTCCGAGAATTTGTGATTCTCAATAACCATCAACCTT
Organism: Nicotiana attenuata; assembly: GCF_001879085.1. NCBI lineage: Eukaryota > Viridiplantae > Streptophyta > Magnoliopsida > Solanales > Solanaceae > Nicotiana > Nicotiana attenuata. The sequence goes on from NC_031993.1 coordinate 47,181,435, forward strand.
TCATAGTACTGCGGGTCTTGAGCTCTGACGAAGAACTTATTCATTTATTCTTCTTCAAGTGCTGGCCTTACATTTGTAGCTTCAGATCTCCGCCGAGTAGCATACCAGCGGAAAGTTTCTGTTGGTTTCTTCTTGAGATTTTGAATGTAGAAAACGTCTGGTGCATTTTCTGTGTTGAACCTGAATCTGTCCATGAAGTCTGACGCTATCCTTACCCAGCTAACCCACTTCTTTTGGTCCTGACTGATATACCAAGACAAAGCACCTCTTGTGAGGCTCCGCATGAACAATTTCATGGGGATACATTCATCTTTGCCCACTCCTACAAGTTTGTCACCGTATGTCCTTAGATGAACTTTTGGATCACCAGTTCCATCAAACATTTCAAAGTTGGGAGGTTTGTAACCCTCTGGAAGTTCCACATCTGGCTGAATACACAAGTCCTCATAGTTCAAACCTTCAATTCCTTTACCACCTTCGACACTCTAAACTCGCCTTCACCACATTTGACACTCAAAACTCTGCCAGTGAGCTTCTTGAGTTTTTCCGCCATGTTCTTGATGAGCAGGTCTTTCTCGATTGATTCAGGTATGTATAGGGTTTGTTGCAGAGTGTTGGGTGATGTTTCCACATATATGGGATTGCTTTGATGAACTCCGGGAATCTGTGCATAAGGGTGGTCATTGGTTGAGTTTTGGGAATAAGGAGTAGGTTGTGGTGCATTCCGGGGAGTGTGATAACTGGTGGTTTGTGGGTATTGAGTTGGATGATGGTGCTGTCGTTGAGGAATAGGTACTGGCGGATGGTTAAGGTTCTGAGGAGGTGCAGGGTATTGGTGTGGTGCAAGAGGATTTGGTGGTGGATTTTGGTTTTGTATGTTTTGGGGTGGTGCTGATTTTTGGGTATTTGGATTTTGTTGGTTAATATCAGGGACGTTTGAGGTGAGAGAGAGGTTTGCCATGTTTCGGACCTGCTGAAGTTCTCCTTGTAACTCTAGGATTTTCTGTTCCAGACGTAAGACCAGTTCATTCTAGGCTAGAGTACTTCGGCCATATGAGGTTTCGACATTTTCTTCCATAGTAGCGTTGTCTTTCCCGATACCGCTCAAATCATCTATTTTTCCTTTTCCTTTGCTTCTATATTTAGGATTGCTTGGTGGTGGAGGAGGAGGACCTCTGGATCCGGTGTGATATGCTGACGATGCCAGTATGCACGAACCATCCTTGGGGAATGGGAATAATCAAAAGAAAGAAGAAGCAAAAGGTAACCAAGTCGGTAAAGGGTGTTGAAAGAATGCTTACTATATTAAACATGTTTGGAAAAATAATGCAATAAATTCGCGTCCTAATTTGGGGGACCTCGTTGTGCCCGAGGTAGGTCTAAGCAACACATAGACTTGGAGAAAATTGATGCCAATAATTGCGTCATTTCATTAATGCGAAAATGAGTCAAACCTTTACTAAATCGACAATAATGATAAAATCACTAATGGCACTTAGCCTTATTACAATTGAAATCTAAAACTAAGCTAGAAAGCAGTGAAAAAACATCATATTCTAATCTACTTGGTGCCACAAGGACCATCTCCATGCTTGGCTCTCTTGACTCCATCAATCAGGTTCCCAAGTCGCGCATATCCAATATTATGTAAGCCTTTGCTAGATGTCCTCCTTCGCTGCCATCCGTGTTTTGACAATCTGAAAGCCTCTTTCTCATCTTCCTCTCAAGCTCCATCAATCCTTGTTCCAATTATTCTAATCTCTCAATTGACTTAGTGGCAGTTTCCTTCCATCCGTTGATCGCCTCCATATCCACTTTGTGTTGTTCTAGATGTCTAGCCTCAGACTCGAAAACTCTTTGCGTAGCCTCCTGTACTTGACCTGTGCCTCAGCATCATCATCTATGATCCTGTTTTTCAGATTGATTCCCGGCTTAACGTCTCCTGCTATTTCGTCTACCAACCATGATGGGTAGAAGTACACATGACCGGCATGATACCTGTCTGGCTCAATTGTTTCTTTTTCCAAAATGATCTTCTGGTTCCACATATGTTGTGCTTCGAACTTGAATAGAGTGACGTCCCCTTTAAAATTTGCTTTGTACTGGACCATGTTGGAAAACCCGAAGTATAACATGTTTTCTTCCTGATTGTCTCAATACCCTTATACGAGCATAAGGATAGATACCCCTCAACCTGATCAGTACTAGATGAGTAGCCTCTCTTGGCCTGATGATGAACTCACTGCTAGGAAACCTTTCAAACATCTAATGTACCTGCTCGTTTGTCAGATTGCTGAAGAAATGCACCCAACTTCCAGCTGTGCAAACCTATCTAGGATAAATGTCATTTTCTTTGGATGATGGTAAGCGATGTAGTCACCCAACGGTTGTTGCAGAAGCTCTTGGCGATATTCTCTCCCCTCTGTAAATGTTCAAATAACCAAACTTGCAATAAAAAATTACAACTTTCGAAGTGTCCGAATCCCTGCTTGCACCGATCTAGAGCGTGGTACATTTCAGCTAAGATCCTTGGGATGATGGTATAAGTCTGTCCCCCGATGCCTTCCATCAAAGTTCTAGCGACCATGGCTAGACGAGTATGAATCCTTCCCTCTTTCATTGGAAATATCAAAAACCCCAAGAAGCAGACGATGAACACATAAACTCGGCGGTGTGTCCAACCCAAAGAAGTAATGGAGAGTTCATCATGATGAAGGCGATATGACTTACTGTTCCCGTAACACTCATAAAGAAATTCAAATGGGATGTATGATTTCTTCAAACAAAGCAACTCATCATTTTTCTTGAAACCTAGCATATTTAGAAAACCACGAGGGGTGCGTTTCTCTGGCACTAATAACCCCGGACTATCCCACGGCAACTTAGCGAAGCCTCCTATTTCTTCTCGGAGAGGAGTCATTTCTACTTCACCAAAGCGGAAGAGGGCCCTTTTCTCATCCCGGAACATGGCAGCGGCCTCAATCAAAGCCCTATTTGGTCGGATATCTAGCAAAGATGGCAAGTCCCCAAGTACCCTTCTCACATGATTCTTGTCGCAAGGCGCGAGTTTTTTCCACCAGTCAAGTAGCAGAGGTGGGATGTTTTGGACCATGCCAAACCTGGGGACTTCGAGCTTCATTTTCTGCAAACAAATAAAGTTAGCCCTTTGCCCATCCAGATTCGACCACTTACATAGTAATGATCAACATATTGGCACATCCTCTCCAATTAATGCACATAACATGATAGTATCCTTTTGGGAATGTGGAAATCCCGTCAGACTTTGGACAAGGCTTATCTTAGCTGGCTATTACGTTAACAACATTCTAACCCATACTAGGTTTAACATGATACATGTACATTTGATATTGGAGAAAGGTTTCTAGATAGACTGATACTCTCAAGTGGAAAACTTGAGAGGGAAAGGCACAGGACCGTCGACTGCACCGCTAATCGTCTAGTCTACCGCAAATAAGCCTTTCCGATTTAAAAAGGGTAATTTTGGAAGAGTGTGGACACTCATTAAGCGTCGCTATGTTGATAATTAGCACGAGTGGAGTATGATGTGGAGCATGCATTACGCAGAGATAATAACACGTTGCCAAGTATTTGCATGATAAATATATAGAAGTAGTAAATACAGCAGTAAGGTAAATATATGCAAGAATGTAATAAAGCAGGTAAGGGAGTAGGGATGGGAGAGGCATGATATAGCCGTCTTAAACAAAATAAAGAGCAGTCATAGCAAATAGAGGTGAACGGGGAAGGGGTGTGCATGTCATAACGAATTTAAACAAATAAAGGTGAATAGGGAAAGGGATGTGCATGTAACAGCAAATTTAAACAAATAAAAATGGATAAGAGAAGGGACGTGCATGTCATAACATGTAACAAAGAAAATAATCCATATAAGCCAAGTTCATTATGGTAAGAGCCTAAGTGTGTCCCCAGCAGAGTCGCCATGCTGCCGCGCCCCGTTTTCTCGCGAAAGCAGGTTTCAATGTGTGACAACTCTTTTGAATGGAAGATAGAGTGTTAAAACAAGAAGAGTCGCCACCTAACGGTTTTAAGGTACGTTAGGACACCTATTATGCAGATAACTCTGTTTGACTAGTCAACGCCACCAAAGATCGGGTAAGGGCTCAAATTACCTTAAAGAGAAGGTGTTAGGCACTCTTCGAGATCCACAACTGTGGGTCCCGGCCGAACTTAAGACTATGTGGATTATAATTTGGCGAGATGATCAAATAAATAAAGAGGATAGAAGGTCAGAGTGTTTTATTATAGCACAATGAGAATTGATAGAAATCTTAAGGACTAAAAGGATATAACTATAACGGTCTATATTAGATGACTAAATGTATAAAGAAAATGGGGGTCCTAAGTTTTTTAGCCTAAAGAATCACCCCATGCAACATAAATAATAGTTCGCAACTCCCTTAAGATAGGGAATTACTCATATTATTCAGCGGGCACAGACTATCATCTCCTGCTACCCGATAACTATGTTAAAGTTATTGCCTAAAGGCGCTCTAATTCAATTCTAAGTCGTACCCTATGCGTGCACCACCGGTCCCATGCCTACGGTCCAGGAGGCCTTAGACCTACTATTTGGGTGGTTCTAGACATTACTTAGGCTACTCAAAATGATATAAACTAGGCAACATTCAAAACAAATAGGACTTCATGTAAAGGCAGTTAAAGGCCCAAGTTAGCCTCCATATTTAGACAACAAATGCACGGAGGCAGATTCTGTATTATGTAGGCAGTTTCAGATTCAAGGTGTCACTTCAAACCTATAGACATGGTTTCTAAATGACTACACAGTTTAAGAGTATCTAGTACTGCTATGTTGATCATCGAGATTACAGATTATAAGTTAATAAGACCTATAGACATGATCTCTAAGTGATTTATGCAAAGGGGCAGTGAAAACCATTGGAAAGACTCAGAATTATTCGTGTTGATCCTATCGGCATGCTTTCTTAGCGAGTAGCAGTATTTTATAGCTAGGTTCTAATAGCTGGCAGATTTATCGCTTATTCCTATAGTCATGCTATCTAAGTGAGTGATGTGATGAAAATAGCAATGACAGTAGCTAATTAGTCAATTAAGGATCTATAAACATGATATCTAGATAAATATTAATGTGATCCTATAGGCATGGTATCTAGCGAACATGCTGCAATTGCAAGAATTTAGCGAACAGTTATTGACACTGCTTTCCTATAGGCATGCTGTCTAATAATGCAAAGTAGTAGGCATACTAAAACAGGTTGAGTGAGTGTGTGATTCCCTATAGGCATGGTTTCTACTAGTGTACATGGAAACTAAATAACATATATGACAAGTAAGTCATATAAATCCTATAGGCATGTCTTCTACCCTTTTATGCAAATATTAGAATATACCTGTTTCCCTAATTTCACTAACACCCAATTGTTTGTTATTACAAATTATTACAGGCCCAAAGAATATAAATATAAATATTACACGTGAATAAGGATACAGGCCCAAGAGCAGGCCCAAAAATGAAGATAACCCAGCGTTGCCTGGGCCTTCAACAACTCAATTTCCACAAATAGCATGCCCAGGTCCAAGCATCTCTCAAACAGGAGACTATGCCCATCAGCACAATCCAAAGTCACAAAGGAACTCATGCCAGGCCAAACAGTCACACATTGACCACATGACCCAAATAAATTATCGAAAATCAATTAAGCAACCCAGTTTGAAGATTCAACAAATAGAATAAGAGAGGCAAGCTAAGTGTCAGAGACAACTTAAGTTTCACCAGCAAAGAGAGTGGCCAAAGGACCCCAAATCCTAGTGCATCAGAGTTCACAGGATTCTCAAATGGACCCCGACCAGTGCTCAGTAGGGAGGTCAATCGAGAGAGTTTTGGTGGCCTTGGCTTTAAGCCAGCCAAGAGCGATAGATTCAGAATAATAGATAACAGATGAGAGTGAGAGAACAGTGATTAAGTGATAGAATTTTAAGAGGTGCACTTGTACTTTAGAAGCAGACATAGCAGAGTTGATTAAACACAGAACATGCCAGTGAAGAGAATCAACAAGACTTAGAGGACAGGTTGGTATTACAGGTTCAAACACTTAGCATGAGATAGCACATTGGCAGAAAACATATTGAAAGAGTTAGGGGAATCAGGTTTTCTGAGATTATAAGGTCAACATACAAAGGTGCACAATGCCAAACAAGTCCAAAGTAGAGCACTAACTCAAAGGATTTGAAGCCTAGGGTCCAAGTTATGTTGAGTATCCATCACAACACCAGAAAGCAGACACAACTTATATCAATAAGACAAGCCAGTATCATATCTTAAAAGAAACACAAGTTTGGACAGCTACTCTAAAGGTCCCAAATAATCACTAGGGGATACAAAATTAAGCAAACCAAAGACATAATAAGTGACAAAATAGCATGGGAGTAGGTCATAGCTAGAATGAATGTCCTAACATAGATTAGAACACATTATAGATACGAGTCAGTCATTATAGGAATTCAGAACAAAGCAGGGAAGCAAAATCATGCCAGGCGGCAAATATAAACATTTAGGTACAAACATGCTAGGCTAAACGAGCTTAAGAGAGTCAAAATTATTCAAGTTAAGCATGTACAATAGCCATGTCTCGAAACTGGAAACTTTAGGCAAATTCAAATGGTAAGGAAGTTCAATCATACAACAAATTCAGTGCCAACAAGGTTGCACATAGAGATGGCCTAGAAACACACCGAGTCACAAAATTTTAGAGGTATGAACATGCAAGACATGAGCACAAGAGAATGAAATTTCAAAAGCCAAGGAACTTACCAGTTATCAATTGATAAACAGACAAACAAGAAAGAACAAACTCCACAATACTCTAAACATCAACAAAGAGCAGTAGAATCTAGAGTCTTAGTGTGTCATAGTTCCCAAGGGTTTCAAATGAACCCCGGACAGTGCTCGCACTAACAAAGGTTGAATAATCGAATTCCGGTGGCCTTGGCTTTCAGACGGCCAAGAGCCAAAGTATAGAACAAGAGAATGAGAGAATAATAGAGTGATAGCTTTTGAGTTTTTAGTGTATCCGGTGATTAAAGTCTGCCCCTCAAAGGGAAATAGGGGAGGAATTTATATAGTAGTAGAAATCAAGCAAACAGACTAGGAAACACTGTAAAATCAAACATAAATGAGGAAATAATAACATGCAGAATCAATTTAATCGGATTAGGAGAAAAATTAGGTAAACCCAAGTTCATGACGGAGAACCAAATATAGCCAAAAATCTCACTGAATCTAACCCGTATGACCTTGTCATAATGCATATGGACGAAATATCATCAAATATCGAAGGGTGAAGCCGATCTCTCCCTTGATTCGGAGACTGATATTTGCCAAAAATGGGGAAAATACTAATTAATACCACAACCTTGTAAGTAATACTAAGGTAACACACAAAAGGTAAGAAAATCATAGAAGGAATCCATGATTGAACCAGATTCGGAGAAGATTGAGAAGGGTGGCTAGGGTTTCTGAAGGAGTGGGAAGAGCGTTTAAAGGCGGCGGACGGGTGAAATGGGTTAGGGTTTTTTGGGTGAGGGTATATAAAGAGATGGGTAGGTTAAATATGGGTCGTTGATCATTTGAGATCAACGACCAAGATCAAAAACGGAAGCGGGGCGGGTTATTTTAAAGGGTACTGACCAGGTTGGGGAATTAGGGTTCATTTGGCTTGGGTTTGGGGATTGGGCCAGGGATTTGGGTTTTGTTTGGTCCGAAAATTAGCTCAAAATTGGGCCAACTTTTAAATAAGAGATTAAAGGGGAAATAATTTAATAAAAAATAGTTAAATAGATATATAAAAATTCTATTTACGCAAATTAATACATCAAAATAATAGTAGAAGATTATAGAAATGTAAACATATTTTGACCTTGAATAAAATGACAAATGCAATAAATTGCAAAATATAGGCCTTTATTACAAGATTGTGCAAATACCCAAAATACTAATATAATCATATGAAATGAAGTAAAAATATTTGAAATGCAAATAATAATTTTAGATGATTAGGTCATCACGAAATAATTTAAAGGAATAATTAGTAAATATTCAAGTAATTTAAATGCAAGAAAATTAGCTTTAATGCTCTAAAAAATTGCTAAAAATTATGAAAAATACATGTATAATTCTTATAAACTAAATAATGATGCAAAATGACATGTTGAAAATATATATATCATTTGAAAAGATTTGAGGGCAAAATTGGGTATCAACACTGACCCCGAACGAGCTCGAGGAAACATTGATAGTATAACTTACATAAGACCAGAATAACGGAAGGCCGAAATATCTGTGACCGGCCGGATATTACGGTGGGAATCTCAACACATATCAATATAGAACCAGAAAATCAGCAAATCATGAGATTTTTACCTTTTATAGAATTATACCTAAAGTAGGACTCACCTACAATATAAAGGGGGTCTAATTAAAATACATCATAACATGCATTCCAAAGAAATATATTATTCTTCTCTTTAAGCCCTTATTTCAAGTGTGTCCTGATATCGATCGAAGTTCATTCAGTTCAAGAGTGGCTAACCTCCCAAGGCTATAACTATTCAACTCGTGTGGTTTGAGTTTATTTTATCATACTTTATTTCAATTGCAGTATAATTTATTGGTTTGTATCAATTTAATCCACGTATCCTTAAAACCACTTACAAATTCAATTGTTATCCGATTTTGAGGGTAAACAGTTTGGCGCCCACCGTGGGACTAAGGATAATAATGGTTATTTGATACAAATTTCTATAACACACACTATTTACACTTGTTCTTTGAAGTGTCTCTGATTTCAGGTCAAAACTAAAAATGTCGAACTCTCAATTAGCATCCCTAGATGTTGAAAATGAGTCTGGCCATCATGGCGAAAACGACAATGTAGCACCCGAAAACGAGGTGCCCCCAGTCAACCTCGGCGGAGTCACGGCCACAGACCAGATCGACGTTAGCTCACATATGGCTATCAATGCAAATTTTCCCATCGATCTTGAGGACAACGTCCGCAGAGATGTTGGATCGGCTGCACAAAGCACACACGGCGGCGAAGACGGTGGAATCAACTTGCGAGTAATCTTTGAATGTTACAGGCTCAACAGGCGGCGATAGCCCAACTCCTGAACTAGAGTCGCACGCCGAGTAAGATTGAGCCCGAACCATCGCGGGAAGTCGTACACAGAGATGAACTAGTCTCAGAGAGATTGAATGAGTAGGAGTCAGGGACCAACTCGGTAATCATGAAGATGTTCGAAGAACTAACGAAACGGATAGAGTCGGGGGAGAAGAAAGTCGAGGAAAATGATAAGAAGGTGGAAACCTACAATTCCAGGGTTGATCAGATCCCTGGAGCACGCCGATATTGAAGGGTCTGGACTCCAAGAAATTCGTACAAAAACCTTTTCCTCCGAGTGCGGATCCCAAGCCGATCCCTATGAAGTTCCGTATGCCCGAAATTCCTAAGTATAATGCAACGGTCGACCCAAACGAGTATGTTACCTCCTATGCATCTGCTATCAAAGGAAACGACTTGGAGGATGATGAGATCGAATCTGTCTTGCTGAAGAAATTCGGAGAAACCCTGTCAAAGGGAGCTATGATATGGTATCACAATTACCTCCTAATTCTATTAACTCATTTGCTATGCTTGCAGACTCTTTCGTGAAAGCACGCACCGGGGCTATCAAGGTCGAGACCAGGAAGTCTGACCTTTTCAAAATAAAACAAAAGGATAATGAAATGCTCAGAGAGTTTTTGTCCCGGTTTCAAACGGAACGATTGGATCTGCCACCGGTCACTGATGATTGGGCCGTTCAAGTTTTCACCCAGGGACTCAATGTTCGAAGCTCAGTTCTTCATAGTAGTTGAAGCAGAATCTGATAGAGTACCTGGCTATTACTTAGGCCTATGTGCATAACCGATATCAATCAAAAATCAGAGTCGAAGATGATCAACTTGGGGCTCCTTCCGGTTTCGTTTATCCTATCAGACCCATCGATAGAGTCAAGAGAGATATCGACCGTGAACCGAGGTCAAACAGGGATCAGTACCGGTCATACAATGGAGACGGAAGAAGCAGTGGGTCCGGGCGAAATTCTATGCAAAATGAGAGGAAAAATGATCGAGGTCAAAGCACTCGGGGACTCATGAGCAAGAACGGCTTCGACAGGCCTATCGGGCCTAAAGAAGCACCAAGGTTATCGAAATATAACTTTAATGTTGATGTTGCTGCCATCATATCACCTATCGGAGACCTCTACAATCCGATCCAGCCCAAAGGGATCTTAACCAGATATGCAAATATCATGTCACTCACGGCCACAGAATAGAGGATCGACGACAGTTGAGAGAGGCATTAGCCCTGTTATTCAACAACGGGCACCTTCGAGAATTTTTGAGCGACGAGCCAAGAATCATTTCAAAAATAAGGATTCTAGCAAACAAACTGAACCTGAAGAACCTCAACATGTCATTAAAATGATCATCGATGGGGTCGACGTCCCTCAAGGGCCGATATTAAAGCGCACCAAAGTATCCATCACAAGGGAAAAACGGACTCAAGATTACATACCATAGGGAACTTTGTCTTTCAATACCGAGGATGCAGAAGGGATCGTGCAGCCCTACAATGATGCACTTGTAATATCTGTACTCATAAATAAATCTTGATTTAAGCATGTGTTAATTGATCTAGGTAGCTCGGCTACCATCATCCGATCCAGGGTCGTAGAATAGCTCGGCCTGCAGGATCAAATCGTGCCTGCAGTTCGAGTTCTGAATGGATTCAACATGGCTTCTGAAACCACTAAGGGGGAGATAACATTACCAGTGAACGCTGCCGGGACCATCCAGGAGGCCAAGTTTTATGTGATCGAAGGAGACATGAGGTACAATGTCCTGTTCGGGAGGCCATTGATCCACAACATGAGGGCAGTGCCCTCGACTCTTCACCAAGTGTTAAAATTCCCAACGCAAGGAGGAATTAAAACAATCTACGGAGAACAACCAGCCGCGAAAAAGATGTTTGTAGTCGAAAAAGTGATTCCAATATCAACACTCGCAACGTCAAAGGAACCAAGACGGTTACAAAGCAAGAGGTTGAATAGCAATCACCGATATCGGCCACGACCCAACCGAATAAATAGGGGACTGATGAAGACGATGATTACGGGGTTCCCAGATCTTTTATAGTCCCTGATGATTCCGACACTACTAAATCAACGGTTGAGGAGCTAGAACAGGTCATATTGATCGACCATCTACCCGATCAAAAGGTATACTTGGGCACGGGGTTATCCCCCGAGCTCAGGAAAGATTTCATTCAATTTCTTATAACTAACATAGATTGTTTCGCTTGGTCCCATCTTGATATGACAGGGATCCCACCAGAGATAACCACTAACAAGGTAAGTCTGGACCCAAAATTCCATCCAATCAAGCAGAAGATGAGGCTCCAGTCTGAGGTCAAACATGCTTTCATCAAGGACAAGGTATCTAAACTCCTTAAAATAGGGCCCATTCAAGAGTTAAAAACCTGGATTGGTTAGCAAACATAGTGGTAGTCCCTAAAAAAGGGAACAAATTAAGAATGTGTGTGGATTATAATGATTTGAACAAAGTGTGTCCCAATGACTCTTTCCCTCTGCCCAATATCGATCGCATGATGGCCGGCCACAAGATCCTCAGTTTTCTCGATGCCTGTTCCTGGTATAACCAAATACGGATGGACCCAGTGATCAGGTGCCACTTTTCAACGCCTTTCAGATTAAAAAACGCCGGTGCCACTTATCAATGCCTAGTAAACCAGATGTTCGAGGAACAAATAGGAAAATCAATGGAAGTTTACATTAATGATATATTGGTTAAGTCCCTGCGAGCAGAGGACCATTTAAAACATTTGAAGGAGACATTCAAAATATTGAAGAAGTATAATATGAAGCTGAACCCGAAGAATGTACGTTCGGAGTCGGATCAGGTAAATTCCTCGGGTTCATGATATCCAACCGAGGAATCGAGATCAACCCCGATAAGATCAAATACATCGAAGATATCACGGTCGTGGACAACGTAAATGTTACGCCCCACAATATTACGTCGATATTACGTCCCGTAATATTATATTACGATGATGTTACGCTTCGCAGTATTAAATTACGACGATGTTGCACACTGTAGTATTGTACGTTGAATTTGTCATAAGGTAATTGACATTAGTCCAAGGAAAAAGATTATTTGGAGATTATAAGGATTATGCTATTTTAAACAAATGATGAGTAAATTCGTGAAGGTGAGAGGGGAAGCAAGTCAAAGAAAATGAATTTTTCGTCCAAGTTTGGCAATTTGGGATAAGATACGGTCCGAGTTATAATACCCGATATTTATGGACTAGTACCATACAAGGTACCACATGACCATGATAGTGGGGTGTATAAGATATGTCAAAAGTTGTAGCATTTTAAGTAATTTGCGATAATTCCTAATTATGGGGATAATTGATTAATGATAGGAATAATTGTGATATTGAAAAGGATTATGTCGATGGAAACGGAATTTTGCGAATTCTCCCCCGAACTGGAAGATCATTTCGAGATCTTCGAACATATTCGAGGGTGCTTCTAGCTCGCTTAGCTTAGTGTAGGTTGCTTACAAGACTTTCGATAGCTGGCTCGGCCGAACAGAATCATCGGTCTAGATAGAAGGGTCGTTCACAACCTTCCTTTTGCTCTTCCTTCGGTTTGCCTCCACGAACGCGCCACTTAGGAGCCCTACTCATATTCCAAAGGCGCTACTTCAATGCGCAAGCCTTTTTTATTATGGATGTACTACCAGAAATTCAATGCGTAATCTCAGCATTCAATGTGTATTCCTGAATAATCTAATTTTTAAATTATTCAACCATTTCATTTTACCAAGTTCAATGTTAGCCAGATTAGTCAACATTTATCTCTTTCGCCGTTTGGATCTTGGTCCTTCATACTCTTACTAAAGTACACTTAAGACTCAACCAGTTGTCCACGGAACTTTCAAGATTGGTTGAGTCTTAAGTGTACTTTAGTAAGAGTATGAAGGATCTAGTGGCCGTAATTATCTGTCCACTCAAGGCGTTGCAAGCAAATGGTTTTTGAAAAGCGTTAGAAATCGTGGTCAACATTTTTCCAGTGCTTCAGCGGGCTTTGGCCTTTTTTTGTNGGAAGATAAATTATCAGTCAATGACGTTGCCAAGGTAGATGTTTTTCTTTGCCTTTCAAGATATTGCGTATAAAGAGAAAGATAGCCAGTCCTTGGATAAGGACATTTTTTTGGGGTTGCCACATGGCATTAAGCCATGGCAAAATGTCCATGATGAGTCAAAAAGACACAAGGATGCCTTGATTACACGTATCCTTTGGATAATTAAGAGAATTGGACATCAGTGCCTAATTTGGTTTCTTACTTTGAATACAATTTAAAAGATATGACCACCGAACAGGGATCTCTTTTTCAGTTTTGATCTATTGGTTTGTTACTAAAGAATACAATTATGGTTCTTTTGCAACCTTAACACAGCCAAATGTGATCATCATTATGATTCATGTGGGGATAAGATAAGACTAAAGGTTAGGCAACTATGTTGTTATCCTTCGAAGTAGCGATACAAATGATTATATCTTGTGTTTTCGTGGTGAACAAAATGCAAGACAAATCAGTCTATTTCTTTGAAAGCTAAATTTTCCCTACCAAATAATCCCAAGTGCAAAACCGAGCTTTGCGAAAATGAGCATGTGTCTTGTCATGGGCGGCTTTCCAGCCATGCCTCATGACCCCTTGGGCGCGCCCCGTGGCGTCCTAGCAAGCCTCCCAATGCCTATCGTCACGGACGGCCCCGTGGTCTTGGCCGCGCCAAGTGACAAGCGCGCTGGTGCCTCTGCCGCCCCACCGATATCCCTCGCCAGCGCCAAGCCGCAGGCAGAAGCCAACAGCGCCGTGCGCGCAGACAACGCCGCGCGCGCAGACCGTGATACCAAAGACACTGCTGCTGACAACGGACCTGCTGCTGCCTTATAGAAAACTAAGTCATTTTCATTGTAAATATAGAGTAGTTTTATTTCATGTACTTCCATTATGTTTCTCTAGTTTAGTCAAGTCTAGTCTTGTAGCTTTGGATTATTTTTTTTAAGTATTATTAGGGGGGATCAAGCAATCAAAACTTTCTAGCAAGCAAGCAGTTCTCTGTATTGGTGTCCCTCCCCCTCGACACCGCGTTGCTTTTCTGTAATAGCTTTCATTAATGCAATCAAGCTTTCTTTCATTCTGAATTCTTTTTTTTTCTGTTCTCTCAATTGCTCTTGACATTAGCTTTCCCGTACGGCACTGACAAGCTCATCTAGCATACGGAAGGGACCTCAGTTGGCGGACAGCAACTGCACTGACATTAGTTGCCTAGCCTTACGTCGCCCTTTTAAGAAATCTCAGGAAGGCGCCGCGTAACAGTCTATATGATATACTCCGTTTGCAAATGTCACATCTTTTATGGCTCAGAAAGGTTAACAAGAAAAACAGAAAGCAAACGTGATGGAACATGGGCTGTTGCCCTCTTTCTGTTTGGTACGAGCCACTCATATATCTTCCCCATGAAAATTTGCTGCTCTATCCTTAACATAAATACTAAAACAGTAACCTTTTTTTATTTTGGTTTCTTATTGATAACATTACCTGCAAAGATCCAACAACATTGGATACTCTTTCGGATGAAACTTTCTTTCTCAAGGGGATTGTTATGAACCCTTATAATACTAGGGTAATGGGATTTTGCGATTCTAAGGGAGTACGCTGTAATCTTTCTCAAGAATATCATACGGATTTTTCTCTACTCCAGGTATGTTAAGGCTATCCCTTCTTTCTTTTGGCATGATCTATACGACACAAACGAAACGAGAAAATGCACAACTTCCATAAATGACTCTATTCATAGAAGTATTAGAGGTGCCTATGTCTTGAATTTCCATGTGTCATATTATTCTATCATCTGTTCATGGGTCTCAGAAAAATACGTAAGTTGAAAAAAAAGTTTACTTCATGATATTACTCGAAGGCATAATGGTCTTATGACATTCGAAGAGATTTTATTGACGTACTCCTCATGCATTGCATTCATGTACATTGACCCATGACCAGATGGTGTTATATACGCGTATATATATGTATATCGGATATGGGAGAAGGTTATGGCGTTATATCCGGACCACCACCTGATCAGCTGGTATACATTGATGATTTGCCCACAGTGGCCGAGATGATATGATGGGATGCCCTCAGAGGCTTGATGATGTTATGAACGCATATACCCATGCATGGTATGACATTTCTATGCATATGCACGACATTATAATATTAAATGATTCATAAAAAGTTATTCAGATATACATGTTGAGTCTTTTACTCCATGTTTCTCTCATGTTTACTAGTTACCGATTTTTATTCCTTATATACTCGGTACATTATTTGTACTGACGTCCCTTTTTCCTGGGGACGCTGCGTCTCATGCCCGCAGGTCCTGATAGACAGGTCGAGAGTCCTCCAAGTAGGATATCAGCCAACGGAAGGTGTTGGTGCGCTCCATTTGCTCCGGAGTTGCTTCTTTGGTCAGTATGATTAGTACATGTATTGATTGGTATGGCGGGACCCTATCCCAACCTTAATGATATTATGTATTCTTAGAGGCTTGTAGACAGATGTCATGTATACGGATACTTGTATGGCCTTGTCGGCCTACGTTTCGAGTATATAAAGAATCATGCCGGCCTTATAGGCCCGTACTTCATATGTATATGTTTGTATTCCCTCATGCTTGACTCCGGTTCATTTACCTATGATAGAATGATATGAAAGATACGTTATGTTGGTACTCGATTGAGTAAGGTACCGGGTGCCGTCGCGGCCCATTGGTTTGGGTCGTGACAAAAGTGGTATCAGAGCAGTTCTGTACTAGGAAGTCTACAAGCCGTGTCTAGTAGAGTCTTGTTTATGGGTGTGTCGTGCACCACACTTATAAGCAGGAGGCTACATGGCATTTAGAACCGTCACTCTTTTTTTTCTTACTCTAGATCGTGTAGTAGAGCTCAATTGTAAGAATTCAAATTCCTAACTTCTATTTTATTCGTAATTAGACGATACCTAGATCCAGAAAGACGGTTGGTAAAAGACATGGCTATGGAAGAGTTGAGTCAGAGGAACTCGACTTTGCATCATGCTTATAACAAGTAAATGTGAGGTCTTCAGCAGTTCATGTACGTACTGAAAGGTGTAAGCCTCTTGATAAGGAGTATTGAGGCAAGAATACCTATCCACCTTAATGGTGAAAGACAATGAGAGATTCAGAAGATAAATACAAGTTTCAACAAGCAAAAGAAGCAAGATGAAGAAGAGAACGAGGTGCCCAGTTAATGAAGGTTAACCGTGTTTATAACTCAGGCAGATGAATATAAGCTTTTTGAGTTATATTCAACAGTAACAGAGGTATGTACAATTGGCCGTACCTATCTCAGTTATGCCCTATGGGGGCTAACAGGTGTAGTTTAAGAAAAGGACAGAACATCAGGATCCGACTGGGTTTAGAGTAACCCAAAATGGTGAATGGATTATTTGTGTTAGTTGACATTTTCGAAGGGTATTACAAATGTGTTAGTAGATCTTTTTGCGAGACATCCAGATGGTGCACTCTAGAATATTACAATTAGATGTGAATACTAGCATGATCGGAAAAAAAATTCAGAAGATAGGCACTGAAAGCATGGAAGGATAAATATTACCTTAGTGTGACTCTCGTCCCTAGTAGAGCAAGGATGTTGAGGAACCCGAAGAGCTGATGGATGAAGCAAGGGGAGCAAAAAAAAGCAAAAGAATGTCTTGTTGAAGTTTTCACAAGAAAGGCATAGGCAGAAATATTAGCAGAGTAATGAGAAGAGAGATAAGGAAGAATTATGAGTAAGATGCAATACATGGATGACAACGGTAGATCAAAAAGATGACGGTATTACTGGGTCCATAGTCAGGTAAAGGAAGAGATGAGAGGTGATAGGCCTTGAGAGAACAAAAGAGAATAGGCCATGAAGTCATATCCTCATTTCAAGAAGTAAGCTTGTGACTCTAACGTGATTATCAATAGGAAAAGTTAGACCCTATAGTAATAGAAATCAGTATAGATTAGTGAACAAGATGAACTAAACATGAATTAGGGACTGAGTGATTTGATCGGCATCATGAGAATTATAGATTACGTTCCGGCGATAATAGAATGGACAACAGAAGAAGATTCATGAGAAATTCAGAGAATGGTCATTCAGGATGACGCTTCCCTAAAGAAGGCAATGTGAGCAAAGTTAAGCTTAAGGGACTGTATGTGCCAATTATACTAAGTGTCACCATCACCAGTAAGAAAATTTCGTTATACTTGGCACAGAAAGATCACCGCAAGGCAAGCAAGGATCATCGATGACGTGAAAAGACTCTAAAAGTGAAAAGTGAAACATCTATAGGTAGCTCGTCGTAACACTAAATCTTAGTATTCCTTTAAAGGGGGGAATATGGAGTGATGTGGCATTAAGACAGAATTAAGTGGTTCTAGTAATTATGGAAGTAATGGAAGAATGCAAAAAAGAAATGAAAAAGGGATGAGATTGCACTTATTCAAAGCCTACAGATATGCTACGATACCAGAGCATTATGCAAACACGACGTCAGGGAAAGGAAGTAAGGGTTCCTTCCCGAGATATTATTGATTAATAAGGAGCAGTGCGAGAGGTAAGATTAGACAAAGGAAATAACCCAAGAAAGATTATGTGAAATATTGATATGATAATGGGCCAACGAGTAGTTTGTAGTTGATTCAGGAAGAGCCTAGTTATGGCTATACGGGAGGTTACAGGCGATTCAGCAGATCGTGCAAGATAAACATAGTAAAATCTAATCTAGTGGATTCAGCCTCGTACTAATGTCATTGTAATACTTGAGAAATATTCATATAGGAATTGGGATAGTTAAAGGTACTAAATGAATTGCAAAGATGGTGCAAGAGGGTACCACCGGGAAGACGGTCAAAATATCAGTTCAGAAGCGACCCTACAAGCACAAGGGCGTGGAGGTAAGTAACTACGGATAATTATATGCAAGCAAGGACATTAAAAGGTCCGTCGAGTATACAATGTAATAAGCTCACATATTTATAAAAGTCATAGGGTCCTCCCTAAGTACCACAATGAAAGACTAGTTGAGGAAATAAGGAAGAAGGCTTCAACCAAAGCACAGTGACCTAAAGAGGAAAGGGTTGTGTAACAACAGTTTAACTACAAAATTTTATGCACTCCAAAAGAAAGTTGCACCTAACATGGCTAATGACCGGGGAGTAAAACCAAAAGTAATATTCGAGACCATATGAGTTGCACAAAAACTTCGGCATGCATGAGAACTCAGATAAGCTAAGTATGCACGTAAAAGGGGGCAAAAAGACCAGGAAAAGCAATTGCTTACATTTGGAGAAAGCTGAAATGGAACGAAAGGAATTATTCGATTAATGATCAGCCGTAGAAGACTCCGGTATAAGCTAAAAGAAGGAATTGGGTCCAGGTCATAGACAAAGGATTCAATCATTAGAAGACTATATCATGGTTTTCCATAGCGTCCATAAAAGGCTAAAGTAATAACTAAATGCCATGAGCCACAGATCGCAAGAAAATTTAAGCCGACATAAAGGCAATCAGAAGAAGGAGGAAACTAAAGAGTTACATCAACGAAGTAAATCAGGAATTCGATTATTGGACCCAAAAATTATAGAAATTATGATTGAGAATATTGCAGAATTACTCTTAATATCAGAGGTACAAGAGAAATAGTACAGTAGCCATGTTCTATAATGCCTCTACAATAGAGCTAGTTAGAAGAGTACCACTATGGTGCTACCACCAGATTGTGTATGCACCAGAGGTGCTAGTATTATAAGAGAGCTTCAAGTTGTTTATACCTATGTGGAAGGGAGGTCTGAAAGAGATAGAAGATACGATGCAAGATTTTAAGGTAAGAAAGGTAAAGGGGAACAACATACAAGATACTCAAATACAGAAGGTTGTGAATAGTGCTTACTTCGGATAGAAGGCTAGAAGTACGGGGATTCAATATCTAGGAATAATAGCGGCATCGTCAGTAGCATATCCTCCAGCCTATGGTCTAGGTATCTAGAAGCCTGATTAAGAGAATAAAGAAGAGTTAGAGACGATGTGATGTATCGCTTGATATTCCAGAAAGACATAAGGAAATCTATGATGCAACCAAGTTGAAAGGTTGCAAGTAATATAAACAGATATGTGTAGGTCACAAGCTATTGTATGGTGAAACGACAAGGTTCTAGAAGACATGAGTAAGGATAAGAAAGGGCGAGTGAGAAGGTAATGAAAATGGATAAGTCCTTAGGATTAACCCCATGAAAACAAGAAGAGCAGACGGTTTCTCTAAGTTATACAAAGCTCACTATAGCCTGAATGAACTCAAAGGAGTCTAAGACTAATAGCATTTAGAAGAGATGGAATGTTGTAGAATGGGGGTGTGATTATGATAGATAAAGGAGGACGTTTGGTCCTTCGATTGAGTAATGGTCTAACAAAAAAAAAGGGATTTCATGAATTGGACAGGATTAAAATAGCCACGTAAGGCGAGTCACATTGGGATGCTATAAAATACGGTTATGGAAGTATAATATCGTATCACCCAAGTGGATCAGAAAAATCACTTCAAATATTCTATGATGCAACGTAAGCCCTAATGGCAATATATTACGTAAGAAATTTCAAGTTATCAATGGATGATTGTAGATCAACATTGAGGTGAATCAACAATGAATGGGTAAAAGTTGCAATGTACGAGATGCGTCTTAAGATGAATAGTAATGAAGAAGCGTTAAAGGATTTAGCTTTATGCGTATAGGATAAGCAACGAGAGTAACCTGGAGTTCGGTAGCAGACCTCAGTAATGATAAATCGAAGTAAGAATTTTGGTATAGTATGGCCTACTTAGATGTAGTAAAGCTACTGACTCCTAGAGGGACAGCTTGACATAATTTTGTATATGTTCACATAGTGAGCGTAGAGATTGGCTAAAAGCTGGAAGAGAAGAGAAGAGTCAGGTGCACATACAAAGTTAAAGTCGTAAAGGCTGCATCATAGAAGGTAGCAACAGTTACGAGATTAGAAGGATTCCAACTACAAGTCGTGGTGTGGAAAAGAGGCTTAAAGGGGGGAATGCCCTGGCCTTTGGGATTCATTCACAGAACAGTCGCCTAGATGGAAAGACGAGTACTAAAGTATTCGCAAGACCTATGGGTTATGAGAATGATAAGAGCATCAGTTAACATTAGAGGACGAATGTTCCAAAGGGGGGAATGATAGTACGTCCCGCAATATTACGTCGATATTACGTCCCGTAATATTATATTACGACGATGTTACGTTTCACAGTATTAAATTACGACGATGTTGCACCCTGTAGTATTGTACGTTGAATTTGTCATAAGGTAATTGACATTAGTCCAAGGAAAAAGATTATTTGGAGATTATAAGGATTATGCTATTTTAAACAAATGATGAGTAAATTCGTGAAGGTGAAAGGGGAAGCAAGTCAAAGAAAATGAATTTTTCGTCCAAGTTTGGCAATTTGGGATAAAATACAGTCCGAGCTATAATACCCAATATTTATGGACTAGTACCATACAAGGTATCACATGACCATGATAGTGGGGTGTATAAGATATGTCAAAAGTTGTAATATTTTAAGTAATTTATGATAATTCCTAATTATGGGGATAATTGATTAGTCGTAGAAATAATTGTGGTATTAAAAAGAATTATGTGGATAAGGACATTTTTTTGGTGTTGCCACATGGCATTAAGCCAAGCCAAAGTGGCAAAATGTCCATGATGAGTCAAAAAGACACAAAGATGCCTTAATTACACGTATCCTTTGGATAATTAAGAGAATTGGGCATAAGTGTCTAATTTGGTTTCTTACTTTGAATACAATTTAAAAGATATGACCACCGAACAGGGATCTCTTTTTCAGTTTTGATCTATTGGTTTGTTACTAAAGAATACAATTATGGTTCTTTTGCAACCTTAACACAGCGAAATGTGATTATCATTATGATTCATGTGGGGATAAGATAAGACTAAAGGTTAGGCAACTATGTTGTTATCCTTCGAAGTAGCGATACAAATGATTATATCATGTGTTTTCGTGGTGAACAAAATGCAAGACAAATCAGTCTATTTCTTTGAAAGCTAAATTTTCCCTACCAAATAATCCCAAGTGCAAAACCGAGCTTTGCGAAAATGTGCATGTGTCTATATGATATACTCCATTTGCAAATGTCACATCTTCTATAGCTCAGAAAGGTTAACATGAAAAACAGAAAGCAAACGTGATGGAACATGGGCTGTTGCCCTCTTTCTGTTTGGTACGAGCCACTCATATATCTTCCCCATGAAAATTGCTGCTCTATCCTTAACACAAATACTAAAACAGTAACATTTTTTTTATTTTGGTTTCTTATTGATAACATTACCTGCAAAGATCCAACAACATTGGATACTCTTTCGGATGAAACTTTCTTTCTCAAGGGAATTGTTATGTACCCTTATAACACTATGGTAATGGGATTTTGCGATTCCAAGGGAGTACGGTGCAATCTTTCTCAAGAATATCATACGGATTTTTCCCTACTCCAGGTATGTTAAGGCTATCCCTTCTTTCTTTTGGCATGATCGATACGACACAAACGAAATGAGAAAATGCACAACTTCCATAAATGACTCTATTCACAGAAGTATTAGAGGTGCCTATGTCTTGAATTTCCATGTGTCATATTATTCTATCATCTGTTCATGGGTCTCAGAAAAATACGTAAGTTGAAAAAAAAGTTTACTTCATGATATTACTCGAAGGCATAATGGTCTTATGACATTCGAAGAGATTTTATTGACTTACTTCTCATGCATTGCATTCATGTACATTGACTCATGACCAGATGGTGTTATATACGCGTGTGTGTATATATATATATATATATATATATATATATATATATATATATATATATATATGGGGGATATGGGAGAAGGTTATGGCGTTATATACGCACCACCACCTGATCAGCTGGTATACGTTGATGATTTGCCCACAGCGGCCGAGATGATATGATGGGATGCCCTCAGAGGCTTGATGATGTTATGAACGCATATACCCATGCATGGTATGACATTTATATGCATATGCACGAGATTATAATATTGAATGATTCATAAAAATTTATTCAGATATACATGTTGAGTCTTTTACTCCATGTTTCTCTCATGTCTACTAGTTACCAATTTTTATTCCTTACGTACTCGGTACATTATTTGTACTGACGTCGCTTTTGCCTGGGGACGCTGTGTCTCATGCCCACAGGTCCTGATAGACAGGTCGAGAGTCCTCCAAGTAGGATATCAGCTCAGCGGAAGGTGTTGGTGCGCTCCATTTGCTCCGGAGTTGCTTCTTTGGTCAGTATGATTAGTACATGTATTGATTGGTATGGCAGGACCCTATCCCGACCTTTATGATATTATGTATTCTTAGAGGCTTGTAGACAGATGTCATGTATACGGATACTTGTATGGCCTTGTCGGCCTACGTTTCGAGTATATAAAGAATCATGTCGGCCTTATAGGCTCGTACTTTATATGTATAAGTTTGTATTCCCTCATGCTTTACTCCGGTTCATTTACCTATGATAGAATGATATGAAAGATACGTTATGTTGGTACTCAATTGAGTAAGGTACTGGGTGCCCGTCGCGGCCCATTGGTTTGGGTCGTGACAGTAATAGCCGTGCAAAGATTAACCGGACGCATAGCCGTCGTGACGAGATTCTTCTCGAGGTCCTCCGATAATAGCCGCCGATTCTTCTCGCTACTAAAGAAGAAGAACAACTTTTCGTGGACCCCGGAATGCCAATAGGCCTTGAAGTAACTCAAGCGGTATCTATCGACTCCATCGCTGCTTCACACACCGAAGGCAGACGAACAACTATACTTGTACTTGGCAGTATCAGAGATAGCGGTAAGTGGATTCCTCATCTGGGAAGAACGAGGTACGCAATTTCCAATTTACTATGTTAGCATGACTTTGGGTGAGGCCGGAACTAGGTACCCTCACCTAGAAAATTGGCGCTCGCTTTGCTCAGCGCCTCTAGGAAACTGAAACCATATTTTCAGTACCATCCTATATGTGTCGTGACTACTTATCTGTTGTGTAATATAATGCATAAACCCAAACTCTCGGGAAGATTGGCCAAATGGGCCACGGAACTCGACGGCTACGATATTGAATATCGGCCCCGAACAGCCATTAAATCTCAAATTTTGGCAGATTTCATGATCGACTTTACGCCGGCCCTAATACCCGAGGTCGAATGAGAGTTGTAGGTAAACTCGAGGACGTCTTCGGGAATCTGGGCCCTCTTTATGAATGGCGCCTCGAACGCAAAAGGGTCTGGACTTGGCATCGTATTGAAGCCACCAACAGGCAATGTAGTTAGACAATCTGTTACGACTGTGAAATTGACTAACAACGAGGACGAATATGAGGCCATGATTACAGGTCTCGAACTAGCCAAAAGCTTGGGGACGGAGGTGATCAAAGCTAAGTGCGACTCCCTCCTCGTGGTAAACCAAGTTAACGGAACATTCGAGATCAGAGAAGAACGTATGCAAAGGTACCTGGATAAGTTGCAGGTAACATTACATCAGTTCAAGGAGTGGACTTTACAACACGTGCCCCCGGATCAAAACACTGAGGCTGATGCCCTTGCTAACTTAGGGTCGTCGGTCGAGGACAACAAGCTCAATCCGGGGGCAGTCGTGCAACTCATGAGATCGGTGGTAGAAGAAGTTCATGCCGAGATAAACTCTACGAGCCTGACTTGGGATTGGAGAAGCAAATATGTAGAATATCTGAAGACTGGAAAACTGCCCTCGGGTCCAAAAGAATCAAGGGCCATGCGCACGACAGCAGCCCGATTTAGCTTGTCCGAAGATGGAACCTTATTCAGAAGAACGTTCGAAGGCCCACTAGCGATATGTCTAGGACCGGGAGATATCGAATACGTCCTGAGGGAAATTCACGAGGGCACCTACGAAAATCATTCAGGCGCTGAATCGTTAGTTCGAAAGGTAATCAGAGCCGGTTACTACTGGATCGACATGGAAAAGGACACAAATGAGTTCGTGCAAAAATGTGATGGGTGCCAAAGACACGCTCTGATGATACATCAACCCGGAGAGCTGCTGCATTCAGTTTTATCACCAGGGTCGTTCATGAAGCGGGGAATGGACATCGTCGGCCCCCTTCCATGGGCACCCGGTAAGGCTCAATTTATATTGTTTATGATTGACTATTTTTCTAAATGGGTGAAAGCCCAGGCGTACGAGAAGGTCAAGGAGAAGGAAGTCACCGATTTCATTTGGGACCACATCATATGCCTGTTCGCAATGCCGGCTGAGATCGCATCCGACAATGGTAAACAATTCATCAGTAGCAAAGTAACCAAATTTCTTGAAGACCACAAGATCAAAAGAATCCTATCAACACCCTATCACCCTAGCGGGAACGAACAAGCATAATCGACCAACAAAACCATACTCCAAAACCTTAAAAAGAGGTTAACCGACACCAAAGGAAAATGGAAGGAAATCCTACCCAAAGTCCTATGGGCTTACCATACGACCTCGAAGTCCAGTACTGGGGCCACCCTATTTTTATTGGTTTACGGTGTCGAAGCTCTAATACCGGTAGAAGTCGGAGAAACCAAGTATCAGATTTCGATATGCAACAAAGTAATCGAATGACGAGGCCATGAGTACGAGCCTGGAGCTATTAGATGAAAGGCGCAAAGCCGCCCTCGTTCGGTTGGCTGACCAAAAGCAACAGATCGAGAGATACTACAACCAAAGGGCCAACCTTTGATACTTCAATGTCAGGGACTTAGTATTAAGGAAGGTCATGCTCAGCACCCGAACCCGAATGAAGGGAAGTTACGGCCGAACTGGAAAGGGCCATATCATATTATAGAAATCACCAAAAAGGGGTCCTACAAACTAGGAACAATGAACGGCGAACAACTACCGAGCAACCGGAATATAACTCACTTGAAACGATATTACAGCTAAGGTACTACCCCATTTATTTTCTTTTACTTACATTTTGAACTCACGCTTGCAGGTAACCTACAAGGAGCAGAACAAAAATTTTAGGCCTGAAAGCACGCATTGCACTCTTTTTCCCTTGAACCGGTTTTGTACCAAATGGGTTTTCCGGCAAGCTTTTTAAAAAGGGCAACAGTGGATCATGCTAACTTAGAATTGAAGACCGATCATGAATCAGTTCCAAAGATCACAATAACAGTATCCGAGGCTTCTCTATCATCAACATCGAATATTAGGGGACATTACCTTCGGATATCGACCTTACCAAGGAAAGAAATTTCGTTATTGAAGGATCTCGATCGACGGGATTTATTGTAAGGGCCAAATGGTCAAATGAACCGTGCCCGCATAGACTGCTCGAGCCCGAAAACAAAGCTTGTACACATGTGTAACTATTACGCACAAGAATAAAAAGAAGTCTCTTCCTTGCGGATAAATATCGTGTCCTTTAAAATTTTCTTGCATTTCTTAAGAAATTTCTTACATCCGATCCCCTAAAGGTATCGAGCCCAAGGGCCACCTTAATCCGAGTTTAAACGATCACTCTCACTCGGGAACTATCGTCCGAAGACAAACTCGGACGGTCCGGGCTATTGGAGTTCGGGGGCACAAGACCTATTAGGCAACGCCCGAATTTTTAAGGCTACGACCATTTCCATTCGGGGACTGTTATCTTAAGCAAGTCCAGATAACTTGGGGTAATAAGTCCACTGGGCAGCACCCGAACTAAATAGGCTATGGCCATATTAAAACGACTCGAAGATGCCGAAACCCGTAACAAAAACAACAAGGCCTTAAAATTTCTTAACCGGTTCTAAAGGCTACCCTCAACAAACTTTAATCTGAAAAAGTTAAGTACTTTGGGGAAAAACAATTCGGTCACACCGAACCCCCGCGATGGCTTAAAACAAAATAATGTTAAAGATAAAGTCTGTTCGAACCTCCGAATGTAACCTAACTATTTCATGCTATGGCATTTTGATCTTTGCAAATATAAGTAATAAGCAAAGGGAAAATTAAAAAGCTGTTGAAAGGAAAAATCCTTATATACATATCAAAAAAGTCTTTTTACAAGGGCCACACAGCCCCGATGCAAATTTTTACAAAGGCCAAAGGGCCTCGACAAAAGGGTAATACAAAAGACAAAAAACAAAAACATCTGAAAAGAGCCTAAGTGGCCTAGTCGTCGCTGGGTGCCGCATCATCACCTTCAGGGTCTCCTCCACCCTCGGACTCGCCCAAATTTTCAAAATCTTCATCATCTTTGGGATAGGCCAATTTTTTGTCCTCGGCTTCGAGCTCCTTGTCATTCTCAATCTCAGCCGATAAGTTGAAACCCCGAGCCTGAATTTTCTTGAGGGCCTCCCTTCGAGATTGCCACTTTGTGTGCTTGATGATATCCCTTGCTCGAACCTAAGACGCCTTGGCGTCGGCCTTATAAATGGCCACCATCTCATCGGCATCAACTTTAACCACCTTGGCCTCTGACTTGTCCATCTCAAGTTCCCTGGCTAGATTTTCTAGATCGGAGACGGTCAACTCAACTGAGACTGGAGCTCTTCGATCTTTTTGGCCTACACCAAGGCCTTTTCCTTTATAGCTCAAAGTTGGACCTTAGCCGAAGCTAATTTTGCCTGGGAAGTCTCCTTTTCCAAGGCCAAGTGGTCCATGTTGTGTTTCCATTCTTCGGCCTCGGCCTTCACCGCATCCACCTCCGCCGGAGCTGCTCGATCTAATCAAGCTTCTTTTGGACCTGCGGGTTCGGACTGTTGTTGTGCCCCTTTTTCTCGCGAAAGTAGGTTTCAACACGTGACAACTCTTTTGAGTGGGAGATAGAGTGTTAAAAGAAGAAGAGTCGTCACCTAACGATTTCTAAGGTGCGTTAGGGCACCTATTATGCAGACAACTCTGTTTGACTAGTCAACGCCACCAAAGATCCGGTGAGGGCTCAAATTACCTCAAAGAGAAGGTGTTAGGCACTCTTCGAGGTCCACAACTGTGGATCCCGGCCGAACTTAAGACTATGTGGATTATAATTAGGCAAGATATACAAGAGAATAAGGGTCAAAGAATTCTATTGTAACACAATGAGAAATAAGGATTACAAGGATATAACTGTAACAGTCTATATTGGGTGACTAAATGTATAAAGAAGAAAGGGGGTCCTAAGTTTTTTAGCCTAAAGGATCACCTCGTGCAACATAAATAATACTTCGCAACTCCCTTGAGATAGGGAGTTACTCATATTATTCAGCGGGCACAGAATATCATCTCCTGCTACCCGATTACTATGTTAAAGTTGTTTACCTAAACGCGTTCTAGTTCAATTCCAAGTCGTACCCTATGTGTGTGCTACCCGTCCCACGCCTATGGTCTAGGAGGCATTGGACCTCTACTTGGGTGGTTCTAGACTTCACTTAGGCTGCTCAAAATGATAAACCTAAGCGTCATACAAAACAAGTAGGACTTCATATGAAGGAAGTTAAAGGCTCAAGTTATCCTCCACACTTAGACAATGCACGCAAGCAGATCCAGTATTATGAATAAGCAGTTTCAGAATTGAGGCAAATTGAATTCATTAAACCCTATAGACATGGTTTCTATATGAATCTGAATTCCAGCGCCGTATATACAACATTATTGCCCTTAGTGACTTAGGCGAGGAGGCAATATTGCTTGTAACTTAGAGCTATTTGTGCTGAAATTATGGATACACGTCTTAGAAAGGTGACATTGTCCTATAGGCATGATTTATAATAGTGGTCTGGCTAAGCAATGAAACAGTGTCTGAAAGTCCAACATTAACAGGGTTAATCTCATAAACCATTTTAAGCGAGTGATAATATCCTATAAGTAGGATTTCTAACGATTGACAATTGAAACTGATTTTTAATACTTAGCCCCTATAGTCTTGTTTTCTAGGCGGGCAGTATGATAACAATAACAATAGCTGTAACGACCCGACCGGTCCTTTTGACCCCTAGCGCACCATTCAGCAGTTCGAGGTCATGAGCAGCTCCATTTCAGGTATTACGACTTGTACGCGTGGTCAGAATTGAATTTCGGGAAGTTCGGGGTTGATTCCGAAGGAGAATTTTCATTTCGGAAGCTTTAAGTTGAAAGAATCAACTAGGATTGGATTTTTGAGTAAACGACCTCGGAATTGGGATTCGAAGGCTCCAGCAGGTTCGTATGATGATTTTGGACTTGGGCGTATGCCCGGATCGGGTTTTGGATGACCCGGGAGCGTTTTGGCGCCTATTTTGGAAGTTAGCATTTTGGAAGAAATTTCATAAGTTTGGGTTGAAGTGTATTTCAGTGTTATCGATGTCCGTTTGGAAATCTGAGTCTGGGAGTAACTCCGTATGGTGATTCAGGAGCTGGGAGCGCGATCGGAAGTGAATTCGATGGTCCGTGAGTCATTTTGGAGTTATTTGGCTTAAGATAGAAATTTGAAGTTTTTGAGAAGTTTGACCGGAAGTGAACTTTTTGATATCGGGGTCAGAATTCGATTGCGAAAGTTGGAGTAGGTCCGTAATGTCGAATATGACTTGCGTGCAAAATTTGAAGTCAATCGGACGTGATTTGATAGGTTTAAACATCGAAAGTAGAAGTCTGAAATTTTAAAGTTCATAAAGTTTGGATTGGGGTCGATTCGGGGTTTTAGCGTTGTTTGATATGATTTGAGGCCTCGAGCAAGTCCGCAATGTATTTTGGGACTGGTTGGTATAGTTGGTTGGGGTCCCGGAGGCCTCGGGTGGATTTCAGGTGGTTAACTGATCGAGAATGGGATTTTTGAAAGGGTTGAAGTTGCTGGTTGGTGATATAACCGCACCTGCGAAATATGGGCCGCAGGTGCGGAGTCGCAGAAGCGGCCAGGAGAGCCGTAGATGCGGCTTTGTCCAGAAGTGAAGAGACCGCAGATGCGGTCATGGAGCCGCAGATGCGGGACCGCACCTGCGGTAGACGAGACGCAGAAGCGGAAAAGGGGAGCCTGGAGGAAACCGCAGAAGCGGTAGGTTGGCTCGCACCTGCGGAACCGCAGGTGCGGAAGTGCTGGAGGCAGAATAGTTCTTTTAAAAACGGGATTTGGCCATTTTCTCTCATATTTTCTTGGCTTGGGCGATTCTTGGAGAGTTTCAAGAGGGGATTTTCATCATCAATGATAAGGTAAGCTAATCCCATCCATCTTGAGTTAAATATATCGATTATGTATGAATTTTAGCATGTAGATTGGTAGAAATTTGGGGTTTTGGTAGAAAGACTTAGAAATTTATATTCTTGGAATTTGACCACGATTTTGGGTATGGAATTAAGAGAAAATTATATATTTGAGTTCGTGAGGCTATGGGTAAACTTATTCTTCGAAAATTTTGGAAATCCGGGCACGTGGGCCCGAGGACGTTTTTGTCAACTTTTCGATCGGGGTTAGGAATTGTTATAAATTGGATTGTAATGAGTAATTGAGCATATATTAATGGATTTGCATAACTATTGGCTAGTTTTGGAGCGTTGTGCATCAATTTGAGTTTTCGAAAGGGCGTGGAAGGTCGGTTATGGATCTTCCGAGCGAGGTGAGTCTCCTTTCTAACCTTGTAAGAGGGAATTGTCCCCATAGGTGAAATAATTGGCTATGTGCTCCTATTTGTGGGGGCTACGTACGCACGAGGTGACGAGAGTCCGTGCTTAGCTACTAATATGTGCAAGTCCGGGTAGTCTAGGACCCAAAAAGCATGCTATACTTGGAATATCTGTGATCTTATTGACAATTGAATTTCTTAAATCCTATCGAATTGGTAAATGAATTTCTAAGAAGATTAAACTTCATTTTCTTGAATTGTTTAAAGAGAATTTGGTTTTTCCTTGGATAAT
Source organism: Nicotiana attenuata (assembly GCF_001879085.1). NCBI lineage: Eukaryota > Viridiplantae > Streptophyta > Magnoliopsida > Solanales > Solanaceae > Nicotiana > Nicotiana attenuata. The sequence continues at coordinate 47,211,636 of NC_031993.1, forward strand.
TGTTCCCTGATAAATTCAGGATTGACTGATTGTCGTGTTTATTTATATTTGACCGCGTCGCATGTATGATTCGCGAGCGGGGTAATAGATGCATTATGGTTCGGGCCGCTCGACCCTCGGCATTGCATATTTTAAATATTGTTGGATCGGGCCGTACGACCTCGGCATGAGTTGCACATGCTTGTATTGCTTGCCTTGATATTTGTTGATACTAATATCTGTTATCCCCGACTTGAGATAGTTGTTAATTAATGGATTATGAATCCGCAGACTTTAACTAAAAAGGAGCTTTCACCTGTTTAGTCACTCATTTACATTTTACTGTTGTTCTTAATAAATCCGTGAGTCATTGCATTAATAATATTATTGCTTGACCTTTAGTAAGTGTCGAAGTTGCCATCTCGTCTCTACTTCTTCGAGATTAGGCGGGATACTTACTGAGTACACGTTGTTTTTGTTCATACTACACTTCTGTGCATTTTTGTTGCACAGGCACATGTGCCACTAATGGCTTAGCAGGCGTAGCAGCATGGTTGACACGGAGACTAGGTGAGCTGTATTTCCTCGAGGCGACCCGCAGCTAGTATAGTCTCTCTCAGGATTCTATTTATTTTCTGTCCAATTGTATTTCGGACAGCTGTTGTACTTTATTCGATTTTTCTTAGAAATTGCTCATGCACTTGTGACACCGGGTTCTGGGAATTTAATTAAGTATTTTGGGTTGGCTTGCCTGACAGTGGTGTCCGGCGCCATCACGACCTTTAGTGGAATTTGGGTCGTGACAACATGGTATTAGAGCACTAGGTTCCTAGGGTCTCACGAGTCATGAGTAAGTCTAGTAGAGTCTCGTGGATCGGTTCTGTACTTATCCTCGGGAGGCTGCAGGACTGTTAGGAGTACTTCCCTTCTTGATTTCCCATCGTCCGATTTGATCCCTGGAGGCTACGCCTTTAATTCCTTCCAATTCAATCTTATGCGACGCGAACCACCTGTTATAAATTGAGAATTAAAGAATTGTAATAGTACTACCGATGTGGTGCGGGATGTTTCTCCCTGCATAGTTGTCTGGGCTATTATCGCCGCCTTGTGAAAGGATATTCTGTCGTTTCGGCTCAGTAGCGGTGCTTCTAAGAGCTCTGAGGCTAGGCACAAGTTGCCATGATGCTATGAATGATTGTTCCGCAGTATTGATATGATGGTAGGATGTTTGCCTACGTGTCGGGGCAGTGAATGACTTGAAGGGAGGTTTACCTAGTGCATGATCTAGAGATTCGGTATTTTATTCCCGGCAGGGGGAAAGGCAATCGGACTGAGAATGGTCAGATGTGGGTTGGTAGAGTAATGAGACTTGGTGTTTGCGAGCGTGGTGGAGTTTTCTTCCATGATGAGGTGTCGTTGTCCTAATTGAACGTACTAAGTTCGCCGATGTTATGATCTTCTACAATTCGCCTTCGGGGTAAGCTATTGTGAAATAGTATTGAAGATGCGGCTGTCAGATATCGCAGGGTGCGGTAGTTCAGGATTGAATCAGTGTTTCTAATGTCGACGGTTTGAGGGGAAAAATGACTTCGGAAGGGTTTAAAGTTAGCAAGGATTGTGGGTTCAAGTTCCATGAAGATAGATTTTATGTAAGGCAATAACGGAGCAGCAAAGGATAAGGAAGGACATGTGGGGAGTGTCAGGCAGCGGTTAAAACTTCTAGAAGGCTAGGTATAAGAAGTAAAGGTCGAGTAGTCGACTAAAGGGGTGAGTTTCGCCAAAATGGGAGAGTTTGGGGTGATTTGGGAATTTTTGTTATTGATGATTTGGGCCTACGAATTTATTTGAAGTGTGGGCTATTACGCAGCAGGAGATTTGATATAACAGAAAGGAGCCACTAGAAATGGAGAAGGATACAACCTAACTTTGAATTGGAAGGATGTTGCCCCGCACTTAATTGATGTCCACGAGGGGTGAATGGACTTGTGCAGCTAGAGAGTGAGCTTGGACTCAGGATGGGTCATTAATGTCGTGGTGTTTGCACCCCGTGTAGTGGTGTTGGAAGACGTCGGCACGTAGATCCCACAGGCGGGATATCTCCAGTGAGCAGGACGGCGGTCGCATGGTTGGCGAAGTTTCTGCAAAGGGTTCTATTGGCTATACAGCAAGGAGATCAGTCGTGTGAACGTGGTTGATGATTCAGAGTATAAAAAGGGGTTTTACAGAAAGATTCCGAGAATTTTGTCGGTTGATTGCGCAAGGTTATGTCAAAAAGAAATAAAGGATCCTGGTGGAGTCCAGAGTTGTGTAATAATGGCTTCAAGCTAAGTGGGAGAGTCCCACCGCCTATGATTAGGGTTGCATGGTTAACTACTTGCGAGGTTTCTGGTTATTAGCATATTGATGGGTCATTTTAGCTACGGAAAGGACATAAGCGGTGATTTGAGCAAAGGAATTGTTAAAGGTGTGCTATGGTTGGCCTTATTGGCCCATGTTCAGACTTTGGGAAGGATTCAGGATTTATGCCTTGTAAAGATGTGGGTTTCAAGGGAAGTGATTCTGCCGGGTGCTTCGTCGAGAGGGTATTCATGTGCTAGAAGATTTATGGAGTTGATTATATTCGGGGCCAAGTCAGAGCGGGTGGCTCTCAACAACGGTCCTAGTGGATTCAAAGGGGTAAAGTGTGGTGCCTAATGGCTTCGAGCCTATAGATAGCAGAATTGTTCAATCAAGCTAAACCTAATCAAAATTATAGGCTTCGAACACTAATCATTGATTACTTAATTGAAACCACTCGACAGAAATCAGAACACAAATGAAATCAAACAAGATAAAATCAACTAATTAAACAGAACTCTTAAAAAATTGAAATATCTTTTAGCCATGAAAGCAGAAAAAAGCATCACACAAAAAAAAATGAACAAGCGGACTAATCATGACCAAAATTATGGATGAAAACGAGAAATAATACATGAAAACCAAAATATTTGGAGACTGGCCGCCGCCGTGAGGCGATTTCCGGCGGCGGCGTACGGTGGCGTTACAAGGTCTGTAAATGGGGTGAGAAAGACGGTGAATAAGGGGGGGGGCTGTTCTGACCATTAAATATTAAGGCTTCCCTAGTTCTCAGCCGTTGGATCAAAGATCCTCGACGGCTGAGATTCACTCGACCCAGGAACGACGCCATTTTGTTTTAAAGGGGGGGCAGGCCGGGTTTGGTCATTTGGGCTGGTCTGGGGGTGTATTTGAATTGGGCTGGGGCGTGATTAAACTGAAATAGCCCACATTTGGGTCATTTATTAAACCAGCCCTCTTCCCCTTTTCTTTATTATTTTCTTTTCTTTTTTATTGCCTTTCCTCTTTTTATTTTTATTTCTATTTTTATTAAATGCCAAAATAAAACCAAACTGACTCTTAAAATTACATTACTTACTTTCCAATTACACTAATTCCTATTTTAAACGCAAACTAAATGCAAAAAATACCATTTTTGTTATTTTCTTTTCTTTTCCTCTTTTTATTTTAATTTCCTTTAATTTGGACCTAACAGAAATCTAAATTAATTCCTAAAATTAAAGAAAAACTGATTAAACCCAAAAGTGACAATTAACACAAACAAATTAATGCAAAATTACTCAAAAATCAAAATCAAAATTAAAAGTGCAAACTACACTATACTTTTGATTTTTCCTTTTATGAAGCAATTAATTTTCTAATTAATGCCAAATGTATTTTTTATATGTTCCATATGAATTAAAATGCACAAATAAAATACAAACAATTAACAGAAAATAACACAAAACTCACAAAATTGTAAAATAATGAAAGAAATCATTTTGATTGAATTTTTGGGAATAATTCATATAGGGCAAAAATCACGTGCTCACAGATACAGTTAAGAATCAAGCCTTGTAGCAGCTTATGAGGAGGTGCCCAGAAGGTTCTATGATGTTTTGACCTGCAGGATAGCAATTGGGAGGTATGAAATGGTTCGTGGGATTTGAGACAGCATGATCTCGTGAGTCAAGGTCACTCGAGATGAGTGCAGATGGAGTATGCTATATGTTGATTGGAGTTATTATTATTTCTAAGGCAATCGAGGATAAATTGGAAGAGGATAGACTGATTAGCCATAGTTGAATTGGCATATTGGTGGCAGTGATAGGTTCCTTCAGCGCGATCAAGATATGCAAGTGATTTCTGGCGGTACATGTGAGGTTTGTGGGCCGCCGTAATTGATATTATTCAGAAGTATTCTACTGTTACGGCCTGTCATGTGTAGGCGGGTCCTGGAAGGGCTATGGTGGCTTAAGACCACTACTTAGAGATTTGGCGTATTCTACGGTTATGAGAATTCACCTATGTGTCGCAATGGTTCTCCTGAAGCGAGTTAAGTGAAAAGTTTTTATACGATAAAGTGTTAAACTACTAGTGGTTTCGGAGTTATGATGAAAATCGTGCTCTATCGCATATTGGCGTGTTGGGTGCAGTGAGTGGTATGGAATTTGAATTGAGGATCAAGGTTACAGTTCGGTGTTGACAAGAATTTCACGAGCTCGGATGAGCAGGAAAGTAGTTTCGATGTTTAGAGTGAGTTGGTATTGTCTTCAGCTGTTTGTGAAACAGGTTTTGCGTCCTGGTTAAGGATTCTTGATCGCTTTTAGCGTTAGCGCGGCCGGTGAGTTGGATGTACAGATCTGTTATCTGCAAAAGAGGGTTGTGGGAGCGTGCCCACAGAAAGGTTGTATTAGTGTGGCATTTAGCCACTTGATTGATTGAAGAGTTAAATCAAGTATGAGATTGTAGTAATGTCGTTAAATTAAGAATTGATGCCTGGAGGGCACACGGTTTATTGGGCTGTGGACTGTGGAGGATTACTCCGGTTATGATGGTTGTCCTTGTGCGTTATAAGGAGCAAGGGGAGTATTTATGGACCTTTGAAAGGTTATTAGCCTAGTTCGGCACGATCAGAATCAGCTTGAGGTCTATGGATGGATTTAAATGTGGATATGGGCTCTGTATCAGGCAAGATGTGTTCATTTCAGCGTAGCTCTCATTATAGAGGAGTATTCGGACGTTGGGTGTTAATTCATTGTCAGCTATTTCATGTAATGCTATATTGTGCTGTGTGAGTTGCGAAACGGCTTGGTAATTTCTTATGTGTTGAGGTTTCGCGTAGCGATGGTGTTATGTGAGCAGTACGGCTCTTTAGTTTCAGAATATATATCGCGCCTCAGTTGTGCTTGAGTTTGTTAGCTTATGGCACTATATGTCCCCTCAGGGATGGTATTATGCACTTAGCGTGCTTGTGATCGATACTTGGTGTCTTGTTGTAATGAGCAATTCAGCTCGATGTGTATTTCCTTATGTGAGTTTTATGTACGGATTGGGTTGCACGCCGCAGCAGTGTAATGATAATTACAGTCCCTTTTATTTTATTCTATGTGTTTTGTTTCTCCATTTTCTGAGGAAAGTTCATATTAGTTGCGTGATTTGAGTAGTCCCTTCCAAAGTTCATTTTCCTTATGTATCGCATTCGAGTTGGTAGCATATTGGCACGTTATGGCATCATGTGAGACTTTTGGTTATGCCAGGGGTGACTTGTTGCCTGAGCAGTTCGTACAGAGTAAGATAAGGTTACTGGATCTAGGGTCAGTGCAATCGGATTATATGAAGTACAATAAGGAGCTAAGGCCATTATTTGGTTCAAGATGAGGTGATGGTTCCTGACAGGAGTATAGACCCAATGATTTGTTGGTTCGGCAATTGGTTATGAATTTCTACGCACCTCTTCCGTCGTGGCGGTATTGTAAGAGTTAGAGCAAGACCTATGTAGGTCATGAGGTGCAATGGGAGCATCGGATTCGTGGAATTTGGATTTATTCGATCAGAGAATGCTATTGTGGGCCTGTGAGTAAAGTGGAGCAAGGTGTGAATTCAGCTAAGATATGCAGTCATGTTTTGGTGCTGCGTATAGTTATTGATACGGTGAGCGTATGTTGGAACAAGCCTGACAGAGAATTCCGGATGATGGAATTGGGCTCTAAGGCTTATTTGCTTAAGTGAAAAAGGATATCTTCAGATTGACCGAGCTAGGGCGCCCAGCTGAGTTGTGGTAGCACGGGTAGGTGCTGGAGGGGTTAAACAGTGAATTAAGACAACCCCAGCACAGCCTCTAGCACGTTCGAGGACGAACGTATGTTTAAGTGGGAGAGGACGTAACGACCCGACCGGTCGTTTTGAGACCTAGCGCGCCGTTCAACAGTTCGAGGCCATGGGCAGCTCCATTTCAGGTATTATGACTTGTACGCGTGGTCAGAATTGAATTTCGGGAAGTTCGGGGTTGATTCGGAAGGAGAATTTTTATTTTGGAAGCTATAAGTTGAAAGAATCAACTAGGATTGGATTTTTGAGTAAACGACATCGGAATTGGGATTTGAAGGCTCCAGCAGGTTCGTATGATGATTTCGGACTTGGCGTATGCCCAGATCGGGTTTTGGATGACCCGGGAGCGTTTTGGCGCCTATTTTGGAAGTTAGCATTTTGGAAGAAATTTCATAAGTTTGGGTTGAAGTGCATTTCAATGTTATCGACATCCGTTTGGGAATCCGAGTTTGGGAGTAGCTCCGTATGGTGATTCTGGAGTTGGGAGCGCGATCGGAAGTGAATTCGGAGGTCCGTGGGTCATTTTGGAGTCATTTGGCTAAAGATAGAAATTTGAAGGTTTTTGAGAAGTTTGACCGGAAGTGAACTTTTTGATATCGGGGTCAAAATCGGATTCCGAAAGTTGGAGTAGGTCCGTAATGTCGAATATGACTTGCGTGCAAAATTTGAAGTCAATCAGACGTGATTTGATAGGTTTAAACATCGAAAGTAGAAGTCCGAAATTTTAAAGTTCATAAAGCTTGGATTGGGGGTCGATTCGGGGTTTTAGCATTGTTTGATATGATTTGAGGCCTCGAGCAAGTCCGTAATGTGTTTTGGGATTGCTTGGTATGATTGGTTGGGGTCCCGGGGGCCTCGGGTGGATTCCGGGTGGTTAACGGATCGAGAATGGGATTTTTGAAAGGGCTAAAGTTGCTGGTTGCTGATATAACCGCACCTGCGAAATATGGGCCGCAGGTGCGGAGCCGCAGAAGCGGCCAGGAGAGCCGCAGATGCGATTTTGGCCAGAAATAAAGAGACCGCAGATGCGGTCATGGAGCCACAGAAGCGGGACCGCACCAGCGGTGGACGAGGCGCAGAAGCGGAAAAGGGGAGCCTGGAGGAAACCGCAGAAGCGGTAGGTCGGCTCGCACCTGCGGAACCGCAGAAGCGGTCAAGGGACCGCAGGTGCGGAAATGCTGGAGGCAGAATAGTTCTTTTAAAATCGGGATTTGGCCATTTTCTCTCATATTTTCTTGGCTTGGGCGATTCTTGGAGAGTTTCAAGAGGGGATTTTCATCATCAATGATAAGGTAAGCTAATCCCATCCATCTTGAGTTAAATATATCGATTATGTATGAATTTTAGCATGTAGATTGGTAGAAATTTAGGGTTTTGGTAGAAAGACCAAGAAATTTATATTCTTGGAATTTGACCACGATTTTGGGTATGGAATTAAGAGAAAATTATATATTTGAGTTCGTGAGGCTATGGGTAAACTTATTCTTCGAAAATTTTGGAAATCCGGGCACGTGGGCCCGAGGACGTTTTTGTCAACTTTTCGATCGGGGTTAGGAATTTTTATAAATTGTATTGTAATGAGTAATTGAGCATATATTAATGGATTTTCATAACTATTGTCTAGTTTTGGAGCGTTGTGCATCAATTTGAGTTTTCAGAAGGGCGTGGAAGACTGGTTATGGATCTTCGGAGCGAGGTGAGTCTCCTTTCTAACCTTGTAAGAGGGAATTGTCCCCATAGGTGAAATAATTGGCTATGTGCTCCTATTTGTGGGGGCTACGTACGCACGAGGTGACGAGAGTCCATGCGTAGCTACTAATATGTGTAAGTCCGGGTAGTCTAGGACCCAAAAAGCATGCTATACTTGGAATATCTGTGATCTTATTGACAATTGAATTTCTTAAATCCTATCGAATTGGTAAATGAATTTCTAAGAAGATTAAACTTCATTTTCTTGAATTGTTTAAAGAGAATTTGGTTTTTCCTTGGATAATTGTTCCCTGATAAATTCAGGATTGATTGATTGTCGTGTTTATTTATATTTGACCGCGTCGCATGTATGATTCGCGAGCGGGATAATAGATGCATCTATGGTTCGGGCCGCTCGACCCTCGGCGGTGTACATTTTAAATATTATTGGATCGGGCCGTACGACCTCGGCATGAGTTGCGCATGCTTGTATTGCTTGCCTTGATATTTGTTGATACTAATATCTACTATCCCGACTTGAGATAGTTGTTAATTAATGGATTATGAATCCGCAGACTTTAAATAAAAAGGAACTTTCACCTGTTTAGTGACTCATTTATATTTTACTGTTGTTCTTAATAAATCCGTGAGTCATCGCATTAATAATATTATTGTTGGACCTTTAGTAAGTGTCGAAGTTGCCATCTCGTCTCTACTTCTTCGAGATTAGGCGGGGTACTTACTGAATATACGTTGTTTTTGTACTCATACTACACTTCTGTGCATTTTTGTTGCACAGGCACATGCGCCACTAATGGCTTAGCAGGCGTAGCAGCATGGTTGACACGGAGACTAGGTGAGTTGTATTTCCTCGAGGCGACCCGCAACTAGTATAGTCTCTCTCGGGATTCTATTTATTTTCTGTCCAATTGTATTTCGGACAGCTGTTGTACTTTATTCGATTTTTCTTAGAAATTGCTCATGCACTTGTGACACCGGGTTTTGGTATGGTTATGGAGTATTTTGTATTAATTGCTTATTATTTAATTTGACTTGAAGCAATTATCTTCTTAAATTGGTAAATTTGAAGAAAAGTCATAGTTTTCAAGAGTATTAAAACGACAATTTAATTAAGTATTTTGGGTTGGCTTGCCTGACAGTGGTGTCCGGCGCCATCACGACCTTTAGTGGAATTTGGGTCGTGACAATAGCAAATTAACCAGTTAAAGTCCTATAGGCATGATTTCTAGCTGGGCACTAGTGATCCTATAGGCGTGCTGTCTAGTAACACATAGCAATAGATACGGGGAACAGATGAAGTACTTAAGCTCATGCTTTGATAGTGAACAAGTTGTGTGAGTGTGTGATTCCCCTAATGGCATGATTTCTACTAGTGTACATGGAAATTGAATAGCATATACGGTAGGTTGGATAAGACAACAAGTAGATCATACGAACCCTATAGGCATATTTTCTACCCTTTCATGCAAACATTAGAGTATACCCATTTCCACAATTTCACTAACACCCCAAGTTGTTTGTTATTACAAACTATTACAGGCCCAAAGAATGTAAATATAAATATTACACAAGAAATAATAGTAGGTCAACAGCAGGCCCAAAGGAGCTACCCAGTATTGCCTGGGCCTTCAACAAACTCTTTCTTGCAAATAGCATGCCTAGATCCAAATAGGGGACTATGCCCATCAGCACAGCTCAAAAGCCATAAAAGAACTCAAGCCAAACCAAACAGTCACAAATTGACCATAGGACCCAGATAATGAATTACACCAAAGTCACTTAAACAACCTAGTTTGGCAGATTCAGCAAATAGAGTGAGGAAAGAAACTGAGTGTCAGAGACAGCTCAAGTCCCAATAGTATAGAGAATGACCAAATAACCCAAATCCTAGTGTGTCAGAGTTCACAAGAGTCTCAAATGGACCCCGAGTAGTGCTCACACTAGGGAGGTCAATAGAGAGAGTTTTGGTGGCCTTGTCTTTCAGCCGGCCAAGGGTGGTAGATTCAGAATAGTGTAGGTAACAAATGAGGGTGAGAGAACAGTGATCAAATGATAGAATTTGAAGAGGTACACTTATATTATAGAAGCAGACATAACAGGGGTGTTTAAACAAAGATCATACAAGCAAAGGGAATCAGCAAAAGCTCAAGAACATGGTTGATATCACAAGTTCAAACACTTAGCATATTAGGCCGAAAACATTTTTTGAAAGAGGCAGGGGAATCAAGTTTTTTTAAGATTATAGGTTTGACATATAAGAGTGCACAATACTACACAAATTTGGAATGGAGCACCAACCTGAAGGATTTCAAATGTCAATCTAGTATAACAAAAAGTCCTAGCATGAAAGTTCTAATAAAGTCTCCAATATCATATCAACATACCAATGGTGCAGTTTGGCCAATGCATGAAAACTTAACATGATGGAGAATAGGTCGTAGTACAGAAACTTAGGACATGAAAGGGGTATATTAGTTACTCATTAACATACATAAGGGAAAATGGAATGTCTATCCTAAAATCCTAAATGATGATGGGGATCAGGATAGCAAGGAAACATGTTTAGAGTAAACCTTAAAACAGTGTTCCATACAGTTGTGGCTAGTACACAAAGAACAGTCGATTAAACACAAGACTCGGCACTAAATGATTCATTCAAAGTAGAGGGAGGTTTTCATAGGGTTGTAGTAGTATCCAAAACAAGGCATGAAGAAAATTCTGTAACTAACAACATATAGTCACAGCAGTCAGATTCATATCAAAATAGGCACGCATTGAAGCTCAAAACTGAAACGTATTCAGATGCTAGAGGTACGGAAATGATTCCAGAAGAAAACAGAAAATCAACAAAGAAGTGCAGACCATAGTGAAGAATACATACTAGCCTAACACAGATTAAGAACAAAGCAGTAAAATATCTCATATATAATGCATTCAACTATCATAGAATGACAAAGGAGTATTGACCATTATCATAATAGTGCAATATCAGGGATTCACAACTAAATCATGCTTATAGAATTCAAACACATACAGGTATGCTGAAGGAAAGAAAGAAAATTAACATTTTAAGGGTTAAAAGCACTAACCAGTAGCAAAATTATACGAGCAAAAGAATAGTAAAGAGCTTAGTAGCAAGAACCCCAGGTCTCCGATGCTTCAGAGTTCACAAGAGCCTCGTAAGGGCCCCGAGTAGTGCTTGCACCGGAGGAGGTTGATAATACTATGGCCTTGGCTTTTAGCCGGCCAAAGAGCCGAGTATTTTAGAGAAGGTGAGAAAGTGAGAAAAGTATAGATTATAATAGCAGTGATAACTTCTGCTTTTTGAGGGGAATTGAGGAGGGGTTTATATAGTGTAATTGAATGTACAAACAAGGGAAATAACCGATTAAACATAAAATAAGGAAAGAAATCAAGTAAACATGGACGAAAAAAGGTAAAATCCCGCATGCAAGTCAGTAGAGTTATGGGAATTGAACCCTAGTTAGGGTTTTAAACTCAAAATCGGCAAACTGGTATGAAGAATCCAGTTTCTCTTTGTGTATATGGACGGGATATTGTCCAAATCTCCAAGATTGAGTTGATTCTCATCCAATATAGAGGTAGTATTTGCCAAAATTGGGAGGGAGTTAAGGGGAGGCGGCTAGGGTTCTTCAGAAGAGAAAAGAGGAGGTTGAGAGCGTTTAGGGGCGGCGGGGTTAAGGGGAATGGGTTAGGGTTTCAGAGGTTTGGGTAATAAAATAAGGGGAGAAGGTTGTGGGTCGTTGATCATTTGAGATCAATGGCCAGGATAAGAGGAGAAGCGGGGCGAGTCATGGAACGGGTCCCAACCGGGTCATTTTAAAGAGGGTTGTTTGGTTTAGGCTAAATTGAATTGGGCCAAGGGTTTTAGGGTATCTGGGCTGCCTATTTTGGTCTTGAATTAGCCTTGTATTGGGCTATAAATTAAATACACGAAAATTGTTTTTAAAAAATAATTTATAAAAATAATTAATAGATAATAAAATATTATTTGTGCAATAAAATGATTAAAAATAATAACTAAACACTATAAAAATATAAAAATGCTATTTGGCACAAATAATATGAAAAAATATGCTTATGCATAGCACATACGCTATTATTGCAAAATTGTGTAAATAGGCTAATAATGCAGATATAATTGTATAAAATGAGGTAAAAAATATTATGAAACTTATATGTGGATACAAATAATAAGTTTAGATGATTAAATCATTACAAAATAATTTGAAAGGGTAATTAATAGATATTTGAACAATTTAAAATGCAAGAAAATCAATTTTAATGCTTTAAAATTATAAAAAATTATAGAAAATAATTGCATAATTCTTGTAAATTAAATAATGGATGAAAAATGACATTTGAAAAGTCTATATACTATTTGAGGAATGTGAGGTCAAAATTGGGTATCAACAACCGTTAGCCACAGTGTCTGACTCATCGCCACTAACCTTAAATACTGTTCTTACCAACTCAACCAGGTCGGCATGCTCCTTCCGAGCCGTCTCTAGCTCAGCTTGGAGTTTCTTAACCTCCCTCCCCCCCTCCCATGTTGCTCGCTAAGAAGTTTGTAAGTATCCCTCTTCCCAGTGAGCCCTCGAGTTGGTTTAACCCTTCCCGATATTGGAGAAAAGTCTCGTGATGAAGCACCAAGGACTACAAACACAAAGAAAAAAGTTACGATTATTTACGACTTATCCTAAGTACATAATAGAAGTCGTCAAGAGGCATCCGAAGTTACCCGGTTTAACTCCTGCTGTGCTTCGTTGAACAGGCAGGGCGCGTCCACGTCGTTCATCTTGGCTTGATCCTCTTCGGTCACCAGGCGCCGAAGATAACTGGCAACTCCTACAGGCAGAGAGGACCCGGGCATCCTCTAGAATAGACATGATGACCGACCGCTTCCTGTCAGGATTCGCACTCGGAGCTGGGAAACAGTTGACTAATTTCGAACTTGAAGAAGGCCCGCTAGTTCCCGAAGAAGGACTCTTCCTTGGTACCGGTAAGTCACACAACCCGGTGACGTCCTCCGTGGCGGCAGAGTCTAAGACATAAAAAAAGTTGTGAAAGGGGTCTTCCACCCCTTGGGGCCCCTCGTTGGGGCGTCCTCTCAGCATCTGATCCTCGTTGATCATGGAATCAGTAAACGAAGGCGACTCAGAGAGATCTATCTAAGTACGTCCTTCGGGGCATTGTCCTCTGCACGAGAAGCACCGCCGCAGTCTCCTTGTCGGCCTCCCTAACTTGAGGCAAAACGGCCTCGCCCCTCTCTGGTTCGGAGGCCTCGGCCACTGCCTCTTCATCAGCCCCCCTGATTTGAGGCAATTTAGTATCGTCTCTTTCTAGTTCAAAGGCCCCTCGTCCCTCGAACTGCAACCGCACATGGGCCACCAGTTCAAAGGATTATTCTTCGGACTCATCCCTCAGAATTGAGTCCGATGGGGGCTCTCGGGCACTGGTGCTTTCTTTGGATTTGCGCACCAGCCTCCTCCTCAATTTTTTCTTCTCCGAGTTCGAAGAACTCGGAACCCTTTTTCTCTTCTTCTCCTCACCCTGTCTCGGAGCAGGGGACTTGGTGGGGCAATCCTCGTCATTGGATGGAGGCCTCATTGTGACATCCTTGGAAAGACCTACAAAGAAAAGAGAAATGAGTAAGGATTAAACAGCATGAAGGAAACCCAAGTGTTGTCAACTCAAGAAAGGAATCCCAGCGTGAGAATGGGCCCCCTACCAGCCCTTCGAAGTTCGCGCCATGTGCGCTCGGAATATGGCTTTTGAGACACAATGCCCTCGACCCATTCCCTGAGTCAAGGGAATGCATTCGAGACCCGAGCAACAGCTGCACCACAACCAAACACCGATAAGAAAGAAGGAAAAGAGAGTGAAATAAAATCTTGGAAAAATGAAACTTTACTTAAGTTTTGTGTTCCACTTCTCGGGGAACGGCATATACTCCGCTAGGATCAGGTCCGATGTCCTCACTCAGAAAAAACGACCTAGCTAACCTCGACCCCGGTCTTCATCGATGCTCGAGAACGAGGCTTTAGTAGCCCGATGTGCAAGTTTAATTAGTTCCCCCCCCCC
>NC_031993.1:47225635-47256866 GCF_001879085.1 Nicotiana attenuata
GTTACGTTAGTACCGACCGTAGTCGTGCACGTAACTTAAGTTACCCCCGTACCCCTACCCCCCCCCCCCGAAAGAGACATGGACTGTATAAGCGCATAAGGTCACTACTACAAATAAGACCTTTAGCGGCAATACAAATTGGCTTTAGCGGCAATAATAATAGCCGCTATATCTTTTACCGGCCATTGGTGTTTAGCCGCTGATGTTGGGGTCGCTAAAGCCTTTAGCGGCTATTGTCACAAAACCTGGTAAAAGGTATTGTTTATTGCCGCTAAAGATTATTATCTTTAACGGAAATTGTTTGCGACAATTATAATGGCTGCTAAATCTAATCCATAACGGCTAATTATACTGCTTTAGCAACCATTTTTTATAGCTGTTAAATTTAAAATAATTGCCGCTAAAAGTTCACATCATTAACGGCAATTATTATGGCTACTAAATCCAATCCATAATGACTAATTATTCTCCTTTAGCATCCATTTTTATAGCCGTTAAATTCAAAATAATTGCCGCTAAATGTTCACATCTTTAGCGGTAATTATTTTGTGGCAATTAAAATGGTCATAGTATCACTTCTGAAAACATATTAGTTTGCCATTTTAGTGGCTAATATGTTTAACTAAATTGCCGCTAAAAGTCAATATTTTTAACGGCAATTATTTTACAGCAATTATAACAGTTGCAATATCCCTTGTAAAATATCTTAATTTGCCCATTTATCGTCCATTTATATAGCTGGTATATCCAACTAAATTAGCGCTAAAAGTCACAAGCGCTAATAGCAATATTGTAGCCACCATTAATAATAGTTACTACATTTATCCAAAATATGACCCAAATAAGAAAATATATTAATATTAAGTTTAAAAAAACATAATATATCTCATTAAATCTTAACAAATTAAAGGAAGCACCAATCAAAAATATTGATGTCACAATAACTAAACTTATATTGTTTGAACTAAATAGCTAATGTTATTATATAACTAATCCAGACGAATGATGGTCTTCAAACGATTTTCGCAACTTTTCATCATTATGAAATCTTCCACCCGCTGAATTATCGAGCATCAAATTGTATGACCTAAAATTATAAAATAATTGTATCAAAAGATAAAATACAATATGAAAAAAACATCTTCAAAATTCTATCACTGTCACGATTCATAAACAGAAAAAACATTTGTATTAACAGAACAACCATCAAGCAGAATAACCACAAAATGCAAAAAATTTAAGCTGAAAACAGTCACCAAAAACTGCAGAAATTGCTGAAACAGTGCATATATCAGTAACAGGAATAATACAGATTTTATTTGCTCTAATGCTAGTCCAAAGCTTCAGGTTTCAGCAGCTCACAGATGTAGAAACAATGCTGATTTTACAGTCCAAACTGTGCAGGTTTTGCTGCTCAAATTTTGCTACCATTGAGAAATTTTCAAAGTTCATCAGTCAACCTAGAGTCTCTTCACTGGCTATACAAGAATGACAGGCTTTTCACTATGGCTGAAGCATCTTCTAGGAATAGAAACTGGCTTCAGTCAATCCCCATGTTTTTTTAAAAAAATTCGAATAAACTTATTTGAGTTATACTTCACTCTGAACTGAAGGGCACAATTAAGCTTGTCTTCCAACCTGCAGAAGAAGGATATGCTGGTGCCTCCTATATGTTAGAAGAAGGTGCATTAGATGGGTTTAAAGCAATATTTGGCTTGCATGTCTGGCCATTTATGAACGTAGGCACTATTGGTTCGAAACCTGGTCCTATTATGGCTGAATCGAGCAGGTTTACTGCAGTAGTGCAAGGGAAAGGCGGCCATGCAGCAATACCACATAAAACTAGGGATCCAATGTTGGCTGCTTCTATGGCAGTTCTTGTACTCCAACAACTCATTTCTCGAGAAACTGATCCTCTAGAGCCTAGGGTATTTATCGCTCTGTTTCCATTTAGTTACAATATAGGTCTGCTTTTTGTTTAGAATTCTAAATTTCAAGCAGAATGGTCTAAAGATCCCTGTTGATTTGCAATTATATGCAGGTTGTCTCTATTACCTTTGTAGATGGTGGTCAAGCTTGAAATGTAATCCCTGCAAGTGTAAGGTTTGGTGGAGCCTTCCGGTTCATGACATTAGAAGGATATTCCTATCTTAAGCAGAGGATCAAAGAGGTATGCATAAGGGTTTTGCGAGGGGACCAAGTCCCTCCGCAACTTCTAGAGAACTATCCGATCTTTTGAGCTTCTACAATCTATATAAACTGTAGCCTTGCTAACTTCACCTATATCAGTCAATAGAAGAGTCAAACGATAAATCTACAACTTGTGCTTTACGCTTTTCAGAATAAATTCTTCCACATTACCTATAGTCCAGCTTTTTAGTAATATCTTGTTGGGTATGTATAAAATGTTATAGTTGATGAGTAACACTAGAAATACTTGCTACTCACAGATCATTGAGACTCAAGCAGGAGTAATATCTTCTGGATAAGCATTATTCCTGTATGTATATGTGGCAACAAATTTCAAATCACTAACAAAGATGGAGTCTTTTTAGTTTATTTTTTAACTGCGGATTATTTTTAATGTTCTCTTCTCTGAATTGGAATTATAAATTCGCTTAATATACCTTATCCAAAATTTCTAGTTATAGCTCAAGTTTGTAATGCTAAAAGGCAGGTTATTGTTTACACATCCAAGTTGTGTAAGACTCTTATCCAGGTCTTATCCCTTATGCTTTCAACTAATGGGTTTCCTAAAGCTTTTAAGAATTTCAGAGCTACAATTTGCTTTTTTATTGTTACCAACTACCATTATTTCCAAGGGATTTAAAGCTTTAAAGCAAACTGTTAAGATTTACTATAAGCTAGGGAAGTACAAGGAAATGATGGATGCTTATCGAGAAATGTTGACCTACATAAAATCAGCAGTGACACGGAACTATAGTGACAAGCAGGAGTAATATCTTCTGGGTTCTATTCCCAGAAGATGGCAACTGCATTTTTCTTCATTGGGATTGACTGAAGGCAAAAGAGTGAACATTCACCAACTGAAGGACTTGGTTGCACTTGGGATCTGTCCCTTGCTGTTGATAAACACTATAACTTTGACCTCTATAGTACTTAAACCTCAGTGTAACTATTTTAACTCTTAAAGAACACAGCTATAGAGATCTCTTTAGTTAAAGTCTGTTAACCTGTCTTCCCCTATTAGCAGCAGTAGGTATACTTGCTGCTTGTGTAACCTGTTGATCTGCCAATTCTGGCATAGAAACCAATATCTAACTATAATTATTCAAGTCCAAGGATACTTGCTACCATATTTTCCTTCTACTAGCAGCAGTGAAGAAATATTCTCCACTGCTGACTGCTGTGTATTTACGTCTACTGTTTTCCATCAAAGTACAAGCCAAAGATGGTGTATACATTCAGGCATGTTCGACATTCTATCTCACCTTCTTTGAACGGTCTTGTAAAGCATGACCATAACATATTTTGAGCAAAAACAATGTGTTACACCAAGTGCTACAACTGACCTTGGAGCTTCTATGTTCTCAATATACAGATGGTTTAGAATTCTGACATATCACATGTTCTTATGGCATCACAATATCAGTAAGAAAAAGCTCACAATATGGTGAAGGGTGGAACATGGTAACCTCTAGAAAATCACCTACAAAGAAGGTGGAATCACCAAAACAACAGAAAACAACTGCTCGACGAAATGCCACTAGCAGTAAGAGAAATATAAAAGCAAGAAGCATCCAAGGTAAGCCTAAATAAAACAACAAATTAATAAAAATTGAAGGAGGAAAACTCAAATAATAGCGACAAAAGGACAAAGATGAGTAGTACCATGAGAAGGTTGAGCATTTTCAGCAACACTAAGCATCCTTGATGTTTGTGGTACTCGTTCATGTCCACTATTGGCATCAGGGATCTAATAAATATTAACATGTTAGATAACAATACTTTTATATGATAAGAATTTCATTAAAAATGTCTAAAGCTTATGAAATGGAGTTACCTATTCACCTGAGGTGCCATTGCTACTTTGAGGCATAGATGCATCAGGAGCATATTTGCGCATGAGTTGTCTCATTTGGAGTAATTCTGATTGCATCATCTCCTGATTTTGTTTCATCATATTCATTTCTTCATTTTGTTTCTCCTTTAACTCGATTATCTTCTGTTCTAACCAATTTGTTTTTAGCTCTTTTGTTTATTGACCGCCAATTTAACTAGTTCTAAAGCTAAATAAAATATTTTGCTGTTATAAACAGATCATAGTCGTGATTTTCTACACGACTACATGATGTCCGGGCTTGGGAAAAGGATGTATAGGTAACAATTTTCTACAGTTTGCTAATTGTTAACATCCTATTAACTTCTTAGCATGAAGAAGTTGTTTTAGCTCACATAAAATTTGGCACATTAGAAGTAAGGCATTCTCCCCTGCTGGAACTTGAGCTGACAACCGCCTTTTGGGCCAGTCGAAAAGTTCAGTTGTTCAACTGTGAGCAGACATATGTTGAACTATAGGAAGAACGGATAATTCCCTTGATTGGATCTGTATCTGAATTTTGAGTATACAAAATCTGTGTTTTGTCATTGTACCCTTCCCCAGATGTAACAAACAGATGCTTTTTTGACACATTCAAGCGAACAATGATTATTTAATGAACACAACAGTTTGTTTGAAGGCGACATTCATCTTCCTCACATCTTTTCTGCTTTTACTAGAGTACTGTACGCAGTTCTAACCCATTTTGTTGTACTCCCATGTTTTCCTATTAGATAGTTTCTGTTAACATTTAACATCTATATGTTAAAGTTCACCTCTCATGCTTTTGCCAATGAGGACAGATCTTATTATTGCGTCCCGCATCTCAAAATGTTAAGGACTTTCAAAGAATGAAGAAATGTAAAACTGGAACTGATCAAAGATTTCTTGAATTGAGATCATACCCTAAACATGGATAATAAGAGAAAGTTGAATGTAAATGCAGTTTACATCGAATTGGGTTTATACATTATTCAGATTCTTTCACCAAACCCCGTAATCCATCATTTCCCCCTCTTTACAGTTGAGATTTCAATTGAAGGTGCCAACATTTTCTACAATTCAGATCAAAACATGGACCTAAACGATTTTGCGTTGGGGTGAAACCAAAAATTTCAATTCCATTTTGACCTCTTATGACAATAGCCAAAGCTAAGACTCGATATTTGTGAAAGGAATTGGAAGATACAAAGCTGGATATTCCAAGATATAATCGTTTTGGGGGTGGATATATTTTTTGATTGAGTGGGGTGGGGGGGAGGGGGTAGGGGGGAGGGGGGTAGTGGTGGGCTGGAGATAGGATTAATCGGGGAGACTGTCACACCTCCCTTTTTACGCCACACCTGTGAGGGTGTAAAGGAGTTTTTCCAATTAAAGGACAGTCGGAACGGGATTTATTATTAACATTCAGAGTCGCCACTTGGGAGATTAATGGTGTCCCCAAGTCACCGGTTGAATCCCGATCCGAGGAAATTATGACTCTGTTAACAGTCCGCGAACCAGAACTCCGAGTAAGGAATTTTGTTAACCCGGGAGAAGGTATTACGCATTCCCGGGTTCCGTGGTTCTAGCACGGTCGCTCAACTATTGTATTTGCTTTTATTTGATTTTAAAAACATGTTCTGGCTTATGCGCTTTTACTAGTAAACCGCTTTTATTTCTATTTTTAATAAGAATTGCAACGTCGTAAAAATGCGCCTCAAACCACGTCGCACCAGTGCACCCGTGATTATTAACACATCTCGACTTTGTTGAGATTTGGATTTGGGTCACATAAATGTGCTACCGAATTTAGGAAAGTAATATTATTAAAATACACGCCTAAAGCAACTAGCGTATTATTAACTTTGTGAGAGGCCATGAAATTCGCTAAATGGCTTTTCCCGAGGTCTAAATATTTTAAATACGATTAAGGGGGCCACGCAATTTGTGATTCTATTTGGCGCAGCGCACCTCGAGTATTTTAAAAGGATATCCTAAANTTATTCTAAAAGGGTATTCGAACTAAATTATAAAGGGCCATGAACTAGGACCTAAGGGAATTGTGACTACTTCACCAAGAGTTGAACCCATTATTAACCCAAAAGATTTCAGGCCTGATGGCAGGTCCAAACACTCTTCAAAACCTCTATTCAGAGACAAAAAATCATGAGGCTGTCCGAATGCAATGGACTGCCCTTCAGATGAAAGGGTCTCGATGTTCAGGCCCAAAAAGAGCCCAAACATTAGTGAGCATATGTTGTGGGCATGAGACTAGGAATCGAACCACAGAAAAGACAAATGTATATGCAAATCAACCAATGTTCTAGGCACTGTTACTATCATCAATAGAACGGGTTTGTGCAATCATCAGTTAATGCAACACGTGACATGCAACACATTAAGCTCGTATCCATAATCGATTGACCTCATGCATACAAGAGCTCCGTATCAAACTCGCAGGCCTTCAAATCTGATTTTAAAACTACAATTACATATACAGCCCTTTGAACATTTGAAAACTTACATAAACATGGACATCACTAAGTTAAAATGCCCCTAAATCAATAAACCCAGTCCCAAGTTTGTGCATAAGTGGATCTGAGTATGTGATACATAAACCCAAGCCCAGTCTAGGCTTGAAAGCCCAAGTATGTCCAAGCTCAAAATCAGAGGATTAGACTCGAAGTTGAGTCTAGATCAGCAACCAAATCTGCTGCATTCAAACATGTTAATTCTTCATAATCCTATCCTAATTACACGTTCCATGTTAACTACAATGACTTAACAACATGATCTTTGTAATTCAACAGCCCATCACGGGTCTAAAACTACTGATACATCTATCAATAGATCAATCCATTAACCTAATAGCTCTAACACGTGGCAATCATTAACCCTAACAATAGCCTTATTACAATCCCAATCTGAACCCAAAGTTTTAAAACAAAAATCACATTAATCATACTGGGAAAAATAATTGATAATACAAGCTAAGAAACGAGCTAAACATGAAAGTATAATCTTCAATCCTCTTCAATAAATCACCTCATGATCTGTTTTACATGCTTAGGTCAAGAATATGTACCTGGAAAATTGAAAAGAAAGAAGCAGGATAATCAGAAACCCAGCAGCAAGTTTCAGCAGCAGTAACAGTACAGCAGAATCAGCAGACTATTTTTGAAACCGGCAGATGAGATGCAACAGTCCAGATTTTAGTTTGAAACTCAATGAGTCGACAGACCCCAAACCAGACTTGATTTGAACCCAACTTCAAACCATTTCGACTCCAAATGAAGCAGCACAATTTTAAAAGATCAAAACCTCAAGGCTCAAGCAGAATTCCCAATGGAACAGTAAACCAGCAATCCTATTTTCGTTTGAGTTTCTCTGATTTTTTTTATTAAGCTCTCTTTTCTCTCTTTAGGTTTCAAATTTTAGGCTCTGAAATCTCTCCCCCAAAAAAAAAAATCTCCCTTCTAAGGCAAGAAAGAGTGCCTTTATAGGCAAGCTAATAGGGCAACCTTTCAGATTTTAATTTACCCCTTAGGTCCCTGATTTTTATGACTTTTTCCTCTTATTTTCTTACTTGTGTCACAAGTAACTACCCTAAGTTTACTAAAGTCTACACTATAGCCCATCCTAGAAGGTTCTATACTTATCACAATCCCTATCCTATCCTTATCCCTCTTCAAAAATTACCAAATCTAATAAAACTACCCTTTTTCCATGCCCAAACTACCCTTAAAACCTCCTGAAATTACTGGCCATTGCTAAACCCGCCAGCTATAACCAAACCACTAATCTAGCCTAAACTAATTAAGATTAATTAATAAAACTTGAAGCTCAAACTGAAATTAAACCAATTAGACTAACAACCAGGTTCATTTAGTCAGACCAAAACTCCAATTTAGACATGCATCAACAACTATTGAACAAATACGGATCCAAAGCAACAAATCAACCTATTAACCTACTGAGTCAGAATCAACTTTATTATCAGAAAAGCAAGCCTATCAACTTGAATCAAAACTAACAAGAAGATCAGAACTATCAATTGGTTGGCCTAAACGAACATTTGGATATATAAACTGGCAAAGGTAAGATGAAGTACAAACTAAGAATTAACCAAACTAACACTCAAACTAATCACAGAAAACAAATAAAAATTGACTAACAATTAACAGGAACCAAAAAACTCAGAGAAGAGAAACTTACTGGCTTTAGGAATTCTGGCCAACCAACGACGTTCGAATCTTTCAAGATTTTTGACACGCAACATCCCTAATCGTGTGTTTTCGCAAGAATACACCTGATTAAGGATGGTGCGGTCCAAAATCACGAAGATTTTGAATTAGGGTTCTGCCGGGATCGAAATTTTAGATTCGTGACATTCCGGACAGATTCGAGGGACGGGGCTTGGGGGGTTTGAAAGAGGAGGTGAATGCGGTTAGGTGGTGTAATTTGGGGGTAGTTTGGGTGGGGTTTCGTCGTGGCCGGAAAACTTAGTTTCGATATTTGAGACGTTTGGCCGGGATTCGAGACAAGTGGCTATGGGGGTTGGGTAGAGGAGGTCAAGGCGGTCCCATGGTGTTAATTTGGGGTTATTTGGAGCTTCGCCGCCGGCGGCGCGATTTCCGGCCGGCGGCGAGCGGCGGGGATGTGGTGGAACAGTGGTGGGGACGCGGCGGCCGGTAGTTCCGGCGGGGTCACAGAGATGGTACGAGGAGGGAGAAGATGTTTTTTTAGGGTTGAAGCTGTTTTTCAGACAGTTACATCTAAATTCCCATCTCAAACGATGGCCGTTGGATCACAAGAATTTGACGGCCATGATTAAAAGTCGCCTAAACGGCGTCGTTTCAAGAAGGGGATGGACCAGGTAATGGGGATGGGTATGGGCTGGGTCGGCTTGGTTGGTTTTAATTCGTTCTGGACTAAGGTTTTAATTGAAGATTGACCCAAATTCCCTTAATGGCCTTTCTTTCATTTATTCCTTTATTTGATTTTTTTTTTTGCATTCTCTTTACTTTTGCTTTTGTATTTTTCTAATTTTTCAAAGATGCAAAATTAAACTAACAATTAAGCTAAAACTAATTAATGCCTAAAATTTTATTTAATAACTATTTTGTGACAATTTCACGGTTAAAACAAATAAAAAAAATGCATAAAGTGGACCATTTTTGTCATTTTCTTCATATCTTATTCTAAAACAAATTAATCCCTAATTAACACTAACCATGAAATTAAAATCTAAATGCAAATGCGTATTTTTTGTATTTTATATGAAAAAAAATGCACAACAAAATGCAGACAATTAGCACAAAATGACACCAAGATTCGCCAAAATTGTAAAATAGTAATAATAAGCAAACAAAAAATTATTTGGTTTGAATTTTGGGAATAATTTGCTTAGGGCAAAAATCACATGCTCACATATACTAAACAGGCTCCGATTCTTACCAAACTTCACAGATTCCACTAATTTATTATTTCAAACTTGTACCGGGATCCAGAACCAAAATACGGGTCCGATACCATTAATTTCATCATCTTTCATTTCTCAAAAACTCTTATATTTTGCAGAAAACAATTTTCTTCAAAAATTCATTTTTCGGGCTTGGGACCTCGGAATTCACTTTCGGGCATACGCCCTAGTCCCATATTTTCCTACGGACCCTCCGGGACCGTCAAATCACGGGTCCGGGTGCGTTTACCCAAAATGTTGACTGAAGTCAACCTAAATTCATTTTAAAAGCAAAATTTATCATTTTTCACAGATTTTTACATAATGGCCTTCCGGATACACGTCCGGACTGTGCACGCAAATCGAGGTAAGATAAAAGGGAGGTTTTAAGGCCTCGAAACACAGAATTTATTTTTAAAGCAAGTGATGACCTTTTGGGTCATCACACGTATCCACACCGAGACCGATTCTTGCTATCAACTCTTTGATCAATGAAACCCGCGAACAAATTGAACGAACTATTGTGCTAAACTTCTTCTCACAAACTTTAGCCCATACGTGAAAGACCAAGAAACTAAATTTTCTTGTCAAGAGTATTTCTTGACTCTTTCAATATCTCTGCGTGCGGCAAAACCTATTATACGTTTTATATGTTGTAAGTCTTAGATTTTTCCATAAACCTTCTTCATATATATATATATATATATATATATATATATATATATATATATATATATATAGTGTGTGTGTGTGTGTACTTGTACTACCTTAGTAATCCCTTTTCCAATACAATGAGGAAAAGTCAGAGGCGGTGACTTTGTGCAAGTCTAATGCCAAACGTACCAATTGAAATTGGAATCCATAACAAATGGGTATCATGTTTGCCGACAAGTCCTTTTGGTCTCTTACGCTACTTAATCTAATTCAAAATTGGATCACAAGCATAATTAATATTATATATACAACTTTTGTGCAATATCAACTATATTATGTATATCACATATATATTTCAATCAAGAGATATATTTTAATTTTCTATACCAAATAGAAAAGTTTAATTTGTTCACAATATTAATTATATCCTCTGTGCTAGCAAAGAATATAATTGTCGACGCCCCCTTTTTCTCGTGAAATCGTGGGCGGACAACTCTATTCCCTTTTGGGATTTGGATTTTTGGATTTGAAGAGCCGCCACCTAATGATTAAGTGCATTAGGACACTAAGAGTTTTTGAGTTGGAAAACCAGAGTTTGGGTAAGGGCTAGAAATTATCTTGAGGGGAAGGTGTTAGGCACCCCTCAAGATTCACTAGTGTGGTTCCCGGCCATGTCATATTGTGACTTTGAATGCAAACAATAAGTAGGCAAACAAATACAAAGGGGTTTTCACATAATAGTTGCAAGAGATTAAGGAAGTTAAAGAAACTGAATTTTGATAGAGGAAGCAGTTTTGAAATCTTGAATGAAGGAAGAAATTTTCATATAGTTGTTGTAAGCAGTTTAAAAGCTGAAGTTTTGGCGAAAAAGTAGTTGAAATTCTGAAAATAAAGTGGACAAATGAGGGAAGGGGTCCTAGGTTTATACATAATATGGATCACTCCACACAACACCCGGTAACCGTTTATACACGTGGTGTTATCGCGTGGTGATCATCTCCATATCTACCCGTTCCCACCCCGTTAAGGTATTAAACGCGGAATGGTCTCGTTTTACCTATTGCATGCTATTACCCGCCCCCATCTTATCAGTCCCGAAGGCACTTAGGACCACTAATCCTAAAGGGTAGGATATTAGGCTGATTGGTTTCAAAGGATAAAAATCTAAGGCGACATACAAAACATATACTGCATGTTGGGGGAAGCATGTAGACATATAAAGGCTCATATATACCTCCTCAAACAAAACACATAAATAGCATGACTTAAACACAATTAAGGTCTCAAAAGATAGGAGCAGTTAAAACTTGGTTTTGAAAACGAAGTAGTAGCAATAATGGCACGATTTTGGGCGGAGATGAGTAACCTAGTAAAGAAAATCAGAAGCTCAATAAAAGTAAGTAGGTGCATCATTTCAAAATCGTTTTCAGCAGAGTTTTGTTTAAGAAAAGCTGAGTGAACTTTAGAAAATCAAAACAAGAATGGCAGAGTTAAAACTTAAAGAAGTTGGTTGGTTTAGGCTAATAGAAACACAATTGATCAGTTCTTATCGGACCTGAAGTTTGCCTAGGCGTCGTTACACATTGTCTGGTTATTTAGAGAATGAACACACATATTTTGATTCTGATTTATAAAGGTACGCGTGATAAGACATTTGCAGAAAACATTTCAAACCACTTAGCCATATTTTAACAAAGTTATTAGCTAAACGTGAATTAACTACTGCAACTCGAACGAGTGAGAAGTCCTATGGGCTGGATATCTAATTCACAGAAGAGTCCCTAAAAAAAACATGATTTCTCATATGCCAATGCAGTAATGACGAGTTATTTTGGCTTGTTATTAGTTATTTGCTGGTTATTAACTGATTGTGGTTACAAGATGAGCGTAATGACAGGCTGAAAGTAAAGAACCTAAAGCAGGATCTCTAATGAATGAGATGCATGTCCTATGCAAGTTGTCTATTGCGCAAATAAATAAAATCCTATAAGCATGTTTTCTACCCATTATTTATACTAAGCATTCATAAACCTCCCCCATATTCACTATTCAACCCCAATCGTTTGTTTACAAATTATTACAAACCAGTATCATCTGAATTACAGTAAACAAGAACAAAAATAAAAAGTTACTCTATAGGGAGCCTTCAATCAGGGCCAGTCTTCCAACCTCAACCCCTTTCGAGTTCACGGCCTTTGCCATGGTCTAGGTGCGGCAAAGCTCCCTAGGGCCCCATTGGGTCCCTGGCCAATACCAGCACCTAGACATTTAAAAGAAAATGCAGGACATGTGCAGTGTGGAATATCAACCTTGTGTGTCAAAGTTCAGTGAGCACTCAGAGGTACTCAAAGCAATGCTCACACGAAGGGGCATAACCTATTCTCTAAGAGTAGTGAGAAGTACAGGAAGAGAAATTTTCAAAAAAAAGGGGGGGGGGTTGTTTTAAAAGAAAACAGCAGGGACAATAGTTTAATAGCATAAGATTGCATACAATGGTCATAGGAGAAAGGGAGCAAACAGATCACAATATTAAAGATGACTACACAGAATCAGAAGATTCAGGGGACCAAGGATTGGTCAGGCTTAAACATAAGCCTTAGACAACAACAGGGGAACAATCATGACATGCAAACCAAGAAAGACATACAGAGTGCCAAGGATCAGGGGAACTGGGAAGTGGTAAATTTAGGCATGCTAATGAATAGCAATAGGACATAGGCATAGCAAGAAATAGACAAAGTCAGACTTAGCATGTAAATCAGAAGACATGGTGAAGTATTTAAAGCAAAGAATCAATTACACATTGAATAGGAGAAGCATAAGTAGAAGAAAACCACAAAGATAATGAACTGAAGCAAAAATAAACACATCGGTGTGAACTTGAAAATTAATTAGGACATACCAGTAAAAGAGCAAAAGCAGGATGCAAAGACAAGGTAGTAACACTATTTTAGCCTTGGCTTTCAGCCGGCTAATAATAAGCAGGAGCAGGGAATAGCAATAGAACAAAGAGCAAGAGAGAATGCAGATTTTTAAAGTATTCAGTGTGTGTAAGTCAGGAAGACTTGTCGTGTCTGCTATGTAAAAGACTTAGGGTATTTATAGTTGAAAGTAGGTGGTAAAATAAGGTAAAAATCACAGAAAACTGTTAATTGAAGAACCCGGGATCAATTAATTAAAGAATCAAGGAAGTACTCCCATTAATTGAGGGAATCAAAATCAAACGAAAAGATTCAGCACCATATAAGGCAAGTAGAAAAAATCAGTGTAAGATTAAATAAGGAAGGAGTCAAGGTTCAGTATGCATATGGTAGCCAATTAAGACCAAATTCAGGAAAATTCTAATTAAGGAAAGGCTTAAAAGAACAGAGTACTCTAACAAATAAGGTAACAAAAAATCAATTAATTCAAACGGGCGAGTAGAATGCTAGGGTTTAAAAGAAAATTTTAAATATACCAATCAATCAAGGAAAATCAGAATCAATCATGTGAAGTCATGATTCTGCATTCTCAACATATAAATAGAGGTGAATGAACAAGAGTAACAAACAAAATTAGCCAGGAAGGAACAAGAGATGAACAAACACAACCATTCAGAGATAGTGAAAACAAGTTAAGATTCAGCAGGACATATTCGAAGCATGAAACATTAACAAGAATCAAGCAAATAGACTAGCAGACAGAACCAAAGCGAGGAAAATCAGGCTAATACGCACAATCAAACGAAGAAACATGCTAACACATAGAGACAAGGCAAAGGAAATTAGGCTAACACATATAATCGAAGCATGCTAACACACATAATCAAACGAAGGAACCTTTTTCTAGAAATTAGGGTTTTTTAGCAAAGTCAAACTAGAAAACAGTAAGAGCATAGAAAACGGTCAGAATAAACAAAGAAAAGGTTTAATCATAAAGAAAATCAATTGGAGCATCCAAGAAACCCTAATTTTCAAAGAAAGTAAAAAAGATGGTTCAAAGTAGAGGGTTTTTTTCAGAATAAACTCGAGAATAAGTAGAACATAGAGGCAAACATGAAAATAGCATGAAATAACACTGTTTTTGAGAGATTCAGGAGAGAGTTAGGGTTTCAAAAAGGGGAAACCCTAATAGAAGTGGAGAGAACCTGTCGAANTATATATATATATATATATATATATATATATATATATATATAGGTGATGATAGCCTATAATTACGTATTTTAGTCGCTTATTACACTCTAATTTACTGCACTTTAATTGAGTTTGCGCTTTAATCGCTAGTGTTTTGCACTAACGGTGTGTTTTATGCCTTGTAGGAGTGATTCCGAGATATATAGATGTTATGGAATGAATTCAAGTGATTTGGAGCTTTGAAGTCTGAGTAAAATCCCAAGGAATTAATCCGGGATCGTATTCGGGGATCAACGGATGATAAAACAACAAAACGAAGACTCGAGTAGGCATATTGCGCACTGTCTAGTAAAATGCACATAACTTTTTTCTCAGAACTCCATTTGGGCTCCACAATATATGGTTGGAAAGCTAACTCAAAGAGATACAATTTTCATGTTTTACCTTTTTCCAAATTCCAAACGGAACAGGGTCAAAAACGCGATTCAAACTGCAACTGCGGACCTGACGCGGCAGAACACTGCTGCAGATTCTGAAGGCTACTCTGGCCGCGGTCCTGGCGTAACCGCGGTAGGACCGCGGCAGGACGCGTAAATTTCAGGGACTAAAGTGCTAAACACGGGATTTTAAGCCCTAAACCCTATATTAAATGAAGGAAGCCGGCCAAGAAAGGAGAGAATGATTTTTGGAAGTGAAAAACATCAGAAGGAAGGGCAAGAGGCAACGAGGATCATTGGGCATTAATCTTTAATCTTCTTCTTTGTTCTTTTACCTTTGAATATGAATTCTTTTGTGATTTTTGTTATTTTCATGAGTAGCTAACTTTTCTAATCTAAGGTTTTGGTGAAACCCGTTGGGGATGAATTGGTTGTTATAAGTAATATAGATTTGAATTAGTTTAATCTCTATTTGTTCAACTATATTTTGATTGTGGTTCATTGAAAGGATCCTTAATTAGCCGTTCCTATTTATTATGTATCTTCTTGAGAGAGAGTGCATATTTAGGTAGTTGTTTGAACAACATCACTCCCGAAGTATAGGCGAGAGTCATAACCGAGGGTTTAGAGGTTGGATTAGAGATAACGATACCTCGGGTGCGATCTAAGTGAACTGTAATGCGAATCTAGCTAGCGTAGCTTGAGAGAGTGCGTCTAGTAAATTATCATAATTTTTTGAGAGAGATTTATGATAGCTGGAGAGTTCATGATTGATAGAGGCAACTAAGTCAACGCTATAAGAAACATACAACCAAGGAAATCAACAACGGGGGAAACCATTACCTTAGACCTTTATTCTAATTGTTTACAATTCAAGCATAGTTAGTTTTCAGCTGTTTATTTATTTTCAATCTTGTCTTCTTGGTGATATTAAACAGATACAGCTAAGCCTTAGTTCTCTGTGGGATTCGACTCCGGACTTTTAGACCGGATTATATTTGCAGCGACCGCTTATCCTTTTTTGGACTAGAGTTGGGGCGTGATCAATAGGTGTACTAATAAATTTAAATAGCTACTTCTATAATCGGTTTGGTTCGGGTTTTTCGCTTATTTTTTTATTAAAACCAAAATCAAACCAAATTTGATCGATTTTTAAAATTCAAAACCAAATTCAAACCAAATCTAAAAAGTATCAATTTTTTGGGTCGGTTTTCGGTTTGGTTCGGTTTTTCAGGTTTTTATGAACACCCCTACGAGTAAGGATGACTTTGCCAAACGAGTCCGAAGGGATGGTGGTCGCAGCTTTTCAGAACGGGCAGAGTAGGAATGGTTCAAGAACGATGAGGAAACTGTTGAGTCGGTTGATGTTGATACCCAATTTTTCCCTATATATTTTTAATATGCATAAATACTTTCAAAATAGCATATATATGCATATATAAGCATGCACAAGGTTTTTATAATTTTTTATATTTTTAAAGATTTTAAATTGATTTATTTCCTTCCCTTTTTCCTCATAAAATCCCCAATAATTATCCCTCAAATTATTGTTGTGGTAATTCAGTCATCTAAATTCTATTTTTATGCCAAAATATTGTTAAAATATTTTAGTGCATTTTTATAATTGCATTTTGCATTTTTAAAGCTAATTTGCATATAATTGCAATATTAGCCTTATTAACGTACAATTATGTTTTATATGCATAAATGATCTTCTATATTTTTAAAAATGTTAAATATCTAATTTTAAATCATTTTAGTACACAAAATTATTCTTAGAAATCATTTATTATTTATTATAAATTATATAGGGTTAAATTGGCTATTTAAAACCTAGCCAGGTTGCATTTCAATTTTAGCCTCAATTTTAACCTAACCGCTGAAAGATCAACGACCCGTATTGTTTCTTGCCTTTTTAAATTCTAAACCACCCCCAACCCTAATCATTTTCCTACACACCACCGCCCTAAAACCCTCTCCACTCTCAGCACACTCTCAACGTAACCCTAGTCTTCAACCGCCGACCTCCCATCTCCGGTCATCTCCGGTGACCTCTCATCGTCTCCTAAGCCTCCAATGGCTTCTCTCATGCGATGCCTGCCTTCTCCAAGGTCATCAAGGGCCCAGGGCCATGCCGACTTGCATCTAGGGTTCGTCACTTTGTCTGTTCTTGGCTACTCCAGTATGATTTCGAGAAAAATCATGTTGTATCTGTTACGATCCTTGGGATTCTAGACAGGTTCTTTCATCTCTATATGGGTTTCTTCTGAAACCCTAATGTCTTCCTATATCTCTTAGATCTGTACATATCTAGGACGATTTGAGTTTGTTTCTTTAATGTTTTACACTGTCCTTAGAACTCTTTACAAGAATCGTTGATTTCAAGTGTTTTTCCCCTTCTTCTNGTTAAATAGCCAATTTCCCTTTTTTTTATAAAATAGTAAAAAATAGTTTAAAAATAAATTAAAGGTACTGGACCAATTAATAACCTATAAATATTAATGTAAAAATACTAAAAGTGATTTTATAATTATAAAATGTTGTTGATTGTAAAATAGGCTATAATTGCAATTATACGCAATTTAGTTTTAAAAATACCAAGCAAATGTATAAAAAAATATGCAAAAATTACCCCAAATAAATTATTCACCAAAAAATGCTAGTTTGGGAATAATTATTGAATTTTGTAGTATTAAAATAGACAATAAATTGATTTAAAAATTTTTAAAAATAAAAGAAAAATAGTAAACTTTGGGGCATGCTTATATATGCGTGTACATGCTATTTTGAGGATATTTTGAGTATAAAAATATGTAGAAAAAAATTGGGTATCAACAGCTGCCCCTCTTTACCCGAGAAGGATGAAAGAATTGTCGGATAAAGATATGATGGCCAATTTTGACCGAAAGAAACGATTTGAAAGGTTTTGACCGAGCTCTGGCTCCTGAGCTGCCTACATATCCCTGGTCTTATAGGAATCAGGCCATATGTAGTTCGGGAAATCCGTCGGTGGAACATGCCGATGGAGATTTCGAATGACGGACGCAATATTTGGGTTGTGAAGGACGGTCAGGGACCGATGGGCTGCAGGAATCGGAGCGAGATCGCTCCTGCTGTGATGGCCGTTGCTAGCCGGTGTACCTGCAAATAAGCAATACGAGCTTATATCGTGCATAAATTTAAACGTGATGCAAGTTCCCATTGGACCATGAATTCTGTCTTTGGATGGATAGGATGACGTCCTCAGACCATGACGTCTTGGGCCATGAAGCGTATAACAGAGGATTCGCAGGCTATGAAATGATGTTCTCGAGCTATGAAAATGATGCCTCCAAACCATGATGCCTTTGAATAATGATATGCAGAAGACAAAAGCGGGGTCCTTAGGCCATGGCATGGCGTTCTCGGTCTATGAAAATGGTGCCTCCGAACAATGACGCCTTTGGACAATTTGGCGATCTTTCAGCCCATGAAATGCAGGATTTGGGGATGTTTCAGCCGATGTGGGATTTAAATGAAGTTGGCGATATTTCAGCCATGCAAAGATTTGAATAAAGTTGGCGATATTTTAGCCGTTGCAAAGATTTAAATAGGGCTGGCGATATTTCAGCCGTTGCATAGATTTAAATAGGGCTGGCGATATTTCAACCGACATAGAGATTTAAATAGAATTGGCGATATTTCAGCCGACATAGAGATTTAAATGAAATTGGCGATATTTCAGCCA
The DNA here is from genome assembly GCF_001879085.1 of Nicotiana attenuata. Classification (NCBI taxonomy): domain Eukaryota; kingdom Viridiplantae; phylum Streptophyta; class Magnoliopsida; order Solanales; family Solanaceae; genus Nicotiana; species Nicotiana attenuata. The sequence goes on from NC_031993.1 coordinate 47,244,072, forward strand.
TGCAGGATTTAAATAAAATTGGCGATATTTCAGCCGACATAGAGATTTAAATAGAGTTGGCGATATTTCAGCCAGGCAGGATTTAAATGAAGTTGGCGATATTTCAGCCGACAAAATTTAAATAAAATTGGCGATATTTCAGCCGACAGGATTTAAATATAATTGGCGATATTTCAGCCGACAGGTGGAGACAATGCTTAGTCTCGGAAGGCAGAAAGGTAGCCTTATGCAATGCAAGAAAAATGCAGGATGGAGGTAGAGCTTAACCTCGGAAGGCAGAAAAGTAGCCCTATGCAATGCAAGGAGATGCAGGATGGAGGTAGAGCTTAACTTCGGAAGGCAGAAAAGTAGCCTTATGCAATGCGAGGAAATGCGGGATGGAGGTAGTGCTTAACCTCGGAAGGCAGAAAGGTAGCCTTATGCAATGCGAGGAATTGCAGGATGGAGGTAGTGCTTAACCTCGGAAGGCAGAAAGGTAGCCTTATGCAATGCAAGGAAATGCAGGATGGAGACAATGCTTAGTCTCGGAAGGCAGAAAGGTAGCCTTATGCAATGCAAGAAAAATGCAGATGGAGACAGTGCTTAGTCTCGGAAGGCAGAAAGGTAGCCATATGCAATGCAAGAAATAAAGGTGGAGTAACGAAATCTCTTAGCTGATAGACGATAGCTGATAGTTGATTGTGTCATTGTGGCCGCTGGGGATGTCATGTGCGGACAACACTTATAAGTGAGCGATGATTCTGAGAGTTGTACTCCTGAAAAATAGGAGTATGTAACCGTATCTGATGGTTCTATGTCTTGGGGTGCCTGCATTCAAAGGAAGATCGTGAGTTTTGTCAAGGGGGAAGGTTAGTTCGTCTTCCCGTGGACTCCGCTCATCCTACTCGGCTCTTGTTTTTATTGGGGTAGCGTCGCTAAACAAAGCAATTTGACAGTAGCCATGCATGATCAAAAATATGATGTAACTACCTAATAAAAATAATTTTCTTTTAGATGAACCGACGACTGCGACGCGGTTTAAGACATTGCGACCTCTTTTGCTCCGGAATTTTGAGGGTCCTCCTCAAAATTCTGCCCCAATTTACTGGGCCGGTACTTCTGACGGCTGCGTGCGACAAATGGCTGAAAGTTGACTTCGGAATTTTGAGGGTCCTCCTCAAAATTCTGCCCCAGTTTCCAATATCGGGGGAAAATGAAATTTTATTGAATTGTGACCGAACCCATAAGGCTGCCTACGTATCCCCTCTTAAACGGGAATCAGGTTAGACGTAGTTCAAATTACATCATAAAGAAATCATAATAATTACACATAATAACGCTTGACTGCATCTGAATTAATTGGCTTTGGCCAGACTTCTCCATCCATTTCTGCGAGTATGAGGGCTCCTCCTGTTAGGACCCGGTGAACCATGTACGGGCCTTGCCAGTTAGGAGAGAACTTTCCTTTGGCCTCATCCTGATGCGGGAAAATTTTCTTCAGCACCAGCTGCCCCGGTGTGAATTGTCTTGGCTTGACTATTTTGTTGAAAGCTCTGGACATTCTGTTATGATACAATTGACCATGGCAAACTGCATTCATTCTCTTTCCGTCTATAAGGGCTAACTGCTCGTAGCGCCTCTTTACCCATTCTGCATTTTCAAGGTCTGCTTCCTGTATAATCCTCAGGGAGGGAATCTCTACCTCGACCGGGATGACTGCCTCGGTACCATAAACCAACATATAGGGAGTCGCCCCGGTTGATGTGCGAACTGTGGTGCGGTACCCCAACAGAGCAAATGATAACTTTTCGTGCCATTGCTTATGCTTCTCTATCATTTTCCTCAATATTTTCTTGATATTCTTGTTGGCGGCTTCTACAGCTCCATTCATTTGAGGCCTGTAGGTTGTAGAATTCTTGTGCTTAATCTTGAAGGTCTCACACATTGCTTTCATCAGGTCACTGTTGAGACTGGAACCATTATCAGTAATGATTGACTCTGGGATGCCGAACCGGCAAATGATACGGTCGCGGACAAAGTCTGCCACAACCTTCTTGGTCACTGCCTTATATGATGCTGCTTCAACCCATTTGGTAAAATAATCAATTGCCACTAGAATGAACCTGTGCCCGTTTGATGCGGAGGGCTCGATAGGTCCGATGACATCCATTCCCCAAGCGGCGAACGGCCATGGCGAGCTCGTTGCATTAAGCTCATTGGGAGGCACCTTTATCATATCCGCATGTATTTGACAGCGATGACATTTTCGGACATACTGGATGCAGTCCGTCTCCATAGTCATCCAAAAATAACCAGCTCGGAGTATTTTCTTGGCTAAGACGAAACCATTCATATGTGGGCCACAGGTCCCTGCATGAACTTCTTCTAATAACCTGGACGCTTCCTTTGCTTCAACACACCTTAGCAATCCCAAATCGGGAGTCCTCCTATACAGGATTCCTCCGCTGTGAAAGAAGTGATTGGATAACCTTCGCAGTGTGCGCTTCTGAGTAGCGTTTGCAAGCTCTGGATATTTTCCTTCGGCCAAGAATTCCTTGCTGCCGTGAAACCAGGGCTTTCCGTCCGCTTCTTCCTCGACATAAGCACAATAGGCTGGCTGATCATGGATTCTTATTGGAATGGGATCAATGAAGTTTTTGTCTGGATGTTGTATCATGGATGACAGGGTAGCCAATGCATCGGCGAATTCATTCTGGATTCTATGAACATGTCGGAATTCTGTCTTTGTAAACCTCTTCCTCAACTCCTGTACATAATGCAAATACGGGAGTATCTTGGAGTTCTTGGTTGCCCATTCTTCTCGGACCTGATGTATGAGCAAGTCGGAATCCCCGATCACTAGTAACTCTTGGATGTTCATGTCAATAGCCATCTTGAGCCTAAGATGCAGGCTTTGTACTCGGCCATATTGTTGGTGCACGGGAACCTGAGCTTGGCGGATAACGGATAATGCTGGCCGGTTTCTGATACTAGGACTGCTCCTATGCCAACTCCCTTGAAATTTGCTGCTCCGTCGAAAAACATCCTCCAACCGTCATAGGATTCTGTAATGTCCTCTCCTATGAAAGAGACCTCTTCGTCAGGAAAATACGTCTTTAGAGGCTCGTATTCTCCGTCCACGGGATTTTTGGCAAGATGATCTGCCAGTGCTTGTCCTTTGATCGCTTTCTGGGTCACGTAGACAATATCAAATTCACTCAGCAGGATTTGCCATTTGGCTAGCTTGGCCATGGGCATGGGCTTCTGAAATATGTACTTTAGCGGATCCATCCTTGATATGAGATAAGTGGTATAAGCACCGAAATAATGCCTCAACTTCTGAGCTACCCAAGTCAGAGCACAACAGGTGCGTTCTAGCAGGGAGTACCGGGCCTCGTACGGGGTGAACTTCTTGCTGAGGTAGTAGATGGCCTGCTCCTTTCTCCCAGTTTCATCATGTTGTCCCAAAACACAACCGAATGCCCCATCCAGTACTGCAAGGTAGAGCAACGGTCAACCTGGTTCGGGCGGAACCAGAACTGGCAGCGTTGACAGGTATTCCTTGATTCTGTCGAAGGCTTTCTGATAATCATCATTCCATTTAGTGGCGACGTCCTTCTTCAACATCTTAAAGATTGGCTCACAAATGACAGTGGACTGAGCTATGAACCGGCTGATGTAGTTGAGTCTCCCCAAGAAACTCATAACCTCTTTTTTGTTCTTTGGCGGTGGCAAGTCTTGAATGGCCTTAACCTTTGATGGATCTAGTTCTATCCCTCGTCGACTTACGATGAACCCAAGCAGTTTCCCGGCAGGAACCCCGAATGCACATTTGGCGGGATTCAGTTTCCAGTTGTACCTTCTCAATCTGTTGAAGAACTCCCTCAGATCTTCCATGTGGTCAGTGGCTTTCTTGGATTTGATGATGACATTGTCTACATACACCTCGATCTCTTTGTGTATCATGTCATGGAAAATAGTAGTCATGGCCCTCGTGTAGGTGGCCCCAACATTCTTTAATCCAAACGGCATCATCTTGTAACAATACATCCCCCACTGTGTAATGAAAGCCGTTTTCTCCGCGTGTTCTTAGTCCATCCATATCTGATGATACCCAGCAAAACAATCGACAAATGACTACAACTCGTGCTTGGCGCAGTTGTCAATCAGGATGTGTATGTTCGGCAAGGGGAAGTCGTCTTTCGGACTGGCCCGGTTGAGGTCCCGGTAGTCGACACAGACTCTGACCTTCCTGTCCTTCTTTGGCACTGGCACAATGTTGGCCAACCATGTTGGATACTCCACTACTCTGAGGACCTTGGCTTTGACTTGTTTGGTAACTTCCTCCTTGATTTTCAAACTCATGTCTGGCTTGAACTTCCTGAGCTTCTGCTTTACCGGCGGACATGTCGGATCTGTTGGCAGTTTGTGAGCTACAATAGATGTACTGAGACCGGTCATATCATCATACGACCAGGCAAATATGTCCTCATATTCTCTTAGAAACTCTGTGTACTTTTCCTTTTCCGATGGTGACAGGTGAACACTGATGCGCGTTTCCTTGGCATTCTCTGTATCCCCCAAGTTGACAACCTCAGTTTCGTCCAAGTTAGACTTAGGCCTATTCTCAAAGTTCTCAGCCTATTTAACAACCTCTTCTGGTATATCATCCTCTTCTGAGTCTGTATCCGTTTGTTACGTTGCCTCGTCGCAAGTCACAATCGTCGGTTCATCAAGATAAGTAACAGTAATGCTGTGTAAATAAAGTAAATGATAGAGAAAATAATAAGAGCGAGATTTATAAGAAACTGAAATACTTTGACAAATTCCATGATTTTTTTGAACATCGGGGCTCTTTTCGAAATTTAAAGAAAGTACGGAAAGGAAATCAACTAGCGAAAAAGTAAAAGATAATGCATAGTGCTTTGTTCAGCCTTGCTACCCCGAAGCTTTCCGGGCCTTGGTGGTTCTGACGGACCAGTTGTTGAGGCGCGCCCCTCGGCTCACAGCTTGTATGGAAGTGCCTTCCTCCCCTTCCTCCTAAAAAATGACATGACAGTCCATATTGTCGTCTTCCAAGAATAGATTCTTCATTGCCGCCAATGTTTCCTCTTCTTCTGACCCATATATGATGTCTGCCGGCTGGAAAGTCTGCTCCAGGCGAGGTATAGGGTGCTCCAATGGATAATAAGGGCCGCGCCATGTGGCGACCAATCCTTGAATTCTTCCCAAGTATATCCATACCCCAACCCAAAGGTGGTGCCGTGCTTCTTCAGTTTGATAGGTTTAGTGATTCCCCGGAGGTTCTTGCCGAGCCCCTTGCCAGGCTCATATCCGCTTCAATTCAGTATACTTTCGATCTTGTTATCCCACCACTTATCCTTGTCCACGGCGTTGACTCGCTCAATGTGTGTTGATACCCAATTTTTTCCTACCTATTTTTTTTTATACTCAAAATATTCTCAAAATAGCATGTATAATAATGCCCAAAAGTTTGGTATTTTTCCTTTAAATTTAAAGATTTTTAGATCAATCTATTGTCTATTTTTACACTACAAAATTCAATAATTATTTCCAAACTAGCATTTTTGGTGAATAATTTATTTCATTCTCATATTTACACTAAGATATAATTAAGGTGATTTTTGCATATTTTTTATAAATTTATTTGATATTTCTAAGATAAAATTGCATAAAATTGCAATTATAGCCTATATTGCGATTAATACCATTTTACAATTATAAAATTGCTCCCAATATTTTTATATTAACATTTATATATTATTAATTAATTCAGTGCTTTTAATTTGTTTTTAATATATAGTCCATCTGCATTTCAATTATAGCCACATTGCAGCCCCCAATTTAAACCCAATTTCAACCGGCCCAATTCCTAAAATCAACCCAACCCCTGACCAAATTAAATTACCTGACCGGACCCCCCTTTTAAATCACAGCCGTTGATCTAAAAGATCAACGGCCCAAACATACCATTTCCTTTTTAATTTACCAAACCCCCCAACCCTAATTCATTTTTCTCCTAACCCGCCGCCCTTGAATCCCCTTCCTCTCCCATTCTCTCTGCAAACCCTAGTCGCCGCCACCCAAGCTAACCCTAATCCCTGCAATTCTCGCCGGTTTCCATGGCTTCTCAGGCCATGAAACGCTCATACTCACCTCCTATCGCTCCTGTGTGCTTGGTATTCGAAGGTTTGAGGCTAGACCTCAAAGGTCTCCACCAGACCTCCGCCGACATGAGGTTTTCGGCAATCTCCGGCCTGGCTCCGGCACATCTTGGCCTCCTGAGCCTATTTCCAGTCTTATCCGACTTAGATCGGACGTTTTCGAAGCCTTTCTCATTCTAGGGTTCATCTGAAACCCTAGCTGTCGAGGTTTTTCTCCGACTCTCTTCAGATCTGTGTGTATTCATGCTTTACTTTGAGTTTTTAAGAGGTTTCCCCAACTTTTCATTAAAATTTTTTACTTTCAAAGTCACTTCTTTCTTAGGGTTTCTGAAAAATGCTTAAATGTTTTTCCGACTTTTCTTCTCCCTTTCTTGTGTATGTTTGTCTCTGCTATGTTCTTATGTTTCCTTTTTTTTTTACTATGTTTGCCATATTTTGTTCTTCCTTCTACCATGTTTCTATACTATGTTTCTATGCTATGTTTTCACATGCTATGTTCTGCTACTTGCCTTCCACTATGACTTGATTATGCTTCACCTACTGTATTTTCCTACCATGTTCATTAACCGTTCTTACTATGCCTGCTTAAGCATATTTTCCTCTACTGTTTCTTCTACTCTCATTGTGTTTCGAATTAATTCCCTTACTCTGTTTGCATTGAACATTCTACTATATCTGCTTGTTTTCTCTTCTTTGCATTTGATTCAAGTCGAAAACCCTAGGATTTGGGGTTTTTGGCGAGTTTGGTTTTGTGTGTTTGGACGAGGGTTTTATTTGAGCCCTGGACCCTCTCAAACTCACTTTGGAATCCATGTACTGAGTTTGAATCCTTTTGTGTATGAATTCTTCTACACTAAGACTCTTCTGATTAGCATGACAATCCCTTTTATATGTGTGTTAAAAATTTGCTTCGAAAGGTTTTCCAACTTGTGTTCAAATCAGAATCCTTTTTGGGGGTTAATTGATTACTACTGATTCTTTTTAAGTAAAGCCTCTCTTTACCTTTTTCTAACTTGGTTCATTCATACAAAATTTTTGACTCTTGATTGCTTGGCTGTCAATTGATTTTCTTTCCTTAATTTGCATGACCGTGTACTGTCAAAACCCTTTCCCTAAATAACTATTATGTATTTACCCTTCTTGCATTACTTTGAAAAGTGTTTAATTAACCCCTTTCCTTATTTACCTTTCCGTTTGAAATCTAGAATCCCTAATTAAGGAAAACCTTGTGTGATTGACTTTCAAACTATTTTCATACCTATTTCTGCTTCTTTTCTGCACTATAAATACATGACACAATGCTAAATAACACACACACACGATTAAGCATACAGAAATCACAACTCTCTTCTAAACCTATACTCTTGTTTCTTGACTGCACTTTGGCTCTCATAAGTCTACTGTTTCTCCTTACTTGCTTCTTTGAACTGGTATGCTCTAAGATTAATTTCAGCATCTCTCTAATGTGTTTATTTACAGTCCCTGTATCCATGCCTGCCTTCAATTCTCTGCAAAGTTAATTTTAAAGTATCTATATGCTTTGCCTGTTCTTTCTTTGTTTCTTGCTGCTAGTATAAACAATTGCTCCCATACCCCCATTCCCCTATATGTGCTGAGTTAAGGTATGGCCTGGCAGCATCCCAATTGCTGTCCAGGGATGAACCTGGCCTTCAATAAGGTCTTAACTCCCCAATTCTAAGGCTGACAGGCTAGTCAGGGGTGTGCCAGCATCCCAGTTGCTAGGCATGACCATCAGCCTGCCCTAGCTCCCCCCTAATTCCCTTTCATTGCACTTACACTTACTCCTAGTCTCTAAGTTCTGCTCCCCTCCTTGCCTTGGGATCTTGAGTTCCTTCTGAACTTGGACATTTGAGGGCTGGCCCTTCCACTGCACTATAATCTGATTCTGCAATGATATTTGGGGTGTAAGCATTGCCTGGAACTCTTGAAGTCCCTTGGAACTTTGACACATCAAAAATAAGAGAAAGGCTTTGAAAAATCCGATCCTGGAAGTTGGTTTATCTCATATTATTAGACTCTGAGTCTGGATTAGGCTGATTAGATGTAGATGTAATCACTGATGTAATTTTATTATTCCCTCTGATTCATTTGGTCTATAATAAATTCTGTAATAACTACTGGGGTGTATAGTGAAAAGGGATGGGATTGTATGCATGCCAAAGGGTAGAAATCATGTTTATAGGATATTTACTTTCTAATTCTGCATCTCACATAGAACTCATGTTTTTAGGATATTTACTTTCTAATTCTGCATCTCACATAGAAATCATGTTTTTAGGATATTTACTTTCTAATTCTGCATCTCACATAGATATCATGTTTATAGGATACTTACTTTCAAAATTTAACATCTTATGTAGATGCCATGCTTTAGGAGTTACTACTTTCAAACCTCTGCATCTCACATAGATACCATGCCCATAAATCGTTGCTGAAATTCTGCATATCATATAGATGACCTGGCTATAGGATCTCTGCATGACAATAAACAGCGGTAGAATCAGTAGCACCTAGAAAGCATGCCCATAGGAGCTATCAACTAAATCTGAATCGCCCACTCTCTCTTAAGTCTAAAATCAGTGGTAATTTTAAACACTCGCAGAGCTTACAACCAACAACTCTTTTTGCAATCAGTTTATTCCTCCGTTCCGGAATTAATAGATATCATGCCTATAGGTCCCGTTTAACACACAGGCAAATAGTTAAGTAATTAACCAACTGTCAATTTTCGACAACTACATCTAAGCAGGACTAATTTGGACTCCCTATCTGGGAAATATGTGGTAAATCAACTTTTCCTACGTTTATTTTAATTAAAGGCCTAACCAGTATTTGTCAGTCGTGCTAAATAAGTTGCTTTTTTTTTATAAATGAGGAGGCCTATTTGAGCCCTTAATTGCTACAGTTCCCCTTTAATTGTTTACGTGTTTTGATTGTCGCCCTAGCTTTTTAACCTTTTAAACTCTGAAAAGCCTAACTCCCTCCCCTTTTAGGATTAGTAGTCTCAAATGCCTCCGGGACTGATAGGTGGGACGGGTAAATAGCATGCAGTAGGTGACGATACCATTCCGCGCTTAATACCTTAACGGGGTGGGAAGGGTAGACATGGAGATGATGATCACACGATAATACCATGCGTACGATTGGCTACCAGTGTTGTGTGGATGATCCATGTGTTTTACAAACCTAGGACCCCTTTCCTTTATGTAACTTTGTTATTATCAATAAAATTCTGTCTTTGTTTCAGTCACCCAAAACTCTTTTTTAATTTACTGCACTATTCTTGTCTTCTAAATTTTCATTTCTTTTATTTAAATTTATGTACTTGGACGTTTTCTTAAACAAAGTGTGAGACCACTTAGATCCTAATTTCCATATGCTTGTCACGTACCTATTTGCAACCTTTGTGTATAGAATTATTTGTCTGCATTTCAAGTCAGGACATAGCATGGCCGGGAACCACACTAGTGGATCTTGAGGGGTGCCTAACACCTTCCCCTCGAGATAATTTCTAGCCCTTACCCGAACTCTGGTTTTCCAATTCAAAACCCTTAGTGTCCTAGTGCACTTAATCATTAGGTGGCGACTCTTCAAATCCAAAAACCCAATTCCCAAACGGGAATAGTGTTGTCTTCCCAAATGTCGCAAACCCGATTTCGCGAGTAAAAGGGGGCGTCGACAGCATGGCGACTCTGCTGGGGATTCATTAGGCTTTTACCACTTCATGTTATATGTGACTTCATTGTTTTCTTTTATTGCTTTGTTTAATGCCTTTATCCGAAACTGACTTGGCTTCTTGTTTCTTTTTCTTTAACGCTTTCATTTACTGTTTTCCTTCAATACCGTTGTAATTTTTGAGCAATTATTGTAATCATTATGAACGTGAAAATACGTGACAATTTGTAATTGCATCTTCAACATCATATTCCACTCGTGCCAAACAAAGACCATCGCAACGCTTAATGAGTTGTTGCGCTCTTCTGATATTATCCCCCCCTAAATTTGGCAAAGGCATATTTGCGGTAAAACCAGTCGATCAGCGGTGCAGTCGACGGTTCCGTGCATTTCCCTCTTGAGTTGTCTGCTCAAGGGTACCGGTCTAATACCCCATAGAAACCTTACTCTGTTTCACTGTGCATGCATCACTGTCAAACCTAGTCGAGTCAGTTATGCTGTCCACATAATGACTCTTTAAGATAGCCTTGTCCAAAGTCCACTGGTTTCCTTGAAACCCAAACGGACGCCACCATATTCTGTGCATTTATTTGGAGAACTAAGTGCTTTAATGCTAATTATTGGTTTAAATAGTCGAGTCCGGTGGGGGTATGGTCTTATCCCTTTTGTTTTGCAGAAAATGGAGAACAAAGTCCCCGACTTCGTATGGTCAGCATACCCTCACTCTTGCTGACCTGGTGGAGGAATCTCCCATCAAGTGGCCAAATCAACGAATGGAAAGAGAGGGTCACCAAGGCTAGCAAAAAGCTGGAATATCTGGAATACAGTCTGCTGGAAATAGAAGGAAAAGTAAGAAAAAGAGTCACCGACTGCCAGAACGCTGAGGGAAACGAAGGAGGACGCCTGGCAAAGGCATTTTTACTGGAGAACCTGCGTGAACTGGAGGATTTGATCAACGCGAGCATTCAACCTGCGGAAGGTCCTTCTGGGATCAAGTAGTTAGGGGTCTTTTTCTTTTCGCTTTAAAATGAAATAAGGCCAATGGCCATTAGTGACATTTTACTTTCCGCAATTTAAGTGTCGTTTTGGGATTCGTCTTATTTTTATCAATAAAATGAGGCATTTAGCATTATAAGTTCTCCAGATCAACTTGTCGCTAGGCCTACGTCGGGCACAACGAGGCACCCAATTCAGGACACGATTTATATTCTTACACTATGTGTTTAAATATTGCAACATTTTTTCTCATAACCCTTACTGACTTGTTACCTTTTTGTTTTTACTTTTGTTTTATTCCCCTCCCCAAAAGGTTAGTTCGTGCACTCTGGCATCATCATCCTACTCCACAAGATCTAAGGGGCCTCCACCTCCTCCTCCTCCGAGTCCTATCAGAAACAAGAACAAAGCAAAAATGGAAGACTTGAGCAACATCAGGAAGGAGAACTCAGTTGAAAGGGTAGAGGTTCCTTAGGGTATTCTGGTTCCCAAAGAAAGTGCCGCCCAGCTCGAACAGAAGTTACTGAAATTTCAGGAAGAATTGGACCAAGTTCGTAACTTGGCAAGCTTATCATTCTCCCTCACTACTCCGGACGTCAACTTTCCCAATGCTCAAAACCCCATACCTCCACAGAACATCACAAAGCCGCAGAAACAACCCGCTACTCATCAAAATTGCAACACATGTCACAACAATACCTGCTCCTCATCCCTGAACCACCAAATGATCATCCCCATCACACTCCCATCTATGTGGAAACCATGCCACAATACACTCAACCCATTTCAAACACACCGGAGTTTGATGACAAAGACTCTCTCATCAAGAACCTGGCCGCTGAGCTCAAGAAACTGACTAGCCGAGTCCAGGGTGTTGAAGGAAACAAAGGTATCGAATGGCTAAATTATGAGGACCTTTGCATTCAGCCGGATGTCGAACTTCCCGAGGGGTACAAACCTCCCAAGTTCGAAATGTTTGATGGCACAGGAGATCCCAGGGTCCATTTGAGGACATACTGCGATAAGTTGGTCGGAGTCGGAAGAGATGAAAAGATTCGCATGAAGCTCTTTATGAGAAGTTTGAAGGGTGATGCTCTATCTTGGTACATTAGCCAAGACCCCAAGAAGTGGACAAGCTGGGTAGGAATGGCGTCCGATTTCATGGAAAGGTTCAGATTCAATACAGAAAATGCGCCAGATGTCTTCTACATCCAGAATCTGAAAAAGAAACCCACTGAGACATTCCGCGAGTATGCTACTCGATGGAGATCCGAGGTTGCTAAGGTCAGGCCGGCCTTAGAAGAAGAACAGATGAATAGATTTTTCGTCCGAGCTCAGGATCCACAGTATTATGAGAGGTTAATGCTGATAGAGGGCCAGAAATTCTCCGACATCATCAAGCTAGGAGAAAGGATTGAGGAAGGCATTAAAAGTGGTATGGTCACTAATATTGAGGCATTGCAGGCTACCAACAAGGCTCTACAGTCTGGTGGAACGTCCAAGAAAAAGGATGTGAGTGCGTGATGGTTGCACAGAGAACAAAATCCCCAATAAAATACCAAACCAATCCATTACCCCCACTCACATATCAACCCACTCCAAACTACCAAGCACCCTCGCCCTCTTACCAAGTTCCACTACCGACTTACCAATCATCTCCATCCCCCACATATCAACCTACCTCACCAACGATATTCCCAACCCGCACCTGTCTACCAAGCCTATAATACTCAACCCTCTCACTATCAATCACCTCCCGCCCGCCAAAACTTCCCTAGACCTCGACCAAACTTCGACCGCAGACCTCCCAAACAATACACCGTCATTGCCGAACCAATCGACCAGCTTTATAAAAGGCTTAAAGCTGCTGGTTACGTCACCCCGATCCCTGCCATAACTCCAGAAAATCCTTCCCAATGGGTCAACCCGAACAAAACCT
>NC_031993.1:47256966-47257764 GCF_001879085.1 Nicotiana attenuata
GAAAGATAAGTAAAAACCTTGGGCATGCTTATATATGCAGATATATGCTATTTCCAAGGTATTTTTGCATATTTAAAAATATAGGAAAAAATTGAGTATCAACAACTGCCCTTCTTTACCCGGGAATGATGATAGAGTTTTCGGGTAAAGAAATGATGGCCAATTTTGACCGAGCGAAATAGTTCGAGAGATTAGGCCGCACCCTGGCTTCTGAGCTTGTTTATTTCTGCTATTTTGAGTTTGCCAGGATGTTCGGTTTGAATTTCGGAGAGTTTTGGGACACTTAGTCCCTAAATGAGAGCTTAAGTCTCTAAAATTTGACCATAGTCAGAGCAGTGTGAAGACGGGCTCGGAATGGGAATTCGATGGTTCTATTAGCTCCGTTGGGTAATTTCGGGCTTAGGGGAGTGTTCGGATTGTGTTTTGGAGGTCCGTAGCTAATTTAGGCTTGAAATGCCGAAGGATGAATTTTTGAAGTTTCTGGTTCGATAGTGAGATTTTGATCCGACGGTCGGAATGGAATTCCGGAAGTTGGAGTAGCTCCGTAGTGTTGAATGTGACGTGTGTGCAAAATTTCAGGTCATTCGGACGAGGTTTGATAGACTTTTTGATCGAAAGCGTATTTTGAGAAATTTGGAGTTCTTAGGCTTGAATCCATGGTTAATTTGAGGTTTCGATGTTGTTTTAGGTGTTTTAAAGATTGGTACAAGTTTGGACAGTGGTATTAGACTTGTTGGTGCCTTTGGTTGAGGTCCCGGGGGCCTCGGGATGATTTCGGGTGGTTGACGGAGGAAATTT
>NC_031993.1:47260657-47405545 GCF_001879085.1 Nicotiana attenuata
TGGCATTGAAGTTTTTTTCTCAAAAACTTTTGTTAACCAAGGTTTAAAAAAAAAATCAATGGTGGCACACAGGTATGTTATTTGTGCAAATCGCCCCAAGTAAATTTTGTTCTTGTGAAAATAATTAAAATGTCTCTAAAAAGATATAACAACCATACTTCCACTCGGCATGATAGTGGTTTCAAATGGAGTGGGAAAAATCCTGTTGGTTTGCAATATTTGCATAATGCAATAGTGAAATTGGATTTAAAGCTCTGAAAAATCATCTGTTGATTTTTGTTTGGTGTCCATAAGTGAAATTTGTTTCAAGAATAACCTATTTTAGGGTAATTGTTCATGTCTTTGTTTACTTTTATATGATCATTAACTTATGGGCACTATTCTATGTCTTGTACTCTTGTCGTCAACTAACATTGCATCAGTGTTTCAATATCAAAATTCAATTAATCTAAAAATGAAAAGGATCTATCGCCTCATTTCCTAGATTGTTATTGAGAAATTTTCATAAACCACTACTATTTAGTGGTTATTAACTTCAATTAGCTACCATATACATAATTACTTCGTATAGCTGCTATTCAGTTCTTGTGGTAGTTGTGAGCACGTAATTTTTGCCCGATAAAAATACTTCAACAAAATCCCCAAAAAATAAATCTTTCTAATTGTTTTTGATTCCATAAAATATTAGGAATTCCTTTTTAATTGTTTTATGCTTTGAAGTTTCTTTTTTTTTTGATTGAAAAGATAAGCATATTATAGATACTAAACAAGTACACAAGAGTTTGTGGGATGCATAGCTTGCATCAGATTAGAACAACTAGAGTTGGCTACATTAGTAACTACATCACTATCACTACTACTAACATTCCTACTACTGATACTACGGTTAGCAAACATAGAACTAGATTTACATAGACGTCTTCTTAGCGTTCCTGCTTGATCCTGCTGGAAAAACACTGTGACAAAAGGAGGAGGACTTGAAAAAAGTACACAACATGCCTCCACATTTGCTGCTCCATGCTTAGCTAGACAATCTGCCACAAAATTTTGCTCCCTGAAGATGCATTGTATTTTTGGATCATCCAGATGATGGAGTAATAACCTACAATCATTTAACAAGTTAGTATATGTGATATTAGGATTAGTAAGCAAACTGAGTACGACAGTAGCATTTGTTTCAATGATCAGTGGTTGAAGTTGATGCTGAACAGCTAGTTTTAGCCCCATTAAAAGGGCTAGCAATTCTGTCTGGATACATGATCCATGTTGTGCACGTCCTGCAAAACCTAAAATCCAATTGCTCTGCTGATTCCTAAAGCACCCTCCTATACCATATTTATTCTGAGTGATAGATGTTGACCCGTCTATATTTAATTTGAAACCCTGGCCATCCGGGGGATGCCATTTAATATAAAAAAGACCTTACTGGAGTATTACTATTCGTAGGATTTGTGAGGTAATAATATTCAGCGACCTGTTTGTAAAGCAATGAAACACTTGATTTAAGAAGTTTATGATCAAAGTGATTTTTATTTCTTATAGACCATAATTGCCACAAAGCAAAGGGTAAAATGATGGAAAAGGGAATGCATTTATAAGTTAGCAAATTCTGCTTGTATATAAAGTTGTACCACCAAGCACTATGATGAATAGTTGCTGGCCCTACCCTATGAGTAGTATTTACCTTAAGAGCAGCCCAAAGTGCAGTAGCATTAGAACATTCCATAAAAATATGGTGTATACTCTCAGGTGCCAGTTGGCATTGTGGACACAAAGGTGAATTGATAATTTGTAACTTATGCAAATATGCAGCTGTTGGAATCCTGTCATGATACAGTAACCATACAAAGAAGGAAATCTTGGGTGGGATTCTGAGTTTCCAAATCCAATTATAGTGTACTTCCTCATTTATAGTAGAAATATTAGAGACATGTGCAAGAATATTATACATAGATTTAACAGAGAACAACCCATCTTGTGTAAGTGCCCAATAAAGCTGATCATAACTGACGAGCACCATTGGCATATAAGCATCAGCAATTGAGTCTGCTAATTGAGAAGGTAACACAAAAGGCAAAAGGTGTAAATGCCACCTATGATTAAAATAGTATGCAGACACATTTTTCCTACCTTCACCTTTGGGTAGGGGCCCGTAGATATAGCTACGGACCAGAGTATTATGACATATCCAAGGTTCAGTCCAGAAATTTACATTTTTACCATCAGTCAGATTCCATTTGTAACCTAATCGATAGTTGGACCAACCCTTAATAATGTTTGACCAAGTTCTTGAACCAGTAATTCTACTTACTTTAGAAGGCTTAAGATAACTATGAATTAAAACTTGTGCCCATATCTGAGTAGGGTTTTGAAACAGCCTCCAAGCAAGACTAGAATGTAAGGATTGATTTTTAAGACTGAGGTTTTGGATACCCAATCCCCCTTTCTCTAAGGTTTGAGTAACCATTGACTAATTTATAAGATGTAATTTTTTCCTCTGAGGGGTAGTGTCCCAAAGAAAATTCCGTTGATATCTATTAAGGGAGGAAATAACATGCGAAGGCAGGGTAATATATTGCATTAAATGGTTAGGAAGGTTATTCAAAGTAGATTTTATTAGAGTTTGTCTTCTAGCTTTGGATAAAAAATGAGTTTTCCATCCAGCTAACTTGGATTTGAAATTATCTATTAAAAATTGATAATCTCTTTTAGTGGGTCTGGAAGTAAATATAGGAAACCCTAAATACTTACCAAACTGTGTGCCCTCAGCTATTGGAAAATTATTTTGCATGGCAACCTTTATATTATCAGGACAATTCTTAGAGAAGAAAATTCTTGATTTGTTAAAGTTTATAGTTTGCCCCGAGTGATAAGTAAATTGAGTGATGGTATTAACTATGGATTGACATGATTCAGAAGTAACTTTTGAGGTTAAAATAATGTCATCTGCAAAGAAAAGATGAGATAATTGAGGCCCTCTGTTGCCAAATAGGATGCCAAATATGATAGTCAACTTCAGAATTTATTTTTCGTGACAGCATCTCTACACATAAGATAAAAATATAAGGTGAGAGAGGATCGCCTTGTCTAATACCACGTGTAGGTGTAAAATATTCAGTAGGTGTACCATTTATTAGAATAGCTGTAGACGCGGTGGTAATGCAAGACATTATTAGTTTTATAAAAGCAGGAGGAAAACTAAGACTTTGTAAAGTGGTATTAATGAAAGACCATTCCATTTTATCAAAAGCTTTTTCCAGGTCTATCTTAAGCAACATACTAGAACTTTTACTCTTCATTCTATGAAATCTAGAAATAATTTCTTGTACTATAATAGCATTATCAGCTGCTCGTCTATTTTTCTGAAAACTGGATTGAGTCGGATGGATAAGGTGTTCCAGTATAGGTTTTAACCTATTAACTATAATTTTAGTAATAATCTTATAAATAGTATTACAGAGGCTTATAGGTCGGAATTGTGCTATTGTAAAAGCATTCTTGTTTTTAGGAATTAAGCAAAGAAAAGTGATATTTATAGAAGGGTCAATTTGATGATCCAAGAAAACCTTATGGCAAAAATATTTGACGGAATTTCCTATGATATGCCAATATTTCTGGTAAAATAAAGGGTGTAATCCATCAGGCCAGGTGCCTTAAGTGGTTGAAATGAATTGATAGCAGTTACAACTTCAGAGTCTTGTAAAGGAGTTAATAAGCTATTTTGCTCAGCTAGGGTTAGGATATTAAAAGGGTGTATTACTAAATAGTGATTAGAAAAGGTTTTTTGGGTAGTAAAGAGATGATTATAATAAGAAGTAATGTCATCTCTAATTTTTTGAGGGTTAGTAATCCAATTTCCTCCTAAATCCTGAAGAGCAGTTATACGATTATGTCTACGTTGATTTAAAGTCGTTAGGTGGAAAAATTTTGTATTAGCATCACCATTATTTAACCAATTGATTCTTGATTTTAATTTCCAGAATTTCTCTTCCAGATGAAAAATGTGATTAAATTCCAAAGTTAATGATTTTTCCAAACTTTGTAAAAAGAGACTAGTTGGATAGTGAATAGAGCCTTGAATCCCACCTAGTCTTGCCAGTAATTTAGTTTTACACTTAAAGATGTTTCCAAAAATATTTTATTCCAAATTTGTACTGACTCCACAAATTGATTAATAGCAGGTATTAATTGAAGGTTATCAGACCAAACTTGTTCTATTACAGTTGAGAAGGTAGGATGGGTAGTCCAAATAGTTTCAAGCCTAAATATTATTTTCCTAGGCATAGAACAGTGTTGTAACTCAATTTTTATAGGGCGGTGATCAGAATGAGTTCGAGGAAGATGAGTTACCAAAGCATCAGTATAATATGATATCCACCCATAATTAGCTAAAACACGATCAATACGTTCTAATATATTAACACTATTGTGTCTACCATTTGTCCAAGTGTAACGACTATCCTTATAACCTAAATCAGTTAAGAGGCAGTAATTAAAACAATCTAATAATCTATTTTCTCTAGTATTAGTTATAGGCAACCCACCAAATTTGTCCGAGGCATGTAATATTTCATTAAAGTCACCCCCTAACAACCAAGGCCCTTATAATTATCAAATATGCACCTAAGGTTGTCCCATAATACTAGTCTAGCTGCCAAGTCAGTGCTTGCGTAAATAGCACTAAATAAAAAAGTAAAGGGCAAGGGAAGAACCTGAACTTGACAATGGATTTCTTGTGTATATGTGGCCACCTGCTCCACATTTACAAGAGCCGACAATCCCTCCAGATTGTCCTACGGCAGATACCTCAATCATCCCTGTGAACTCAAAATCATCCTTCAAATGCTGGTGAGATTGGCAATGTGTCTCCAAAAGAACCACCAAAGTAGGCCGATTATAATCTAATAATGACCTAAAGTTCCTACGAAACTCAACAGATTGAGCACCCCTACAGTTCCATGTTATAAAATTCATATGGATGGCTGGAAGTCACTCTGACTATTATTAGATTCACCTAGACGAATCCTTAGAGTGGGGAGAAATAACATCACATATTTTCCCACTAGTGGGTTTGTTGTTGGCCTCAAACGGAATGAGGTTGCTATCAGATTTTGCGGGCACCTTATGAAGATTTTTCTTTCGAACTCTTCCTTCTGGACAAAGACTTTTATGTCATCTAGGCATGCATGTATTGGTCGCGTCTCTCTGTTGTATACGATGGCTGCGTCTAACTCTGCCTGAAAGTTCACATCCTGCTCCTCTAGTTCTATCTGATTGTGATGGTATGGAGATGGAGGAGGAGGTGGTGGTGTTGGAGAAGGGGGAGCTGCTGGTCTCAAAAGAGGTGTATGAGGTTGTGGATCCCAATAGGGTTGGATCCAAGGGGTATTTGGAGTAGGAGGAGGATAAAAGGGCATGTGTATTAGACTGTGGTGGAGATCTGTGGGCTCCCAGACTGGAGTGGGTAGCGGTAGAGATTGGTATGGTGCTAGGTGGGGTGCCTGCATCATGGACCAATGATAGCGAGCATAGAGATCTGTCCCCAACTGCATCCCTTCTATCACTATTTGTGCTAAATCTCTGGGATGATTGATCAGGATCGTCACCTCTTGTTGATTCACTCGCATGGTGAAGGTGAGAGCATGGTTGTGCAAGCCTACCTCCATCCATGATGATAGTAGCGTTGGTGAATGTGGTGTTTGTGCCGTGTAGATTATCGTGCTTGGCTCCATTATTAGGTGAGGTGGAGGGTGAGCGGGTGAGCTGGGGTTGTGTTGGAGGTGATGATTCTGCCTTTGGTGAGTTCTTGGTCGTCAGAGGTGATTGAGGAAGTTGAGAGGGAACATGGTTGATAATGGGAGATTCTGATAATGGATGAGTCAAAATGGGAGGGGATATATTTGGTGACCTAAGTGGAAATGGAGCAATGCCAATGGATGGAGATGGCAGTTAACTAGATTGACAAGAAAAAGGTGGAATGGACTGAAGGGGAGTAGTGGGAGACTCATCATGGTGTATTTGCATGGCAACAGTAGCTGGAAAAGATGGAGCTATTTCGGCGTTCAAAAGAGGAGGTGGAGGATTAGGTAGGGATGGAGTATATTTTTCGTGTAGGTGTTGGGGCGTGCATTGCATGTGGGAATGACTGTCGTGGCTATATGCATGGATATTGATAGGTTTGGAAATTGGAGTAGGAATAGGGTTTGAAGGTTGCCTTGATTGGACCGAGTTCTTAGGCACTTGAGTGCTCTTTGAGTGGTGCAATTTATTATTATTAATAGACTCTAAGTTATTAGTAATAGATTTTAATAAAGTGTTATCATTTTCAGCAGGATCATCCAGTAAAGTATTATACTTATTATTAAGTAGGACTTGGTTAATGTTAGAGGGTAACTTAGAATTAGTCAGTGTAGGATTAGTTTCCGGAGTTAAAGTTATGTTAGTAAAAGGAAGATGATTAGGGCTAAGTACCCCATGCTTACCTGACTGATCTTCCTTCTGTGGCTCCACTGAGTGTAGCATTGGCAGGTGATCATTAGTGTAAGAAGATCTTCTTAGTCCAGTTTTTTTCGGAAATTGCACAAGTTTCCATTGTCCATTAGCCGGCTTAGAATTAGTAAGATTTGAATTAATCACATCCATGTGTTGATCCTTGTGGGACAGTGCAGTGGGGGGGATTCAATTGTTGACAAGGTAATTGCAAGCCTTTTGGTTATGAACCATTGCACCACATCTATATACAAAGTAAATTTAACCCTTCATAGAGTATAATTTTTTTGATTACCAATAATAAGTGTGTCTTTAAGGGCTGATCAAGAGTACTTCTACACATAAACGAGCATATTGTCTTCTATTATAGTTGCAAGTATCCACTGATATTAGCTTAACCAATTTTCTGAACTAACTTGAGCAGAATTTGATAATCATAATATTCCGTAGGTATTCAGTTAAAATCTAATCCTATAACATGCTATATGTTTATATCCTCTATATACTCTAAACTAGGTTCCCATTGACGCACAGAGAGAAAATGATTTAGAACAAACAAAGGACCCCCATGTAAGGCATGAATTTTATTTCCACCTTTTGAAACTTTAATGAAAAAAATCTGACCCTAAGTCAATTAGAGAGAGATTTTCAGTAGGTTTCCATAGCGCATATATTTTTTGTCGAAGGATTTGATGTTCCACTTTTCGACCAAATACCTTAATAATTACTGCATGTTGCCATGGTTGATACAGTCTATTTTTATCTTCCACAGATAAGGGTATAAATATGGAAGGGTCGTCAGGAGCATCCATTTCATCCAAATTCTCCAAAGGATAAAAGGTTGGTGCGGAAGCCATAGATGGTGCAGCATATAGACTAGTTGATTTTAAGGATTGTAAATAAGATTTTTGTAAGGAGGGTGAGTCCAAAGATGGCTCATGCATGTCTATATTCATACCTGTATGCACTTCAGGGCGTGAAGGGGAGCACAAATTGGTGATGACATCAAGTTTGATGGTAGTTGATCCGGGGGTTTTGGTGATTTTGGTGGAATAGAGGTGGAGGAGTCAAACGAGAGCAGGTTATTGAGAGCATTTTTCTTTTAGTATATGTTCAGTTGTGCATATTAAATATCTTAAAATCATAGAAAATACCATAAAAATGTCCAACTCTTCATTGCATAGCATATTAGATTTTAATTGCATTTTTTAGGATTTAATCACATATTAATTACATAATTGATAAATGAAAATCACAAAAAAAAATACACTAGTCATTTTAAATTTTTAGTTTTTGGTTTAATTTTCTTTTATTAGTTCATATTTTTAAGGTAATTAATTAGTTAATTAATAGATAAAGTAGTAAAAGGGTTAATTTTGCAATTTGAGTTCTAAGTGCTATTTGAGTTTAAAGTGGCTAACATTGCAAAAATTAAAGAACGGAAAGGAAGATGTTGGTCTTTATTGAAAACTGGGCTAAGAGGACATTTGATTAAGTGGCCCAAATGGCCAAACCTCCAGCCCAATCTCCCAAACTGGCCCCGTTCCCACACTACACTAAACAACCCTGTTTTTGTCCCTTTTAATCCTCGCCCTACATCTCCTTTGATCCTACGATTGTGAACTGAATCCCCCTCCCCCTTATAACTATCGAACAAACCCCCTCCCCCCAAACTCTTAGAGACAACCCATCTTCCCCCATTCTCTTCATCTCCCTCAACTTCCTAAACCTAGCGGCCACTACACCCCAACAATCCTCTATCGGTGGCTACTTCACCAAACAACCCAAAATTCATACCTTATACTCCCCCCCCCCCCCTCCATCCTCAATCCAAATCTACCACCAATTTCTCCAAGAACTCCACCAAATTCTTTGAATTTTAGATCCGAAAAAACCCAGAAACCCTAGCCTTGCCCTTTCAAGTTTTTAAAGACTTCAAGACAGATTCAAGCTGAAGCTTACCTTAATCGATTGTTCTTAACAAGAACAATCGATTGAGATTTGATCACACCCAACTATGCCTTATAAAATGGACTAAGCGGTCGTTGCAAATATAATCCGGTTTACAAGTCCGGGGTCGAATCACACAGAGAAATAAGGCTTACCTACAGTTGTTGACTATCACTAAGAAGATAAGCTCGAAAAATTCCTAAGTTATAAATATTAAGATTCTTATATCTAATTAACTAAATAATTATAGTAGTAGATTAACAAAAGATACTACGGGTTGGGGAAAAGATTAAGGAGGTCTAGAGTTATGATTTCCCCAATTAACGGAATCCTTCCCACTACGTCTTCTATAAATTCGCCTAAGTATTCTCCACCAATCAGGGGCGCTCTAAGTGTTGTAATTCTCTCCCGAGTAACTACCACAATTTACTAGACATATTCTTCTGAACTACACTAGCTGGCACTAAGTTACGGCTCACTCGGATCGCACCAAGGTTTCATTATTCCTAATCCCACCTTTAAACCCTCCGTATTGGTCCATCATATACGTTAGGAGTGATGTTGTTCAAAAATTACCTAAATATGCACTCTCTTCCGAGTAATACATACTAAATAGGCACAGTCGATTGAGAGCTCTTCAACCAACCACAATATAAACGTAGTTGAACAAATAGAGAAATCCAACGGCTCGATTACATAAAAACACAAAAAGAATTTATCCTACAAAAAGTTCTATCAAAACTCTAGATAACAAATTAGCTATTCATAATAGTATGAGATGTTCTAAACGTCAATACCACACAAGAGGGGGGATGACTTGTGTGGTACTCAATTTTTCGCTTAAACTGCTTCTGGAAGGACCTGGTTCTTCTAGGTGTACTTATTACTACTGTTTGCGGAATTAAAAGTACATAAAATAAAGAACACAGAGATTTTTACGTGGAAAACACCTGGCTCAAAAGGTGAAAAAAACCACGACCTACTACGCAGTAGGATTTTCCCAAACTTCCACTAAAATCACTGAGCCAAAACAGCATTTACAAAACTCTTTGTAAACCTAAGGATTAACTCTAATCCCGTTGTAGCAACCAACCTCTAACTGCTGCGACAACTTCAAGTTAACTCTAACTTGAATACTCAAAATACCTATTACAATTGCTTCTAGATAAAGCTGAAAGGTACAATATGAAACACCTACTACAATTGAACTAGAAATAAAGAAAGACACATAACACTCTTTATGGAGCTGGTTCTTCAATCTAGTTCATGTAGCTTCAGGTTTGCACACTTGAATCACACACGAACTGCTTGCAAAAAGCCTTGCTATTTTGCTCCCAATTCACGTTTAACTTCTGCGTTTTTGTGCAACACTATAATGTGAGAACATCCTGCAATTTATAGAGTTAGTAGATGAAGAAATAACTAGAGTTCTGATGCAACTCTTCCTTGGTGGAAGAGTTCTAGTTGATTTCAACTTCTAACTCCTTCCCTATCTTGGATAGTGTTCTCTTTGATTAAGGACTCCTTCTCCTTATCAATTATGCAACCTTTTCGATCAGGAGATATTAAATACACCAAGTTAAGCTTATCTCCTTCACGTGCAACCCACATGCTTGAATCTGCCCGTTTTTGTGAACCTGAATGATGGACCACTGGATGGACCTGGTTCATGTCTGAGTTCCTTTGTCAGTCTTCAAAACTAACCTTTACTTGGGCCAACAAATTCTCCCTTTTTGATAATGACAAACACTGTGCTTTTCATACACTTAGGCCCTGCCAGAACTCAGCTCAAACATCAACACAATGTTAGAAACATTTTTCCTTTATATCGCTTATCATCAAGGACCAGGTACATTAGGTTATAAACATCACTTGTTTAAAGCACAACCTCTTTTCCCCCTTTTGGCATCATCGAAAAGTTGCATAAAAAATGTGAGATAACCAGATTTTAAAACTTACTCATGGCCACTGGGGCTACTTCAAATGCAATCATGAATTAATCATCATAGATCAAGCTAAGAATTTTAACCATCAAAGAAATATAAACAAACAGTTAGAGCAAAAGGCAGTGAATTTCATTGATGATTGATAAGATTCTACCACAAAGCATAAGAAGAAATAAAAATACTGAAAACATGAGCAAAAGAAACAAAGTCTCGAATTGGGTCACTGGTTGATCTACACTAGGCTAGGATTTAAGGTTTGGAAGAGGTAGGGGCTGGGTTATTTGCTTGGAGAAGTTTCAGCATGTCTTGAAGAATTCCATCATTCTTCTCCTTTTCCCTTGCAAGTTCAGTTCTGAGAACATCTCTCTCAGATTCTACCTCAACCAATCGTGTCTTCAGCCTTGCTATCTCAATATCCTTTGCCTCACTCTCCTGTACCAAGACTCTGACTTTGCTATTGATAGGTGTCTTTTTAGATGAACCGGGTTCATTAAGAATGACATTGACTTCATAATCGCAAGCAAGCAGAGTATTAACCCCACTTCTTCATAGGTACCTTGAAATGTGCAAGCACAGTTGTGAGAATGAAACCATAGGGAATGGCATGAGTTTTTGGTGCCATTGATAACTCTATCAGTAGGTCCGCGAGGGTTTCCTATTCAGATGGAATGGGTTCATCTATATTTTTGCCAAGTTGAACCAACCCCTCAGCAGCTTCGCCAGACCCACTTCCCCTGTTTTGCTCACACTCTCTTCTATTTCACTAAATTCCTCTCCCCAAACAACCATTGCACCAGTTTCTTTTATTATACCAACAGGAGTGGGTGAAGAATCAGCCACTCTTGTCCCCTTTCCCCTCACAGTACTCCTAGCGCCCTTGCTCTCCTTTTTTTCATTTTTACCACCAACTTCTCCAGATTATGTAGACTCTATACCTGCTATACATCCTACAAAATCTATTCTCCAAATTTGCAGCAACTTTAGAAATTGTCTCAAGAGAAACTTTAGAATCAGAAGATACCTGTTCAGTTTCGAAAGACCTACTTTCTTCCCCCTTAGTAGCAGACTTAAATGAATCTTCAGATTTCTAGGATTCTTCTTCCCTACCTGCTTTCAATTGCTTGTTTATTTTCTTGATCTCCTCTCCTTCAGCAAAAATCTTACGAGCCATCATCTTTACTCTACTTTTCTTTGAGATTGGTGTGATTGAAGCAGTGGTAGAAGGTGTGCAAGTGGTTTCCTGTGGTGGTGATGAAGGATTTTCAGAAGTGTTCTGGGCTAGGGTATGGAAGAGAAGAGGATTATATTGTGTTTGGAAGATGAAAGAAGAATGAGAGTTTTTTAACCGCTTGAGAGAGATGAAGTAAGGAATACACTAAAGCTGATCAATATACAAAGGAATAATTGATGGGGTAGCTACATCTTTTCAGACTCTTCGAAGTTTAATTAAACTGAAATTCAATTTTGAAGAGACGTTGGAGTGTATCCCTAGAATCTAGATACTTCCATTCGGTAGGGACTCTTTTGAATAGGACTGGTTCACTTGTAACGGATAAGTCCAAAAGGAGTTTGGTATTTGGTAGGACTCTACTCATGATCCAAATATATGTTTTTTCAAATTATGCAGAGTGCAGAAAACATACCGTGTTACCTTGATGAACTAGGTTCTTCACTGATAATTCTCCTGTGTGAGTCTAAATTTGCCAAAATAGAGAAAATATCATTAGAGATTAATGAGTCATTTTAACACATGGCACAAGAGTATACTATGGAAAGTATGAGACTGAGTAAGAATTAATCTAATTATACACAATTTATAGACTTTCTAACCAATTTTTTTTCTTTTATTTTTTTCGTTTAACCTTGAACTGGTCCTTTTAGGTGATCTTAATCATCCCTAATTCCAACCTGTTCCTCTCAAAGTGATCTCTACTTAAGGCTTTTGTGAAGATGTCAGTAATTTGCTTGTCAGTAGCACAAAATTCCATAGTGATCAAGCCTTTCTCATAGTTGTCCCTCAAAAAAATAGTGCCTAACATCTATGTGCTTAGTTCTATTATGATGACTGGTTTCTTTGTCATACTAATAACACTAGTGTTATCACCAAAAAATAGGGATGCAACCACATCAATTCCAAAGTTCAATAATTGTTGTTTGATCCACAACAATTGAGCACACCATGAAGTAGCAGCAACATACTCAGCTTCAGATAAGGCCATTGAATTTTGCCTTTTTGGTAGCCTATGACACAAGACATGAACCAAGGAAGTGTGCCATACCTGGGTTGCTCTTCCTATCAACTAGAAAACCTGAAATCGAGCACAAAGACCTACACTGCACACAATGTCAGGTCTGCTAGTAGTGAGATATAAAAGAGAACAAATCATTCCCCTATACAACTTCTGATCAACAGATGAACCAGGTTCATCTATAGCCAATTTTGTGGATGTTGCAATAGGAGTGTCAATTTCTTTGGATGTTCCTTCCTAGTTTTGTTACTGAGGAATAGGTTCATGGACAGGTTCCCTCGAGGTTAGAGGATCAGTTCCTCTCTAGTCAGTTCCCCCTGTCATGTTGCCCTGGGTGGAGGGACCTGTTCCATCACATGTTCCTTCCTGTGATGCTTCTTCAGGCTAGATTATGGTTTCACCATTTGAATTTCTTATCAGCCCAATCTCTTCATTATCTTGTTCCTGCTTCTCAGAAAGAATGTTAGTTTTAAATAACATATACATTTTTTTCTACACACATAGTTCTTTTACTGTATATCTTATAAGCTTTACTATGTGAAGAATATTCCGAGAATACTCCCTCATCACTTCTGGGATCATACTTACCTAGGGAGTCTTTGCCATTATTGTGCACAAAGCACTTGCATAAAATTGCCCTAAGATGGGATATATTTAGCTTTCACCCTTTGACTCATAGGGAATCTTCTTAACAAGAGGTCTAGTCATGCAAATATGATGTAGCATGCAAAAATTCAGCAAACTTAGCATTTTCAAATTCAGTTCCATGATCAGACCTAATTGATGCAAGTTGATTACCTAGTTGTTTCTGAGTTTTTTTAACAAAAGAAGTAAACATGTCAGATGCTTCATCTTTAGATGTTAAAAATAATGTCCAAGTAAACCTAGAGTAATCATCAACAGGCACCATCACATATCTTTTACCACCTCTGCTTAATGTTCTCAGTGGACCATAGAGATCCATATGGACCAGTTCCATCAATCTGGTGGTGCTTACCACTTTCTTGCATTTAAAAGAGGATCTTACCTGCTTCCCCCTTGCACAAGCCTCACAAACTTTGTCTTCCTTGAACTTGATGTTAGGCAGCCCTATCACCAGATCCTTAGAGACTAATTTGTTGAGTTGAATCAGACTTGCATGTCCAACTCTCTTGTGCCAAAGGAGGGTATCATTGTCCAACACACTTACGCAAGTGAGTTCATTTTCTGAAAGTGTGGACAAATCTACAATGCATGTATTGTTTACTCTTTTTCCCTGCAAAACAATCTTGTCAATGGTAAGATTAATCACAAAATATTTGGTAGTGGTGAATGCTACCAAGTTACCTTTATCACATAATTGTGATACACTGATTAGACTGTACTTTAGGCCATCTATCAAGTAGACATTCTCAATAGAGTGAGAGTCAGTCTTACCTACCTTTTCAACCCCAATGATCTCACCTTTCTTCCCATTTCCAAAGGAGACATTACCTCCTTTGAGGTCCTCAAGTGAAAGGAACTGGTTCTTGCTTCCTGTCATATGCTTTGAACAGCCACTATCCATGTATTATATTTGGCTGCTCCCCTTCACTTGGAACCGCGAAAGGAAATCAGGGGTTAGTCTTAGGAACCCAAACTAGTTTGGGTCCCTTTCTATAGGCAAAAGGGTGAATCAAATTCTTTTTAGCCCAACCTGGCAGCCTATTTTTCCCTTGAACAAATTCTTTATTCCTTTTACTAGCCTTTTCTTTTGCAATACATTCAGATTTATAGTGACCAGTTTTACCACAGTGTGTGCAAATTATATTCTCAGGAAGTGTGAGGTACTTACTTTTAGGATCCCACTTAGATGCAGGGGTCTCATAGCCAAGTCCTCGCTTATTGCTACTATGGTGTTCGTGTAGCCATGAAAGTGCATCGGAGGACATATTCCATTTACAGGTTCTATCTAGCTCGTGCTCAACCTTGTTTAGATCCTCCTTAAGGACTCTTATCTACTCATCTCTTTTGTACAACTCATCTTTCATTTTTCCTACATTTTCTTCTAAAGTGAGTTGTGCGTGATCAGATTCCTTCTTACCAGCTCCTAATTTCAATTTTAGATTTTCAGATTTGAGCTCTTTGGATTGTGGTGTCAAGTTCATGAACCTGGTTCTTCAACTCAGCATTTTTACTATCACTTTCACTAGCCCTAAGTTCCAGGTTTTTGCACTTAGCTTTCAGAATCACACACTCCTTAGAAAGTTGTTCCTTTTCATTGTTTATACCTCAAATTCATCAATGAAATCTAGAAGTAACTCAGCGAGACTTTCTTTAGACAAAAATTTAATCTTATTTTTGAGATGAATTATACTTACCTCAGATTCCTCATCGGATTTCCCAATTGCCATAAGTGCTTGTTCATCTCCATCTTCGTCTTCTGAGTCATCATCTGAGCTTTCACCCCAAGAAGCAACCATAGCCTTTGTTGATCCTTTGTTCTTCTTGGGATGAACCTGTTCCTTCTTCCTGTTCCTTCGTTCAGCTCTTTCCTTCTTCCATTCAATTTCCCATGGAGGGCAATTTTTGATGTGGTGATCAGTCATCCCACACTTGTAGCACCCCTCATTGGTTTGTTTTTCAGGAACCCTTGGTTTGTTGTAGCTTCCATTTCTTGAAGGACCATTTTCTCTTATTAGGTACTTCTTAAAATCCTTTGTGATCATGGTCATTTCATCCTCATCTAGATCAGCACCTTTAATGATTCTGAATGCCAGGCTCCTTTCCTTCTTAGGTGCATCCATCTTCATGGTTTGCCTTCTAAGTTCATAGGCAGTGAGATTTCCAATTAGCTCATCTAACTTGAGAGTGGCAATGTTCTTTGATTCCTGAATAGCTGTGATTTTGCTTTCCCAAGAGATTGGCAGTACCCTTGTCAAAATCTTCTCAACTTTGTCTTCTTCAAGAATAACCCTTCCAAGAGACTTAAGTTCATTTGTTAGTGTGGTGAACCTTGTATACATCTCTTGGATGGTTTCCCCTTCCTTCATGGTGAAATTCTCATATTGAGAATACAGCAGTGTTCCTCTGGACCTCTTCACTTGAGGTGTTCCTTCATGTGCAACTTGCAAAGTATCCTAGATTTCCTTAGCAGTGGTACAACTTTGAATTCTACTGTACTCATCTGGACCAAGTCCACACACAAGCCATTTCTTGGCCTTAGCATTTTTCTCCCATTTTCTTAAATCCTCAGTAGTGCAGTCAGCTCTAGTTTTTGGCACATCCACTCCTTCAGCATTCTTCTTTGTAGTTGCTAGAGGACCATCAGTGACTATGTCCCAGAGTTCATAGTCTTCTCCTATGATGTGATCCCTCATCCTGTTCTTCCACCAAGAATAGTACTGACCATTGAAAAGCGGAGGCCTAATAGTGGATTGCCCTTCCCAATTCCCAGGTGGTGCACTCATGTTGATCTTTTCCTAAGGTGTTAGCCTCTTCAAGGATAACCTGCTCTGTTACCGATTGATGTTCTAAACGTCAATACCACACAAGAGGGGGGTGATTTGTGTGGTACTCAATTTTTCGCTTAAACTGCTTCTGGAAGGACCTGGTTCTTCTAGGTGTACTTATTACTACTGTTTGCGGAATTAAAAGTACATAAAATAAAGAACACAGAGATTTTTACGTGGAAAACACCTGGCTCAAAAGGTGAAAAAAACCACGACCTACTACTCAGTAGGATTTTCCCAAACTTCCACTAAAATCACTGAGCCAAAACAGCATTTACAAAACTCTTTGTAAACCTAAGGATTAACTCTAATCCCGTTGTAGCAACCAGCCTCTAACTGCTGCGACAACTTCAAGTTAACTCTAACTTGAATACTCAAAATACCGATTACAATTGCTTCTAGATAAAGCTGAAAGGTACAATATGAAACACCTACTACAATTGAACTAGAAATAAAGAAAGACACATAAAACTCTTTATGGAGCTGGTTCTTCAATCTGGTTCATGTAGCTTCAGGTTTGCACACTTGAATCACACACGAACTGCTGGCAAAAAGCCTTGCTATTTTGATCCCAATTCACGTTTAACTTCTGCGTTTTTGTGCAACACTATAATGTGAGAACATCCTGCAATTTATAGAGTTAGTAGATAAAGAAATAACTAGAGTTCTGATACAACTCTTCCTTGGTGGAAGAGTTCTAGTTGATTTCAACTTCTAACTCCTTCCCTATCTTGGATAGTGTTCTCTTTGATTAAGGGCTCCTTCTCCTTATCAATTATGCAACCTTTTCGATCAGGAGATATTAAATACACAAAGTTAAGCTTATCTCCTTCACGTGCAACCCACATGCTTGAATCTGCCCGTTTTGTGAACCTGAATGATGGACCACTGGATGGACCTGGTTCATGTCTGAGTTCCTTTGTCAGTCTTCAAAACTAACCTTTACTTGGCCAACAGTATGCATAAATAAAATACTAGAATTCATAACCAATAATAGAAATAGGAATAAGGAAGTAAAAAACTCGTAGAAGAATTCTCTGCCTTGCTCATAGTGTGTTCTTGCCTCCTTAGGTCGAATCCCCCGGTCTCCACGGCGGCTCCATGCTCTCCCTAGGTCTAAAGTGCGTCAAAAGTCCTCAAAATAGCACTTTTACATATATTTATACCAAGTAGGGTCTGACCCAGACGAAAACACCTTCTCCCGCGTGAAATAGGACAATCACTCTGTAAAATTTGTCACTACCGCGCCGCATGGGGCGACTCGTGATGCGGGGCGGTAGTGGGAAAGTTCAGATCGCTGATTCTGACAGGCTACAGGAAATTTCCACATGTGCGGCGTGCCTTGCGCCGCTCCATGCGCCGCGCTAGTGGGAATTCGGGAAAACATAAAACATGAAAGTTGTATCTCTTTTAAATAGCTTTCCAACAATATATTGTGGAGCCCAAACGGAGTTCTGAGCAAAAAGTTATGTATATTTTACTAGACAATGCACTATATGCCCGTTCGATTTTTCGTTTCATTCTTAACTATCACCTGTTAATCCCCGAACACGATTCCGTCTTAATTCCTTGGGCTTTTACTCAGACTTCAAAACCCCAAATCACTTGAATTTATTTCACCATATCTACATAGCCCGGAATCACTCCTACAAGGCATAAAATACACAATTAGTGCAAAACACTAGCGATTAAAGCTCAAACTCAATTAAAGTGCAGTAAATTAGAGTGTAATGAGCGGCTAAAATACGTAATTATAGCCTATCATCAATACCCCCCACTTAAATCATTGCTTGTCCTCGAGCAATCAAACTACACTTTATATGGACACTACCCTTTTAAACAATTCTCCTAACTCATCACACCAAGAATATTTAAAATATACTAAGCACAAAAGCGTAACATCTTTACCTCAAGATTTGACTTACAAGTACCACGCATTATTCACAACTCACTCACTTACTCTAATATAGAGGTCCACAATAATGCCTTTCCTTCATGAATCAAGTGCCCTCACACAACAAAAGTTAAGAACAATTAGGAACTCAAGATAGAAAAAATTCACTCACTCTCAGAAACGACATTCATGTGCCACAACAGATGCACCATAGGCTTGGCCGTAGTGTACTACTCTACTAATCGAGCTCATTCAGTCTAGGATCAAGTACGACTTTAATTGGTTGTAATGTAGGCTGTCGGATAGGATACATTTGGATATAAGAGTGACTACACCTTCCTTAAGCACTTTAATACATACATTTTAACATTTAAAACCCCACACTTATGTCAAACCATGACTCCACCTTAACATCAATATACATCAACTCCCAAATTATTTAAGCACAATTACATCAAGAGTTACCACTTATCAAGGAATATTTTTTTTCATAGCAATACAACTACTTTTTTTTCTTTTCTTTCTTTTTCAATTCAAGTGGCTCTTACTTTTTCAAAACAGTGCACCTTTCTCCTTATTTCATTAGTTCCACTCAAAAAGCCAAATCAGCCACCCCACACTTTAACTTTTACAAAGTTCATAACAATTCAAGTGCTCATGAGAGTTTAAAAGGTTCAAATAGATGGTTAATTCAAATAAATGGGTAACACTTGTAATGTGGTTGCCAAAGAAACAGGATTACAGGCTCAAAGTGGTTAACTACGATACATAACAATTAGGCGGGTAAAATATACACATCTGGCTCAACAAAGAAATGCCTATATCATTTTCAAGACTGAACAAAACTACTATTTCGCTTTGCAAACACACGGGGCAAGTTTTAGGCATCAAATGCAATGCACAGAATAACACCCAAACCTCACACACATATGGCACATAACTCACTCATGATTGGATTCATCAAGACACACTAGTCAAAGCAGTTGAGCAAAGTTAAGATCATACAATTGAAGATACTTATACAAGAGTCAAAAACTGAGTCTAAGCGTCACAACCAAAGTACTCACTATTCTCAAGGTATAACAAAGTCAAGAGATATTGCTTCAATTCAATTCTCAGCACAACTTTTCCTATTTCTAACAAAAAATAAAATTTGACTACACCCGGTTCAAACAAAACCCTTGGAAAAGAACCTCGGCACAAAGTAAAACCAAGGGGGAGTTGCTACACTACCTACAAAGAAAATCTTTTTGTCCTTTTTCTTTAGAATTAAATCCCTCAAGAAAATTGTCTAGTAGATCCATCATCGGGAAAAGTCCAATCTTTTTTTTTAAAAGCATTATTCAATTAAACTAACACAGCTAAAGTAGCATAGAAAGTCACACAGACAATCTCCTCACCCCACTTAAAATTGTGCATTGTCCCCAATGCACATCATAACTAATAAGAGGGTAAAAGAAACTCCCTGGTAGGCCAAAGGCCGAATCACTAGCAGCTCATGGGGTACTCAGACTTCTCCCAGGCATGGTCCTTCGTGTGGGTACCTCACACTTAGTTCCAACCATATGGTTTGTTGTTGCATCCTTCCAATAGATTTGCTTTCCATGCTCCTAGAAAATCAAAAATCGACGCTGCAAAAATAATAAAATTTTGCAAAAATAAAAAATAAAATAAAATAAAGCAGTAAAGTTGGGTTGCCTCCCAACAAACGCTTGATTTAACGTCGTGGCACGACGTGAATCACTTTCTGCCTCCACTTTGAACTTATGAATTGGACCCCAAGTTTTAATTCAAGCTTATGATTATTCTCCCGGGGTGGTGGGACGAATCTAACTGGCCCAATAAAACAATATAGTATTTTGCACTTCTTAGCCTTTAGGTGAGATGTGTAATCCCGACTTTCTGGCAAGAAGAATTCCAGAATGTAGGCATCTGTTCCTTATTCCTTGACTCCTCAAGTGGCTCGGATGACTCTATTTCTATATCATCATCCAAACACAATGTGAAAAAATGCTTGGAGTGTGGACAAATGCGCTCTACTACATGAACATTGGGACTGTCTGCATCCTCAACACTAATGACACTAGAGTGAACTAAATATGTATCATCCATGTCCTTGGTTGACTCTAGTATCTCTTCTACAACATCGGTATCCTCAAATTCTAATTTGATTGATTGTTGGTGTTCTACTATGGACCCCTCTATTGGTACCTCAATTTATGCATCTAATGCATGCTTATTTTGGCTGCTATCCACAATATCAGCTGGTTGAGCATTAATGCTTCAACTAATTGACTTACTTGTGCCTCTAGATTATGAATAGTAGACTCTTGCCTTTGGATAGTAACACATAGCCTTTGTATTTGCAGTTGTTTCTCATTACTTTGTTCCATGAAACACTTTAACATATCTTTGATCTCATTCAGGTCAGCTTCCCTGGGTTCTTTGTTTCTATTAACTTCACCAGAAAAAAAGTAGAACTATAATAGCAATGGGTTAGGGGAGGATAAGAAAATATAATCACAACCATAAAAATGACCATCTTGACCACCACACATATCATACACATTCCACACATAAGATTGAGTTGGTGCACATAACTCGCTCTCGGGAATATTTTGACAGTTTTGCCACAGGCGGTTTCCTCCACAATATGCATAAGGAGGATCAAAAGTAGAATTCCAAATCAAAACTCTCATAATTCCAAGATGCCATATTTTTAAAATTAACAAGTAAAACAAAAATAAAAAAACAAATACAAGAAAACAAATATAAAAGTTCAAACTTACAACCTAGCAATATGTGCACCTACAGCTAAAATGTTAGCTCCCCTATAATGGCGCCAAAATTTGATCACGCCCAACTATGCCTAATAAAAAGGACTAAGCGATCGTTGCAAATATAATTCGGTTTACAAGTCCGTAGTCGAATCCCACAGAGTAGGCTTAGCTACAGTTATTGACTATCACTAAGAAGATAAGCTCGAACAATTCCTAAGTTATAAATATTAAAATTCTTATATCTAATTAACTAAATAATTAAAGTAGTAGATTAACAACTAACGATACTACGGGTTGGAGAAAAGATTAAGGAGGTCTAGAGTTATGATTTCCCCAATTGTCAAAATCCTTCCCGCTACGTCTTCTATAATTTTGCCTAAGGTTTCGTTATTCCTAATCCCACCTTTAAACCCTCCGTATTGATCCCTCATATACGTTAGGAGTGATGTTGTTCAATAACTACCTAAATATACACTCTCTTCCGAGTAATACATACTAAATAGGCACAGTCGATTGAGAGATCTTCAGCCAACCACGATATAAACGTAGTTGAACAAATAGATAAATCCAACGGCTCAATCACATAAAAACACAACAAGAATTTATCCTACAAAAGGCTCTATCAAAACTCTAGAGAACAAATTAGCTATTCATAATAGTATGCATAACTACAATACTAGAATTCATAACCAATAATAGAAATAGGAAGAAGGAAGTGAAAAACTCGTAGAAGAATTTTCCGCCTTTCTCCTAGTGTGTTCTTGCCTCCTTAGGTCGAATCCCGCGGTCTCCACGGCGGATCCGTACTCTCCCTAGGTCTAAAGTGTGTCAAAAGTCCTCAAAATAGCATTTTTACATGTATTTATACCAAGTAGGGTCGGGCCCAGACGAAAACACCTACTCCCACGTGAAATAGGACAATCACTCTGTAAAATTTGCACTACCGCGCCGCATGGGGCGACGCGCCATGCGGGGCAGTAGAGGGAAAGTTTAGATCGTTGATTCTGACAGGCTGCAGGAAATTTCCACAGGCGCGGGGCGCCTCGCGCCGCTCCATGCGCTGCGGTATTAGGAATTCGGGAAAACGTAAAACATGAAAGTTGTAGCTCTTTTAAGTATCTTTCCAACAATATATATTATGGAGTCCAAACGGAGTTCTGAGAGAAAAGTTATGTGCATTTTACTAGACAATGCGCCGTATGCCCGCTCGATTCTTTGTTTCGTTCTTAACTATCATCAGTTGATCCCCGAACACGATCTTGGCTTAATTCCTTTGGCTTTTACTCAGACTTCAAAGCTGCAAATCACTTGAATTCATTCAATAATATCTACATAGCTCGAATCACTCTTACAAGGCATAAAATACACAATTAGTGCAAAACACTAACGATTAAAGCTCAAACTCAATTAAATTGCAGTAAAAATTAGAGTGTAAAGCGATTAAAATACGTACTTATAGTCTATCATCAAGGTTATTTTTGGCTCGTATCAAAGATATCGGAGTTAGCCGACTATTGATTCTTCTCTGGACCAGCATCTATTTGGCCTCAATTGGTAGTTTCATGACCTTTTTCTTTTCATTTCAGATTATTGTGCTTCTATATTAAACTCCAATTGATCCTTGTCTGGTTGGAATTTCTTCTTTCTTTTAAGTTCATTTTAATTATGCATTTGACATATTATTTTTGATTATACGTTTGCATGTGTAAAATGCTAGTTTAATAGCATGATAGTTAGTTGTAGGTCAATTAATCATGATTTAGTAGTCACACCGTTGAATTAGGATTTGTTTATTTAATTGTTGATATTTTTGCATATGGCTACTCTGTTTGGATTTTTCTTGTAATTAGTAGAAGTTAAAGGGGTCAAAAGGAATTCAGGAAATCAGGGAATCTAGGGTAATAATACAAGAAGTTGCTAGATGAGGTTTATAGTGCAATAACATAAATGAATTAAGTCAGATTTTAGGGTGAAAAGAGTAAATAATAGAAGTTTGAGGGGTTAAAAGGCATGGAATAAATAGGAAATCTTGCTTAGTCTTTCAAGAAGTTTCTAGAAGGTACAATAATACAAAAAAAACAAGATAATTTAGGTCAGATTTGGGATTAAAAAGAGGAAATACAGAATTTAAAGGGGGTGAAAAAAAATATGAAAAAATATCTGAATAAGATGCTCTTTTCCTGAAATTTAGGGACTGTCTTCCAAGAATTATTCCTCATTTTTTTGAGCACATGACAGATTTTTCTCTCTATATAAGACCTCTTATCTTCTCGCAAAAAGGGGACAGATTTTTCACTTAGATTTTCTTCTCAAAAACACACACTCCTGCATATTTCTTTTCATATTTTCTTAAAGCAAAAGCTGAAAACAAATTATGGGATTCCACTTGAATTCCAGACTTGAGAAATCACAATTTAGAAGTTCTTCCTGATTTTGTTCAAGTTAATTTTGGATTGAAATTGAGGTTTTCTTCTGGGGATTTACTGCTGCTAAGTGCTGTGTTTTGATCCTTCATCAAGCTGTGGCAAAATCTCTTGTTTAGCTATTTTTTTTGCAAGTTCAGAGATTTATTTTCTATTTCTTTTGTCTTGCTGCTAACTGAGGTATGGTTTTGATCTCCGAATGTTGTAGTCTTATTTTTGAGGTAATGAAATACTTAATGTAATTGCAATTGCATATTGTTAGGTAGAAATCATTATGTGTTCTTATGTGTTTAAGAATGTGCAAGTCTGATTCACATGATTAAGGATATTTTGTCACTATTTCTGCTGAAGTGTTTTATGCCTTGATTACCTTTGTTTGAGTTAATGGTGTAAAGTGTTTCAACACTATTGTTCCAGTCATGGCCTAGATTCTTGTAAAGCATTAAGTATATGATTGAAACAATATTATTTCTTCATTTGAGTATTGGCTCATGAAATTAATGGTGTAACTTTGATTTGATATATCATGTGGAGGCCAAAGCTAGTCAGTCAATGGATTTGATCACCAGTTGATCAAATCCATCAATGGATAGATTTCAAGCCCAAATTGGGCAGTAACGAAGTTAACAAATATTGGGGTGTGACGCCCAAAGGGTCATCACCTATTTTTAATTAAATTCTATGACTCCGAGGCCTTGAAAACCTCATTTAGATTCACCCGAATTGCGTGCGCAGTCCGAGCGCGTAGCCGGAAAGCTTAAATATGAAAATCTATGAAAAATTATAAAATTTGGTTATAAAGTGAGCTAATTTGACTACGGTCAACGTTTTGGGTAAACGAACCCGGACCCGTGATTTGACGGTCCCGGAGGGTCCGTAGGAAAATATGGAACTTGGGCGTATGCCCGGAATCGAATTCCGAGGTCCCAAGCCCAAGAAATGA
This sequence comes from Nicotiana attenuata, assembly GCF_001879085.1. Taxonomy (NCBI): domain Eukaryota; kingdom Viridiplantae; phylum Streptophyta; class Magnoliopsida; order Solanales; family Solanaceae; genus Nicotiana; species Nicotiana attenuata. The sequence continues at coordinate 47,284,802 of NC_031993.1, forward strand.
TTTTTTTTAGAAAAATTGTTTTTTGGAAATTTTTAAGAAAATTAGAAATGAAATCTGATTAGAAAGCGATGGTATCGGGCCCGTATTTTGGTTCCGGCGCCCGGTACAGGTCTTATATATGTTTTAAGTCCTTCCTGTGAAGTTTGGTAAGAAACGGAGTCCGTTTGACGTGATTCGGACCTAAATTGCGAAAATTGATGTTTAAAGGATTTTTGAGAAATTTCATTTATCTTGAGGTTTAATTCGATGTTCATGATGTTATATTGGTGATTTGATTACACGAATATGTTCGTAGGATATTTTTGAGGTCGTGTGTATACTTGGGTTGGAGTTCCGAGGGCTCGGGTGAGGTTCGAGTAGGTTCCGGAATGCCTTAGGCTTAGAAAATCAGATGTTGCAGGTTCAGGAGTTGCAGGTCTCTGAACCCTCTAATGCGGTCCGCGAGAAATCGCGTGCGACCGCGAAGGGGCCAGCGCGGCCGCGATCGCCTTTGTGCGGGGCACGGTGAAGGCTGTGCGGCCGCAGTCGGCTTTGTGCGGTCCGCACAGGGTGCTGAACTGCAGGTCTTCAGGTAAGCCTGTGCGGCCGCGATCCATTTAATGCGGTCTGCACAGGGGGTCTCAGAGGGGTATAAATAAACGGGATTTTAAGTCATTTCTCACTTTTCAAAACCCCAAAAACATAAGAGGCGATTTTTCAAACAACCTTTCTTCTCCAAAATGTTGGTAAGTGATTTCTAACTTATTTTCTTCACTCCTTAATATCTTTTAACATGATTTCAACTTAAAATCAAAGATTTTCATGGGGGAAATTGGGTGTTTTTGGTAGAACCTAGGTTTTTCTAAAATTGGAGTTTTGGACCTCCATTTGAGGTCCGATTTCAAAACAAATTATATATTTGAGTTCGTGGGGGAATGGGTAAACGGGTTTTGGTTCGAACCTCGGGTTTTGACCATGTGGGCCCGGGGCTATTTTTGACTTTTGGGTAAAACTTTGGAAAAACTCATTTCCATGCATTCAATTGGTTCATTTAGCGTTTATTGATGCAATTAAGTAATTTATGATTAGATACGAGCGAATTGGCGGTGGAATCAAGGGGTAAAGCTATAATTGAGGCTTGAGTTGTGTTCAAGGCATCGAGGTAAGTGTTTGGTCTAACCTTAGCTTGAGGGATTAAGAGTTGAGTCATATTTGCTATGTGGTAATTGTTGAGTACGACGTATAGGCATGGTGACAAGTATCTATACATCGATGTCTAGCATGACCGTGAGTCCTTAAATTGTGAATATCTTGATTTCGTTGTATCTTTCATGCCTTGGTGATGATTTATATTTGTTGTGAAAATCTTGTGGCAGGAAATTGTGACCTTCGAACATCCAGGAGCATTGGCTCAAGTTATATTACAAATTGTGAAAGTATATGAGATGATTGAACCCTTTGGAGCACTGGCTCAAGTGGTAAAGTGAGTTATGAAATAAAATTAAAAGAAAGAGAAAGAGTTATTAAATCGTTCCCTTGCCGGGATATTGTTGCTTGTTGATTATCTCCCTTGCCGGGATGTTGAGATTATTGATGTTGTTCCCTTGCCGGCATTTAATTGTTTAATTGTGTTCCCTTGCCGGGATTTCTATCATTATTTTATTTATTTCCTTGCCCCTTTGTTTGTGATTGTTGTTTGGGTGAGGAAGAGTGTTAAAGCACGAAGGGTGATGCCGTGTATTGTTTGCTATTGTGAGGAAAGAGTGTAAAGCACGAAGGGTGATGCCGTGTCGCACGATGTACCATTCCGTGCCAATTCTATTGATTATATGTGAGGAAAGAGAGTAAAAGCAAGAAGGGTGATGCCGTGCACATTTTATTATATAATTGCTTTGGTGAGGAAAGAGAGTAAAAGCACGAAGGGTGATGCCGTGCACGTTTTTATTATATCATTGCTTGGTGAGGACGAGAGTAAAAGCACGAAGGGTGATGCCGTGCACTTATTGATTTCTGATTCTTGTTGACATTTTAGTTATGTTGTTCCTTTCCTTACTTGACGTTTTATTTGGAACTGTTATCTCCCCCGCAGCATGTTTCCCCCTCCTATCTTTACTTGTTTATTTCTGCTTTATTTTCCGCTGTATATTATATAACTGCACAGGTTTATTTGGTAGTCTGGTCCTAGCCTCGTCACTACTTCGCCGGGGTTAGGCTAGGCACTTACCAGCATATGGGGTCGGTTGTGCTGATACTACACTCTGCACTGTGTGCAGATCCAGGAGCAGCTTTCGGACAGTAGTTGGAGGGCTTCCTTCAGTCCACCCGGAGACCCAAGGTAGACCTGCAGGCGTCCGCAGGCCCTGGCGTCTCCCTCTATCTATATTCCCTGTTTCATTTCCTTTGTTCAGAAACAGTTTATTGTATTTTCTTCAGACCTTCTACGTAGTGACACTTAGACAGTCTGTGACACTGTGACACCAGGTTTTGGTATTTGAGGTTTTAAAAGCTGTAATAGACGTAGTCTTAAGATATATTACTGTTGACATCCGCTGATTCATTTAAAGTTCCGCTGTTATCATATTGTCGTCTGGTATTTTGTTAAAGAGAAAAAAATATGAATGCGTAGTAATTATGTAAGGTTGGCTTGCCTAGCTCCCATTAGTAGGCGCCATCATGACTCCCGAGGGTGGGAAATCCGGGTCGTGACAGTGTCAAAAATTCTGTACACTTGGTTCACTACCAGTTGGGAATCACATTTGATCTCGATGACCTCGGAGCCAAGTCCCTGGGCCAGTACAAGTCCTGCAACTAAAGCCTCATACTCAGCTTCATTATTAGCTAAGGGAACAATCTTAATGGCCTACCTTAGGGTTTCTCCTGAAGGTGTGACTAGAACTACCTCGAGAACGGACCCTTTTACATTGGAAGCTCCATCCGCAAACAAGGTCAGAACTCCTGATACCATTTCCGACACTAGCACTGCTTCCTTAGTAGCCAAGGGTGTTAATCTGGGACTGAAGTCGGCCACAAAGTCGGCTAAAAACTTGTGACTTGATCGCATTCCTGGGCTTGCACTCAGTGTCGAACTCACTAATTTCGACCGCCCATTTAGCCAAACGGCCTGACAACTCGGGCTTGTGAAAGATTTTACTTTAAGGGAAAGGTTGTCACAACTGCTATCAGGTAGCACTGAAAATAAGGCCGGAGCTTTCGAGAGGAGACTACGAGAGCTAAGGCCAACTCTTTGAGGTGCGAATAGCGAGGCTCCTCTCCCGATAATATTATACTAACATAATAAACATGAAATTGCGTTCTTCTTCCTCTCGAACTAAAATGGCACTTATCGCTACTTCTGAAATTGCTAGATATATTAGCAACTGCTCGTCTTCCCCCCGTTTTGATATCAACGTGGAGATGGATAAGTACCTTTTTAGGTCTTTTAAGGCCTGTTGGCATTTCAGAGTCCATTTGAAATTGTTCTTCTTTATAGAAGTAAAAAGAAGTGATGGCACTTTTTGGAGGATCTCTAGATGAATCTACCTAGAGCCACCAATCTTCCGGTTAGCCTCTATACCTCCTTTACATTTTTCAATTGGTCTGAAATGTCCTTGATAACTTTAATTTTGTTGGGATTTACCTCGATCCCTCTTTGCGAGACCAGGAACCCCAGGAATTTTTTGGAACCAACCCCGACACATATTTTTCCGGGTTGAGTTTCATGTTTTGCTTCCTCAAGATATCGAAGGTTTCTTGAAGGTGTTTCAAATGATCTCCTGCATTCAAAGACTTGACTAACATTTCATCAATGTATGTCACGATCCAAATCGATGGGCCGTGACAGGTGCCCGAACCCTACATGTCGAACACCCTTAAGCATACTAATATATGAACATGAATAACATCTGCTGAATTACGAGAATAACATGCGTGAAAAAAAACCTGTCCCATAAGAAATATATAGATATACGTGCGAAATACGTAGGGCGAGCCGACAAGGCTGCTATAGATAACTACCCAACTATACATGACTGTCTACAGACCTCTAATAGAAAATACAACTATACAAGGACGGGACTGGGCCACATCATATCCATATGTGTATACAAGCATATCATACCAAAATCACAAGCAGCTCCGGATCAAGTGGAGCACGCCAACTCTCACTGATCAAGGATCCTAAGAAGGGGGACCATCAGCTTGCCTACCTGCACCTACGGGCATGAAATGTAGGCCCTGGGAAATAGGGCATCAGTACGAATAATGTACTGAGTATGTAAGGCATGAAAATCAGTACATAAAAGACATAGATGAAACATGAAATAAAGAAATCCACCTGTAAGTTTGAATAACTTTATAAATCCTGAAATATTTATAATGTCATGCACGTGCGCACAAATATCGTGTCATGCATAGGTATAGGTATAGGTATACATAACATCATCAAGCCTCTGAGGGCATCTCATCATATCATCTCGGCCACTGTAGGACAAATCATCAACATATACCAGCTGATCAGGTGGTGGTGTATATATAACGCCGTAACCTTTTTCCATATCTCATATACATATATATACATATATACCCGTATATAACGCCATCTGGTCATGGGTTAATGTACATGTATAAATAAATGCAATGCATGAAAAGTACATCAATAAAATTCTTTGTATATATATATATATATATATATATATATATATATATATATATATATATATATATATAAAAGATTGCAGACAAGTAGAAATAATTAATGAGCTACACATCAAGCAAAAAAAATGTATTCAAGTTATCCATTGATCTTGACTTTATTGCTTTGTTACTGATGGGTTTATTCCAAAGATACTAATAGAAGAAATGCATTTAAAGAAACTTATATATGCAGCCGCACTGACTAATCATTTTTTTAGTACTACATGATGCTTATCTTAAGTCATTTCCCTGTAACTATTTCTCAAAATATTACTTTTCTGAGAGTTGTCACAATGATACCATTGTGTTGTCGGAGTGTCATAAGACCATTTTGCCTTTGATTATATCATGAAATAAACTTTATGAACTTATATATTTTCTGAGACCATGAACAGACGAAAGAATAATAGGATACATGGAGAATCAAGAACATAGGCACCTCTAATATTTCTATTAATAGAGTCATTTATGGAAGTTGTGCATTTTCTCATTTCGTTCATGTCGTATAGATCATGCCAAAAGAAAGAAGGGCTTAGCCTTAACATACCTGAGTCGATTCTCTTGACATTCTTCTAACACACGTTAATTGCGACAAAATACAGAACAAGTTGTATGAAAAGCTCGTTGCTTATGCAAAGACTATCTTGGCCGAAACCTCTCCTTAAGTAACTATGAAATGAGAAGCTTGAATAAGCTCTTTAGAAAATGACGTTAAAATGTATCCTTAACTATGAAAAGAGTTAGGAAAGTCTTGTTGAAGTTTGAAAAGATTATGATTATGCTTAACAGAAACTTTAAGAGAAATGAGTTACTGAAGTTGTGGAAAGTTTTTGTTAAAAGTCTTAGAATTGAAGTGTTGTTAGAAATGAAAATATTAGACCTGAAATGTCTTGTGATTAACATATTAGGTTACCACATAATACAAAGTGACTAAGATTCATTTGTTTGGAAAGTGGCTTGCTGTCACGTGGAGGTGGGGGTGGGAATTTTAATCTTTATTCATAACTTATTAGTTAATATAATGTCCCGTTACCTGATAATTAACCAATTACCCACATAATTAAGAGTCATCTCAAATTACTTAAAATACTACTTATTTTTAATACACCTTATACATCATACTATTATGGTCATATGGTACCTTGTATGGTACTAGTCCATAAATATCGGGTATTATTGCTCGGACCGTATTTTATCCCAAATCGGCAACCTTCAACGAAACTCGTTTTCTTTAATTCGTGTATCCTTTATCCTTCATGGCACTTACTTATCGCTTGTTATAAATAACCTAAATACGTTAACCTCGGGATAATCTCATCCCCGAGCTTATGTCGATTAACTTACGACGAAATTTCAACGTACGAAAACGCGAGATGTAACAATGTACACCTCCATTTTTTTGCCTATCTGATTTTCAAACATTTTGTTAACGAGCCTCTAGTAAGTGGATCCAGCATTCTTAAGCCCAAACGGTATCACATTATAGCAATATGTGCCAAAGTTCATTATGAAAGAGGTTTTCTCCTGATCCTTCGGGTTCATCTTGATTGGGTTGTACCCGGAGTAAGCATAAAGGATACTCATTAACTCGTGTCAGGCCGTGGCATCAATCATTTGATCAATATTTTCCAATGGGAACGAGTCTTTAGGGCACACTTTATTTAAATCCTTATAATCTACGCATATTCTAAACTTGTTATTCTTTTTCGGAACCACAACTACATTGGCTAACCATTCTGAATATTTTACCTCTCATATGGAACCAATATTGAGTAGTCGGGTTACCTCCTCTTTGACAAACCTGTTCTTGTCCTCGGCAATCAGATGTTTCTTCTGCCATATTGGTGGGAAGTTTGGGTCCAGGCTTAGTTTGTGCACGACCACTTCTAATGGGATACCTGTCACATCTGAGTGTGACCATGCAAAACAATATGCGCTAGCTTTAAGAATCTAACCTGAGTTCGGGATTGAGCACAGTTCCCAAGTGAAACTTCCTCTCCAAGAACTCTTCAAATAAGTCCGCTTGCTCGAGTTCCTCTGCGGTCGACTTAGTCGATCCGTCTCCTCTGGTACCTGAATGTATCTCGAAACTTGATAGGATTTTGATGACCCCTTGATCCTATCAACTTCGTTTGGAGAAGGAGAAGGCGTCAGTTTCTGTGATTGATATTTTGTGGGATCCTTTCCCTTGCTGCTGGAAACAATTATCGCGTTCATATCCCTTACAGCCGGTTGATCTCCTCTTATCTGCTTGATTCCCTCCGGGGTTGGGAATTTCAACAACTGATAATACGTTGAGGGCACAACCTTCATTTCGTGTATCCACGGGCTCCCGAGGATTACATTGTAGCCCATGTCATCATCTACAACTTCGAATAAGGTGTTCTTGGATACCCCTTCTGCGTTCGTAGGCAGCAGGATCTCTCCTCGAGTTGTCACATTTGTCAAATTGAATCCAGCTAAGAGTTTTGTTGCCGGAATGATGCTTTCGATCATCGTTGCTTGCTCCAGCGCTCTCCATTGGATGATGTTGGCTGAGCATCCCGGGTCAACCAAAATACGCTTAATTTTGAAATCTAAACTATTAAGAGAGATTGCCACATCGTCATTGTGTGGGAGAAGAAGACCGCCAGTGTCTTCTTCTGTGAAGGTGATATCGTCCTCCACGGCTTCCCAGAGTCTCTTATTGTGAGTCACCGATATCTTTATTTTCTTGGCCGCCGAGAAGGTTACACTGTTGTTTTTGTTCCCTCCGAAAATCATATTGAGGTCAACCGACGGGTGTCTTTTGCCGCCTTAGAATGTTATGCATTGTCCCGACTTCGGCCGTAGTTGTTCTTGGCTCGGTTGCTTAAGAATTCCCTGAGATTTCCATTCTTCAACAATGTCGCACCCCTTCATGTAGATGCTGACAGTCCCCAGTTTTATGGCTGTGAGTCCCATGAGATTCACACCACAAATTGGGATCCCTTTGGCTGGGATCGGATCTGATTGGCTTCAGGAATCATGCTTTTTGATATTCCGCATCGTCGATACCAGCTCTACTAAGCTGATCTTGAAGTTGTAATCCAATAACATGGGATATGTGGAGTCCCGGGCCCTCGGGACCTCTTTTTCTTGTAACACCCTGCTGTTCCGGCCACGGTCAGCTCTTTTATCGGGAGCGAACCTATCCGAGGACCGAAACCCTTTGCTGCCGCGTCCCTCTGTTCTTGGTAGGAAATGACATTTAGAAGACTGTTGATCCGCATCGAAGTTGCTTTTACCCACGGTGGGCGCCAAATTGTTTATCCGTAAAATGGTACAGTTAAATTTGTTACATGGTTTGTAGACAAGCGAACTTAATTGATCCAAAAATTGATAAAGAAATAATACTAAAAAAATGAGACTTAGTAATCGAAATTAAAGAAGATGACGAGCCTAGCTGCGAGCACAATATCTCCGAGGGCAAAAGTCAAAGCAATGATAAAGAGCAAGTAAAGTTTGTTTAATTGAGAGCGAAAGTAGAATATAACATATGTTTTGCCATGAGTTTTTTGTGTGTTACAATGGCTACTGAGCCTGCCTTTATAGCATGCCATGAATGCAAATATTCCCTGCAACAGTCGCTCATTTAATGTTAGAGAATATTCCTCATTGAAATGTGACCGTTTTAAAATTGGTTTAAGAAGCCAAATGCTCTCGGCGCACGATAAGCCAAGGGAGGCTAACGTGCACTGACGATGGCGAGAAGACGTAAACATACAGCACCGGTGACTGCTACTGTAACACCGGCGACCTCAGGGATACCGTCATTCACTCCATTGACGTTTGGAAGCTTTCTACCCACTCGATTTCAACCAATTCGAGAGGAAAATGAGCTAGCGAGGAAGATGAATGTAACAGCAACCAATGGAACAGTACAGAGGTAGTGAAGGAGAAGGAAATTAAAAAATGCAAGGACCAATTGCCAACAAGCCCGAGAAGATTACAATTCTCTGAAGCTGGATCTTCAGCACGACCATCTCCAGATCTAGAACAACCTATATATAGTAGCAGCAGGGGTTGGGATGGAGAAGGATCTGCATGCAAAAGAGCTCAGACAACAGAATCGGAACTCTCAGATGGGGATAAGACTGGAATATGTTCCACCAAGTCATCGAAATGGTAAGATAGTCATTCAAATTGTGGAAGAAGATGTAAGTATGCTTAACGAACACTGGGCGACTGCTCTAATTGGGTATGTGCTTGGTGATGCTCCGTATGAAAGATCTATGGAAAGCTATGTAGAATCTGTGTGGGATTTTGTCACTAAACCCCAAATTCTATACCACAAGGATGGATACTATGTGTTTCGATTTGCAACAATTGAGGAAAGGGATCTTGTCATGCAAGCAGGGCCTTATTCGTATCACAATAAGCCAGTTATTCTGCAAAATTGGGAGAGGGATTTCCATTTTGACCCTAAGTGTATTACTACAATTCCTTTGTGGATTCACTTCCCTAGTCTACCTGCTGGTTACTGGACTGCTGATCCATTGAGCAAGGTGGCTAGTGCTGTAGGATTACCAATGTACACTGACAAATTCACAGCAGAGTTGAACAAAATTTACTATGCTAGAGTACTAGTGAAAGTTGACATTACTAAGCCATTGGTGGAGAATATAGAGATTGAAACTCCAACTGGTACTAGGCGACAGGAAATATTGTATGAGTGGAGACCAAAGTTCTATAGTGAATGTGTACATTTTGGCCATGATAAAGCTGAAAAGGTCTCTGATCAGAGTATGCAGATGGCAAACAGAAATGGAGGAAGCAGGATACAGAACAATCCAATTATGCAGCAGGCCAAAACTGTAGAAGCTAGCACCTCTAACAGATTTACAATTCTAGAAGAGTGTGGGCAAAGTTCTGCACAGGGAGATGCAATGAAGTCTGATCCTATACAAAAACCACCATGATCATTAGTACTTGGAACATAAGAGGGCTAAATAAGCCCTATAAGCAGAAAGAGTTAAGAACCTTTCTGCAAAAGAATAAAGTAGACATTCTAGGATGTCTAGAGACTAGAGTTAAAGAAAAGAAGGCAAAAAATATACTGCATAAGGTAGCTAAGGATTGGGGATATTGTTGCAACTATTCAAAGGCTGTAAATGGAAGAATATGGGTATTATGGAAGACCTCCTTGACTGTAAAGATAGTCCACATTCATGAGCAGTTCATCCAATGAGTAGATGACCCAATGACTAGTGCTCAGATAATATTGACAGTGGTCTATGCTAGGAACAAGGTGCAGGAAAGGGCAATACTATGGCATGATCTGCAACAGTTAGGGGGCAGATTCAAGTCCCTTGGCTCATTAGTGGAGACTTTAATAATGTCCTAACCACAGCTGATAGGCTAGGACAACCAGTGACTGCTAGTGAGGTACAGGAATTCAAACAATGCATTGACAACATGCAGCTGACCCCATTGAGAACAAAGGAATGTTTCTTTACATGGTGTAATAAGCAGAATGCAAATGATATAGTATGTAGTAAGATTGACTGGACTTTTGGCAATTTCAACTGGACTAAGGACTATGGGCATGTGGAAGCAGATTTTTTAGAACCTGGAGTGTCTGATCATTCTCCACTCATAGTTCAAATATGAAAGAGGAAAACTATTCATCCCAAACCATTCAAACTATACATAGTAACAATGGAGCATAAGGACTTTAGACCTATGGTTGACAGAGTATGGCAGCAGCAGATTGAGCAGGATCCTATGACTGTTATTTGGCAGAAGTTACATAAGCTAAAAGATGAGACTAAAGGTCTGAACAAGGAGATGGAAAACTATGAGCAAAGGTTGACACAAATAAGGCAGAGACTGGAGTGTACCCAAGCTAACCTGGTTCTTGATCCTTTCAACCAGATGCTGATAGAACAGGAAAAACAGACTATGCATGAATTGGAGAAATGGAGCATTATAGAGGAAAGGATATTGAGGCAAAAGTCAAGAGTAACATGGATTGATTACGGTGATTCAAACTCTAAATACTTTTATGCACAGTTGAAAATTAGAGCCAGCAAGAATAATATCACTACTGTGTATAATGATATAGGAGTGAAGATCAGTGATCCAAAAGCTGTGGAAAAAGAGTTCACTAATTTTTTCACTCAGCTAATGATGAAGGCCACTGGGTTAATACCATGTCCAAATACCAGATTTATTAAAGCAGGAGATTGTCTAACATTACAGCACCAGCATGAACTAATAAAGGAGATAACACATGAAGAGGTGGATGAAGCAGTGAAAGATATGCCAAACGACAAAGCTCCTGGAGTTGATGGCTATCCTATAGAATTCTTTACTAAGCATTGGACAACAGTGAGGCAAGACATCTATGAGGGTGTTTCATTCTTCTTTCATACTGGTAAAATGAAGCCAGCATGGAACTGTACAACCATCACTCTGATACCTAAAGTCCCAGCACCTATAACAGTGAAAGATTATAGGCCTATTGCTTGTTGCACTACACTGTATAAAATTATTGCCAAGATTCTGACTAAAAGAATAAAAAGGGTAATTGAGGTAATTATTCGGAAGTCACAGTCTGCTTTTATAGAAGGAAGGAGCATTATAGATAACATCCTATTTAGTCATGAACTATTCAAGGGCTATTACAGGAAAGGTCTATCTCCTAGGTCAGTTCTTAAGGTTGATATAAGAAAGGCTTATGACTCATTGGATTGGCAATTTCCTAGATACATGCTCACTGATCTTGGCTTTCCATAGAATTCATCCATTGGTAATGGAATGTGTGTCAACAGTGTCATACTCTTTAGTACTCAATGGTGGCCTTACCAAACCTTTTCAAGCCCAGAGAGGGATTAGGCAAGGGGATCCAATGTCACCCTATCTTTTTGTTATTGCAATGGAGTACCTACAAAGAGAGATGAGCCAATTGTCCACCTTAAAGGAGTTCAAATATCACCCAAGATGCAAAAAACTGGGGGTGACACATATTTATTTTGCTGATGATTTGTTAATGTTTTGCAGGGCAGACACAACTTCAGTAAAAATAATGCAGGAAGCCTTTAACAGGTTTTCTGCTGCATCTGGACTGCAGGCTAATGCAGATAAAAGCTCAATGTATATAGCTGGTGTTCCACAACATATCAAAGAGCTATTACTTGATCTTACAGGACTCACAGAGGGATCTATTCCCTTTAAGTACCTGGGGATGCCACTGTCTGCTAAGAAGTTGAATATACACCAATGTCTGCCGCTAGTGGAAAGGATTACTGAAAGAGTAAACTGCTGGTCAACTAGGATGCTATCCTATTCTGGAAGGATACAACTTATTAAATCTGTGTTGTTTGGAATTCAAACATACTGGGCTAAAATTTTCCTATTGCCTAAGAAGATAATGAAGATGATAGAGACTATATGCAGAACATTTCTTTGGACTGGATCAAAATGCCATTTCAAGGAAAGCATTGATAGCATGGGATAAGATATGTCAACCAAAAGCTGCTGGGGGATTGAACATTATCAATATGAGTATATGGAACAAAGCTGCAATTCTGAAACACCTATGGGCTTTGACAATGAAGAAAGATGCTCTATGGATCAAATGGACACAGTTATTACATAAAGAACAAAGACATTACAGAGATGGACACACCTAAAACAGCAGCGTGGGTGGTCAGGAAAATCATAGAGGCAAAGAAAGACTTGATGCAGATGAACTCAGTGCAAGGCAGCCTCATACTAGCTCTGACAGACTTGGTGAAACAGGGAAGGTTCCAAATACAAAGAGCTTATGTCAAGCTACTGCCTCAGTTTCCCAAAGTTAGTTGGAAAAGCATTCATCTACACACACAGGTTCATCCACGATTCAAATTTCATCTATGGTTGGCTATTCATCAAAGGATAGCAACTGTGGACAGGCTACTCAAGTTTGGAATCCAAGTACCACTAGATTGTGTATTCTGTGCAGGTACTATGAAAACATTTGATCATCTTTACTTTGGCTGTCCAAACACCAGTTTGTTATGGGACAGAATAATGAGATGGCTGGGGGTTACAAGGAATATTGGAAGCTGGCAAGATGAACTAGTATGGATCAGTAGCATAGCCAAAAGGAAGAATGCTAAAGCAGATATCACTACAACAGCATTTGCGATGGTAGTGTATTGTATTTGGCGGGAAAGAAACTCTATCAGATTTAACAAGGGTAGATACATGGTGGACGAGATATGCTAGGAGATTGCTATACACATGCACATACATGGGAGGTCAAAGATCAAATGGCAACAAGCACTGCAAAGTTTAAACAATTATCCTTAGGAGTAGCTTATATTTGATGATTATGTACATATCTAGTTAATCCCTGTAATAGTAATAGTGATTAGGAGATTGATGGTCAACATTAATCTGGTTTTGTAAAGATAGTTTTTTTGATGAAATGAAATGTTAGTTTTATCAAAAAAAAAAAAAATATTCCTCATTGAATGCTATCCGATGGTAAATACTCGGTCTACTCCCGTTAACTATGCTCCCTTCGAGATTTACCCGACGTCAATTGCATTAGTTGTACCCGGTACTAATTGTTAGTTCACTTGTCTTTTGCCTATCCTCGGTTCCACGTGTCATGCTATCATTCGACTATTTATTATGAACCAATTTTACCCCATACAACCTTCTCCACTGTATAAAAAAAAAAGAATAGTGATAAATAACTCATTGTTTTTCCAAGATATCAAACGAAATCAGTTTGGTACTTTGGAATATATTTGGAACAAGTGGAAGTAAGTTATTTTGGAAAAATTATTTATAAACGGAACATAGAAGTAAGAAAAGTTATTTTGTGTATACCAAAAAATCTGTTCCTCAAAATTTACGAAGAAACGCCACCTAAGATACTCCACGTGGCTGCTCGTGAAACGCCAGGGAGAGTGCTAATCACGAGATTCTGGTCTCCGCTCACCTCACCTCCTCACCTTTGCCTGTCACTCAATAAACTCAACTCATCAAATAAAATCTCCTCTTTCTCTCTCCTCTCTTCTCTTTCTCTCTCTTGGTTGTGTTCACGTCGTTCATCCATTTCACATCTCCTCTCTTCAATTAATTCCTATATATAAATACTCACTATGCCAGCTCCTGTTACTTTCATCCCTTGATTCATTTCTGTACCAGTATTCAATTTTTTTTCCCTTTTGACTTTCGCTTCACGATTCCGATATGGAAAAATGTCGTTTGGTTCTGTTTCTTGCCGCGATTTCTTCAGTTTTCCGACTTCTCCATGCCACCTCCGGCGACTCTGATCCTATTTACAAGTAAGTTCTGCTCTAATTCTTCTTTATTTAAACTACCTGCACTTGCTTAAGTTTCCTAGCTTATTTATTGCATTTAAATTACTAGTGGTTTGATACTATGTTAGTCCCCAACTTATATGTTTGATTTGGCTGGTAGATTGTGTAATTCTTATAACTTTTGGGATTTAGCAGCTCGATACAGTACGAATCCACTAGACAATTAAGTAGGAAGAATACAGGTGCGTATGTAGGGAGGAAAATTATTTACGTAGGAAAACCATTTTATGGAATAATGTTGGGTATAAAGCAGGTGACATATGGTAAATTTATAAGGTGGAGGATAGAGTAGGAGGTTGGAGTTTTCCAGTTATTTTGGATATTAAAGAATGATAATAATGTCAAAGTTTGGGAGAGGGTGGTGGAAGGGAGGGTGAGGAGGACACTGTCTATATCCGACAATCAATTCGGGTTCATGCCGGGTCTTTCCACTATGGAAGCTATCCACCTTATCAGGAGGTTGGTGACACAGTACAGGGATCGGAAGAAGTATTTGGTGTTTATTGACCTAGAGAAAGCGTATGACAAGGTTTATAGGGAGGTTCTTTGGAGATGTCTGGAGGTGAAAGGTGTACCGGTAGCTTACATTAGGGCGATAAAGGACATGTATGAGGGAGCTAAGACTCGGATTAGGACTGTAGGAGGTAACTCGGAGCACTTTCCGATTGTTATGGGGTTGCACCAAGGGTCTGCGCTCAGCCCGTTCTTATTTGCCCTAGCGATGGATGCACTAACACACCATATTCAAGGGGATGTGCCATGGTGTATGTTGTTCGCTGATGATATAGTTCTGATTGATGAGACGCGAGGCGTTGTTAATGAGATGCATTAGGTTTGGAGACAGACCCTTGAGTCTAAAGGTTTCAAGTTGAGCAGGACCAAGACAGAATATCTGGAGTGTAAGTTCAGCGATGCATCGGGGAAAACGGACATGGATGTGAGGCTTGACTCACAAGTCATCCCAGAGAGAAGAAGTTTCAAGTACCTTGGGTCAATTATTCAGGGGGATGGGGCGATAGACGAGGATGTCACGCACCGTGTATGAGGGGTAGATGAAATGGAGGTTAGCATCTGGAGTCCTGTGTGACAAGAAAATGCCACCGAAACTTAAACGCAAGTTCTATAGCGCGGTGGTTAGACCGGCCATGCTGTATTGGGGCAGAGTGTTGGGCAGCCAAGAATTCTCATACCCAGAAGATGAAAGTAGTAGAAATGAGGATGTTGAGATGGATGTGCGGGCACACTAGGCTGGATAAGATTAGTAATGAAGATATTCGGGAGAAGGTGGGCGTGGCTCCCAGGGACGACAAGATCCGGGAAGTGAGGTTTAGATGGTTCGGGCACGTGCGAAGGAGAAACATAGATGCTCCGGTTAGGAGGTGTAAGCAGTTGACATTGGCAAGTACGAGGAGAGGTAGAGGGCGACCTAAGAAGTATTTGGGTGAGGTGATCAGGCAGGACTTGGTGCGACTTCAGATCTTCGATAACATAGCTTTGGATAGGATGGTGTGGTGGTCAAGCATTATGGTTGTAGGTTAGGAGGGAGTCGAGCATTTTTCTACGTTGTTCCGGGGGCGGGGCTACGCTGATAATGTTTCGCCGTGGGTTGTTAGTGGTTTATGCAGTTTCCACACTATTTTCTATGGCATTATTATTGGTTATTGTTATTGCTTTTACATCTATTTTTCTGTTTCTTACGATGCTGATATTATTTTTCTGGCTTTTGTTGCTGTCACTGATCTATTGTCTATTGTTTATTGTTTATTTTCTTCTTCTTGAGCCGAGGGTCTTCCAGAAACAGTATCTCTATCCCTCCGGGGTAGGGGTAAGGTCTGCGTACACTCTACCCTCCCCAAACTCCACTTGTGGGATTTTACTGGGTTGTTGTTGTTGTTGTTGATAATAATGTCAAAGTTTAAGCGTGCAACACTTGGTGATTTCTTCACGTCTGCCTAAGCCTTGGTGCGCTAGGTAATTTCTTTTCCCGTCTGCCTAAGCCATGGCGCACAGAGCCATCCAGTATCTATGCTGGTGGGAGATAGCAGTAACCCTGTGGAATAGTCGAGGTGTGCACAAGTTAGCTCAGACACCACCGTTATAAAATATATCAAAGTTTAAGTTGGAAAAATATATTGAGTATCGATGGGATATTTATAAAGGATAGTAACTTTTGCTCATAAGGACAAATAGTCATTTGTGCTCTTTTGGTAGTAAACATCTTCTGTCATACCAAACACTGTTAAACACCTTTTCTGGCAATTAATGCCTTTTTTAAAAAAAAAATTGATAGATGAGTCGTTTAGAATTCGAAGTGATGCTGCTGTCTCACTTTATTAGTGTGTGCTTGCAAAAATATTTGGGAGGAGAGTTATTTTTTTGTTGCCTATGTATTGTTGAAAACACTTTCTAAGGAGAAAATAGAGTCATTGAGTGTTTATCTTGTGATAAAGAAGCTTAGTGTTTCTTCAGCCGTGGAATTTTCGTCCTTGCTAATCCAAAGAAATGGACTTGGATTTCTAGAGTAACCTGTGGGAATCAATTGATCTTTCTCTTGTCGAAAGTTGAAACCTTGTGTATTGTGCCTTACACGGAAAGTGTAATAATGGATTAAAATGCTCTATGGGTAAGGAACCTGCTATCATTAAGAACTTTGTCCTTTTTAAGTAAGCAGCAATTAGACGTAACTTTTCAACCATTTAGATATTGATGCTGGTCTTCCAGAGATGCTATCACTTGACCTTTGGATTTAACTTCCTAAAATTAAAAGTCATACAAATAAGTGATGATGAATGATGGTGGCATCTGGAATGGAAAGGGTTTTGGTTCGGTTCGGTTCGGTTTGGTTTGGTTTTGCTTTATTTTTGAAAATTAATGTGTTTGGATTTGGTTTTGGAAGAATTGCCTTTTGGAAATGTTAGTCCCTGAAGTACACCTGAGTTTATTGAAGGACAATGCGTCTTTCGCTGATGTTTCCTCATGATATATATTTCCAAGTTGGTTTAATGAGATAAACTTAAACAGGCTCACCCTCTGTTTCTAGTTTACTTCGATAAATTAGTGACAGTTGTATGAAGTAAAATAGATGAGCAAGCTGCAAACAAGAATTCGTTAACATTCTTAACAACATTTACTTTATCCTTAAATACGGAGTATTGAAGTAGTATGGACCCAAACAGATCATTTAAGATATTGAGGATTCATACAACGGACTCCAACTAGTTTGGGATTGAGGCATAGTTGTTGTTGTTGGCTTCACAAGACCTAACGTTCACCATATTTTCATATGCTCGGCTTTTGAGAAGGTTGTTTTTTTATTTGGGAGGGGGGGGGGGGTCTAGTTTGTTTGAATTACTATATTTATGGTCTCCCATGCAACCATTTAATCGAAGTTTTGTTTTTTGACTTATTTGGTATAACAGATTTCTAGAAAAATTTATCCTATGGAGTGATGCCAGTGAGCTGCTTTTTGACTTCATAAGGTTATTAATTAGGAAGGCACCGTTATGTCCTCCGGAATTGTTGTTAGTTGCTGACATTTACTCGTATATTTTCTTCAGAAATGATATTTAGGTTACAAGATACCTAATTTATGGCCCTACCGCCCCCCCCCCCCCCCCCCCAAAAATAGCCAATGGGTTTAGCTACTCATGCCCCCCAAAAAAAAAAAAAAACGCCCTACACACAAAAAAAGAAATTGAGAGTTCAATCACTAATTCACAGATTCCAAAATGTCGGAGGTTGAACTCAATGCAAATCTCTGATCTCTGAGTTTTTAGTTTTCCTTCGATCAAATTCATTGAACATAACTTTACAATTGTTACGTTTGACTGTTAAAAGGCCCACATAACCCAGGCTACTATGGCTTCTTTGTCAAGATGAACATATAGCCAAGAGCACTGCATCTTCTAGTCTCAACCCACACGGCCAAAAACCCAACCAAAGTATGAGTAGCCTCAGAAGCTGCAAAGATCAAAAGTGATCCCATAAACTAGTGAAAACCGTCTAAAAAAAGTGATCATGGATGGGTTAAGCTCATTTTGTATATGGAATTTGACCACTAACAGCTGTAAAGTTATTATAATTTCCATACTTTTTAATTTATGCTGTTCTAGAATTTTCTACACTGAATCATGAAATGTAAATGGCTGTATATGAATATACCTTTTGGCAGATTTTTAAGCCTATAGCCACCATCTGGAGTATGATATACTTAAGATTATTGCAATCATGCTATTGCTTCCCTCTCTACTTCTGCTTCCTGGGTAGCACCTTGCTTTCGTTCCTGGCAATGGTGAATCTGATTGAAATCCAAGTATCTGCTTGTTTCAGCTGCAATTCTTTCTAAGTGATTTTGCTTCATGACTTATGATCATTGAGCTTGTTGGTTTCACAGAGCATGTGTTGATCAGTGCAAGGAGACTGGATGTGTGGGGGACAACTGCTTTCAGCATTGCAATTTTTCTTCTGGGGGAAATCCCATTGATGGTCCATGGTACCTGCAGGAACCACTATACCTGAGATGGAAACAGTGGGACTGCCTTAGTGATTGTCGATACCACTGTATGCTTGTCAGAGAGGAAGAAAGGCAGAAGCTTGGTCTTAAGCCTATCAAATATCACGGGAAATGGCCATTCCGTCGTGTCTATGGGATCCAGGTTCTTCATAGAAATAGATTAGTTATTTCTTTACATCTAGTCTCTGATATAATTCATTCATCTTAACCAAGTCTTTTCCAAAACCAGGAACCTGTTTCTGTGGCTTTCTCTGCCCTTAACCTTGCTATACAATTCCATGGATGGGTATCCTTTTTCATTCTAGTGAACTACAAGCTACCTTTTAGCCCAAGCAAGAAGCCCTATTATGAATACACTGGTTTGTGGCATATTTATGCAATTTTATCAATGAACGCCTGGATCTGGAGTGCTGTTTCCCATAGTAGGTGAGTTCCCAATTCATTTTTTTTAATCTCTGATTAGTAATCCCCATCTACTATAAACTGCATAAATTTAGTTTAAGCTGAAATCAAGTGGTTTAAAACTGTCTTGCTAAAAATGTTACTGGCAACTGCTCGAGTTTCTTCTATTGATTGATAGCTTCATCTTCATAAATGAAGAAAGTGGAAACTTTTCTTATCAATTTCCGAATTTTTTCTGAGGTTGTGTGCTATCAGATATCATATGTGACTATGATGCTGCTGTGAATAACTATGGTGTATGAGGAGTTAGAGTCACAATTGTCTTTTTCTTTCTGCACAATTGTTCCTTTTGCACTCCTATTTATGAGTGGAACATAACAGGGTACCACTGTTTGGTTCATTTAAATCTCGTTGTTTACTAATGAGTATTTTTTTGTTGAACTCGAATAAATAAAAAAAGAGTAATTTTTTTGGTTGAGCTGTGTGACTACCTCATTAAGTTACATTTTGTGAGAGAGATCACCTATATTTAGTTAATAGAATGTCTTAACATGTCCCTGCAAGTGGGCCCCTGATTAGTTTCTTTGGCAAAGCACGTGGAAGTACCTTTAGTTTACGGGTCATGGTAAAACTTGAACCTAGGACCTTTTCTGCTTTGGTACCCAGGTAAATTATATGATCACCTCATTTGAGCTTAAGTTATTAGAGAGGGGGCACTTTTATTTATTTAATTATGTCTCAACACTTTTTCTAATTTTAACTGTTGTTTAAGATCGCCTGCATTTGTAACTTTTCTGAAAAGTTAGACTAGTGTCTTCGTCATAGTAATAACCATGTCGGGAAACTGTGGCACTATCTCTAATGTAATTATGCTATTGTCTTCTCGCTTAAAGTTTCTCAGTTTTGATTTTTCTTGTTTTGATGTTCTGAAATTAATTTGCAGAGATGTAGAATTGACTGAGAAGCTAGATTATTCATCCGCGGTTGCGTTGGTTGGGTATTCACTCATTCTTGCTATATTGCGAGTCTTCAATGTGAGAGATGAGGCAGCAAGGGTAATGATTGCTGCTCCCATTGTTGCGTTTGTGACAACCCATATCTTGTATCTGAACTTTTATCAACTTGACCATGGTATGTCCCCTTTCAGTATGACTTTGTTGAATACTGCATGATTGTCATCAAGTGTACTTAATTCCTGCTAGGCCCGGAAACAATACATCAACTCCTTGGATAATTCTAACATCATTAGTCCAATTTCCTCTTGGTCATGATCTAGGATCTCTATATTTTTCAACTTCTGCAGTATATTGAAAAAGCAAAAACTTGATTATTTATCTTCCTGATGTTTCTCTATAAAGACATAAGTCACATAGTCAAGTGGATCGGACTAGAGAGGGAATCTGTAGATGCGGGTAGATGATTATCAGGTTATTATGCATGTCCTCTTGGACGTTGAGTGAAGAGTCGCAAAGATGGCAATGAACAGATCTAAGGAAAAAGTAAAATGCATCATCTTATTTTGAATCCACTCTGCCTTGATGAGGTTGAGTGCTGTTTCCTAATTGTGCTTTTTAAGATATCAAAATGGTGATTTGTGGGGTGTCAATCAATATAAAAGTAAAACAAAGAAAACAGACAACTCCGAGAATTTAATAAGAACTGACCATTAGGCTATCTACTTCACCTACCTCCTTTGATCTTAGTTCAAGTCGTGATTGCTTATGTTTTGGCCTAATGATATAGCTGGATTCCTACTTTCCAGTGTTCCTGAAACCGGTTTAGACTGCCTTCTTGTCTATCCTTGAGTTTAATTTCAGGTTATTTTGTGTGTCCTTTGGGATGTTGGGTAAAGAGTGACAGAAGAATGGCAATGAATGGATATATCTAAGAAAAAGTACAAAAGCTACGTCTTAGAGAATTCAGTTTGCCTCGATGAGGATGGTGTCAGACCAAGGACTCGTGCGAACTAATTTTTTCATATATGCAGCCACTAGCAAAACAAAATAGAAATTACTCAAACAAAGAAAAAGTAGACCTGAACTGCAATTTCTTCTTTAGTCATTTAACATTTATTGAATCTATGAGTTAAATGTTCAATTGCCATCATGAAATGTTTGATATAAAAAGGCAAACATGTTCTTGAGTGGAAAACTACTATGTCAAGAGGACTAAAAGGTTAATTGAGGGAGTTCTTCCTCTACTGACTGTTCATTTTCATCCTCTACCAATGTAAAATTCAATTTGCACGCATCTGATTGTCCGTTGTCATTTTACTACTCCGTGAATTCACGTTTCTAGATAAACTTTGAATCGATTTTTGGACAACTACTGCGATATTTCTTGTAAGAGCATATGTAGACTAACCATTTGCACATATACAGTTACGACAATTTTAAAAGATACAGGACACTGCAAAATATATGTACATCTTAAAAAACAGGACAGAGGTGTCTAATAAGCTTAAATGCTTTGGGATTATGCATCACCTGTCAAACTTGTAGTGGTCATCTTGCTTTGTTACATCAATAATAACATTTGACAGTCTCCTTTTTTCCTCTCATTTTCCAAAATCTACATCATGAAAAGTCAAGCACTAATATGAGCTCGCATCTGGTGTGTGTGTGTGTGTGGGTGTGGGGGAGAGAGAGCTAAGATGTGTATAGAAACAATTTTGTTTTTGTGTTTTTTCTTTCCAGCAACCAACTTCACACAGATTAAGGGAACATTTTTGGTGGTCAAATAAGTGTCCCACTCCCATGTGTCATGTAGCCAATGTAGTTACAGGAACCCTAACTGATTATGTTTAAGCGGTAGTGGCTCTTTATGTCATGAATTTGTTACATGATAATGCAAGGTGTAGAAGCTGAAGTTGCCAGATTACATTGCAGGATTAAACACCAAAGTCTTTGTTGCTATGAGCATGTTGCAGTTTACTTTATGGGCGGTCTGGGCAGCTTTTACTCAACATCCATCACGCTGGAAGTTGTGGCTTGTGGTGACTGGTGGAGTCCTTTCTACACTTCTTAAGATATATGACTTTCCTCCCTATATGGGATATGTGGACGCTGATGCTCTATGGCACGCTATCTCCCTTCCCCTGGCATACTTGTTGTGGAGTTTTGTTAGGGATGACAGTGAATTTGGAACAACTACTCTCATCAAGAAAGCTAAGTAGAATAAGAGGCACGCCGTAATTAAAGGGTGTCCAAAGTTATTTCCATTCAGGTCTTTGTTAGTTTTTGGTTGGTTGTCTCTTTTTTCTTGCATGTATGCATATTGGAAATGCCTGGTCATGCGAGTTTCCGTTTTTCCAACTTCAGTAGGCCTAGTTCAGTTGCATTTTTTGATTTCCACATCTTTCTCTAATGTCTTGTAAAACATATCTGAAGTTGTACTTGGCTTATGTTATTGTAGCTTGTATTTTATGCATTTATTTAGTGTGAAGTTCTTACTGTACCTTGGGCACAGCATGAAGTCATTTTAAGCTCCTTGAGAGAATTAGTTAAGAGTGGTTTCTGTATTTTTAAACGGTGTTGTGTCAGTTTTAGAGTGCCTAGTGCTTACAGGCTATAGCACATATATTTAATTGGTCATGTTGCTAGTGTCATTGTATATAATTGCAATGGGAAGGGGTTTACGTCTTCAGGCTAATAAAACTGGGCTCGAGCATCGCTTGCTTCCCTCCAATGGAGTGCTTTTCTGTCATTTGCTGGATTTTTACTTAGCAAGGGGAGACACAAGAATAGTGTAGAATGTTCACAATTAAAAGGTGCACAAGTAAAATACTACCTTTCAAATGATAATTTATCACTTTAAATAACTTTTTTTAATTTTTTTTTGTGTGCTTGTTTTGGCTATGCTATATGGCTTCTGGATTTCTAGTTCTATCATACTATTTTAGTTGCAATAAGTGAGAAGATGATGATTTTAAATTAGTCATATACCTAATTTTAATTTTGATTTGTCTTAATCTATATTGAGAGAGCAATACCACCAAAGAACTAAAGCTTTCAGATGACTTGGGCAGTGATGATGAAGTAAAAGATAATGCGCGTGCTGAAAATCACAAAATACTTTGACCGTTGGGTACTTGTTTGTGTTGTTCATTTGGTATGTTGGTTTTTTTTTTTTTTTTTTTTTTTAACATGAGAATTGCATAAGTTTTGTGATATATTAGGGTCTGTCATTCTGTTTTAAAGGGTCAGTATGCATCTACTACGAGGATGCTCACTAGCTCTGTGGAGTAGTCTTTTTCCGAAATATTACTCTCATCAAAATAACACTAATTGATCATCTGATGGAACTCACTCATGAGTCGAGAGTCTTTGAAAGTAGCTGGTGGACATGGCGGCTCATATTCTGGACCAACATCTTTTTGGGTCCCCACTTTGTCCCCTCTGATTTTCTTATACTGCCTACTTATAAGAAACTAGAAAGCAGAAGCTCAAACTGTTCCTTTTAAAGGGGTAGCCATATTGGCTTTGACTTTGGTAGGGTAACGTGTCAGATAGTAATAAGTTAACATCAAAAGCACAAATCTTTAAAATACCAATTGCCTCCATGCCCTAAATTTGCCGAATTTATGCTGTTGTTTGGGTATATGACCCAAAAATTAGATTTGGGGTTTTATACAATTAGATTAGATTTATAGAAAAGGAGGGTTGATCAAAGTTGATATTAATTTTCAATAGCAGATCTAATACTTTTATGGCAAATATTTACTGTGTAGTATTAAATAAGGTTGTCTAAGAAAAATGATGAAGCAATAAAGGCTTGAAAACGTTAAGGATAGTAATAAATGATAATGAATGACTTTTAAGTAATAAATGAGATAAAGTTCACGCCACAAGGGTGAAATTTTCCATTATGCTTTCTGACAATGATGAATGGTGATAAGCAGTTGAATATTTCGGTTCTTCATGGATCAGGAGAGAAAGGTCAAAGAAAAAGAAGTGTAAAATTAGGCTTTGTATGTATTCAATAAGGAGAGAATCTTGCACAAAGAATGTCAATGATATTCTTTACAAAAATGTTCGATGCCCCTTTGGAACTACATCTCTTCCTATTTATAAGAGTACATGGGCCATAAAAAGCCTATATAGTACAACAGAAAGGAATATCCATGAGAATATTCTCTAGGGAATCTAAATCCTCAAACTAGTCGTTACTTCGTACCGAAGGCGGGTGCTCGTCCTTGCCCTCGTCTTCCGCTAAACCACCCCGACCTCAACGATTTATCCTCTTCACATGATTTCGACCTTTTGGAGTCAGGTTGACACGTCATAGCGTCGATATGTCACAACCTCCAAAGGCTTTGTCACCGTTGACCAGGTCAAATGCATGACATGAAGTTTTTCGCCCATACAGTTAGTCCCTCCATTTTTCAAGGTCGTCCTCGTGGACGGGCTTGATAAGTGGATAATAGCAGTCGTGATCTACGTAAGAAGCGCATGACGTGATGTTTTGAGAGTCACATATTTCGATCTCTTAATTTTTTCGGGTGATCTCTAGAGAGAGCCTGACATGGATGGGATGTAACGTCATTCATCATGATGACGTTTGTTCCCGATACGTCGCGTTAGGACACGTGCGACTTTTGGATCGATTCTGCCGTTGTGATTTCGGCTGCCATTATGGCCAGTCGTTTCAAATTCGAGGTTCCTCCTCTATAAAGAACCGATTGCAGAAGCAAGTCCCTGGTCAATAAGATGGTTGACAAGGGTAGTCGACAATTCTGGCTTGACTCTTTTTTGTTTAGACCGAATCTGCTGTGGCCGACGTCACAGATTTTGCAGAAGCTTGGAATCGTGCTCTTAAGTATTTGTGCTTATCTTCATTCTTTCATTTAATCGTAGAGTATGAGCTCGTGAGTTGATTCTTCTTATTTTGCTGCTACTGCTTGGCCTCTTTAGTTGGTGGCGCACCTCGCTGGCTGGGTTAGGCAAGTACTTCCCACTATAGGGATTCGAGATTGTCGGGTTTCTAGCAGAAGTACAAACTGGCTCTCCCTCCGAAAGGTAAAATCGGTACGTCGTCTTTGTGTCTTTACTCGTTGATCTTGGTGTGCTCATCCTCATTCATTCTTCTAGGCTCCGCCAAGGAGGTTGCTAAAAGGAATCTGGCATTGACGTCTTCTTTCAGGAGAAGGAGGGGTGTTGCTTCCTCAACTCCTGCCCCCTTTCGAATGTTGCACCCGCTCATCCTCGTCTACATCCCATGTTGAGGACGGGGAGATTTCTTCGTGTGGCGCAGAACTTAGGCCCGGAAAGAGGAACGCCATGGACGTAGGAGCCGGTGTGCCAGCGGCTGCCAACTTGTTTGATGATGAGGTCATGGTGCAAGAGACTGCGATAATACTGATCGATGGAGGCGTTGGGCAGCCTCAGGGGTGCCTAGGTTGGAAGAAATCAAAGTTGCTGCTTCTTTGTGACCAGAAGAGGAAGAGGCCGATGTGAATGGCTTTGACGGTGGTTCCGCGCATCCTGGGTGCGGGGAGGCCTTGTCTTCTGAACCAGCTCAGGAAGCTTCCCCTACTGATAATGGCAAAGGCAAGATGCCCGTTGATTAGGACGATGAGAGGGCTGAACTCATCGGCGAGGAATCCGACTCTAACCTCAACCCCGAAGATCACAAGATGATTGATAGTGGGACAACTCAGGTTGAGATTAAAGTAGAGGAGGGGTCGAGGACCATCACGATCCTAGTATATCACGATTACTTAAGAACACTGAGGATGTGATTCAGGCCTTTGGCCCCTTCTGCTATGATGTCGAGCATATGACTCTCGGGGAGCTGAGTGATAGTAACTTGTCCAAGAGCATCACCAGTCTCGCTCTCAGGGTAAAACATTTTGTTCCTTTTGCACTCTCTCTTCTTTGCTTTAGTTAGACTTCGGGTTTCGCTTTATTCACTTTCTTTTCTTTGATTTGCAGACCGTTATCTTAGAGATTGAGAGCGTGCGGAGGGAGAAGAGGCAGAAAGAGATATACCACAAATTGACAAAGTACAAGGAGTTCCGCGTAAAGTACTAGGAGGATGAGAGGCGGCTCCGTGAGGGGGGCGATGTGCATGCGTTGAGGGAGGAGCTGTGAAAGAAGGATGAAGAGTTGATTGCGTCTGTGGAGCGACTCAGTTCTCTCGAAGGGGCATTGAAGAGAAAAGAGGAGGAGCTCGAGCTGAGCACGGGCGTTGAAGCCCAGTGCCACAACCTCCAGAGTTGGGTCGATCAACTGCAAGATTAGTTGAATGAGTGTCAGTTTTAAATTGACGGGCTCAGGGGGGAGGTAGCTGGTAAGAAGCAACTAATCGAGGAAGCGAAGTCCTACCCGAGGGAAACTCAAAAAAGGGCTGCTCTTTTAGAGTTGGTGAACAGAACCCTTCGTGCCGACCGTGATAATGCTCAGTCGACTGCTGAGGCTAAGAAGGCTAGGCTTGAGGAGCGGATTGGCGAATTGGAGAAAGAGAATGCCAAGCTGCAAGAATGGATTTCTGTTGTAGGGTGAGAATGCCAAATTGTTCGAATGACCCTCCACTTCTCATGCCTCTGAGTTTTCGGCCATTCCGTGTGAGAAGTACGAGGAATGGATCCTTGTTGAGGCTCGAATCGGGTGATTCGCGAACTGGGTTAGACGAGTTTTTTCTTTGAGACAACTTTGGAGGAGGCTCGGGCCAAAGCTCGTGAAGCTTCGTTGGCCTGTGGTTACGACCCCGACATGCCTCAGCCTGACGCAGAGGATGATAATGAAAGGGACATCTCCGAGCTCGAAGATAGTGCCTGGTGCGACTCTGCTTACGCCCGAGGCGAGGATAAGGAAGTTGATGGAGAACAAGGTGGTGATGGTCACTAAATATTTTGCCTCTATTTTTGTTTAACATTTTGTACCTTTCTCTTCTTTTTGTTGGCGTTTTCGTGCACCTTTGTAAAGACCCTTATCTGAATATAACAGTTGGTTTTTGGTTGCATTCATACCTTTCCTATCTTTGCATGTTTAATTTTTGTACTTGTGTGTTTTGTTTATGTAATTTTTCATTTTTTTGCCATCTGGTTTGCGGTAGGCGTGGGGCTGAGTGGTCGTGGGCCGAGGAATTTTTGTTCAAATGGGTCGAATGTCAATCTCTTTAGTTAAAGAGTGGCTTGGGGTCGAGGAGTTTCGTTTAAGCTAGTTGAGCATACCTCTTAGTTGAGATGCGACCGAGGGCCGAAGGGTTTTGTTCGAGCTGGTCGAATGTGCCTTTTACTTGTGATGTGGCCAAAGGACGAAGGGTTTTTATTAAAGATGGTCGAACGTACCCTTTAGTTAAGTCATGGCCTGGGGCCGAAGGGTTTTATTCGAGCTGGTCGAACGTGCCTTTTAGTTACGATGTGGCCAAGGGCCGAAGCATTTTTTTCAAGCTGGTCGAACATACGCTTTAGTTAAGTCTTGGCCTGGGGCTGAAGGGTTTTATTTGAGCTGGTCGAATGTGCCTTTTAGTTGAGACTTATCCAGGGGCCGAGGAGTTTTGTTCGAATTCTTTGAACGTATATTTTAGTTAAGACTTGGCCAGGGGCAGAGGAGTTTTTTTCGAACTGGTCGAACGTATCTTTTAGTTAAGAAGTGGCCAAGGTCCGAGAGGCTTTACTTGAGCTGGTCAAGAATACCTGTTAATTGAGATGTGGCTAAGGGACGAGAGGCTTTACTCTAGCTGGTCGAGAATACCTCTTAGTTGAGAGACTTAGGAGAGTAGTTTCAATAAACAGGTATCTCATTTATTTCAACTTGTATTGTATCAGTTACATTGTTTCGCTCTAAGGCATTTTGGAGAAAATTACAAGTTTTGGGTGTTGGCTGGCGTCCCACTCCCAGTCCCAGTATATGTAGTCCCTTTATTATTCGTCTCGGAGATTCTTGAGGAGTCGGGCAATGAAATATGTTTGTTCTCGCGTAATTCACCTCGAAGTGTCCCGTCCATTGCCTCGTTAAACCTCCTTAAGAAAACCTCGTTGGGACAAAACTCAAGTGAGGAAAAAAGAGTACGACATACGAGACACTTCTTGTTTTTTAGAAGTTGAAGTACTTGAGGTGGCTGATGTTCCAATTGTTCGGTAAGAGCTTTCCTTAGAATGTCTCTAGTTGGAATGAACCCTTGTCTGCCTTGCCTATGATTTTGTATGGTACATCCCAGTTGGCTCCTATTTTGCCTTCTCGGGTATCTTTTCTTGCTTGGGTCTTGGGTTTGATCACGTAGTCCCCGATCTTGAGTAATTGTACCTTGTCCTTTCTATTTTAGTACCGTTCTGTTTGTTGTTTTGGTGCAACCATTCTTATATACAAAGTGTCTCTTCGCTCCTCGACTGCGTCGAGGTCCTATCTTCTGTTCTCGTCATTGTCATTGCCTCTCTCGTTGGTATACCTTAGGGTGGGTTCCCTACTTCGACCGGTATGACTCCTTCTATCCCATAAACTAAGGAGTAAGGTGTCTCTCATGTGCTCGTATTTGGGGTTGTCCTATGTGTCCACAACACTCCTGGGAGTGTCTCTGGCCACAGTCCCTTAGCGTCTTCGAGTCTCTTCTTCAGGATGTTCAAAATTGACTTGTTGGAGGATTTTGCTTGCTCGTTTCCAGCGAGATGGGTTGAGAGTATTCTTTTGATATGCCACTTCTCGAAAAGCTCGGTAGTTTTTCTCCTTGTGAACTAGGGTTTATTGTCGCAGCTTATTTCGTTGGTAGGCCAAAACAACAGATGACGTTCTTCCATATGAAGTTGATTACTTCTTGCTCACGAATTTGGGCGAATGCGCTTGCTTCCACCCATTTGGAGAAGTATTCCGTCAAAACTAAAAGGAATTTAACGTTACCTCGTCCAGCGTGAGTAGTCCCACGATGTCCATTCCCCACTTGATGAGCGACCATGGAGAGATGACAAAATGGAGGTGTTCGTCTGCTTGGTGGATTATTGGGGCATAGTTCTGACATTGTTCGCACTTCTTCATGAATTTCAGGGCATCTTTCTTCATGGTAGGCCAATAGTATCCTGCCCGAATAAGTCATCTGATGAGTGCTCGATCAACGGAATGACTGCCATAGTGGCCTTCATGGACTTCCTCGAGGACGCATTGAGTTTGATTTGGGCCCAAACATTTTGCTAGTGGACCACTGTACGTTCTTTTATACAGTTCATTGAGGAAGATGTACCTTGCCTCTTGCATTCTCAACTTCCTGGCTTCTTTTTATCGTTTAGGAGGACACCATCCTGCAAGTAACTTATAATACAATTGCGCCAATCCTATGTTAAGCTTATAGATTTTACCTCGACGTGATCTAATGCTGAGCTGAGGAGAGGCACCATATTTTTGACTCCAAGAGTTATGATTTTGGTTGCTGCGGCTGAATTTGCAAAGTCGTTCGCCTCGACATTCTGAGTTCATGGAATTTGGTTGAGCTGATATTTGTCATACTTGTGCAACAATTTGCATATCTTGGTCTGTTACTTTTGCAACCTTTGCTACTTGATCTGGAAAGTCCGAGTAACTTGGTTGATGATGAGCTAGAAGTCGCATCGTAGTCTTAGATGCCTCACCCCATACTCAAGTGCTAGCCTCAATCCTGCAATTATGACCTCATACCCGGCCTCATTGTTAGTCATATCCGGGCACCTTACAGATAGGCGAATGACCTCTTCCATTAGGACTTCGAGCACGAGTCCCAGTCCGGAACTACATGCATTGGATGTGCCGTTGATATGCAAGACCCAAAGATCATGCGTCAGGTTAGGAGCTTGAGTGGATTCCTTCTCAGCTTCAGGCATCACCTTGGTACTAAAGTCCGCAACAAAATCAGCGAGCACATGTAATTTTATAGTTTTGCGAGGTTGGTAAGTGATGTTGTGCTCACTTAATTCTATTGCCTATTTGGCCAGCCTCTCCGACAGCTCGGGTTTGTGCAGTATGCTTCTTAATGGAAACATGGTGACAACCGAGATTGGATGGCACTGGAAGTATGATCTGAGCTTTCTTAAAGCTACTTCAAGGGCCAGGGCCAGTTTCTCGAAGTGAGGATACCTCATCTTAGCATCGATGCGTGTTTTACTAATATAGTAAATTGGAGATTTGATACCTTTGTCTTCTTGAACTAGGACTACACTCACTTCTACTTCTAAAATAGCTAGGTAGATGAGGAGGCATTCCCCGAGTTGGGGCTTTGAGAGAAAGGGTGGTGTTGACAGGTATTCCTTGAGTTCTTCAGTGCTTGTATATATTCGGGCTTCCATTTGAGGCTATTATCCTCTTCGAGTACGTTGAAGAACCTGTGGCACCTATCGGATAACCTCGAGATGAATCTGGATAGGCTGGAGTGGACCTCTCTTATGGGGTGTATCCATGGTCGGCCTACGATAGCATTTTATGTCGTGTTCTAATCCATGATGTGGAATGTGGTCTCCAGTGTCACCCCACCAGCGAGGATGGGAAGTGTGATCTCGCTCAAAGTTCGTTCAATTGCATTGTTAAAATAAGTTAGTGTAATAAAGTGCGACATTATCTTATCCTTAGGTCGCATCTGTAGGTGGACCCGAGGATGGATAATGCACACTCTGCTTTCGTCGTCCGCCATAATTCTCTTAACATTAGTATCAAGAATTTGTAAAGTAATGACAAGTGAATTATTGTGAGGGAAAGTCAAACTGTCGGCATCTGACTCATCGAATATGATACTCTCTTTGAGGCCGTCATACCGTTTGTGGGGAGAGATCTCTTGAGTTTGTGAGTGGTGGGAGAGGGCGACTTTGGCAGACCTGAACGTTCTCGGCCTTTTGCTAGGGTGTTCCTGCCTTTGTCATTGAGCAACTCTCTGAGATGTCCTCGTTGCAGCAGGTTCGCCACTTCTAATCTTAGAGTGTGGCAATGTTTCGTCTTGTGTCCACGGTCTTGGTGGAACTCATAGAAGGCGTCTAACTTCCTGGTGCTTGGGTCGTACCTCATATTTGGTGGCCCCTTCACCTTTGGTCAGGGCTTCTCGAGTGCGTAGACCACATCTGTAGGTGACACACAAAAATTATGAGCAGATAGTGAACGGATCATACCTTGGTCATTTATGTGGATGTCTGATCTTGGCCTGGAAGGGCCGTCTTTGCGACAGAAGTTGGGAACGGGTGGCCTGATATAAGGTTGATGTTGATCTCTGCCTGGTCGTGGCACCTGTGGGTCTCTCCTTGTGTTGTCCCTAAGTTCCCTCCTAGGTTCAGGTTGCACTAAGATGAGTCATCGGGTTGGCCCATTAAGGTCTTTGTCATGTATCTAACCTCAGCATAGTAGGCATTGTGGATCTCGTCCCAGGTAGCTGGTGGATACTTCACAGTCGGCTCAGTAGCTTTCTGGTGGCCTTTGAACCTTCTCTATTCAGCTTGTTCTGGAAGGCTGCTATGGCCATTCTTTCGGAGACATTTGGTAGGGTCATCCTCATGCTGTTGAATCGAGCTAAGAAGTCCCCCACTCCTTCCCCTATGGATTGTCTGATGGCGAAGATGTCATTTTACCCTCGTATCAGCTTTCTTGGCCCCATCATGTGCCATTACGAACTTGTCCGCCATCTTTTAGAAGGTTTCTATGGAATAGGCTGGTAGCTGCGAATACCATGTTAACTCCCCTCCGGTGCGAGTTTCACCAAACTTTTTTAACAAGATGGAGGATACATGTTCTTTGGTGAGTGATCCACGTCCAATCCACACTCAATAGTGAGTGGAAACGGTCGTTGGAAGAATAGTACCCAACAAGAGTTGGGGATAATTTCCACAGGGAGTTTAATATGGGTGTTGCGGTATATACTTGATAAGAGCAAATGAAATAACTAAATTGCGCTTCCAAACAAGGGATTTTGTTTTCTACTTCTAAATTAACACTAACAATTATAAACTAATGAGAAGAAACTAGAAAGTGAGTGATTTTTTTTGTTATTTTTACTAAGTTTAAAAAGCTTAGGGATGTGACCTTCACCTAGGTGTTCGCCTAATGGGTTAAGTACGTTAACACTTGTTTTATTGATCGGGGTGTATTATAGCTCTCAACTCTAAGTTACCCACTCAATACCTCTCGGTCATAGAGTGATTTTGCCCAATTTGTCATCCTGAAGCCCAAATGGGTTTCAAGTTACATAGTTGATACGTGCTCAAGTCGGGTTTTACCTATCTCTAGTTAAAACCCTTTAATTCGGCTAATCAAATCCTTAATTAGCCCAATTTTTTGTTAGCCAAGTTTCCTAGATTAGGTCCCTCTTTCTTAAGTAAAGACCAAGTAAAAAAGGCATGAATCAATGTTTGCAACCATTAGTTCTAAAATTAAAGAATAAACAAGGCTAAATAATCAACACCCAATCATAAACACGCATTAAATTAAGTACCCATAAGGTTTACACACTAGGGTTGGGTCACAACCCTAGTACATATCTAGCTACTTATAGTAGAAAATGGAGAAAGCAAAGAAGAAATAATAATTAAATTCATAATATAAGATTAAAATGATAAAATATAATGTTTTAATCCCAAAATGATCACAAATTTCCTATAATGGAAAACTACAACGGCTACAACTTCTTGAACTTCAAAATTTAACCTAGAAATGTGATTCCCGTCTATTTATAGTGACCTAAAAATTTCTAACAAAAATGGCCCTCCGGAGGTTCTGCGGCCGCATAATTCCATGTGCGGTGCGCACATTGCTTGGTCTTGCAAGGAGCTGGATTCTGCATCCGCACAATTTGGCATGCGGCTACAATGCATCTTCTGCAGCCGCACAATTCTTGTGCGGTCCACACTTCAGGCAAGGCTTCAGTTTTGGTCATCTGCACACTCTCCGAACTTTTTGAATTCTTGTTAGTGCGGACCATGTTCTGCGGCCTCACAATTCATGTGCGGTCCGCACTTTTACTTAAAGTCTGCCGGGCTTCTTCTCTAGTTCTGCGGCTGCAGAGGGAATTCAATAGTCCACACTTACTTCTGCAGTCGCAGAAATACCTCTGTGGACCGCACTTCTTGTGTGCTACGCCCCTTCCTTCCTTGTGAATCGGAACACTCCTATTTTAGTCGGATTTCTTCATAAGAGCCCAAATTTCCAAAATTTGCGCACTTTCATTAGTTTTGGAAACATAAATCGATACTTTCAGACTAAAACAAAAGTAAAAATGTACTAATAAGTGGTCAAAATCCACACTTATTAACTTCCCCAAACTTAAGTTTTTTTATTGTCCTCAAGCAAATAGATTAGTTACCACCTCCTCAAAGTTAAAGTTCATTTCAGCGAGTCAATTGTGAGCCATTCATATGCACTTGGGACCAACATTACCCACACTACTCATGCATTATCAACAAGGCGACAAGTCAAATATTCATGCACATATATTTCTAATGTGACTTTTGAGCTTCAAGAATTGACTTTACTCATCAAGGACTTTTTTTCTATCATATAGGTCATGGTAGACTCCAAAATCTTCCTCCTCTACCTTTCATTTGCCAAGCTCACTTAAAAATTTAGCACTCATTTACAAGATTCGTGAAAGGTTCACTCTTCTCTCACAAGAGAATGTCACAACTACAGTTTCAAGTACCATAGGCTTGCCCCTCATGTAGATCACTACTAATGTAAGCTCACTCGATTCAAAATCAAGTAGGACTTCTTTCGGGTTGTAATGAAGACTTTTGGGTTAGGGTAGGATACCATTTGGGTAAGTGGTTACACCTTTCCTTAAGCACTCCACATTTTCAATTCTCGGCTCACAATTACCAATTCTTAGAGACATTTCCTTTTTATTGGGGGTTAGAGAGACTTGACATCACTCTCTCTTGTTCATTTCATTATTTTTCTCCCTTTGATGCTCTTGTTAGGGATCATTACATCTTTTTGAATCCATCATCCCTTCCACTTATTCTCTTTTTTGCATTTTTTTCTTTTTGTTCTTTTTCTTTTCTTGCCTTCTCTTTTCATAGAGATTATTTCTTTTCTCTTTTTGTGCATTGATAGCTTTTTAAAATTCCTTATCTCTCCCCCAAACTTATGCTTTGAGGCACTTATTTCACAAGAGTGTTAAGGAATGTTCGGGTGCCAAGAGAGGATCAAGACAAAAAAGATAAAGGCTTATAACATGGTTATCAAATGAGAAAGGCCAGAGGCTCAAAGGGGGTTTACTAGGGATAACGATATTGTTTGGCAGTAGAAAGCTCAAACGGGCCAAAGAAAGCCTACAATCATTTCTCAAACCAAGAAAAACTTAGGATTTCGCCTTGAAGCACATTCAGGGCAAGTTCTAGACCATTTGCACGGATACTTGGACTAGCAACAATTCATCTCACCCCTCACACAACTAGATCGTAAAAGAGGATAGAGTCGAGAGCCTACAACAACTACACTCAAGTTTAATGATTACTATGGTCCAATAAACCACCCGATGATTGCCAAAGTCAATTCAAGATCCTCAAAGTCACTAACTAGAGCTATTTCTTTCAAAACCTTAACACTAACCATAAGCACGTAGTTAAGTGTGTTGGTACCAAATGAAGCATGATTAACTCTTCCAGAATGACTTGATTAGGCCTTTTTATTCATTACTACTACTATTGTTATTACCTAAACACAAAAATGGACTCATTCCCTTAAGAAAGTTGTCATGCCATCCATCATTGGTATGAGTCACCCAATTCACACAAAAAACTTACCTTTGGAATGAACTATGGCGTTGAGAAAATCAAAGGCTTATTATCTACAAAAGCATAAAAAGAAGCTACTTAACAAAACAAGAACTAAAGTGGAAAAATAAAGAAGCTAAGGAACAATAACTACTAAAGATAGATAACTACAAATAAGAAAAGAAAGTGAATCATCAAATTATTACAATCCAAATGTATCCAAAATCAATGTATCAAATTAACTCCACCCCCCGAATAAAAGTAAGCATTATCCCCATTGCTTAGCAAAATAAGAGTGAAAGAAGAGAGGGTGAAGAAAACTCCCTAAGTATCCTTGGACATCTCAGTGTCTTTAGCAATATCATCTCCCGCAGGATCAGCCAACTGTATCTCATCATCATCATCAAATCTAGGCATGTTGGGAGTGGCGAACATCGCATGCACTGCCTCAGCAGTGTCAGCAGCAAGGTCTGGATCCTTAGACTAGCCAGCTGGTGCTAGCGGTGTAGATGGTGCTGATGGATCTGGGACGGACTGGTGCGAGTCAAGTAGTATATCAAAAGGTAGGTCCCCTACAATAGCAAGTCTCGTCACCTCCTTTCTAAGCTTGTCAATTGATTTCTTGCTCTTCTGGGACTTCCTCATCTTCTTCACTTCCTTTCCCAACTCCTCAATAACTGGCCCGTGTTGCACCAAGGTGTCCATGATCGTGTTCTAGTTGTCCAGAATCTTCTTGAGCATCTCATAAATGTCGGAGGGGGCCTGTGGTGCTTGTGTAATGGACTCTGCTGCAACACTACTAGATAAGTAAGACGACTTTGAAGTAGTTGTCTGCATCCAGTTGTCGAGACTCGCCAATGTCTGGGAGACTCGCAAAACAGATAATGGAGTTGTGGGCATGGGCACTAGCCTCAAAGCTGGAGCAGGGGCTGCCCTAGGGGCTCTGGTAGGAGCTGAGGATGATTGCGGAGGCATAGCAGCAACACTGGAAAAGGGTTGAGCAGATGTTGATGGAAGGTCCGCCATCTCAGTAACTACCACTACTGGCTCATCAGACTGGCCTGTGGTGGTAGAAGGCTGGGTTTTCTATTTGGGTTGGTCTCCTCCATCAGTGAATACTAGTCAAATGGATTCTTTGGCTTCACTTTGGTGTCAAAAGATCTCGTCTCTACCTTTGCATCGTAGGTACTCTTTGATAGTGTTGGGATAAGGGTAGGCTGAACTAGTCTGTTGTGCTATCAAGGAAATGTTATCCGACATCACGGCACCCATATTAATTGGGTGCCCAGCCATGATGAAGGCCACAACAATAGCCCGAGGAATAGGAAGATGAGTCTCATTCTGGCTTGGATCCAGTCTACTACAAACAAAGGTCTGCCACCCCTTTGCCTCGAAGTTCAATGTGTTCTGCCGAATGGGAACCCTAGCGGTAATCTATGGTGGTGGTGGCCTTGTTGGTGCCAATATCTCAGCCAGCCAAGGTCGGTGTTCCTCCTTTCATTACACATTTCTCCAGATACTCCTTTGGCTCTACATCCTCAAAACCCAAGTACGCGTTTAGTGTATACTGATCAAACCTCAACTTGAGGATGCGTACTTTGGTCACCTTCGTCCCCTTCTTTATGTGAGCAACATTAGCATAGAACTCTCGGACGGGGTATTCCTTGGCATCCTCAAGTCTTTCAGTTAACCACATTCAACCCTTTCTTTCTCTGAACTGCCTCTATAATGACCCAACCGGTCGTTTTGAGAGTTAGAGCCCTGATCCCCTATTAACTGTTTCCCCGTATCAATTTCTGCTATTGTGACTTTCTGGGAGGTTTCATTTAGAGTTTTGGAGTGTTTTGGGACACTTAGTCCCTAAATAGAGGCTTAAGTCTTAGAATTTGGACTATAGTCGGAACAGTGTGAAGACGGTTTCGGAATGGAGTTCCGTCGATTCTGTTTGCTCCTTTGGGTGCTTTTGGGCTTAGGGGTGTGTCTGGATTATATTTGAAGGCCCATAGCTCATTTAGACTTGAAATGGCAAAAGTCGAATTTTTGGAGTTTTGGACCAGTAGTGGAATTTTTGATATTGTGGCCCGAATCCTATTTCGGAAGTTGGAGTAGGTCTAGTGTTGAATATGACTTGTGTGCGAAATTTGGAGTCAAACGGACGTGGTTTGGTTGGTTTCGGCACCGGTTGTAGAAATTTGAAGTTTCAAGTTCATTAAGTTTGGATTGGAGGGTGATTTGTGTTTTTAGCATTGTTTGATGTAATTTGAGGGCTCAACTAAGTTTGTATGGTGTTTTAGGATTGGTTGGTATGTTTGGTTGAGGTCCCGGAGGCCTCGGGTGAGTTTCGGGTGGTTAGCGGGTCATTTTGGACCTTGGAGAGAAATTACTCTTCGGAGAAGGGCGTGCCCGGGCAGATTTTAAAGATAAAAAATGAGGGTTTTGAATTCATATCACAAAATTGAATTGGGAGATCGGTAGAAGGCGAAATTTCAAGAGATTTTCAGAGGAAGTTATTGGGTAATGATTCCTAACTCCCTTATGGTTATATCCCACTAATCTATCATTAGTTTTATCATTTGATTTCGGATTTGGGGTGAAAAATTGGAGAAAATTGAGAAAAAGTCTTAGGCAGAAATTTGGGGTTTTGACGAGATTTCAGTATCGAATTTTAATAAATTTGGTATGGTAAGACTCGTGAGAGAATGAGTGTTCATATTTTGTGACTTTTACCCGATTCCGAGATGTGGGCCCGGGGAGGCTTTTTGGGAGTTTTTCTAATTTCTTGCCTTAGCTTTTATTTTGTTAGCTAGATTAGTTTGTTGTAGCTATATTTATGTTATGTAATTGGTTTTGGCTAGATTTGGGCCATCCGGAGCCGTATATTCGTGCAAAGAGCATTATTACGTATTGATTTGAGCTTGGTTCGAGGTAAGTGGCTTGACTAACTTGTGTGGTGGAACTCCCCTTAGGATATGGTACTGTTTGATATATGAGCACCGTGTACGTGAGTTGACGAGTACGTACACGGGCTATTTGCTATAAAACTCCATTTTCACTAAGTCATAACATGTTTTTCTCCTTGTTTGAGCTACACTAGCATATGTACTATCCTGTTTAGATTAGGAAAGCATGCCTACGTGTTTTATCTGCCTACGTGAACTCTGTGCAATATGTTTGGTGAAATTACCTTCTTTCTTTGATTTGAACTTAGTCTAAACTGTGGGTGTTCTCGCCATGATTGTTGATTATATTGGTTGAGTTGGATATTTACTTTGGGACTACGGAACGGTATTCCAGGAGATCCCCTTGTACTGCATATTTACTTTGGGACTACGGGACGGTATTCCAGGAGATCACCCAGCACTGCATATTTACTTTGGGACTACGGTACGGTATTTCGGGAGATCCCACTAGACATTTACGTTTGGGACTACGGGATGGTATCCCGGGAGATCCCCTGTTGCTATTACTGTGTTTTGAGCTATTGGCTTCCATTGAATTCTATTTCTATTAGATTTCTGTATTCATTTAATTGTAATATTTCATTATACTTATACTAGTAGGGTCGTGACCTGATCTTGTCACTACTCGACCGAGGTTAGGCTTGGCACTTAATGGGTACCGTTGTGGTCTACTCATGCCCTTTCCTGTACATGTTTTTTGTGTGCAAATCCTAGTTCATCGTACCAGCCTCATCACTAGTTACAGTCGCTGCTACTTGTTGGAGACTTCAAGGTACATCTGCCCGCGCCCGCAAATCCTCGGAGTCCCCCTCTATCCCCCTATGTTCATTTCTCTTTCTTTCTATAGAGATGATATATAGAACAGTTAAAACTTCTTAGTAGCTGTGACTTGCGACATTCCAGGTTTTGGGAAAAGTGAGTATTGTATATGCCGAGCGGCATCGTTTCTGCTTATTTAATATATTTGTTAACTGTTATCCTTGTGTGCTCATTTCATTTCCACAATATTAGGCTTACCTAGTCGTAGAGATTAGGTGCCGTCACGACAGTTCACGGAGGGAGAACATGGGTCGTGACAAGTTGGTATTGGAGCTCTAGGTTCATGGGAGTCATGAGTCATAAGCCATTTTATTAGAGACTCGCGGATCGGTACAGAGACCTCTGTACTTATCTTCAGGAGGCTATGGAACTGTTAGGAAAATTCCATTTCATTTGATTCCTTGTCGTGTGAGATTATTGACTTCAAAATTCTAAACTTCTGTCTTCTATTCTCTCACAGATGGTGAGGACATGTGCTACTGGAGATGACCAGGCACTCGTGCCCCCTACTAGAGCCGCCAAAGGCCGGGGCTGGGGTAGAGGCCGAGGACGCACACGTGGTGTAACAGAACACCCGCGTGAGCTGCTATAGAGGAGCCACCAGTAGCTCCAGTCGGAGCGCAGGCACCTTATACGCCTACCACTACTACTCCAGCTCTTCAGGAGACCCTTGCACAGTTCATGAGTATGTACAACACTCTAGCTCAGGCAGAGTTGATTCCCCTTGTTGTAGCCACATCTCAGGCCGGGGGAGGAGCACATACTCCCTCCACCCGCACCCCAGAGCAGCGAGTTCAGGTTAATCAAATCTCAGAGGTTATACTAGTACCACCTGTAGCCCTAGTTCTCCCGAGGGCAGGGCAAAAACTTCAGAGGAGGAGCAGCGGAGGCTCGAGAGGTACAAAAAGTAGGACCCTCCTACATTCAGTGGTCAGGCATCAAAGGATGCTCAGGGATTTCTGGAGGAGTGCCACCGTATCCTCCGCACTATGGGTATAGCAGAGTTGAGTGGGGTTTCTTTCACTGTCTTTCAGCTTCGAGGAGTAGCCTATCAATGGTGGCGTACTTATGAGTTGGACAGTTCGGCTGAGGCAGCTTCCCTTACATGGACTCAGTTCCTGGACATGTTTTTGAGAGAGTATGTTCCATAGAGCCTTAGGGACGTATAGCGCGCGGAGTTTGAGCAGTTGCGCCATGGTGCTATGACTGTTTCAGAGTATGAAGTCCGTTTCAGTGACTTGTCTAGACATGCACCGGCCTTGGTTTCTACAGTTCGATAGAGGATTCGTCGGTTTATTGAGGGACTCATTCCCAGCATCAGGACTACCATGGCCCGGGAGTTAGAGATGGATATCTCGTCTCGGCATGTGCTAAGTATTGCTAGGAGAGTAGAGAGCATGCTTACTCGTAAAGGGAGGAGAGAGAGGCCAAAAGGTCTCAAGAGTCGGCCATTATTCTAGTGCCCATGCTCCAACTGAAGTTCATCATGGTATGGTTATGTGAGTTGCCCCGTTCACTCAGCTCTTCCAGCCACCATTGGTATTCCAACTCCTCCTAGACCTCAGGAGCCTTATTATGCACCTTCAGTAACTAGCGTTCCTCCTGCATGGGGTGATATCAGCGATCTGTCCAGCAGACCTGGCCCGAGCCAGGCACAACCGCCACACCCTCCCAGAGCTTGTTTTGAGTGTGGCGACACTCGCCACCAGGTGAGGGATTTCCCCAGACTTAGGAGGGGTGCACCTCCACAGACTTCTTAGCCATAGCGTGCTCGACAGGGTTCTCAGGCCATGATTCCAGCACCAGCTGCCACCCCACCTGCTCAGCCAGCTCGAGGTGGAGGTCGGGGAGGTAGAGGTCGCCCTAGAGGGGGAGGCTAGGCCAGATACTATGCTCTTCCTGCTCGTACAGAGGCTGTTGCTTCCGTTTTGTATCATTACAGGTATTGTTCTGGTTTGTCATAGAGTTCCAACGGTTCTATTCGATCCAGGCTCCACTTATTCCTATGTGTCCTCTTATTTTTCCCCACATTTGGGCATATCTCGGGATTCTTTGAGTTCCCTTATTTATGTGTCTACTCCTGTGGGAGATTCTATTGTTGTGGACCGCGTTTATCGGTTGTGTTTGATTACTCTTAGTGGTTTTGAGACCAGAGCTAATTTATTATTGCTCAGCATGGTAGATTTCGATGTTATCTTGGGCATGGACTGGTTGTCGCCCCATTATGCTATTCTTGATTGTCACGCTAAGACCGTGACGCTGGCTATGCCAGGTTTACCGCGATTAGAGTGGATGGGTACCTTAGATTACACTCCCAGCAGAGTTATTTCATTTTATAAGGTTCAACGAATGGTTGAGAAGGGGCGAGACACTTATCTAGCTTATGTTAGGGATGTCAGTATTGATACCCCTACAGTTGAGTCAGTCCTAATAGTGAGAGATTTTCCTAATGTGTTTCCAGCTGATCTTTCGAGCATGCCCCTCGACAGAGATATTGATTTTGGCATTGGTTTGTTGCCGGGCACTCAACCCATCTTTATTCTTCCTTACCGTATGGCCCCTCTTGAGTTGAAGGAACAGTTACAGGAATTGCTTGATAAGGGCTTCATTCGGCCCATTGTGTCACCTTGGGGTGCTCCTGTCTTATTTGTGAAGAAAAAGGATGGTTCTATGCATATGTGCATTGATTATCGCTGGTTGAACAAAGCTACAATGAAGAACCTGTATCCTTTGCCTCGTATTGATGACCTATTTGATCAGTTACAGGGTGCCCGAGTATTTTCCAAGATTAATTTGCGTTCAGGTTATCATTAGTTGAAGATTCGGGAGCCAGATATCCCGAAGACTGCTTTTAGGACTTGGTATGGTCATTATGAGTTCCTTGTTATGTCATTTGGGCTGACCAACACCCTAGCAGCATTTATGCATTTGATGCATAGTGTATTTCAGCCATATCTTGACTCATTCTTCATTGTATTTATTGATGACATTCTGGTGTACTCCCGTTGTCAGGAGGATCATGAGCAGCAACTGAGGACTGTGCTTCAATCCTTGAGAAAGAAGAAATTATATGCAAAGTTCTAAAAATTGTGAGTTCTGGTAGGATTCCGTAGCATTTTTGGGTCACGTGGTGTCGAGTGAAGAGATCAAGGTGGATATGAAGAAGGTGGAGGCAGTGCAAAGCTGGCCCAGACTGTCCTCAGCCATAGAGATCCGGAGCTTCCTTGGTTTGGCGGGCTATTACCGTTGATTTGTTGAGGGATTCTCATCTATTGCAGCACCTATGACCAGGCTGACCCAGAAGGGTGCTCCATTCAGGTGGACGAAAGAGTGTGAAGAGAGCTTTCAAAAGATCATGACAACTTTGACTATAGCCCCAGTGTTGATATTGCCTACAGGTTCGGGGTCTTATACAGTTTGTTGTGATGCGTCGCGAGTTGGCCTCGGCGCGGTGTTGATACAGCACCGTAGGGTTTGCCTACGCATCCAGACAGCTGAAGGTGCATGAAAAGAACTATCCTGTCCACGACCTTGAGCTAGCAGCTATTGTGCATGCCTTGAAGATTTGGAGGCATTATTTGTACGGTGTCCCTTGTGATATCCACACATATCACCAGAGTTTGCAGCATATATTCGATTAAAAGGATCTTAATTTGCGTCAGAGGAGGTGGTTAAAGCTGCTTAAGGATTATGATATCACTATTTTGTAGCACCCTGTGAAGGCCAATGTTGTGGCCGATGCTTTGAGTCGCCGGTCAGAGAGTTTGGGGAGTTTAGCATATCTACCAGCAGCAGAGAGGCCCATGGAGTTGGATGTTCAGGCCTTAGCCAACCAGTTTGTAAGATT
Organism: Nicotiana attenuata; assembly: GCF_001879085.1. NCBI lineage: Eukaryota > Viridiplantae > Streptophyta > Magnoliopsida > Solanales > Solanaceae > Nicotiana > Nicotiana attenuata. The sequence continues at coordinate 47,327,004 of NC_031993.1, forward strand.
GGATATTTCAGAGCCGAGTCGAGTGTTGGCTTGTGTGGTCTCTCGGTCTTCTCTTTATGATCGTATCAGGGAGAGTCAGTATGATGACCCCCATCTGCTTGTCGTGAAGGACACGGTCCAGCACAGTGATGCTAAGGAGGTCACTATTGGGGATGATGGTGCATTGAGGATGCATGGCAAGCTTTTTGTGCCCAATGTAGATGGTTTGCGGGAGTTGATTCTTCAGGAGGCTCACAGCTCACGGTACTCCATTCATCCGGGTGCCACGAAGATGTATCAGGACTAGGCAGCATTATTAGTGGCGTAGGATGAAGAAAGCGTAGTGGAATATATAGCTTGGTGCCTAAATTGCCAGCGGGTGAAGTATGAGGATCAGCAGCCGGGTGGATTACTTCAGAAGATAGAGATTCCAGAGTAGAAATGGGAGCGGATCAATACGAATTTCATTGTTGGACTCCCACGGATTCAGCGAAAGTTTGATGCAGTTTGGGTGATTGTGGATAGGCTGACCAAGTCAGCTCATTTCCTTCCTGTGATTACTACTTATTCTTCCGAGCAGCTGGCTCGAGTTTATATCCATAAGATTGTCAGACTTCAAGCGTGTCGGTAACTATCATCTCTGACCGGGGTATGCTGTTTACATTACAGTTCTGGAGAGCCGTACAACAGGAGTTGGGTACTCGGGTGGAGTTGAGCATAACATTTCACCCTCAGACGGACGGGCAGTCTGAGAGCACTATTCAGATTCTTGAGGATATGCTCCGGGCGTGTGTGATGGATTTTGGAGGTTTTTTGGATTAGTTCTTGCCACTTGCGGAGTTTGCCTACAACAACAGTTATCAGTCCATCATTTAGATGGCATCGTATGAGGCTCTGTATGGTAGGCGTGTCAGTCCCCGGTGGGTTGGTTCGAGCTGGGCAAGGCCAGATTATTAGGTACGGACTTGGTTCAGGATTCCTTGGAGAAGTTTAAGGTAATTCAGGATAGACTTTGCACAGCCCAGTCCAGACAAAAGAGTTATGCGTAACGGAAGGTACGCGATGTTGCATTCATGGTTGGAGAGCAGGTCTTGCTTCGGGTTTCGCATATGAAGAGCGTTTCGGAAAAAAGGGCAAGCTGAGCCCCAGGTTCATTGGCCCATTTGAGGTGTTGCGGTGAGTTGGGGAGGTTGCTTATGAGCTTGCCTTACATCCCAGCCTAGCAGGAGTGCACCTGGTATTTCATGTTTTGATGCTCCGGAAGTCATGTGTTGGATTTCAGCTCAGTCCAATTGAATAAGGATCTATCTTATGTTGAGGAGCCAATGGCTATTTTGCACAGGCATGTTCGAAAGCTGAGGTCAAAGAATATTGCATCAGTAAAGGTTCAGTGGCAGGGTCAGTCGGTCGAGGAGGAGACTTGGGAGACCGAGCAGGATATGTGCAGCCGTTATCCTCATCTTTTTACCACTTCAGGTATGTCTCTATGCTCGTTCGAGGATGAATGATTTTAAGAGGGGGAGGATATAACGGCCCGGCCGGTCGTTTTGAGAGTTAGAGCCCCAATCCCCTATTAACTGCTTCCCCCGTATCTATTTCGGTTATTGTGACTTGCCAGGAGGTTTCATTTTGAGTTTTGGAGTGTTTTGGGACACTAAGTCCCTAAATAGAGGCTTAAGTCTTAAAATTTGGACCGTAGTCAGAACAGTGTGAAGACGGTTCCGAAAAGGAGTTCCGTCGATTCCTTAAGCTCTGTTGGGTGATTTTGGGCTTAGGGGTGTGTCAGGATTGTATTTTGAAGGTCCGTAGCTCATTTAGGCTTGAATGACGAAAGTCAAATTTTTAGAGTTTTGGGCCGGTGGTGGAATTTTTGATATCGGGGTCAGAATCCAATTTCGGAAGTTGGAGTATGTCCGTAGTGTTGAATATGACTTGTGTGCAAAATTTGGAGTCAAACAGAAGTGGTTTGATTGGTTTCGGCACCGGTTGTAGAAATTTGAAGTTTCAAGTTCATTAAGTTTGGATTGGAGGGTGATTTGTGTTTTTAGCGTTGTTTGATGTGTTTTGAGGGCTCGACTAAGTTCGTATGGTGTTTTAGGATTGGTTGGTATGTTTGGTTGAGGTCCCGGGGGCCTCAGATGAGTTTCGGGTGGTTAACGGGTCCTTTTGGACCTTGGAGAGATAGCAGATTTTGCTGGTTTTTGTTGCAGAAGTTTACTCTTCACGTTAGCGAAGAGAAGCCCGCGTTCGTGAAGAAGAGTTAGGGCAGGAGAAGAAATTGCCCTTCGCGTTCGCTAATAAGGGGACGCATTCGCGAAGGTTTGGCCTTCGGTGTATCGCAAACGCATGAATGGCATCGCGTTCGCATAGAAGAAATGGAATAGCTGGGCCGTCAGGAATTTGTTCTACGCGTTCGTGTAGAGGAGGTCGTGTTCGCGAAGGTTCTACTAGATGAAGCTACGCGTTCGCGAGAGGGTACTCGCGTTCGCGAAAGAGGAAATTTGAGAAGTGTATTTATGTGCTTTGCGAACGCGAGGCTTTGGCCGCGTTTGCGAAGAAGGGCGTGCCTGGGCAGATTTTAAAGATCAAAAACGAGGGTTTTGAGTTCATATCACAAAATTGAACTGGGAGCTAGGTAGAAGGCAAAGTTTCAAGAGATTTTCAGAGGAAGTTATTGGGTAATGATTCCTAACTCCCTTTTGGTTATATCCTACTAATCTATCATTAGTTTTATGATTTGATTTCGGATTTGGGGTGAAAATTTGGAGAAATTTGAGAAAAGTTATTAGGCCAAAATTTGGGGTTTTGATCGAGATTTTGGTATCGGATTTCAGTAAATTTGGTATGGTTAGACTCGTGAGTGAATGGGTGTTTATATTTTTTGACTTTTACCCGATTCCGAGACGTGGGCCCGGGGAGTCTTTTTGGACGTTTTTCTAATTTCTTGTCTTAGCTTTGATTTCGTTAGCTAGATTAGTTTTTTATAGCTATATTTATGTTATGTAATTGGTTTTGGCTAGATTTGGGCCATCCGGAGCCGGATATTCGTGGAAAGAGCATTATTACGGATTGATTTGAGCTTGGTTCGAGGTATGTGGCTTGCCTAACCTTGTGTGGGGGAACTCCTCTTAAGATTTGGTACTGTTTGATATACGAGCACCGTGTACGTGAGGTGACGAATACGCACACGGGCTATTTGTTGTAAAACTCCATTTTTCACTAAGTCATAACCTGTTTTTCTCCTTGTTTGAGTTACACTAGCATATGTACTATCCTGTTTAGATTAGGAAAGCATGCCTACGTGTTTTATCTGCCTACTTGAACTCTCTACCTGCTTTCTTTGATTTTAACTTAGTCTAAATTGTAGGTGTTCTTGCCATGATTGTTGTTTATATTGGTTGAGTTGCATATTTACTTTGGGACTACGGAACGGTATTCCGGGAGATCCCCTTGTACTGCATATTTACTTTGGGACTACGGAACGGTATTCCAGGAGATCCCCCAGCGCTGCATATTTTCTTTGGGACTACGGAACGGTATTCCGGGAGATCTCCCTGCACATTTACGTTTGGGACTACGGTACGGTATCAAGAGAGATCCCCTGTTGCTATTATTGTGTTTTGAGTTGTTGGCTTCCATTGAATTCTATTTCTGTTAGATTTCCGTATTTATTTTATTGTAATATTTTTTCTGTCTTATTTCATTATATATATACTAGTAGGGCCCTGACCTAATCTCGTCACTACTCGACCGAGGTTAGGCTTGGCACTTACTGGGTACCGTTGTGGTGTACTCATGTCCTTTCCTGCACATATTTTTTGTGTGCAGATCCAGGTTAATCGTACTAGCCTTATCACTAGTTGCAGTCACTGCTGCTCGTTGGAGACTTCAAGGTACATCTGCCCGCGCCCACAGATCCTCGGAGTCCCCCTCTATCCCCCTATGTTAATTTCTCTTTCTTTCTATAGAGATGATGTATAGAACAGTTAAAACTTCTTAGTAGCTGTGACTTGCGACATTCCGGGTTTTGGGAAGAGTGAGTATTGTATATGCCAAGCGTCATGGTTTCTGCTTATTTACTATATTTGTTAGCTATTATCTTTGTGTTTTCATTTCATTTCCGCAATATTAGGCTTACCTAGTCGTAGAGACTGGGTGCCATCACGACAGTTCACAAAGGGAGAACTTGGGTCGTGACAACCTCAAGCTCGCCAGGTTGTATGTCTCCATGTCTTTCAATTGGAACTATCTCTCAAGAGTCAAAGAACTCACTGGCCACCACATACGAAAATCAGTGAAGGCGGCCAAGATGACAAACCTATCCTCCCAGACTTCCTTCTTCTTTGATCTCTCCACACATGTGGCTATACTATCTTAACCTCTACCATCATCGAGGATCTCCTTTATAGTTTGTGCCTCTGTGACTGGTATAACTGATGGCTCAGAGGCTTGGCTAGCACTCTCCGACCCCTCTGAGGTGCTGTGAGATGAAGAAGGCTCATCCCTGAACTGGTATCTCCCCTTTGGCCTCAAGTGTGTGGCTGCCGGCTTCTCCTGAATAGAGGTTGAGTTGCCCTCTGACACTTCCCTAGACGGGACATAGGAACTAGACTCGGAGAGGTCTGCACCTCTCCCACTTCCTGTTGTGGCTATCTTTCTGATGGTTTTAGGCTGGCCAAGGGGCAAGGTACCTCTACCTCGACCTCTAGAAGATTCACCCATTTTCTTTGTAGTGTCGCTTCGGCCTCTCGATCGAACCATTGTTTGTATCAAAGCAAAGAATATTTAGTTGCAATTCATTATTCAACACATTTAGGACTTATGTAGGAAAGGTAGGAACAATTGGACACAGTGGGGTTATGACTATAACACATGTCTGTAGGTAATGAGATCTGCGGTCCGAACATTTTTTATGTGCGGCCGCAGAAGGAAACTGTGGTCCACAGAATTTGGTTGTGCAGCCGTATAAATGAAGAGCAGTCCGCACAATTTACAATTGCGGCCGCACTTGAGACTCTCAAAGTGCAGAGTCTCTGAAGACAATGCGATGGCCAGTCTGCGGCCGCAAGAGAAATCTACGATCCGCACATTTTAAATTGCGGCCAAAGATCCTTGCTTCACTAAGTTGCCAAAAATTTTAATCTGCGGACCGCACAAATTCAAGTGCTGCCGCAAATTACAAAAGTTACGAACAGTCAGTTTTTTTTTCTACCTAGATTTTCTAATTTCTTGCACAAATAGACATTGAAACATGGTAAAAACATGAAATTTCACTAACCCAAACCCAATAGAGAATGTATTATGATTACCCGGTTCAGATCTACCCCACATGGACACATAGTTGAACTTTAATAACAGATGGCCTAAAAAGAACTAAAAATCTAAAACTGAAACTAAAAAAAAATAACATGAAATTGAAGCATACCAGACAGAGTGAGTGCAATGGGTGAATAATCACAGGTGGTTGTCTGTGAGGACAATTAAAATCTCTCAAGAAAATCAACAGAGCAACAATGTTTGATCAGAGAGGGAAAAATGTAAAATGGTCTCTATTCCTCTATTTATACCAAGTGTTTGAGAAGGGAAAAGTGGCGAGTGCGGCCGCACATTTTCATATGCGGTCAGCACTCTGTCACCTGTGTTGAAAGTCTCTGAGCTTAATGTGAGGTCCACACATTTTCAGTTGCGGCCGCGAATTTGACTGCGACCATTTGGACACATAATCCACTGCGACCAAGATGTAGGTGTTTCCACAAGAACTCACAAAAGGGCCCATGAAGTCAATGCGCCAAATATCAAAAATATCAATCTCCAAGATGGTTGTGAGAGGCATTTCATGTTTCTTTGAGATTCCACCGGCCCATTGACATCATCACATCTTTTCACTAATTCAGTAGCATCCTTATAAAGAGTGGGCCAATAGAAACCACAACTAAGCACTTTGACCGCCGTTCTTGCTCCACCATGATGACCAACATATGGAGAAGAATGACAAGCCCTAAGAGTATCACCTTGCTCTTCTTCTGGTACAACCTCCTAGTCACTCCATCCGTACAAATCCGCAAAAGGTATGGTTCATCCAATAATAATCTTGACAACCCTTTTTAGCTTCTTCCTTTGGCTTGAAGAGAACTCATCCAGAATGATTCCACACACAAGAAAACTTACTAAGTCCGCAAACCATGGCACCTCTTTCATTGAAATGGCCAAAAATTGCTCATTGGGGGAAAGAGCCATTGATTTCAAGGCTATCATACGGCCTCCCCTCCTCCTCCAAACAAGACAAGTGGTCCGCTACTTGGTTTTCACTACCTTTCCTATCTTAGATGTCAATATCAAATTCTTGTAACAAGAGCACCCATCTCATCAACTAAGCTTTGGATTCCTTTTTTCTCATAATATAACGATGCGCCGCATGATCCGTGTGGACAATAACTTTTGCACCCATCAAGTACGGGCAGAACATCTCTATTGCAAACACAATATCAAAGAGCTCTTTTTACGTAACAGTATAGTTGACTTAGGAATTATTCATGGTCTTACCAACATAGTAGACCGGATGGAAAATCTTGTTGATACGTTTCCCCAAAACTGCTCAAACTGCTACGTCACTTGCATCGCACATGAGTTCAAAAGGCACACTCCAATTTGGAGCGGTAATGATGGGAGTAGTTGTCAACTTGAGCTTCAACAATTCAAAGGCTCTCATGCGATCATCATTGAAATTAAACTTGGCATCCTTCTCAATAAGCTTGCACAACGAGTTTACCGCCTAAGAGAAATCTTTGATAAAATGCTGGTAAAAACCTGCATGGCCTAAGAAACTCTGCACACCCTTCACTGAAGGTTGGGGTGTAAGTTTAGAAATCGTCTCTATCTTTGCCTTGTCAACTTCAATTCCATTCCTTGAGATTTTATGGCCAAGGACAATACCTTCCTCAACCATGAAATGAAATTTTTCCCAATTGAGTACCAAATTGGTTTCTTCACATTTAGCCAACACTTTGTCCAAATTTTCAAGACAATCATCAAAAGAATCCCCAACCACCGATAATTCATCCATGAAAACTTCAATGTAGTTCTCCACCATGTCCATGAAAATAACCATCATGCACCTTTGAAAAGTCGCTGGTGCATTTCACAAACCAAATGGCATCTTCTTGAAAGCAAAAGTACCATAGGGACATGTAAAGGTTGTTTTTTCTTGATCTTCTGGAGCAATGAGAATTTGGTTGTAGCCCGAGTACCTATCAAGAAAATAATAGAAAGCACGGCCGGCCAATCTATCGAGTATTTGATCTAAGAAAGGAAGTAGAAAGTGATCCTTCCTTCTGACTTTGTTGAGCTTGCAATAATCCATACACACCCTCCTACCGGTCACCATTCTTGTAGGAATCAATTCATTCTTGTCGTTGGTGAACACCATAATGCCCCCTTCTTTGGGACACATTGAACCGGAGAAGTCCACGAACTATCAGAGATGGGGTAGACAACCTCGACATCCAACCACTTGATTATCTCCTTCTTGAAAACTTCTTTCGTAGCCTCATTGAGTCGTCTTTGATGTTCAATAGATGGTTTAGCGCCATCCTCCAACTTGATCTTATGCATGCAAAATACGTGGCTTATACCTCGAATATCCGCCAAGGTCCACCCAATAGCCTTCTTCCTCTTTTGTACCACCATCAATGTGGAATCTTTGTATACGGCTAAAATCGAAGAGTCCTATTTCATGATCATTGTGACATTCCGTAGCTTCACCGGGAAGGCCCCAGGCGTAGCTCAAGGTTCAACCCCAAGGGTTCCTTGGCTCGACCTCGGGTAGCACAAATTGATGGCTACCATGAACAAGCGGGAAGTCCCCAAGGCATGTGACCAAAGCTGACAATCCCTCCAAAAGTAGCACTAGTCTATACCGGACTAGTGAATAGCTGTACCAGCTACGTTTCTTTGTAATAATTACGCATGTACCATGTTGGGATTCCCCTTCCTATATAAAGGGGACCCCTATCATTTTGTAAAGGGGGACGATGATATTCAATACAAGAGCAAGAACATTCTCTGCTCTCTAACTTAAACATATTCTCCCTTGAGTTTATTGCTTATATTTATTTCATAGCTTACATTCATTGCGTTTCATTGATAGTTCTTCATTTATTACTAATCATTGATCATAAAGAGCTCTCATCAAAGCTCTTAGAACTGTTAGCCCTTCATCGGCCGTTCACAGCCTAACGCTTAGCTCGACCTCGAGGCCCCGTATAACTTAGCTCGAGGCCTTGATTCTCAGCCACTCGGTTTGCTCGACACACTGCCTTCAAGCTCTTACCTTATTCTCTAGTTTCACACTTAGCATCTACTGCCTAACGACTAGCATAAAAATAAATCACGTATTTTTAGAACCATAAAATCAAATTTAATTGTAATTACCATTTTCAAGGTAAACAGTTTGGCGCCCACCGTGGGGAAAAAAATAATAGTGATTATTTTCTTGCTGGTTTACTACATAACGCAAGTTATCTTTCACGCTTTTTCTTGTCCAAGAATCTTTGATTTCAGGTCAAAATGTCAAACTCAGTGAATGCACATGAGAACAACGGTCCTGATGACCATAGAGAGAATGGCGTAGCTGTTTCAGGCATCGGTGTACCACCGCGAAACCCTGAGGACGCACCAAAACCAATTCCCGTGGATGTGGTCTCGCGCAACGCCCAACAAGTCGATATAAGCTCCCACACTGACAAGAGTATACGCCAAGAAAACCAACAAGAAGCTTAGAAAACCCCATCTCGGGAGGAACGAGAGGTTAGCCTTCACGTCATTTTTTAGATGTTGCAGGCACAACAACTGGCGATCGCTCAACTACAAAGCCACCAAAAAACTCCGAGCACAGCAGCACCAGAAACGGCTCCCCAAGCCAAACAAGTACCAGAAAGATCAAGCAACAACGGGTCAACAGCCGATCCCGCTATCATAAAGATGCTCGAGGACCTCACGAAGAGGGTTGAATCAGGCGAAAAAAAGATAGAAGCCAATGACAAAAAGGTGGAGACCTACAATTCAAGGGTCGATCAGATCCCAGGCGCACCCCCGATCTTAAAGGGTGTAGATTCAAAGAAATTCGTAAAAAAGCCATTCCTGTCAAATGCCGCTCCAAAGCCCATTCCGAAGAAATTCAGAATGCCTTATCTCCCGAAGTACAATGGAACCTCGGACCCCAACGAGCACATCACTGCTTACACTTGTGCTGTAAAGGGAAATGACCTGAAGGACGACGAGATCCAATCTGTCCTATTGAAGAAATTCGGAGAAACACTCTCAAAAGGGGCCATGATGTGGTATCACAACCTAGCCCCGAGTTTAATGGATTCATTTGTCATGCTGGCAGATTCTTTTATAAAGGCACATGCCGGTGCCATTAAAGTTGCTACAAAAAAATCCGACGTCTTCAAGATCAAACAAAGAGAAAATGAGATGCTGCGGGAGTTTGTATCTCGTTTCCAAATGGAGCGAATGGAATTACCACCGCTCTCTGATGATTGTGCAGTACAAACCTTCACTCAAGTCTTGAACGAACAAAGTTCGGTAGCTTCGAAGCAGTTAAAGCAGAACTTTGTAGAATATCCCTACCGTGACTTGGTCGGATGTCCACAACCGATATCAGTTGAAGATCAGGGTCGAGGAAGACCAACTAGGAGCCCCCTCGGGCTCAATATATGCTAGCAGGCTCCTGGCAAAGGAGCCAAAGCCAAACAAGGAAAGGTACCAACCGTACACTGGAGATCAAAGAAATGCCCCAAGGCGTAACATACCCCGAAATGACCGAAGGGCAGACCGAGGTCAAAGTCCTCGGGGATTCGTGAGCAGAGCCGAGTTTGACAGATACACAGGGACGACGGAGGCACCTCGATTATTTGAGTACAACTTCAACATCGATGTTTCAGACATCGTATCTACCATCGATAAAATCAGAGACACCAGGTGGCCAAAACCCGTACTATCAGATCCGTCGCAAAGGAATCCTAACCTGACGTGCGAATTTCACGGCACACACGGTCATAGGACCGAAGATTGCAGACAGCTCCAAGAAGAAGTAGCCGACTACTTAGCAAAGGGCACCTCCGAGAGTTCCTCAGCGACCGAGCCAAAAATCAATTTCGGGAAAGATAGGCGAACAGGAAAAATGAAACAGAAGAACCACAACATGTTATCCACATGATTGCTGGGGGAGTCGACATCCCGCAGGAACCCATTGTCAAACGAACAAAAATATCCATCACCAGGGAAAAGCGAACTCGAGGTTACATATCCGAGGAAACTCTCACATTCCGCGACGAGGGCATCGTGACCCTGTCTTAGCCTCACAACGACGCATTGGCAATTTCTTTTCTTATGAATACATTTCAAATTAAACGTGTGCTTGTGGATCCAGGTAGCTCGGCCAATATTATTAGGTCGAGAGTGGTGGAGCAGCTCGGACTGCTCGACCAGATCGTGCCCGCCTCTCAAGTCCTCAACAGATTTAACATGGCGAGCGAGACAACGAAAGGGGAAATCACCCTCCCGGTCGACGTGGCCGGCAAAACCTAAAACGTCAAGTTTCATGTCATCGAAGGAGACATGAGATACAATGCCTTACTCGGAAGACCATGGATACACTGCATGAGAGCAGTGCCGTCAACCCTTATCAAATGATGATGTTTCCGACAAAGGACGGAATAAAAACGGTATACGGGAAACATCATGCTGCGAGGAAATGTTCGCAGTGCACGATGTGGTACTGGCATCGGTGCCTTCAACATCGAAGGAGCCAAAGGATAAGCAAACAGTGATGTAGCTATCACAAGCTACATCCTCGGCTGCACCTGAGTGAACGAACCAGGGAGCGTACCGCGTCCCCAGAGCAAGCGGTTTAAGCATATCGAGGCTTGAAGTGCCATCTCCACTAAGGTATAACCGTATCCCTTTTTGTTTACATCTTACACTAAACTATGTGTAGGAGTCCGGTTGGAACAATCGAAGCATTTTCCAGCTCAGAGACCTTAGGTTTTAAAGCATGTGTTGCACTCTTTTCCTTCGATCAGATTTTATCCCAAGAAGGGTTTTACCGGCAAGGTTTTTAACGAGGCAACATCTATATGCTACCTAAGGAGGAGTTAACATGTATTCAAGGCTTCTCTACAATCAACCTCGAACACTGGGGGCATCCCCCCGAGAGATCACCTTCTCGAAGAAGTCAAGATGAGCCAAAAGGGTCTTGATAGGAAAATGATGTATCGGGCCAAACGGTCGAATGAACCATGTCCTTATAGAATAACTGAACCCTTGACGATTAAAATAAGTATACTTGTACCAAGTAATCAAAGGAATATCTTCTACTATTGAAACGCCTTGCGCTTCCAAGAAGTCTACTATTTTTACAAGAAATGGCCCCAAAGCCAGAAATTTCCCGAACACTCGGAGTCTGACATCAAAAACTCGAAGCCGTAAGACCTCCGGGCCGGAAACTTCGAGCTCGTAAGACCTCAATGAGGAAACATCAAAATATATGAAGAACAGCTCTAGAGCCAAAACCCTCGATGTCTCGGGACTATCGCCCATGGACACTCCATCGAGGTATCAAGAACCCGAGGCCATAAGACCCCATGCGGGCGACCTCGAGCCCGAAAACCCTCCACATGGCAATGCTAGAAAATGTAAGACCTCCATAAGGAAATAACAAATCTATAAGACCTCAAGCCAGGCATGAATCACACTTGTACCAAGTAACCTATCTGTAAGACCTCGAGCCAGGCATGAATCACACTTGTACCAAGTAACCTATCTGTAAGACCTCGAGCCATGCATGAATCACACTTGTGCCAAGTAACCTATCTGCATGTTCAAATTTATAAGACCTTACAAAAGGCATAATCCCGATCTTAAAGTTAAGTCTATATATTCGAACTTGTAAGACCCCTAAAAAGGCATACCCTCGATATAGATGCCGAAGCTACTTCACTCGGGGACTAAAAGGCTATGGCCAAATACAATGACTACGGTCACAAGGCTGTACCAGCCAAACTAACGCGACTCGGGGATGCCCGACCGTCGCCATAAAATCACAGGCCTCCAAATTACTTCGAAAATAATTCGAAAAGAACCGGTTAATCAGGCTACCCTCGGCATAAGCAAAAGAGCTTCGACCATGTCAGCTCAAAACACAGGCTTCGAAACAATTCAGCCATCGAGCAAAACCTTCCGAGGTGCTCCTTTATCGGTACATAACGGCTCACAATCGAGGTTCTCATCGAGACGTCGAAGAGTCAGGCGAACACAAAAACTTCAAAAAGTCTTTAACGAGGGAAAATAAAGCCAATATTAGAGGTCATACCGACCCTACGCATAAGAGCCACTGTCGCCAGATTAAATTAAAAGGTCGTACCGACCCTACGCGTAAGAGCCACTATCGCCAGCTTAAATTAAAAGGTCGTACCGACCCTACGCGTAAGAGCCACTGTCGCCGGCCTAAATTAAAAGGTCATACCGACCCTACACGTAAGAGCCATTGTCGCTAGCCTAAAATAAAAGGTCGTACAGACCCAATACGTAAGAGCCACTGTCGCCAGCTTAAATTAAAGGTCGTGCCGACCCAATGCGTAAGAGCCACTATCACCAGCTTAAATTAAAGGTCATACCGACCCAATGCGTAAGGGCCATTGTCGCCAACCTAAATTAAAGGTCGTACCGATCGAATATGCAAGAGCCTACGGGCCGACATAACAAGCCTCGGGGCCGATTTGTAAACATAAGGGTTTTTACTCGAAGGCCACTTCATCTGGCTAATCATTGACAAACGTCAAAACTCAAGGCAAAGAAAGACATACACAAGCAAATAGAAATTCATGAAAAGGAGAAAACTGAAAGGTTTCTTTACATATGTACATGAAATAATGCAAGACTTCATCTACGATGTTTTCTAAGAACACTGTACAAAGAATCAGAAAGAAAAAGCCTAGTCTACGTTCCCCTCGGGGACTGCGGCCCCATCAGCCTCTTTCTCATTATCTTTGGCATCGGACAAGAGAAACTTGGCATCAAATTTATCCGCCTTGGCTTGCTCTATATCTTTCGAGAGATCGAAGCCCCTAGCGAGGATTTCCTCGAGGGTTTCCCTCCGAGATTTACACAAGGCATATTCATTGCTTCTGCTCTCTCGATCGAAAGCTCCTCTCAGCTCAGGTCGAGCATCAGCAGCGTCTTTTAACTAGACGGCCACTTTCTTAACAGCCTTAGCTCAAATCTCTTCAGCTTCAGCCCGGGCGTCCACGACCTCAGCCTTCATCTTCAAAAGGTTAGACTCGAGCTTTACAATCCTACTCATCTGGACCGAGCTATTTTCACGAGCGTTCCGGAGCTGCACCTCGAGGGCAAAAGCCTTGGCCAAATCATTCTTCTTGGCCATAACCTGGGCATCTATCCGAGCCCTTAGATCATTACACTCGTACTTGGCTTGACCAACTTCGCCCCAAAGGCATTCCAGGTCCTCCGCCTTTCTCTGCAACTAAAGTATCAAAATATTAATCTCCGAGGGTGGAAGAAACAACATACATCCCCTCGAAACAAGGGTTACCTGTCTCTCGAGGCAGCCTTCGTAGTTCCGGCTTCGATTCTCCTCGTACCGCAGGTATACCAACTCTTTTGCCCTTTTATCACAAAGAAGCCTGAGGGATTTCTCCCCGTTTAAGGCTTTTCGCAACCTGGATTCACGGCGGAGAAGCTCGGACTTGAGCTTGTCAAAGGCCTATGAAAAGGAAGCTCAATAAGAAAATGAAAGTGCAAAACTGAAAAACCAACAAAGTCAACCAAAGCTCACCACAGAGCAAAGCCGTTGAGCCTCCTCAAAGGTTGAGCGTACATCTACTGGCCTAGTCTCGCCGGCCCCAGTGGAACCTATCTCGGTGGGGACATGGTCGCTCGAGACCCCGCTTGATTTAGGCGGCCCCTGGCCTCGAACATCCCTCGAAGAAAACCTGGGAAAACCTGTATCCCTCGAAGTACCTTCGACAGGAGATGAAGACAATGGCAGAACACCTACATCCCTCGAAGTGCCTTCGATGGGAAAAGAAGACGGCGGCAAAGGGGGAACCATTTTTTCGAGGCTAGAAGCCTCGAGTGCTGCAGGCTCAGCTAATACATCTTCTTTTAGCCTCTGGGCAGGGCTTGCCTCGCTATGAGCACCTTCGCCTTTCGAGGATCCCTTCCATTTGTTATTATTCCTCGGCCCAGAAGCCGACGATCCTTCCTGATCTTCGAGGGGGCACGATCTCATCTTCGGAAATTCTCCAATGCCTGCGATGACGGAGTTAGCACACATAAAAGAAAGTACCTTTCAACGGGAATGAACCGCACAGCACGCACCGCGGTATTTTGCCTCCCATCTGCCTTTGACAGGTCTCGCCACTTATGCCCATCATAGGTCGCGCGAGCTGCCAGCTTCCAAGTTCAGTCCGCCGGGTCGGGGACCTCGTATGGAATCCACGGGATTGCTGTAAAAAATGGAAAAGGAAAATGTCTTTATGGAGTCCGCCTCCATCATGAACAAAAATGATAAGTGTACCACTTACGTGTGAAATTCCATTTCTCAAGAAATGGCAGGAACTCCATAGGGATAATATCGATAGTCCGCACCCGGACAAATCGACTCATCCACCCCCAGTCCTTATTTTCTTCATCATTAGTAACAAAGGGACTGGTGGATCGACATCGTAAAGCTATCAAGCCCCGGTAATGAAAGGGTCGGTACAATTTGATAAGATGGCTAAGGGTGAACTCGAGCCCGGCTTCCTCCGCAAATAACCTCATCATCAATACTATCCTCCAGAACGACGGGTGAACCTATGCTAGGGTAGCCCGATATCTTCGACACAAGTCAAGAACGACTCTATCGGGAGGGCTCAACGTGAAGGGTTACGTGTATACGTTCAAAAACCCCTCCACATGAGCCATGATGTTCTCTTCTAGGGAAGGTACCTGCAGTACCACCTTTTTTCCCCATCCGCAGTCTCTCCTCACTACCTCGAGGTGTCCCTCTCCTATTGATGAAATGGACCTCGATGCATGATCCCAATGGCCCTCAACATTGGGAGGTCTCTCTAACAAAAAGTCCCTCCTCGAGACAAAGTATCTCGAGGTTAGCTCGCCGAATGCCGGCGGTGTACCATCGACCGAGCACGAAGCAGAGACGGAACTCTCCCCTTCTTGATGAGCAGTTTTTGGCGCAACATCCATAACTATGGTAAAACAGGATAAGGGAAGTGAAAACTTAGTTGAAAACTCTGAATTAAAATGATGAAAGAGCTAACACAAGGAAGGAGAATTCTATGAAAAGGATAGCTGCTCAAAGTAGCGGAATCCTCAAATAAGAGGAAATCAAACTCATTACATAGAGCAAACAGCGACTATCTGCCTACTATAGAGGCCAGTTAATTCTAACTAGGCCATTATCACTTTCGGAGAAGTGCACTGGCGGGACCACCTCGGTCACTTTATGGCCATGTCGTATGAACGACGCTGTCGTACAACGCTCGAATGATTACAGACTCCCATATCAACCTAGCCTCGAGATTCTACCCGATCTCGAGGATCTCTGTCGCTATAATGATGGCCTCTACGGAGTTATTCACATAAACCTAGCCTCGAGATGGTGCCCGATATCGAGGATCTTTGCTATTAGAAGTGCGGGTCATCCACCCGATTCTTAAGCCCAAGGGTTACCCGATTTCGAGCAAGTTCTCTCTCGGGGACTATTCATAAAGCCTCAGGGCTATCTTTATTTTGAGTCCGAGCGAATGATCGCTCAATTGCTAAGCCTGAGGGCCATCCGAGTTCGATTGTATCCTCGCTCGGGGACTATTTGCAAAAGCCTAAGGGTTATCTTTATTTTTAGATGATCAAGCAAAATTTCACTTAAGGACTATCAACGGTGCCTAAAAGGACTAAGCTTTATTTAGAAGAAATTCGAGGCCCCGCCCTCATTCAATTCGAACTTAGAAGTCCCGTTGGCCTAAGTTTGCATCAAATCAATTCGGACTTAGTCCGAGATATGGAAAAGGGTTTATCATATTAGCCAATTGAGAAACAAAGGAATTCCTATATCCGAGTCCAGTACTCGAACTGATCGATAGAGTCACACGGTTGGATTTTTCGCAAACCCAGGCAAAAGGGAATCCAGCATAAGACAAAAGCAAATTGAAGAAATTGTTGTATTAATAAACGACGATTACAAAAGCCTACAAGGGGTCCTTACACAGAAATAAAGAAGCAAAACACAACAGCTAAAGAACCTAAACTATTCTCGCTGGTACATCCTCAGATGCGACCTTTAGGCACCCTGCTTGTAACGTCAATCGCTTGATAGGGCATAACTAACGTCGTGATGGAAATATCGAAGAGGCAAGAATTCAAGAAGGTTTCTTATCATTTTACTCAAAGAAATGCGAGGACTATCTGTATACGGCTAAAATCGAAGAGTCCTATTTCATGATCATTGTGACATTCCGTAGCTTCACCAGGAAGGCCCGAGGCGCAGCTCAAGGCTCAACCCCAAGGGTTCCTTGGCTCGACCTCGGGGTAGCACAAATCGATGGCTACCATGAACAAGCAGGAAGTCCCCAAGGCATGTGACCAAAGCATACAATCCCTACAAAAGTAACACTAGTCTGTACCAGACTAGTGAATAGTTGTACCAGCTACGTTTGTTTATAATAATTACGCATGTACCATGTTGGGATTCCCCTTCCTATATAAAGGGGACCCCTATCATTTTGTAAAGGGGGACGATGATATTCAATACAAGAACAAGAACATTCTCTGCTCTCTAACTTAAACATATTCTCCCTGGAGTTTATTGCTTATAATTATTGCATAGCTTACATTCATTGCGTTTTATTGATAGTTCTTCATTTATTACACATCATTGATCATAAAGAGCCCTCATCAAAGCTCTTAGAATTGTTAGCCCTTCATCGGCCATTCACAGTCTAACGCTTAGCTCGACCTCGAGGCCCCGTATAACTTCGCTCGAGGCCTTGATTCTCAGCCACTCGGTTTGCTCGACACATTGCCTTCAAGCTCTTACCTTATTCTCTAGTTTCACACTTAGCATCTACTACCTAACAACTAGCATAAAAATAAATCACGTATTTTTAGAACCACAAAATCAAATTTAATTATAATTACCATAATAAAGGTAAACAATCTTCCTGCACGTTAGTCAAACAAGAGGAAAGAATAACCGGTAAAGTAGAACAAGGGCCAAGAAATTCATACCGAAGATGTGGAGGCAATGGATTCAACTCCAAGGTAGGTGGCTCTTCAATAGAAGGCTTTGTGGGAGGAGTCTTCCTATTTTCAAGATCCAAGGATAATTTCCGGGGTGCATAGTTGTACAGCCCCATTCCTTGCAAAGAGTTCACACATTCCATGATCCATCTCGTCATCATCAAAATTGAGCAAGACGGCCTCCAACATATCACCAACATTGATTGTATCACTTGTATCATCAACAATGACATCGGTCACTTGTGATGACCCGAAAGGTCATCTTGTGTTTTAGAACCCAATTCGGTGTTCTGAGGCCTTCAAAACCTTATTTTATTTTTCCTCAATTTGCGTGCGCAGTCCGGGCGCATTTCCGGAAAGCCTTTATGTGGAAGTTTGAGAAAAATAATAATTTCTGCCTTTAAAAGTTGATTATAGTCGACTTCAGTCAACATTTTTAGTAAATGGACCCTGACTCGCGTTTTGACGGTCCTGGTGGGTCTGTATAAAAATATGGGACCTAGGCATGCGCCCAGAATCAAATCCAGAGGTCCCTAGCCCGGGACATGAATTTTTGATGAAAATTGTTAACCTAAAATTATAATAGTTTTGAGAAAATGGTTAATAGTTGATCTTGTTGGTATCGGGATCGTATTTTGGTTCCGGAGCCAGGTACAGGTCCGTTATGATATTTATACCTTATCTGTGAAATTTGGTGAGAAACGGAACTGATTTGACGTGATTTGGACCTTTGGTTGAAAAAGTTATAAACTTTAAAAACTCTCTTGAAGATTTCAATCAATTTGGTGTTAAATTCGTAGTTTTAGGTGTTATTTTAGCGATTTGATCGCCCGAGAAAGTTCATATGATGTTTTAAGACTTGTGTGCATGTTTGGTTTAGAGCCCCGAGTTTCAGATAGGCTACGGGATGTCAAGACTTAGAAAAAAGAGAGACCTGGTGTTGGATAGTTGTAGAAAATTGCAGGTCTCAGATCTTAGGAGTGCGGCCGTGGAGTGAAATTCACGGACCGCGGTAGAAGAACACGGCCGCGGTGGGGACTTCGCGGACCACGGCAGGGTAAGGCTCAAGTTGCGCGGCCGCACCCAAAATATCACGGACCGCGGTGGGGGTTCGCGACCGCGCCCAGAATTTCGCGGATCGCATAGTACAGATCAGAAGGGTGCTATATAAACTGGATTTTTCATTCATTTTTTCAATTTTTCAAACCCTATAACATAAGAGGCGATTTTCCAAACACTTCTTCTTCCCCAAATCATAAGTAAGTGATTCTTAACTCATCTCTTTCACTCTTTTACTTCTCTTTACAAGATTTCATCTTAGAATCTAGGGTTTTCATTGTGGAATTGGGGATTTTGGGTAAAACTTAGAAATTTCAAAATTTGGGGATTTAGACCTCAAATTGAGGTCGGATTCCAAAACCAATTGCATACCCGGGCTCGAGGGTGAATGGGTAATCGTGTTTTGGTCCCAATTTCAGGTTTGGACCAAGAGGCCCGGGTGTTGACTTCTGTTGACTTTTTAAAAATGACCTAAGTTGAATTCTCTGCTATCATGAGTAGTTCCTAAGGCTTAAATTGAATTGTTTGATTGGTAATTTCTAGATTCTGTTGGCCCGGAGGCTAGTGTGAAAGGAAAGGCGGTGATTGAGATTTGAGTTTTGCCGTGGGAGCGAGATATGTGTTGTGGCTAACCTTAGATTGAAGGATTAGGTA
Source organism: Nicotiana attenuata (assembly GCF_001879085.1). Taxonomy (NCBI): domain Eukaryota; kingdom Viridiplantae; phylum Streptophyta; class Magnoliopsida; order Solanales; family Solanaceae; genus Nicotiana; species Nicotiana attenuata. The sequence continues at coordinate 47,346,018 of NC_031993.1, forward strand.
TTGCTACCTTATTTGTTGTGTGTTTTGGCTGTTGAGTACGACGTATAGGTGAGGTGACGAGTACCTATACATTGTTGTAGAGTCATAGAATGCGAGTTAGTCTTATTCTTGTAACTGCTGTACTCTCACTACAAAAAAATTGGAGTTAGCTACGAACATCGTCGCTAATATGTCGCTAAAACGCTCGTAGCTAGCAGAATTTCTTGATAATCTGTTGCTAATCCGTCGCTAAATGAGATTAGCGATGAATTTTTCTGTTTAGCTACAGAATTTGTCTGTCGCTAAAACCTAATTTTTTAGTAGTGTTTTGATCATATATTTCATGTTTAGACTTGTTATACCATGTGTTGAGCAGCTGTTATCATGTTTTTACGAGATTTGGTACTGATTGAGTATTAGCTCAGAGTTGAGGCTGGTATTGTGGAAATTAAATGTTGAAGTAAGACTGATTCTTGACGTTTCTATCTCTCTGTTATTATCGTTCATTTTCTTGTTGAGGGAGAGTGTTAAAGCACGAAGGGTGATGCCGTGCAATGTTTTTGTGAGTGAGTGATAATGCACGAAGGGTGATGCCGTGCAATGTTTTTGTGAGTGAGTGATAATGCACGAAGGGTGATGCCGTGATATGTTATGAGAGACTTAACGCACGAAGGGTGATGTCGTGCCATATTATGAGAGAGTTAATGCACGAAGGGTGATGCCATGTCGTTTCTATTGTTTCTATGGTGAGGACGAGAGTAAAGCACGAAGGGTGATGCTGTGCACTTGTTTGCTATGTTATTACATCTGTTGGTGCAAAATATAATAATTACTGCGTTTCTTTACTGTACTACTTTAAGGATTTGATATTCCCCTCGGCACGTTTTCCCATTCCTGTTATTATCTACTTAGTTTCTATTATTGTTATTTTCTCGTATATGATTTAACTGCACAGGTTCATGTTATTGTCGTGTCCTAGCCTCGTCACTAACTTCGCCGAGGTTAGGCTCGGCACTTACCAGTACATGGGGTCGGTTGTACTGATACTGCACTCTGCACTTTTTGTGCAGATTCCGGTACCGGACCGTGTTGATCTGAGTTGGTTTGCAACCTTCAGTCCATCAGGAGACCCAAGGTAGATTTGTCGGCGTTCGCAGACCCTGGAGTCCCCTTCCATCTATCCTAGTTTCCCTGTTTTCTATTATTTCGAGAATAGATGTGTTTCTTTAAACCAGTATTTGTAGTGACTCTTAGAAGTTCGTGGATTGTGACACCGCATTTTGGGTAGACATGTATTAGTATTTAAATTGTTATGAGATTCTGCACTTCTTTACTCTGTTTTGGTTTAATTGTTGTTATTTACTGATTCAGATAGTAGTTAGAGTATTAAATCTTTATCTGTTGGCTAGCCTAGCATTCTAAAAAGGGTTAGGCGCCATCACGATCCCGAAGGTGGGAAATCCGGGTCGTGACATCACCAAATCAACAAAAGAACACACCTCATTGCCATTTGGTTTCCGCATGGGCTTACACACATGGAATACCACTTTTTCATCACTAACCCGGAAAGTTAGTTCTCCGGCTTCAACATCACAAAGGGCCTTACCGGTAGCAAGGAAAGGTCTCCCAAGAATAATTGGCCCTTCATAATCAACCTCAAAATCTAGAATGACAAAATCTCAGGAAGAATGAATTTGTCAACCCGGACCAAAACATCTTCAATCACACCCAATGGCCTTTTCATGGTACGATCGGCCATTTGCAATCTCATAGAGGTGGGTCTTGGTTGCCCAATTCCCAAAGTCTTGAAAACCGAGTAGGGCATCAAATTTATACTTTCCCCAAGATCATAAAGAGCTTTTGCAAACTCAGCACTTCCAATTGTACAAGGAATCATGAAAGCAACGAGATCCTCCAACTTAGGAGCCATTGAATAAACAATTGCACTCACTTGATGAGTGACTTTTATGGTCTCAAAACTCATTGACCGCTTCTTTGTCACAAGATCTTTCATAAACTTTGCATAACCCGGCATTTGTTCCAAAGCTTCGACCAATGACACATTGATTGAACGACTCTTCATCATTTGAATGAACATCTTGAATTAATTCTCACTATTTTGCTTGGCAAGTCTTTGAGGGTATGGAGGTGGAGGCTTAGGCAATGGTGCCTTAGCCTTTTGAACTACCGACTCCGATATATAAATAATGTGTTCCCTAGACGGGTTCACCTCCTCTTGAGTCTCTTCCACACTATCATCAATATCAATCCAAACTTCCTCATTAGGTTGAACAACATGGTTTCGGATATCTTCTTCTTGCATCACTTAATCATCATCAAAAAGTCGCCTTCCACTTGAGGTGGGTGTATTCTTGCCTCTTCCACTTCTTGTAATAACCGCCATGGCATGCCCCGTATTGTTACCACCCTTTGGGTTTACCAGCGTATCACTTGGTAGTGCCCCCTTAGGACGAGAATTTAAAGCTTGAGAGATTTGCCCCATTTGAACTTCTAGGTTGCGGATTGATGTGTTGTGTGAGGCAAGTTGGGCATCCGAATCAGCATTCTTTTCCATCATTTGCTTGAACATACTTTCAATACATCCCATCTCATTGTTTGAAGAACTTGAACCATGGGAAGTATAAGGAGGTGGGTTGCTCGGTCGTTGATACATCGAGGTCCTTTGGAAACCCGACCCCCAGTTGCCTTACTCCATCCACCTTGATTGTTGCCTCCCCAATTTCCTTGGTTGTTTCCACTCCAATTTTCTTGATTGTTGTTGTTGTGCCAATTCCTTTGATTGTTAGAATTCCAATTGCCATGATTGTTTTGTGGTCGCAATTGTTGTTGGTTTTGGCCTTGGAAGTTGTTTCTTTTCTCTTGAATATTTTTCACATATTGCACTTCCTCCTCTTGTTCATTATAAGAATCATCTTGCTCAAAACGACCATCATCTTGCACATAATTTTCCACTTAGTTTGCAGTTGTGGACCCTAGGTCCTCCTCTTGTTCACCAACACATCACTCCCTTCATAGCATTAACTTGCTTAGGAGCTTGCACTTGATTTAGTTGGGTCTTTTCTAGTTAAGTCATTGTAGTGGTCAATTCGGCAATGGCTTGTCCATTATCTTGCAATTCTTTGGGAAGGTGGATCATATTCGGATCACCTTGTGGAAAATTGGTCTGGGATTGCCAAGCCAACGACGTTTCCACCATCTCATCCAATATTCACACGCCTCTGCATAAGGTGTAGTCATAATGTTCCCACCGGTTAGTTTATTCACTACAGATTGGTTGGTTGTGTTAATCCCACGATAAAATGTTTGATGTATCATGTTTTCCGTCATATCGTTGTTGGGACATTCCTTAACCCTTGTTCTATAGCGCTCCCATATCTCGTATAGTGGTTCATTCGGCTCTTGGTTGAATGCCAAGATCTCATCTCGAACTGTAGTCATGTGCCCGGGAGAGAAAACCTTAGCAACGAACTTTTCCGCCAACTCATCCCAAGTGTGAATTGAATGGTTCGACAATTGTTCCAACCAATCTAAAGCTCCCCCCCCCCCCCCCCCGTATAGAGAAGGGAAAAAGCCTTAGCCTCAATACATCCTCGGAAACATTAGTTTGCTTGCTCCCCCAACATGTATCCACAAAGCCCTTCAAATGCTTATACGCATTTTGAGTTGGAGAACCGGTAAAGAAACCCCGTTGCTCAAACAAAGTGAGCATCACATTGGTGATTTGGAAGTTTCCCGCCCTAATACGAGGAGGGACTATTGCACTAGCATAACCTTCGTTGGGAAATATCCAGTGTGGAGCCACTCGTGGTGGAGGTGGGGGTGGAACGAGCACATTGTCATGAGGTACCCGGCCTCTCCGATTGGCTTGTGGCTCTTGAGATACCTCCTCTACTTGTTCTTCCTCACCGTCCAATTTCCCTAAAGGAAAATTTCTGAGCTCATTGTTCGCCATGGTTGTACCTAAAATTTCTTAAACAAATTAGTAACACGGAATGGAAAGAAGATATTCCAAAACACACTCAAGTATATAGCTAATACCATTTTAACTTCCCGGCAACAGTGACAAAAATTGGTCCACGTCCTACCCACACTCAATAGTGAGTGAAAACGATCGTTGAAAGAATAGTACCCAATAAGAGTCGGGGTCGATTTCCACATTGAGTTTAATATGTGTGTTGCATATATACTTGATGAGAGCAAATGAAATAACTAAATTGCGCTTCAAAACAAGGGATTTTGTTTTCTACTTCAAAATTAACACTAACAATTATAAACTAATGAGAAGAAACTAGAAAGCGAGTGATTGTTTTTGTTGTTTTTACCAAATGGTTAAAAATCCTAGGGATGTGACTTTCACCTTGGTGTTCGCTTAATGGGTTGAGTACGTTAATACTTGTTTTATTAATCGGGGGGGTATTATAGCTCTCAACTCTAAGTTACCCACTCAATACCTCTCGGTCATAGAGTGATTTTGCCCAATTTGGCATTCCCAAGCCCAAATGGGTTTCAAGCTATATAGTTGATATGAACTCAAGTCGGATTTTGCCTATCTCTAGTTCAAACCCTTTAATTAGGCTAATCAAATCCTTAACCAGCCCAATTTCTTATTCGCCAAGTTTTCCTAAACTAGGTACCTCTTTCTCAAGTAAAGACTAAGTAAAAAAGGCATGAATAAATGTTTGCAACTATTAATTCAAAAATTAAAGCATAAACAAGGCTGAATAATCAATACCCAATCATAAACAAGCATTAATTAACTATCTATAAGTTTTACACACTAGGGTTGGGTCACAACCCTAGTAAATATCTAGTTAGTAATAGTAGAAAATGGAAAAAGCAAAGAAGAAATACTAATTAAACTCACAATATAAGATTAAAATGATAAACTATGATATTTTTATTCCAAAATGATCACAAATTTCCTAAAATAGAAAACTACGACGCCTACAGCTGCTTGAACTTCAAAACTTAACCTAAAAATGTGATTCCCGTCTATTTATAGTGGCCCAAAATTCAGTGACAAATATGCCCCTCAGGAAGTTCTGCGGCTGCACAATTACATGTGCGGTCCGCACATTTCTTGTTCTTGCAAGAAACTGAATTCTGCAGCCGCAAAATTTGGTCTGCGGCTGCAATAGATCTTTTGCAACCGCACAATTCTTGTGCGGTCCGCACTTCAGGCAAGGCTTCAGTCTTGGTCATTTGCACACTCTCCGAACTTTTTGAATTCTTGCCAGTGCGGACCATGTTCTGCGGCCGCACAATTCATGTGCGGTCGTACTTTTACTTAAAGTCTGTTGAGCTTCTTCACCAGTTCTGTGGCCGCAGAGGGAATTCTATGGTCCGCACTTGCTTTTGTGGCCGCAAAAATACCTCTACGGACCGCACTTCTTGTGTGATGTGACCCTTCTTGCCTTATGAGTCGGAACACTCCTTTTTGAGTTGGATTTCTTCATAAAAGCCCAAATTTCCAACGTTCCTGCAATTTGCACACTTTCATAGTTTTGGGAACATAAAATCGATATTTTTGGACTAAAATAAAAGTAAAAAGGTACTACTAAGTGGTCAAAATCCACATTTATCAGTGAGGTTGTTTCCTTTCACTGTGGTGACATAATGGGTCACATGGTCCTCGGGATCGATCGTCCCGTCATAGATTCTGAGGTACGGGGTTATCTTGAAAGCTTTTGGTATGACATGAGGGGCCGCTTCTTCCCGGTACTACTGTTCCATAAACCTGCCGGCGTCTTTTTTTTATATTAATTTGGGGGCACTGGTATCTTGTCTACCTGTTCTTGGTGCTCCTTCATCTGTTTCTTGAGTGCCCTATTCTCGTATTCCATTTCTTCCATTCTCTTTAATGCGGCAGCGAGGACACTGTCACCAGCACTAACAGCAATCGTATTGATATTACCTGAAGCAGGAGGGTTTGGTTGGTCGTCTCGTCCATTCTTACGCTACGTTGCAGGGATCCTTGGGGTTTCCTTGGTCGTACTCGGGGCCTGCTTGCTCATCATGCTGACCAAAGTGTCGGTTAGCCAAGCCTCTACGAGCTTTTTCACAGCGGGTAGTGCTCCTTCTTCGGTGGATGTGGAAACCTCTTTTTCGTTGTGCTACAGAAGGGTGTCAGCGACTTTCCTCACCCGGGGGATGTCGTAGGAGTTTTTTCTTCATCATGAGTTTCGTACTGTTCATCAATGGCACTCATTAGGTTGAGCGGGACGTTGTCTGATGCCCTTGTTCCCTTTCCTTGGTCGATTTTTCCCTGGTTACCAGCTATGGAATCTTTGTATGCAAAGAGAAAAAGGATAGAATTAGTATGTTAGGTTAACAAGCGACGCATGTTGTAGATCTGAATAAAAACTAATAGTTGGACTAAGAAATCGCTCGACACCAAACTTATGACCCAAAAATTAGATTTGAATTTTTATACAATTAGATTTATAAAAAAAAGGTTAATCAAAGTCAATATTAATATCCAATAATAGATCTAGCCCTTTTATGGTGAATATTTAATGTGTAGTATTAAATAAGGTTATCTAAGAATAATGATGAAGCAATAAAGGCCTGAAAACGTTAAGGATAGCAATAAATGATAATGTGGCTTTTAAGTAATAAATGAGATAAAGTTCACCCGAAAAGGGTGAGATTTTCCACTATGCTTTCTAACAATGCTGGATGTTGGTAAGCAGTTGAATATTCCGATTCTTCTTGGATCGGGAGAGAAAGGTCAAAGAAAAAGAAGTATAAAATTAGGCTTTGTATTTATTCAATAAGGAGTGAATCTTGTACAGAGAATGTCAATGATATTCTCTACAAAAATATTCGATGCCCCTTTGGAACTACATCTCTTGCTATTTATAAGAATACATGGGCTACAAAATCCTAGATAGTATAACAGAAAGGAATATCCATGAGAATATTCTCTAGGGAATCCAAATCCTAAAACTACTCGTCACTTCGTACCGAAGGCGGGTGCTCGTCCTTGCCCTCGTCTTCCGCTAAACCACCTCGACATCGACGATTTGTCCTCTTCACACGACTTTGACCTTTTGGAGTCAGGTTGGCACGCCATAGCGTCGATACGTTATAGCCTCTGAAAGCTTTTGTCGTCGTTGACCAGGTCAAATGCATGACATGAAGTTTTTCGCCCATACAGTTTGATCAAATACAATTTTTATGATCAATATTCAACCTAAAAATCTTTCTCGAAAATTTTCATTTTCCAAAAAGTTATCAAGTGCCTCTATAAAAGAATCTTTAGTAAATTGTTTTATGTAAGAAATTAAAGGTCCTCTCCTTGTTGAACTCAAACTGTATTGGTAGCTGGTTCATAATGTCTTTTATGTTCTCGACCATAAAATGCTTGGCACCACAAAGAATAATACTATTCCCTTTGACCCACTTTAAGTAATTTTTTTTAACTCTTTTCACTTGTATTAAAAAATTCACCTTTTGCTCCTTGAAATATAATAAACTATTCCTAAACTCTTTACTTTAAGAGTAATTTTAAAACGAACAAATTAATTCCTTCTTGATTTTTGAAAAAATCAAATATTGTGATCCACAAAAAAGATAAAAAAATTACTTAAAGCGGATGGAATGGAGTAATAATCTTGAGGCACGAAGTCCATAATTTCGTTTTCAGCTCTTTCTTACACTGTTTACGAAAATGATATATGTACGGACATTCATTTGTTTAGTTATCTGCCATTATGACCTTTCCCTTTTAAGGCACTAAAGTTAAAAAGCACAGCAATTGAGTATTTTCCAAAAGAGAGAATGACCTTTGTAACCTATGCTTTATAGAAACCCGACATCCTTGATTTTAAAATTGTATTACACATATTGGAGCCTTTTGAGTAATTGGTCTAACTTTAAGACATGTCCAAAGCATTGAACTTGAGTATGTTTGAGACCTAGTATATGTTTTCTTTTTTCCAATTCAAATAAGAAATATTCTGTCTTGTTTCCACAGAGCATACTGGACTTCTCGTTTTCTCAGATTCCTACCATTTCCATTGCCTGTAGCCGAATTTGGAGCAGTCTTCTGCATGAGTAGGAAAAGCTGATAATCTAAAATGACCAATTCGGTTAATACGACAAACTTATTAAGTGTCATTCTTATAGATTTTGTTTCGGAGGTAGGCCAAGTCTCACACCAATATAACATAACTAGGAAAAATGGGAACTTGATGATGTTGTTGTCCCATCCAAACAACAAAAGAATAATGATATGTCTCGTGGTCCATTCGATATCTTTTTGATCTTTCTTTTTAATTTATAGGTGATCATGCTCTAATAGAATTTAGTTAGTACCATAAGCAACAACATTTACCGAGCTATCTCCATCAATATAATTATAAAGGTGTACTAAACCGACGTTTATTTATGGTGTTAGTTGAGTATTAATGATGTGCAGAGGAGTACTAATTAACATAGTGTTGTCAATGGCTTATTCGAGACGCGCTTAAATCCTGAAGTTCAGAAAATCTTTAGGTTGGCGCTTCAGCTCATTTAGGTTACAATTCGGTACTGGTATGTAAGGCACTAAGGTATGTGCCTCATTTCTCATAAGTTCTATCGTAAGTAGAGTAGTATTAAATATTCGCATTGTTTCAAAAAGATTGTCCTTGTTTGATTTTGCACAAACATTAATAAAGAAAGGAAGACTTTTGAGATACGTGGTCTTAAATAAGTCATAATATTTGTATGGCTGTAAAACTTTTGAAACTTTTGGTCTTAAATCTGCCGTAGCATTTGTGTGGCTATAAATACTTTATATTAAGGAAATAGTAAAAGGTGCCAACTTTATTGAAACACACTAATAAGGAATAGTGCCAATCTTTATCCGATAGTGCTTTGTTAATGATGTGTAGAGAAGTACCAATTGATAGATTATTATAAGCAGTTGAAGCGATCCCAGTATCAGAATAACATGTAATCTAGACAACTAGCATATACGGAATTTTACGGTTACCTCTTGAAGCATGAACAAAGCTCCTCTATCACGTGAGCCATCAGTTCCATAACGTCTCAATGGACTCTCCACCACCCGCACAATCGCGATCCCCGAACGTTCCACGGTCTTCTACTGTGTTATCAAATAATATCCGAAAATAGCAATTTCGTGTGGGCAAAATTTCAAGGAAAATATGGCTTGAAATTTCAGCCACCATGTCTCTGTCCCTCTAAGCGAAAAACCTTTTATATTTATAGGACAAGTTCTAAGGGTTAAAACCTTTTTTCAAAACCTGTTGGATTTTCTTTACCACCAGGAAAATGGTTCCTTTATTTTCTATTATTTAGGCACAACAACAACAATAAAATTTAATTAACAAGACTTCCAATTATGAAATTTATTTTTTATTTTCAAAATTAATATCCAATAATAAATTACGAATTGTACTACTAAAAATTCATAATTGCACTCCCTATTCAATTTTTAAATTCATCAATTACATCTTATTTAATTCTCCATGTTAAGATTCAGATACTAATCAATTAAATTAAATTCCTAATAATTTTATTTATTAATTATTTCATTTAGGCTTTCGCTTAACTTATTTTATGTGTCAGATATAAAATCCATCGGCCGGGTTTACATATGAAAACATCAATCTAATAAACCGATATATATGGCTCCATCAACTAACTATTACTTTGCAAATGTACATTATTATTATCCAATTTACCAGGCATATTGACCCACAAAAGAATCTCGCCTTTCAATTAATTAAAATAATAATAATAATATACACAACTAATAATAATTATATCAAGACTAAGAGCATAAGTACATTTAATGGCTAGATAATTTATTTTATCAAGTAAGTATAAAATACTTATGTAACGACCCGACCGGTCGTTTTGAGCAATTGCACTTCGCTCGGTTGTTTGAGGACATGAGTAGCTCTATATGATGTATTATAACTTATTTGAATCGTCGGTTTTGATTTTTTCAGGTTATTCGGGATTGATTTGGAAGAATGATTCTCAACTAGAAACTTTAAATTTGAAAGGTTTCACCAAGTTTGACTTTTTAGTATTTGACCTCGGATTGAATTTCTGATGGTTCTGTTAGCTCCGTTGGGTGATTTTGGACTAAGGAACGCATTCGGATTGTGATGTGCAGGTCCGTAACAGAATTTGGCTTGAAATGGCAGAAGTTAGAATTTTTGGAAAGCTTGACTGGGATTGGACTTTTTGATATCGGGCCGGAATCCAATTCCGGAAGATGGAGCAGGTCTGTAATGTCAATTGTGACTTGTGTGCAAAATTTGAGGTCAATCGGACGTGATTTGATAGGTTTCATCATCGGTTGTGAAAGTTGATGTTTTAAAGTTCAATGATTTCGAATTGAGGTGTGATTCGTCGTTTTGATGTTGTTTTGAGTGATTCGAAGGTTTGACTAAGTTCTTACGGAGTTATGTGACTTTTTGGCATGTTTGGTTGAGGTCCCGGGGGCCTCGGGTGTGTTTCGGGTTGTTAACGGATCAAGTTTGAAGCTTTTGGAGAATTGTTGAAGTTGGCATGTTGCTGGTGTAATCGCACCTGCGAGGGTATTGCCGCAGGTGTGACGCCGCAGGTGCGGTGGGATGGACGCAAGTGCCGAAGTGTGTTAAATTGGGGAAGACAGCAGGTGCGACTGGTCGTACGCATTTGCGAGCCCGTAGAAGCAGGTAGTTGCCTGCAGAAGTGGAAGAGAGAAGATCTGGTTGTGGCCGTAGGTGCGAGGTCTTTTCCGCACCAGCGAGGTCCTAGAAGCAGATAGGGAGCGCAGGTGCGGAGATGGAGATTTAAGTGGTTTTTCGAAGATGCGGAGGTTATGTCGCAGAAGCGAAACTGCAGAAGCGACGTCGATGAAGCGACTATTGTGTCCACAGATGCGGAAGTGCTGGACAGAATGTTAAATACAAGGGTTCGCGATTTTGGCTTCATTTTAACATTTCCAAGCTCGGATTAAGGCGATTTTTGGAGCAATTCTCACCATATGAATTGGGGAAAGTGTTCTCTACTCGGTCTTGGTTATATTTCATGAATCTATCTTCGATTTTAGCTTTTGGTTGATGAATTGAAAGAGGAAAATTGGAGATTTTGGCCTAAAATTTTATAACATAAATTTTTGAGTTCTGAACATCGATTTGGAGTCGGATTTGAGTGAAAATAGTATGGTTGGACTCGTAATTGAATGGGTTGTCGGATTTTGTAAGTTTTGTCGAGTTTCAAAGCGTGGGACCGGGTGTGATTATTGGCCGAAATTGGGATTTGATGTAGAATTCGATCTTTATCATTTGTAATTGCTTCCTTGGGCTTTATCTGATGTATTTGAGTTGCTTCTGGCTAGTGTTGAGATGTTCGGAGGTTGCTACACGCGTGATGGCATTCTTGGAGCATCGCTTGGCTTGCTCGGTGTCGGAATCGGCTTGTTTAAGATAAGTAACTTTTCTAAACTTAGTGTTGAGGGTATGAAACCCCGAATTTTGTGCTATGTGATTGGTGTTCAGGTGATGCACATGCTAGGTGACGGGCATGTGGGCGTGCACCCTGTGAGTTGTGACTCTGTTGTTTCCAAGGCACTGTTTTATGGCCCACTTTGTTGATATTTGTGTTTTTCACCATGTGATAAAGTAATTGAGCTGTACATTATGCTAGATATCATGTTTAGGCTTTATGCTGATATTGTTGGGACCCCTAGCGGTCGTTTCTTGCTATCATCTCATTGATTTCATTGATATTTCGTACTCAGTCATATTCATGCATTCATATCATATCTCAACCTCAGCTGTTACTTATTGATACATCATATCATTGTTCCGAGTCAGTTTCCATGATATTGTGAGCTCGTGGGTAAGACTGGAGAGACTGATGACTGAATGAGGCCAAGAGCCTGATTATGAGTGACAGTTATGGGATCGGGCTGCACGTCGCAGCATGTTTTATTGATTATTGAGTAAGGCCGATGGCCTGATTGATTTATGCCATGATTGGCTTGTTATAGCACTTGGGCTATAGGAGCCCCTCCGGAGTCTACACACCCACAGTGGGCGCGGTTAACTATATTGAGGGATAGATCTTCCCTGTACATGGATCTTGTCCGAAGCATTTCTATACCTAGAGATGGATCTTCTCCATGGGGGTGGATTGGCCTTCCTCGGTACTGAGTGACTGATGGTCAGTGATGTATATATATTCCGGGATGGATCTTCTTTGGGCCAAAGGGCCATATATAGTACTGAGAGGTTGAGCATGATGAGTGTTTACCTTGAAAATGGTTATAACAATTAGATTTGATTTTGTGGTTCTATAAATATGTGATCTATTTTTATGCTAGTTGTTAGGAAAAAGATGCTAAGTGAAGGATTAGAAAATAAGATGGTAGCTTGCAGATGGCTTAATAAACGAACAGAAATGGCTAGGAATCGAGGTCTCGAGCTTGCGTATACGGGGCCTCGAGGTCGAATCTGATGCCCGGTTAAGGGTAGTCGATGAAGGACTAACAGTTATGAGAGCTGTGATGGCGGCTCTCTATGATCAATAATGAGCAATAAATAGTGAACAATTAATAGAACACAATGAATATAAGCAATAAATGTAAATAATGAAACCAAGAGAATGTGTTTAAGCTAGAGAGCGGAGAATGTTCTTTATTGAATGTAGCGTATTGTATATCGTGTATCAGATGCCATTACAAAATGACAAGGGTCCCCTTTATATACGAGGGGGAATCTTATCATGGTACAAGATGCATTTATTGAAACGACATGAAGTTGGCATAGCCATTTAATGCTACTGCGCGGGCCTGAGCTAGCCCAGTAGGCTAGGCCATCTTTTAATAATGTGCCTTGGGAACTTCCCGCTAGTGCGTCGTAACCGTTGATTTGTATTGCCTCGAGGTCGATCATTATTAACCCTTGGGGGCGAACCCGAGCAAGACTTCAAGCCTTCCGGGGGTCGTCTTCCTGAGGTGCTCTAGTGGTTACAAAATCGAGCCCTCTGATTATACCATACACAGATAGTCCTCGCGTTTCTTAGAATAAAATGATAAGAAACGAATATGACATCGATCCCCTCGAGCCACTTGCAATGATGTCATGCTTATGATGTCACTTTTCCGATAACAGAGACGTCCCATCGATACGTCTTTTCGAGGAACATTTGATGTAGCGCCAATTTACTTTCTCGAGGCAATAATATCGGCGCTGATCCATTTCCCAACAGACATTGATTGCGCCGGTCGATCCGTTCTCCCAAGACATTGATTGTGCCGCCGGAACGTTTCCTAGAGGAATTGATTGCGTTGTCGGTTATGCTTCCTCCTTTCTATAAATGGAAGATTTCTTGAATGAAAACTTCATTCAGTCATTCTTCAATAATCTTTGGCTCCTTACTTCTCTTCATCTTCATCCAATTTTATTTCCTATGTTTAAAGCCTGTGGCCGCAAGGTCATACGACAGTGTTCTTGCCAGTTGTGTTATGGCTCTTTCCCAGAGCTTTCCTCTACTGAGTGGGATTGCACTGATTTGTTGTTATTATTGTTGTTGTTGTTGTTGTTACTGCTGTCGTCATTGGCTCGAGACGATGATGGGAGGGGACGTTGGATGTTTTCCTACTCAGGAAGATATTCGAACTTTACACTACTGCTCCGGATGATGTTCGAACTTTACACAGCTGCTCACCTCCCTACTTCGGCTGGAGTGGCGCTACCGGCTACTAACCTGCACAGCACAATGTTCCAAGAAGTGGACTCAAAGTAGCCGTGCCGGCATGGCCTGGAAAGAGCTTTTGCTCTTTGGTGAGCCACAGCCCCCTTCATCTTTTTCTGCTTCGGAGGAGATTTTCGAAGATGTTTTTTGGAAGGTCAAGACGAGGGCCCAAAGAAACGATTCTTGAAGGCATTGTTCCCCAGAATGTACCCCCGAGAGTAGATTAGACTTTTAGCTCTTACTTTTGCTTCTTCGTTTCTGTATAAGGACCCTTCGTGGGCTTTTGTAGTCATGTGTAGGGTCCCTTCATGGGCTTTTGTAATCATCGTTTATTAATGCAAAGAAATTTCTTTGATTTGTCTCTGATTCATGCTGGATTTTCCTTTATTTACATTTGTGGAGAATCTGAGTGCATGATTCTACCGATCGGTCCGAATACCGGGCCCGGGTGCAGTTATTTCCCCGATTCCTGATTGCTTGATACGACATCTTGTGGAGCCCTTTGTCGTTCCTCGGGCTGAGCCCGGGTTGAATTGATCCAAGCTTTGGCCGCCAGGACCCCCGAGCAATAATAGGGCTTCGAATTTATAGAACAAAACTTAGCCTTTCAGACCCCGTCGATAGTCTTCGAGGGGGGACTTGCTCGGATGCCTGAGAACAAAGATAGCCTTTAGGCTCTCGAAAGCAGCCCCCGAGTGAGAATTCGCTCAAGCTCGGGTGACCTGTGAACTTGTTTTGAACTCAGAGCGAAGATAGCCTTAAGGAGTTATAGATATATCCCGGACGAGGGTTCGCCTAGATTCGGATAGCCCTTGGATTAAAGTAACCGAGAGGATGTTCAACTCGACCCCAGGGCGAGAAATAGCTCTAAGGCTTTATTAGTGATCCTCGAATGAAAACTGGCCCGGGCTCGGGTAGCTCGAGGGTCAAAGAATCAGATGAATGACCCGTGTTTGCCAATAGCAGAACCTCGAGGTAGGGTACCACCTCGAGATCAGGCTTATATGAGTAGCTTCTCGGGGCTTATCTTTCATGTAGACAGGGGTCCTCGAGATCGGGCACCATCTCGAGGCCTGTAATGATGCAAATGGATCCTTAGAGCCTATCTTCTTTTTGATAGAGATCCTCGAGATCGGGTACCATCTCGAGGGTTGTAATGATATTACTAGCTTCTCAAAGCCTATCTTCTTTTTGATAGAGATCCTCAAGATTGGATACCATCTCGAAGCTTGTAATGATGTTACTGGATTCTCAAAGCCTATCTTCTTTTTGATAGAGGTCCTCGAGATCGGATACCATCTCGAGGCTTGGTTGATCTCCGTGGCCTTTTGATACCCAAAACATCGTACGACAGCGCTCATCGTATGGCATGGTTATGGGACAACCGAGGCGATCCTGCCGGTACATCTTCCCAAAGCGATAATGGCTTAGTCAGTATTTTAAAATTTGGCCTTTGAGCCAGGCGGACAGTCGCCGCTTGCTCTATATATATAGGTTTCTCTTCCCTTCTTTGAAGATTTCGCTATTCTGAGTAGCTATCCTCCTTCATAGAGTTCTTCTTCCCTGTGTTAGGTCTTTGACCATTTTAGCTTTGAAGTCCTCGCTCAAATTCCCGCTCCAATTCTCTGATTTTATGATAGTTATGGCTGCTACGACAGGATTCATTCGGCGAGGAGAAGGAAGTTCTTCCTCTGGTTCCCGCCTGGTTGGTGGTGCACCACAGGTGTCTGGCGAGACAACCTCGGGGCATTTTTTTTCGAGGAGGGACTTTTTGTCAGAAAAACCTCCCAACGTTCAGGGTCATTGGGAGTATGCCTCGAAGTTTATTTCTTTTATAAGAGAGGGGCACCTTGAGTCAGTGAGGAAAGATTGTGGATGGGGGGGAAAAGGTGGTACTGCAGGTACCTTCCCCTGAAGAGAGCATCATGGATCATGCCAAGGGGTTTTTGAACGTATACACGTACCCCTTTACACTGGTCCCCCTAGATTGGGTTGTGCTCAACTTCTATCAAAAGTATCGGGCTACCTTGGCACAGGTTCATCCGTCGTTTTTGGAGGATAGTATTGATGATGAGATTCTTTGCGGTGGAAGTAGGGCTTGAGTTTACCCTTAGTCATCTCATCAGGCTGTACCGGCCTTTTCATCATCGAGGCATGTTAACCCTACAATGCCAATCCACCAGGCCCTTTGTTGTCGATGATGAAGAAGATTGAGATCGGGGATGGATGAGCTGATTTGTCCGAGTACGGACTATCGACGTTATCCCTACGGAGTTTCTGCCATTTCCCAAGGAATGGAATTTCACACGTAAGTGGTACACTTTGTGCTTTCGTTGTTTTGCTTATGGTGGAGGCAGGCTCCGTAAATGCGCCTTCCTTTTCTGCAGCAATTCCATGGATGCCATTCGAGGTCCTCGACCTGACGGATTGGGCTTGGAAGTTGGCGACCCACTTGACTTATGATGATCGTAAGTGGCGAGACTTGTCCAAGGGTAGATGGGAGACAAAACACCATGGTACGTGCTATGTGTTTTGCTCCTTTTCTGAAAGGTACTTTCTTGTTATGTGTACTAACTTCGACATCGTAAGTATTGGGGAGCTCTTTGAGGCGAGATCGTGCCTTCTCGGAGAGGGAGAAGGATAGTCGGCTTTTGGGCCGAGGAATAGTAATAATAAGCGAAAGGAGCCTTCGCAGGGCGATGATGCCTATAGCAGGATGAGTCTAGCCCGGAGGTTCAGAGAGGATGCATCAGCCGGGCCTGCGGCGCCCGGGATCTCTGGCCTTTGAAAAAAGGTCCTTCCTCCGTTTCCATCTTCTTTTCTCGTTGGAGATACCTCGAGGAAAGAGGGTTTTCTGCCTCCGACTTCTTCTCCCGTCGAAGGTACTTTGAGGGATGCTCGAGGCCAGGGGCCGCATACATCGAGCGACCGTGTCCCAACCGGGAGCGGTTTTACTGGGGTTGATGGAGCCAGACTAGTGGATGTGGGCTCGACTTTTGAGAAAGCTCAGCAGCTCTACTCTGTGGTGAGTTTTAGCCGATTATATCGGTTCTTTAGCTTTTGCAGCTTTTTCTCTCTATTCCAGTTTCTCCTTCGTAGGCTTTTAACAAGCTCAAGTCTGAGCTGCTTCGTCGTGAGGCCATGCTGCGAAAAGCCGTGGATGGGGAGAAATCCCTCAGGCTTCTTTGTGATGAGAGAGAAACGAGTTGGTACACTTGCGGTATGAGGCGAGTCGAAGTCTGGATTACGAAAGCTACCTCGAGGAGCAGGTAATTTTTGTTCCAAGGGAGTGCGTGTTTCTTCATCTACCTTCTGAAGCTAATGTTTCATTTTGTTCAGTTACAGAAAAAGACGGGCGACCTGGAACGCCTTCAGAGCGAAGTTGGTCAAGCCAGGTGTGAGTGCGATGAGCTAAAGGCTCAGGTGGACGCCCAAGTTATGGCTGAGAAGGATTCTTTGGCCAAGGCTTCCGCCTTCGAAGTGCAACTCCACAACGTTCGTGAGAACAGCTTGGTCCGAACGGACATGATTACAAAGCTCGATTCTGAGCTTCTGAAGACGAAGGCCGAAGTTGTGGATGCTCGGGCTAAAGCCGAAACGATCCGAACTAAGGCTGATAAGAAAGTGGCCGCCTATTTGAAGGACGTTGCTGACCCTCGAGCTGAGCTGAGAGGGGTTCTTGACCGTGAGAGCAGAAGCAAGTAGTATGCTCAGTGCAGATCTCGAAGGGAAACCCATGAGGAGATTAACGCTAGGGGCTTTGACCTCTCGGAAGAGATAAAGCAGGCAAAAGCGGACGAATATGAGGCTAAGTTCCTTCTGTCTGATGCCGAAGATAGCGATAAAAAGGCCGACGGGCCATAGTCCCCGAGGGGGACGTAGATTATGCCTTACTTTTCTAGTTTTGTGTATAGTGTTTTCAAAGAACATTGTAAATGGAGCTTGTATATATGTATAAAAGGAAGCCTTACGGTTTCATTTTTCATGCATTTTCCTTTGCTTCGATGTTTGTCAGTTATTAGCCAGAGGGACTGGTCTTCGAATTGAAGGGACCCTTAGGTTTATAGTACGGCCCTGGTGCTCGCTGGGCTGGCCTGTAGGCTGTTACGCATTTGGTCGGTACTATCTTTTAGTATAAGCCGGCATTTTAAGCTCTTATGCTTTTGCTCTTAGGCATGTTCAGTTAGCTTTTTCGGGTTTAGTCTCCGAGTCGGGTTTCGACTCGAGCTCATTGACCCTTAAGTTTTTGAATTTAAAGTTGGCCCTTAGGCTCTTACGCGTTGGGTCGGTACGACCTCTTTATATGGGCTGGCGACAGTGTCTCTTACGCATTAGGTTCGGTACGACCCTTTATATGGGCTGGCGATAGTGGCTCTTACGCATTAGGGTTGGTACGACCTCTAATATAGGCTTTATTTTCCCCTCGTTAAAGACTTTTCGAAATTTGTGTTTGCCTGACTCTACGATGATTCGATAAAAAACCTCAATTGTGAGTCATTATGTGGCGATATGTGAGCACCTCGGGAGGTTTTGCTCAGTGGCTGAGTGTTTCGAAGCCTGTAGTTTGGAGCTGACATGGTCGAAGCTCTTTTGCCTATGCCGAGGGTAGCCTGTTTAACCGGTTCTATTCGAAGTACTTTTGAAGTAATTTGAAGGCCTGTGATTTTATAGCGACGGTCGGGCGTCCCCAAGTCGCGTTAGTTTGGCTAGTATAGCCTTGTGACCGTAGTCATTATGTTTGGCCGGAGCCTTTCAGTCCCCGAGTGAAATATTTTCGGCGTCTATATTGAGGGTATGCCTTTTTAGGGGTCTTACAAGTTCGATACATAGCCTCAACTTTAATATCGGGTTTATGCCTTTTGTAAGGTCTTATAAATTTGAACATGCCTAACTCAAGGTCTTACAGTTTTGGTTACTTGGTACAAGTATGGTTCATGCCTTGCTTGATGTCTTACAGTTTCGGTTACTCGGTACAAGTATGGTTCATGCCTTCCTTGAGGTCTTACAAATATTGTTGTTGTTGCCTTACATAGGCCTTACGAGACCGAGGTTGCCCACATGGGGTCTTATGGCCTCGGGTTTTTGATAGGTCGATGAGATGGTAATTGGTGACAGTCCTCGAGACATTGAAGGTTTTCTTGGCTCTGGAGCCGTTTTTGTAACCTTAATGTTGCCTCATTAAGGGCTTACAGGTACGAAGCTTCCGACCCGGAAGTCATACGACTTCGAGTTTTGACGTCAGTCCCCGAGTGTTCAGGACGTTTCTGTAAACTTGAAGGCTTCTTGATGCCAGTCCCCGAGTGTTCGAGATGCGAGTCCCCGAGTGTTCGGGACATTTTGGGCCCTGGAGCCGTTTGTGTGAACTTGATATTGCCTCATTGAGGGCTTACGTGTTCTAAGCTTTTGACTCGGAGGTCATATGGCCTTGAGTTTTGGTGCCAGTCCCCAAGTGTTCGGGACGTTTTTTGGCCCTGGGGCCGTTTATGTAAGAAATAGCGAACTTCTTCGAAACGCAAAATGCTTTGATGGAGGGGAAAGTATTCTTTGATTACTTGGTACAAGTATACACGTCTTTGCTGCCAAGGGCTCGGTTATACTATACGGACATGGTTCGTTCGACCGTTTGGCCCGGCGCATTATTTTCCTATCGAGACCCTATCTAGCGCATCTTGGCTTCTCCAGGGAGGTGACCTTCCGGGGGGATGTCCCCCGGTATTCGAGGTTGATTTGAAGAGAAGCCTTGAATACTTGTTGAGTCTTCCTTAGGTAGCATATAGATGTTGCCTCGTTAAAAACCTTGCCGGTAAAATCCTTCTTGGGATAAAAACCCGGTCGAAGGAAAAGAGTGCAACATATGCTTTTGGAACCTAAGGCCTTCAAGTTGGAAAGTGCTTCAAGTTGGAAAGCGCTTCGGCTGTTCCAATTGGATACCTGCACACAGGTTAGTGTGAAATGTAACTAAAAAAGGGGAGATGATTATACCTTATTACCGTTGGCGCCTTGAGCCTCGATGTGCTTCGAACAGCTGCTTTCAAGACACGGCACGGTCCTTTGCTAGTTTAGTCGGGTGTAGCCGAGAATATAGCTTGTTATTGCTATTTTACTGTTTTCTTATCCTTTGGCTCCTTCGATGTTGGAGGCGTAGGTGTCGGTGCTACGTCGTGCACCGCAAACATTTCCCTCACTGCAGGTTGTTCCCCATATACGGTTTTTATGCCATCATTTGTCGGTAACTTCATCATTTGATGAAGGGTAGATGATACTACTCTCATCCAGTGTATCGACGGCCTACCGAGCAAGGCGTTGTATCTCACGTCTCCTTCGATGACATGGAATTTAGCATTTTGGGTAGTGCCGGCCACGTTGACCGGGAGGGTGATTTCCCCTTTTGTTGTTTCGCTCGCCATGTTGAACCCGTTGAGGACTCGAGAGGCGGGCACGATTTGGTCGAGTAGTCCGAGCTGCTCCACCACCCTCGACCTGATGATGTTGGCCGAGCTACCTGGATCCACAAGCACACGCTTAATTTGAAATGTATTTACAGGAAAAGAAATTACCAATGCATCGTTACGGGGCTGTGATAGAGCTTGGATGTCTTCGTCGCCAAATGTGAGGGCATCCTCGGTTATGTAACCTCGAGTTCGCTTTTCCCTGGTGATGGAAATTTTTGTTCTCTTGAACACGGGTTCTTGTGGAGCATCGATACCTCCGAAGATCATGTGAATGACATGTTGTGGCTTGCCCGTTTCACTTTTCTTGGTTGCCTCTCTTTCCCAAAACTTATTTTTGGCTCGGTCGCTGAGGAATTCTCGGAGGTGACCTTTGCTTAGTAGTCGGGCTACTTTTTCCCGGAGTTGTCTGCAATCCTCGGTCCTGTGACCATGTGTGTTGTGAAATTCACACACTAAGTTATGGTTCCTTTGCGAAGGATCTGATTGTACAGGCCTTGGCCACCTGGTGTCATTGATTTTAGTGATGGCGAATACGATGTCTGAAATGTCGATGTTGAAGTTGTATTCCGACAGGTGGGGTGCCTCCGTCAGCCCTGTGTGCCTATCGAATCCAGTTTTGCTAACAAGTCCCCGAGGGTTCTGACCTCGATCCAGCCTTCGATCGTTGCGAGGTATGCTGCTCCTCGGGGCGTTTCTTCTGTCTTTAGTGTATGGTTGGTATCTTTCTTTGTTTGGCTTTGGCTCCTTTGTCGGAAGCCTTTTACGGTATACCGAGCTAGAGGGGGCTCCTAGTTGGTCGGCTTCGACCCTGATCTTTGATTGGTATCGGTTGAGCACGTCCGACACATTCGACTAAGTTCTACTTCAGCTGTTTTGAAGTAACCGAGCTTCGCTCGTTTAAACTTTGAGTGAAGGCTTGTACTGCCCAGTCGTTGGAGACTGGTGGTAGTTCCATTCGTTCCATCTTAAAGCGAGATACGAAATCTCGCAGCATCTCGTTCTTTGCTTGATTTTGAAAACGTCGGATTTCCTTGTAGCTACCTTGATGGCACCAGCACGTGCCTTTATGAAGGAATCTTCTAGCATGGCGAACGAATCCATTGAGTTCGGAGCAAGGTTGTGATACCACATCATGGCTCCTTTCGAAAGTGTTTCTCCGAATTTTTTGAGCAGGACAGACTCGATCTCGTCGTCCTTCAGGTTGTTGCCTTTTACTGCACAAGTGTAAGTAGTGACGTGCTCGTTGGGGTCCGAGGTTCCGTTGTACTTCGGAAGCTCAAGCATTCTGAACTTCTTTGGAATGGGTTTTGGGGCCGCTTCCTGCGGGAACGGTTTTTGTACAAACTTCTTTGAATCTACACCCTTCAAGATCGGGGGTGCGCCCCGAATTTGATCGACCCTAGAATTGTAGGTCTCCACCTTCTTGTCGTTGGCTTCTATCTTTTTCTCGCCCGACACGATCCTCTTTGTGAGGTCCTCGAGCATCTTTATGATGGCAGGATCAGCTGAAGACCCGTTGTTTCTTGATCCTTCTGGTACCTGCTCGGCTCGGGGAGCCGTTTCTGGTGCTACCGTGCTGGGAGTTTTCTGGCGGTTTTGCAGCTGAGCAATCGCCAGTTGTTGTGCTTGTAACATCTCGAAGATGACGTGAAGGCTAACCCCTTGTTCTTCCTGAGCCGGTTTTTTTGAGCTTCTTGTTGATCTCCTTGGTGTATGCTCCTGTTGGTGTGGGAGCTTATTTCGATATGTTGA
Organism: Nicotiana attenuata; assembly: GCF_001879085.1. Lineage (NCBI taxonomy): Eukaryota > Viridiplantae > Streptophyta > Magnoliopsida > Solanales > Solanaceae > Nicotiana > Nicotiana attenuata. Next base: position 47,367,929 of record NC_031993.1, read on the forward strand.
GCGTCGCGCGAGACCGCGTCCACAGGAATTGGTTCTTGCGCATCCTCAGGGTTTTGTGGTGGTACACCAACACCTGGAACAGCTACACCATTTTCTCCATAGTCCTCAAGATTGTTGTTTTCATGTGCGTTTACTGAGTTAGACATTTTGACCTAAAATAAAAGATCTTGGACAAGAGAAAGTGTGAAAGGTAATTTGCGTTATGTAGTAAACCAGCAGGAAAATAATCACTATTATTCTAAGCCCAACGGTGGGCGCCAAACTGTTTACCTTGAAAATGGTTATAACAATTAGATTTGATTTTGTGGTTCTAAAAATATGAGATCCATTTTTATGCTAGTTGTTAGGAAATAGAAACTAAGTGAAGGATTAGAATTAAGATTGTAGCTTGCAGATGGCTTAATAAATGAATCGAAATGGCTAGGAATCGAGGCCTCGAGCTTGCGTATACGGGGCTTCGAGGTCGAATCTGATGCCCGGTTAAGGGTAGTCGATGAAGGACTAACAGTTATGAGAGTTGTGATGGCGGCTCTCTATGATCAATAATGAGCAATAAATGATGAACAATTAACAGAACACAATGAATATAAGCAATAAATGTAAATAATGAAGCCAAGAGAATGTGTTTGAGCTAGAGAGCAGAGAATGTTCTTGTACTGAATGTAGCGTATTGTATATCGTGTATCATATGCCATTACAAAATGACAAGGGTCCCCTTTATGTATGAGGGGGAATCTTATCATGGTACAAGATGCATTTATTGAAAAGACATGAAGTTGGCATAGCCATTTAATGCTACTGCGCGGGCCTGAACTAGCCCAATAGGCTAGGCCAGCTTTTAATCATGTGCTTTGGGAACTTCCCGCTAGTGCGTCGTAACCGTTGGTTTGTACTGCCTCGAGGTCGATCATTATGAACCCTTGGGAGCGAACCCCGAGCTAGACTTCGAGCCTTCTGGGGGTGGTCTTCCTGAGGCACTCTAGTGGTTACAAAATCGAGCCCTCTGATTTTACCATACACAATGAGTGGAAAGTGTGAGAAAATGAGATTGATTACTCTGAGAGTGTGAGTACATGATTCATCTCTGAGATACGTGGCATTGGCGTGCACACATGACATACATGCATAGAGATGCATTTTTCCTCATGTTGTACGGTATCATGTCATTAATGACTTTTACACACATTGATATGTGGCATAGAGAGGTATTTCTTGTTATTTGGGAAGAAAATAAAACATCTTATTTATTATGAAAAGGATTTTTAGAAAAATTACAGTTTTCAAACTATCTCATATTTTACGACAATTTCAGTAAAAGATTTGAGTTTCACTAATATTCTTGAAAAGCAGAACTATATTTCGAAAACCCGTGAAAAAGCTGAGCAATTTATCTCTAAGTTACTTCCTCATTTCTATGCTCTACGTTGTTATCAACTGCTATTAGTTATTTGTGTTAGACCCGACCTATGTTCCAGCTCGTCACTACTTTCAACCTAAGGTTAGGTTTGTTACTTTTTGAGTACATGGGGTCGATTTTACTCATAATGCACTTCCTGCACATTGCGTGCAAATCCCGGATGCCAATGTTGCTGCGTTCGATGGTTGCTTGATTTGAAGGTGTACCTGTATCCCTGATGTAGCTGCCTTTTGTTCATGGTAGCCTTAGATTTATAAAACTCTGTTTATGTTCTTTTCAAACAGAAGATGTATTTTCTTCGTATCGACTTTCTAAGCTCTATTCTTAGATGCTTATGATTTCTACTACTAGTCCTTGAGAAATGTAATAGATCCATATAATTCATTCTGTTTAATTGACTTGTTAACATTATTGACATTTATATAGTTATTATTTGGCTTATCTAGCGGGTTGGGTTAGGTGCCATCACGACTAGTGGATTTTGGGTCGTGTGAGATTGGTATCAGAGCTCTTGGTTCATAGGTTCTACAAGTCATGAGCAAGTGTCTAGTAGAGTTTTTCGGATCGGTATGATGACGTCCATACCTATCTTCGAGAGGCTACAGGACATTTAGGATATACTTCCCATCTTTCTTTCCTTATCGTGCGGCATTTATTTAGCTTGAAGCATAACTTTGAATTCCTTCCATGCATTCGTACGCGCACATGAGCGCTCTGTATCAGTTGTGCATCAACGGCTTGTAATTCCCTGGATGAGGTGCGAAGTGTGATTTCTATATGTTGATGATGGGCTAGTCTGGAGAACTTGAGGCCGGGCTTTGACTGTAGTTTGAGCACAGAGGTGTTGATTGTGTGAGCGCGTGCTTTTGGACTTATATGTCCGGTAGTATCCCTATTAGTGGAATTTGTGGCTGGATGGCTATATGATGAGTATGATGTGACTGCGAGATGCGTTCATATGGTTTGAATGTGACGAAAGGGTTGTTTGAAGAGTCGAAATAACTATTTGGTGCTTGATTTCCATCTTGAATTAATGTATAGCCCCGAGTTATGGGTGTGTTGAAGGATCTATTCATGTTGTTTAGTTGAGAAGTGAAGTAGATTTCATGTCGTGATATGAGTTCAGACTCAGGAAGAATAAGTGATTGTGAAATGTTTATGACTGTAGAAGGGTATAGAGAAGGTCAGAGTGAGGCAAAACAGGTGGGTTATCTCATGCGGGGTGTCCTGAGGTCTGTGTGATCCTATGTTGTTTGTTGGGAGTTCTCTTTTACCAGTGAAATATATGTGTTGCAATTTGAGTTTGGATCGCTTATGAGAGTGAGCTTGACTGTTACAAGGGCGAATGCGAGATTTGTAGATGATTTGAGATGCTAGATGGTTTGTGTTATGCGAGCTTATGGAGGATTTAGTTGAATCTCACTGCAGTATTATGGCTGTAATAAAGTATGGGCATTGTGAGTTATGGTGTGTTTTTATCTATGGCTTTGAGCCAAGTGTGGGAGTCCGCTATTGATAAGTTGATTACACTGTTATGTGTTATATTGGTTTCGGTTTGAGGTATACTTGGGAATGAGCTATGTTATGTAGAGGGTGAGATCGAGGATGACTTGAGTAAAGGAATTTCTGGGTATGAGTTGTATTAGGATTTATGGGTATATGAGAATCAGGGAATGATTGAGTGGTTATTCGTGAAGGATGTAGTGTTCATGGAGTAGGAATTTGCTCGGTTGCTTCGAGGTGTGAATTACTTCTTAGGGTGTTGGGGTGCAAATGGGGCACATGTCGTTCGGTCAGTTTGGGCGGCACTATTGAGATTTGAGCAGAGTAGATGACTCTCGAGAATGGTTCTAATGAATTTATGATTTATATGTGTCAATAGAGAATTTTTTCGGATTTGTATGTGGCTAGAAGTTGAGAGTTACATTGGATGGTGTCGATGCTTGCAATATTTCTACATCGTTGTGGATTCTACATTTCAGTATTAGGAAGGTGAAAGATTAGCTTTAAATTCGCAGGAGCTCTCTTCGGAGAGAGTATCTCGGTTATGGTAATTTTGGGGTTCTTAAGAGAGCATTCGGCGGCTTATGGGCTTAGGGCAGTGTGGTTTTATGCTAGGGTCTCGTGTGGCGAGTCTTGGTGGAGGATTGTGGTATTATGGTGAGGGGAAGTATCGATTTGAAGGTAATTCAGAAGGAACTCGGAGAAATAGGACAGCTTGGTGGTAGGTTGGATCGGCATTGTAATGGATATGATCGGTTCTTGGGATGCTTGTGATGCGGCAGGCTTCTACAGGTGCTTCATGGAAATGCTCTTGGGTTTTTGGTGACCTGCGTAGTTGGGTTGAGTCAGAGGGATTTAGTCCTAACGGTTTGGTTAAGTGCAAATGGGTTTTGGAGAGTTCTTGATGGTTTCTACCACAGTTTGAGATGTATATTTCCTACTTGTGTGTGGGGCATGTTGCGTATTGTGATTTTCTCCTGGATGGGATCAAATGGAAAGTTCTTGGCTAATTGAGTATGTAGTTTCTTGTGACTTAGAGCGGATTGTGAAGTTCTCGTATTTTTCATATAATGGCATAGTATATGCGTTGTGTTGTGTGGGATGAAATTGGCAAGTGCAAGGTCACATTTTAGTTTTGAAGGGAAGGTCATGAGTCCTTAGGCAGCATGGACAGTTCCAGATGACTAGGTAAATAATATTACTATTTGGTATGGCTTGATGAGAGTATACATTTCAGAAGGGGCAATGTGTTTTGATTTATGGATACTTTATTGGTATTGCGGCACTCTCCTAGTTTATCGACTGCTGATGTTTGAATTTTGCTTTGTGGCACAGAAAAATTATAGAAGTATTCCTTGTGGGATGATCGCGTATTGGAGAAGTGTTAGGCATTCAGGCGGTAGAGTTGAGATCAGATATGGTGATTCGTGTGTTCTATGGATTTGAAGACTGGGAGTTCTCATCAGTAGTTTGTTTCGTGGCGCCAAGGTTATTCAGAGGTTAGTATGTGTTGTGATTCAGTCATTGTGGACTTTCGGAAGGGTATTTATCTATTGTGGGGAACCGGTGCTGATTTGGGGTTATTGGTAAGCCTAATATGGATGTGTGTTATGCACCGGGTCAGATTTGTTGACTCCGAACTGCTATTGTTGAGGGATGTACCATTAAATTGTTGTTCATCTTATTCGTGTTCTGAAATGATCTGTGTGTTACCCTTCTATGTTATGAGGAGTTGTGAATTGTTGGTTATACACACACATGGTGCGGTTCTATTTGGGCTTATAGCGGGAATTTGAGCAAGATGAGTATTCGGGTATTGCGTGATTGATTGCGCATTGGCTATGTTCTTTTCGGATGGTGGCATTGTGTTATTTGCTCTCCGTGGTTGTGGTAATGCACTTTGGGTTCTTGATGGCAAATTTCAAATGGTTATGGATTTTGAGCAGGGTGGCTCGAGGTATAAAATATGGACCAGCGTTTGGATGGGATCACGCATTGTAGCGGAGTTATGTAGGGTATGAACCTTTGTGTTAGATTCGTGAGTTTTGGTTCTGCGGTTTGTGATGAGTTCTTAGCATGGCGTTGTGGTGATACCCGTTGAGCTTACGGGACGGTTCTCTTGTCTGATGTCATTTTCCATGTTTGAGTACATTTGTAATGTTGCTTATTAGTGCATGAATTGCACAGGTTGTGGCTTTAGATTGTATGGATGTGGCATGTCACTATAGTGATTATGTTAGATGAGATGAGGTCATCAGACCTAGAATGGGTTCTTCCAGATCTGATTGCGGTATATTTGGAAGGATATTGTTGCTGATCGGCTTAGAAATTGATATAGTTCCTATCGAAGGATAGGGAGATCCACCAATGTTGATCTGATGAATGGTTGTGAGTTTTACGTGTTTCTTACATCATTGGCAGTGTACGAAGGTTTTAGAATGACACTTTGTGTGACAAGAGGTTTATTACCTGCATTGGGTTGTTTTGAGCATCTATTGTGATTAGAAATTATCGCTATGAGTATTTGAGTTTTGGGGTATATCATGTGATTACATCTTGGGTTGTGGTTATGGCTTGATACAGCTTGTTCAGAATTATACAGTGTGTAGATGTGAGATTCTGATTTTTATGGAAAATTCCGAATGTGAAAAAAAATTTGTTCTATGGCTTATGGGTTAGGCTGAATTATGAAATTTCGGTTATGTTGCGTTATCAGACCTATATGGGGTAGGGTGACATGGGATCACCCCCGGGTATATGCATAGTAAGGTTACACGGAGATTTGAAGGCTTTTGGAACAACTCTTGGCACGTTCGAGGACGAATGTATGTTTAAGTGGGGGAGGATGTAACGACCCGACCGGTCGTTTTGAGCAATTGCACTTCGCTTGGTCATTTGAGGACATGAGTAGCTCTGTATGATGTATTATGACTTATATGAATCGTCGGTTTTGGTTTACAGGTTATTCGGAATTGATTTGGAAGAATGATTCTCAACTAGAAACTTTATATTTGAATGGTTTGACCAAGTTTGACTTTTTAGTATTTGACCTCGGATTGGATTTTTGATGGTTTTGTTAGCTCCGTTGGGTGATTTTGGACTTAGGAGCGCGTCCAGATTGAGATTTGGAGGTCCGTAGTAGAATTTGGCTTGAAATGGCTGAAGTTGGAATTTGTGGAAAGTTTGACCGGGAGTGGACTTTTTGATATCGAGGCCGGATTCCGATTCCGGAAGCTGGAGCAGGTCCGTAATGTCAAATATGACTTGTGTGCAAAATTTGAGGTAAATCGAACGTGATTTGATAGGTTTCGGCATCGGTTGTGGAAGTTGAAGTTTCAAAGTTCAATGATTTCGAATTGAGGTTTCATTCGTCGTTTTGATGTTGTTTTGAGTGATTTGAAGGTTCGACTAAGTTTGCATGGAGTTATGTGACTTGTTGGCATGTTTGGTTGAGGTCGCGGGGGCCTCGGCTGTGTTTCGGGTGGTTAATGGATCAAGTTTGAAGTTTGGAGAATTGCTAAAGTTGGCATGTTGCTGGTGCAATCGCACCTGCGAGGGTATTGCCGCAGGTGGGGTGGGATGGACGCAGGTGTGGAAGTGTGTTGGATAGGGGAAGACTGCAAGTGCGACTGGTCGTATGCATCTGCGAGCCCGCAGAAGCGAAAAAGAGAAGGTCTGGCAGTGGCCGCAGGTGCGAGGTCTTTTCCGCACCTGCGAGGTTGCAGAAGCGGATAGGGAGCGCAGGTGCGGAGATGGAGATTTAAGTGGTTTTCCGCAGAAGAGGAGGTTATATCGCAGAAGCGACGCCGCAGAAGCGGATATTGTGTCTGCAGATACGGAAGTGCTGGATAGAATGTTAAATACAAGGGTTCGTGATTTCGGCTTCATTTTAACATTTCCAAGCTCGGATTGAGGCGATTTTTGGAGGAATTCTCACCATATGAATTGGGGTAAGTGTTCTCTACTCGGTCTTGGTTATATTTCATGAATCTATCTTCGATTTTAGCTTTTGGTTGATGAATTGAAAAAGGAAAATTAGGGATTTAGGCCTAAAATTTCATAACATGAATTTTCGCGTTTTGAACACCGATTTGGAGTCGGATTTGAGTGAAACTAGTATGATTGGACTCGTAATTGAATGGGTTATCGGATTTTGTGTGTTTTGTCGAGTTTCGAGGCGTGGGTTCAGGTGTGATTTTTGGCTAGGATTGGGATTTGATGTAGAGTTCGATCTTTATCATTTGTAATTGATTCCTTGGGCTTTATCTGATGTATTTGAGTTGCTTTTGGCTAGTATTGCACTGTTCGGAGGTCGCTATGCGCGTGATGGCTTTCTTGGAGCATCGCTTGGCTTGGTCGGTGTCGAAATCGGCTTGTTTAAGATAAGTAACTCCTTCTAAACTTAGTGGTGAGGGTATGAAACACCGAATTTTATGCTATGTGATTGGTGTTGAGGTGGCGCACATGCTAGGTGACCGGCGTGTGGGCGTGCACCCTGTGAGTTGTGACTCTGTTGTTTCCAGGGCACTGTTTAGTGGCCCACTTTGTTGATATTTGTGTTTTTCACCATGTGATAAAGTAATTGAGCTATACATCATGCTAGATATCATGTTTAGGCTTTATTCTGATATTGTTGGGACCCCTAGCGGTCGTTTCTTGCTGTCATCTCATTGATTTTATTAATATTTCGTACTCGGTCACATTCATGCATTCATATCATATCTCAATCTCAGCTGTTACTTATTGATATATCATATCATTGTTCCAAGTCAGTTTTCATGACATTGTGAGCCCCTGGGTGAGACTGGAGAGACTGATGACTGAGTGAGGCTGAGAGTCTGATTATGAGTGATAGTTATGGGATCGGACTGCACGCCGCAGCATGTTTTATTGATTATTGAGTAAGGCCGAGGGCCTAATTGATTTATGCCATGATTGTCTTGTTATAGCGCTTGGGCCGTAGGAGCGCCTCTGGAGTTTGCACACCCACAGTGGCCGCGGTTGATTATATTTAGGGATGGATCTTCCCTGGACATGGATCTTGTTCGAAGCATTTATATACATGGAGATGGATCTTCTCCATGGAGTCGGATTGGCCTTCCTCGGTATTGAGTGACTGATGGTCAGTGATGTATATATATTCCGGGATGAATCTTTCCTGGGCCAAATGGGCCATATATAGTATCGAGAGGTTGAGCATGATGAGTGGAAAGTGTGAGACACTGAGATTGAGTACTCTAAGAGTGTGAGTACATGATTCATCTCTGAGATACGTGGCATTGGCATGCACACATGTCATACAGGCATAGAGATGCATTTTTCCTCATGATGTACAGTATCACGTCCTTCATGACTTTTACACACATTGATATGTGGCGTAGAGATGTATTTCACACTTGTTATCTGGGAAGAAAATGAAACATCTTATTTATTGTGAAATGGATTTTTAGAAAAATTGTAGTTTTCAAACTATCTCATATTTTACGACGGTTTCGGTAAAAGATTTGAGTTTCACTGATATTCTTAAAAAGCGGAACTATTTTTCGAAAAATTGTGAAAAAGCTGAGCATTTTATCTCTGAGTTACTTCCTCATTTATATGCTCTACGTGTAAGGCCCCGTGAAAATTTTACTCAAAAACCCAAAATCTCGTAGTGCCAAGTTAAGAATATGCGTGGTTCGGACCTTTTGGATTGATCAGTGCATTAAAAAGTTAAGGAAAAATGTTTTTCAGAAGAGCGCATTTCTGCGGCCCATTATGCGGCCGCATAATAGCAATGCGGGCCGCATAGCTGCGGCAGAGTGAGACAGAATGTTGGCTAATTTTGAGGACAACTATGCGGCCAATTATGCAATCGCATAATCGATATGCGGGCCGCATAGTCGTCGCATAACCTCCTTGGGATTTTGCTAAGGGAAGTTCTGCGGTGCATTATGCGATCGCAGAACAAGTATGCAGACCGCATATTGGTCGCATACCCGGGCAGAATATTCAAGTCTTGAGGGCCACTTTTGGGGTCCCTTTGGCGGGCCACATATCAGTTATGCGGTCACATATGCGGTCGCAGATTGAGTCGGGGCTCCTATTTTTTAACTTTTAAAACCCGACCCCATTCCGTTAAAAACACCCCATTAGACCCTCTTGTGCTATTTTCTACTACATTTAGAGTGAGAGAAAGATTTCTATAGGGAGGAAGTGATTCTCACCAAGTCACTACCCAAATCTTTGAAGATTATCAAGTAAAGTTACTAAGCCTTGATCCTAAGAGGTAAGAACTTGTGCCCTAACCTTTGATTTCGAAATTCCTACTAAAATGAGTAATTAACAAGTGGGTTCATGGGTATAAGGATTGATTATCTTGCATGCATGTATGATAAAAGGGTTGGGGAGATTGTGAGATAAAAATGTAACAAATGGGGTGAAGGATGATATAATCTCTCACAAAAAGGTCCAAAAATCACAATGTACACTTAGTGCTTGATAATGTGCCCAAATGAGCTAGAATCTTGATTATCTCTCTAATTTTTTTGTTCAACTTGTAATTCACATAAAATAGATCGAAGTTGCTAGGAGTTCCGGAATTATTGTAAGAATTTAAGGAAAGCTCTATTGAGGTATGTATGGCTAAAAACCCCTCTTCTTAGAAATTGAGCTCTTTTGGTGTCCATGCAAATGTTGTAAGTCCAAAATTTGATTGATGTATTGCTTGTTATTTCAAATGAATTGGTGTTGCAAAAATATATGTGAAAGGTGTGTCTCAATGTGTTCAATATGCTATTCTTGGTAAATTGAGGATGTGTGAAGAATGCGAATTATGTGCTAATATGCCTAGAGTTCAAGTCAAGTTTAAACTGTGATTATTATGCCAACTATGTGAAATCCTCTCTATGCTTACAACTTGAATTGGTCTCGTATGTGCCCATTATCTTAAATTGAAAGGTTAATGTTGAAAGTGAAAATGATGTGAAATGTGGGGGAAAAGAGTTTGAGCTATGAAATGTGGCCTAGTGCCAAGTATGATGTGATAATTGTGGCCCAAAGTGCCGATGAACTGATATATGTGAAACAAAAGTTGAAGTGAGATGATTGATGGAAAAGGGAAACTTCTTGGTAAGACGGCTTAGCCGATCGGGCCGTGATCGGACGCCATGCCGCACATATGGTGGTATTGTGCTGATGTTGAAACCGGAAAGTGAGAATGAAATTATGTTGAGGTACATGTCTCAAATGAGGCAACTTAGCCGATCGGGTCGTGATCGAACTCCGCTCAAGAAAGCGGTGGTATTGTGAATGATGATGCAATGGTATGAAATGTCCCAACCTAAGGCTATGGGAATTATGTGCAAGCTATGTGATCCCTTTTATTTGATGATGTGGTGATTGTTTAAAGCTTTTGTTAGTCCTTATGTTTCTTTATTCTTGCATGGTTGTTCTTTCTAATGAGATGGTGTTTAGTTATACGTACTAGTACTATTCCATGGTACTAACGTCCCTTTTTCCGGGGGCGCTACATCTTTGAATGGATGTAGGTGGTTCCATAGCAGACAGTGTCGATCGTAGGTAGCGGAACATCCTCCTCTCAGCAATCTTGGTGAGCCCCTTTTCTTCCGGGGGGTATGCAGTGTATCTTTTGTTATAAATTACCACTTTTTGAGGTATAGCCGGGGCCTTGTTGCCGGCATTATCATAACTGTCTTTTGTATCTTTAGAGGCTCCGTAGACGTTTGTGTGGGTTAAGTACGGGCGATGGATGGGTCACTGGACTATGTTGTAATTCTAAACTCTTGTTCTTCTAAACTGTAACTGTATGAAATTTTGGAACTTAACTGTGGTTTAAGGGTTGTAATATAAAATGAACTAACAATGTTACATGTACGGTCTTTCTTACTGTCTAAATAAATGAAAGCACGGTTTCTTGATCATAGTGAGTTGGGTAGAAAGTGTTCAAAAGGCTTGCTCAGTTGGGATCACTCTATTGAGCGCCAGTTGCTCCTCCCGAGGTTGGGGCGTGACACTACGATGTTATGAACTGCTGTTGGTTATTTGTGTTGTACCCAACCTATGTTCCAGCTCGTCACTACTTTCAACCTAAGGTTAGGTTTGTTACTTTTTGAGTACATGGGGTCGGTTGTACTCATACTGAACCTTTTGCACATTGCGTGCAGATCCGGAATGTCGATGTTGCTGTGTTCGATGGTTGCTGGATTTGAAGGTGTACCTGCGTCCCTGATGTAGCTGCCTCTTGTTCGTGGTAGCCTTAGATTTATAAAACTCTGTTTATGTTCTTTTCAAACAGAATATGTATTTTTTTCATATCAGCTTTGTAAGCTCTATTCTTAGAAGCTTATGATTTGTACTACTGTTCTTGGGAAATGTAATAGATCTATATAATTTATTCTGTTTAATTGACTTGTTAACATTATTGAAATTTAGATAGTTATTAGTTGGCTTACCTAGCAGGTTGGGTTAGCTGCCATCACGACTAGTGGATTTTGGGTCCTGACAACTTATCTCTATTGATCCGTTCAAAACATACAAAATGTACAAGTACAAGAAGTTGGAATTAAGATATTCCCATAATCAAGATAAGTTATATTTAACCTTGTGCTACAATCATTCCTGGTGGTTTGTCTAATTCCACCATTACTCGAACTTTGTACTTATAAGAACCGATGATTTAATCTTTCATGTATAAGCTAAACTCTATACACAAAATCATCTACTATATAAGCAAAAGACGCAGACGAATATATGACCTATTTAAAACTTTATTAAAATTGAATAAACAATTGTTCCATAGGAAATACAATATTCCAACCAAACTCATGGTTAATGGTATATATCCCAACAATCTTCACTTAAAATTTTAACCATGATATATAATTGTTTGAATATACTATATTTAAACGCATGGTTAACAGTACATGCCCCGACAATTTTGAGCTGTTTGCAAGCTAGTCCAGATATATCCACCTTTATAAAGGAATTTTATAATTTTATTTTTTCGAAATATAAACTTGATCGTTGTGGCCGAAAGTTGGGTGGTCTGACACCTGTACTCCATTTCAGAACATTGTTAGTTTTATTACAAATGGCTCTGCAAATCCTTGCTTCGATGGGTGTTCTAATTGAATCGGAATACTGCACCAAATTAAAAATTCAAACTAAACCGATTAAAAAATCCGACTAAATTTAATTTGATTTGATTTGATATTGCATAAAAAAACTCGATCCAAACCGAAATATAAATATATAGTTTTTATATATGCATTTAAGAATTTTCGTTAAAAATATCTATAAATATTTCGGATTCTCTTATGAGATATTTAATAGAACTATAAAGTCCATTTTAATTTACTTTAAAAAATGGGTTGTATCATCACTTTCTTATCAAGTGTTATTGAAATTTGTCAATCTTTTTGTTCTTCCATATTCATATGTCATGATCAATTAAATTCTTGTAACTTTTTTTGCATTTGAAATGGCATTTTGATAATTTAAAATTAAATAAAATATATCATTATTTAGGTATCATTTTTATTATTATGTTTAGTTATTAAATTCGGGATGTAACGCACCGTATCGAGGTGGGATGGATGAAATGGAGGTTAGCGTCTGGAGTCCTGTGTGACAAGAATATGCCACCGAAACTTAAAGGTAAGTTCTATAGAGCGGTGGTTAGACCGGCCATGTAGTATGCGGCTGAGTGTTGACCAGTCAAGATTTCACATATCCAGAAGATGAAAGTAGCAGAAATGAGGATATTGAGATGGATGTACAGGCACCCTAGGATGAATAAGATTAGGAATGAGGATATTCAGGAGATGGTGGGCATGGCTCCCTTGGACGACAAGATGCGCGAAGCGACGCTTAGATGGTTCGGGCACGTGCGGAGGAGGAGCCTAGATACCCCGGTTAGGAGGTGTGAGCGGTTGGCTCTGGCACGTACGAGAAGAGGTAGAGGTCGGCCTAAGAAGTATTGGGGCGAGGTGATCAGGCAGGACATGGTGCGACTTCAGATTTTCGAGGAAATGGCTCTTGATTGGAACGTGCGGAGGTCGAGCATTAGGGTTGTAGGTTAGGGGGTAGTCGAGCGATTCTCCTCGTTGGGCCGGTTAGTCTGATAGTGTTTTGGCTAGGATTGCTAGCGGTTTTTGTTGTATTTCACACTGTTTTGGCCTTTCCATTTATTTGTTGTCTTTTACGATGCTGATGCTATTTTTTTGGTTTCTGTTGTTGTTACGGATTTATTGTCTCTGAGCCGAAGGTCTCCCGTAAACAACCTCTTTATCCCTCCGGGGTAGGGGTAAGGTCTGCGTATACTCTACCCTCCCCAGACCCCACTAGTGGGATTCTACTGGGTTGTTGTTGTTGTTGAAACTTTGAAAGCATACATCAATGAAAAGTTATTGTTAGACGAGTAAGAAAATAACTGTCATGTGTTACTAAGACAATTCTCCTATAAAAATATTTTAATAGATCATATGTTTGTCAGTTTAATTTTTTCATTTTTTACTAAACTTATATTGTATTTACTTATCAAAACTTTAACAAAGTAAGATCGAAATAATATTCGTATAACAAAAAACTCGACGACATTGAACCAATCCAAATCGATATAGTTTGTTTGATTTGGTTTTAATAAAAAATAAATCAACTCGGTCCATGTACACCCCTAATTCGAAGTACTCTTTCTTTCATATTCATACTAGGTTATTTCACTCGGTAATGAAGTTCCATATGACATGTTTTGATTCAATCACCGTATGTTTTTTGTGGAAAAATGTTCACGGTCAGAATTCTTCAAAAACAAGTCGTGTAAGTTATCTAATCAGTTTAATAAATAATTTTATCTAAAATAAATTCTTTGAAAACAAACCCAGAAATAATTCTCCCAAAGCTACCAATATTTACAAATCAAAAGACCGACTGATTTCATTGTAACGACCCGACCGATTGTCACGATCGGAATCTCATCTTTGAGACCGTGATGCCTAACATTATATTTGGTAGACAAGCCAATGTTAGCCAGATTACTTAACCAATTTCTGTAATCCAAGATAAAATATTAACAAAAATAAACCAAAATAGTCTAAAATGGAATAATAGAATACTAATGACGATATCTAAACAACTCCCAGAATCCGGAGTCATGAATACATGAGCAACTAGAGTACTACACATATGGTCTGAAGCATGCACAACTGTTTGAGACTAGATAAATAGTAGAAGAGATAAAAACGAGGACTTCAAGGCTGCGGATACCATGCAGCTATATCTCAAGTCCCCAAATGTAGATGAATCCGAGCAGAACACCACTAGATGGCGCAAGGATCAACACCAATATCTGCACAAGAAGTGTAGAAGAGTAGCATGAGTACAACCAACCCAATATACTCCGTAAGTGTCGAACATAACGTCGACGAGATAGTGACGCTGCTATGACAAGATACCTACGTAAAATTCTATACATATATATACATAAAGCAACAAAATAACAAGTAGAATAATTAAAATATTAAATGGGAGGAGACATGCGAAAGGGAAAATATCAAAAGAACGGCAAGTATGAAATCACCAAATAATATTCTTCCGAAATGAGCAACATTGTGACCAAGTAAATCACAAATCCGAGAAATAAATAAGGCGATGAAATAAAGATGGCACGACATCACCCTTCGTACTTTTACTCTTGTCCTCACCATGTAATATCATAAAAAAAGATGGCACGGTATCACTCTTCGTACTTTTACTCTCAACCTCACATGATATGATAAATGATGATAAGCAATCAAATGCATGGCATCACCCTTCGTGATTTAATCCTTACAATCTCTCAAATAGATGATAATGTATGCAAATAAGGCACGACAGCACTCTTCGGGCATTTCACTCTTCCTCACCAAACAACAATATAAATCCGAGTAACAATGCAAAGCGGGAAGCAATTTCACTTCAATTATAGTGCCATGATAACAAACTCAACTTTCAAAATTACCAACATCTTTAAAATAAATAACAAATATGAGGCGAATAATTAAAGAAATCATAATCTAACCTAAGTATTGAAAATATAGTCAATGAAATAATCTAATACAAGGAAACAACATCCACCCACATGTTTTGACCAAATGACAATGCATATATACTTGTCACCTTACATATACGTCATCCCCACACATATTACACGTAACAAATAGCCCAACAAGACCTAATCCCTCAAAATCAAGGTTAACCATGATATTTATTTCACTCCGCAACCAAATCAAGGCACAACCGTAGATTTTTCTTTAGAATTAGCCTCCAAACCAATCAAATCTAACAAACTATAGTCCAAATAATTCAAATTTGGCTTTAGAAACTACCCAAGGGTGAAAAAGATTCAATCTTCAATGATTTTGAAAAAAGTCAACAAAAGTCAACCCCGAGCTTGGTTGGTCAAAACTCTAGATTCGGACCAAAACCCAATTATCCATTCAGCCCTGAGCCGATCATGTGATTATTTTCGAAATCCGACCTCAATTTGAGGTCTAAATTTCAATTTCTCAAAATTCCTAATTTTTACCTAAATCTCTAATTTCTACCATAAAAAATCTTAGATTAAAGGTTAAAACTAATGGGTAATTATAGAACTGTAATAAAAAAGTTTAAATTTACTAACGAGTGAAGTTGGGATGAAAAACCTCTTCAAAACCGCCTCTAGGCTGAGCTCTAACGTGAAAATGGTGAAAAATAATAAAAATCCCGACTTTGAAATGTTTTCATACGAGGGCGTCAGGTGTTCTTCGCGTTTGCGAAGCACCCGACACATTCGCAAAGAACACTGGCGAACTGGCAATTGTGATCGCGAACTCCTTCATGTGTTCGCGAAGAGATCCCCAGCCTGGCCTCCGCATTTGCGAATAGTGTCTCGCGTTTGCGTAGAAGGATGCCCCATGCCTGCCTCCAGATACCACTAGCCTTCGCATTCGCGAGAGGAGGGATGCGTTCGTGAAGGGTAAACCCCCCGCTGATTCGCGTTGTGACCTAGTCCCCACATTTGCGAAGAACAAATTGCACCCCAACCTGATTTCCCCTTCACGATCGCGAAGCACAAAGCAACAGACATTAGTAACAATTGAAAACTAGAAAATTTGTAAGTCCAATATGGTCCGTAGCCTATCCGAAACTCACTCGAGCCCCTCGGGCTCCAAACCAAACATGAACATAAGTGTAATAACATCATACAAACTCGCTCGCGCGATCAAAACACAAAAATAATACTTGGAACTACGAATCCTATCAAATCAACTCTGATTTGCACCAAAATTTGCAAAAAAGTTTCAAATAGCAAAGCGGACCTATACCAAGTCGCAAAATTAAGTTTCGAACCCGATAGCCATTAAGTCAACCTATGGTCAAACGTAGGAAATTTTCAAACTTTCAAATTACTAGCTTTCGACAAAACAAGTGAAATCAACCTAGGGACCCCCGAATTCAATTTTGGGCATACGTCCAATTTAAAATCACAATACGAACCCACCAGAATTGCCAAAATACTGATCCGGGATTTTTTACAAAAAATGTTGACCATAGTCGATTCAAGTTATTTTTAAAGTCAAAAATCATATTTTCTTCAAATTTTTATGTAAAAAATTTTCGGAAAAGACACGAACTGCGCATGTAAATCGAGGAATATCCAATAGAGCTAATAGAGGTCTCAGAATACGAAAATAAGGGTTAGTAATCAAAATGACATTTTGGGTCGTCAGATCCTCCACCTCTAAAAGAAATGTTCGTCCTCGAACCGACATAGAAATGTACCTGGACTGGTAAAAAGGTGTGGGTATCTACTCCGCATATTAGACTCAGACTCGCATATATCTTCCCTCCCCACCACAAAAGATCCACTTCAAGGAGAATGGACTCCCGTAGCCCTATACATTTCCCTGAGGTTCCTAGCCTTCTGTTCCCCGATCAACTGACCTCTCCATTGCACTTTCACTGAAGGAAAACTCTTTGACCTCAATAATCGAACCTGCCTGGATAGAATAACCACCGACTCCTTCTCATATGGTAAATTCTCATCTAGTTGAACCGTGCTGAAGAACAAAACATGGGAGTTGTCCTTAAGATACTTTCGAAGCATGGAAACATGGAATACTGGATGTACTGCAGATAGGTTAGGAGGCAATGCAAGCTTGTAGGACACCTCACCAACTCTCTCAAGGATCTTGAACGGACCAATATACCTAGGGCTCTACTTTTCCTTCTTCCCAAACCTCATCACACCCTTCATGGGTGAAACTCTGAGAAAAAACTCTCTCTCCCACTATATAATCTACATCGCGAATCTTCCGATCTACATAACTCTTATGCCTAGACTGAGCTGTACGGAATCTATCCAGAATCAACTTCACCTTCTCCATAGCATCGGGGGCTAAATCGGTGCCCAACAACCTAGCCTTTCTGGGCTCAATCCAACCAATCGGCGAATGACATCGCCTCCCATATAAGGCCTCATATGGCGTCATCTCATTATTCGACTGGTAGTTGTTGTTGTAGGCAAGCTCTTCAAGAGGTAAGATTGGTCCCATGAAACATCGAAATCCATAACATAAGCACCTAACATGTCCTCCAAGATCTGAATGGTGCACTTGGACTGTCCGTCCGTCCGAGGATGAAACATTATGGTCAGCTCAACCCGCGTGCCCAACTCACGCTGCGTGGCTCTCCAAAAATGCATTGTGAACTGCATGCCCCTGTTAGAAAATGTTGGAAATAGGCACACCGTGCAGGCGGATAAACTCCTGAATGTAAATCTAAGCTAACTTCTCTGAAGAATAGGTGGCCACCACCAGAATGAAGTGCGCGAACTTGGTCAACCGGTCCACAATAACCCTAACTACATCATATTTCTTCAAGGTCCATGGCAAGACTACTACAAAGTCCATAGTGATGCGCTCCAACTTCCACTTCGGTATCTCCAATCTCTGAGTCACCCAGGTTTTGATGTTCATACTTCTCCTGTTGACAATTCAAGCACCGAGATACGTAAGCAACAATGTCTTTCTTCATTCTGCGCCACTAATAATGCTATTTCAAGTCACAGTATATCTTCGTGACACCTGGGTGAACAGAATAGTGCGAACTGTGTGCCTCCTCAAGGATCAAAACTCTTAACCCATCAACATTTGGAACACAAATCCGGCCTTGAAGCAACATAACACCATTATCACCAATCACAACTTCCTGGGCACCACCCCGCTGCACCATATCTGTCAACACCAACAAGTGAGGATCATCAAATTGGCGAGCCTTGATACGCTCCAATAATGAAGATTGTGCCACCACACAAGCTAGAACACATCTGGGGTCCGAAATATCTAATCTCACAAAACCGGTTGGCTAAAGCATGAACATCCATGGATAGTGGCCTCTCTACTACCGGTAAATATACCAGACTACCCATACTCTCCGCCTTCCTGCTCAATGCATCAACCACTACATTATCCTTCCCCGGGTGGTATAATATTATCATAGTCTTTCAGCAACTCTAACCATCTCCGCAGCCGCAAATTAAGGTCTTTCTGCTAGAACAGGTGCTGGAGATTTCGATGGTCCCTGAACACCATACAAATAGTGCGTCCAAATATTCAGCGCGTGAACAATGGCTGCCAACTCTAAGTCATGAATAGGGTAATTCTTCTCATGAACCTTCAATTGCTGAGACGCGTAAGAATTCACCCTACCATCCTGCATAAACACTGCACCAAGCCTAATATGCCATTCATCACAATATATGGTGTAAGATCTTGAACTTGTAGGCAACACCAATACTGGGCTATAGTCAAAGCAGTATTGAAAATAGCACCCTTCTAGGTCAACTTGGTCAATAGGGCCAAGATAGATGAAAACCCCTCCACGAATCGGCGATAATAACACACCAAACCCAAGAAGCTCCGAATCTCTATAGCTGAAGTAAGTCTAGGCCAGTTCTAAACTACCTCAATCTTCTTAGGATCCACCAAAATACCATCGAAAGACACAACATGTCCCAAAAAGGCAACCGAGTCCAACTAGAACTCACACTTTGAAAACTTGGCATATAGCTGACTATCCTTCAAGGTCTGAAGTAAAACCTGAAGATGCTGCTCGTGTTCCTCTCGGCTGTGAGAGTAAACCAAGATATCATCAATGAAAATGATCATAAAATAATTTAAATAGGGCTTGAACACTCAGTTCATCAAATCCACAAATGCTACTGGGGCATTTCTCAAGCCAAATGACATCACTAAGAACTATAGTGACCATACCGAGTCCAAAAAGACGTCTGAGGGACATCCCATGGGTCTCAAATCAATTTTCGAAAACACTTTGGCACCTTGAAGCTAGTCAAATAAGTCATCAATCCTCGGTCAAGGATAATTGTTCTTGATAGTGACTTTGTTCATCCACCGATAGTCAATACACATCCTCATCGTCCCATCCTTCTTCTTCACAAACAACACCGGTGCACCCCAAGGCGAGCCACTAGGTCTAATTAATCCCTTGTCAAACGAATCCTGTAATTACTCCTTCAATTCCTTCAACTCAACCGAGGCCATATGATATGGTGGAATTGAAATGGGTTGAGTGTCCGAAGCCAAGTGAATACAAAATTTGATATCTATGTCAGGTGTCATCCTTGTCAAATCTGTAGGAAACAACTCTAGAAAATCGCGCACGATTGATACTGAATCCATGTAAGGAACATCCGCACTAGGATCATGGATATAGGCCAAATATGCTAGACAACCCTTATCGACCATACGTCGAGCCTTCACATAAGATATGACCTTGCTAGTAGAATGCCCAGGAGTCCGCCTTCACTCTAATCGAGGCAACCTCGACATGGCTAATGTCACCGCCTTGGCGTGACAATCCAAAATAACATGATAAGGTGACAACCAATCCATACCCAAGATAACATCAAAGTCTACCATATCAAGAAGTAGAAGGTCTACCCTAGTCTCATAGCTCCCCATAGAAATCACACACGAGTGATAGACATGATCTATTACAATAGAATCTCCCATAGGCATGGGTACATAGACATGAGCACTCAAAGAATCACGAGGCATAGCCAGATATGAATCAAATAGGATGACACGTAGGAATAAATAGAGCCCCGATCAAATAAAACTATGGCATCTCTAAAGCAAACCGGAAAAATACATGTGATGATGGAATTAGATGACTTTTCCTTGGGTTTGGATGGGAATGCATAAAACGGGGCTGAGCCCCATCACTATGACCTTCGCCCCTTGGGAGATCTCTAGCTGGTTGGCCTCTACCTCTAATAGCCTAACCTCCACCTCTAGTAGCCTGACCCCCACCTCTAGCTGGCTAAGCAGGCAGTAAAGCAACCGGTGACGGAACCATGGCATGAGAACTCTGCTGTGGCATGCCGCCTTATGACCTAGGGCGAAACCTCGCGATGTGCCTCGGATCTCCATATGTATAGCAAGCCCTTTGCTTTTGTGGTTGCTGAAGCTGAGACTGAACCCGACGACCCGGATACTCACCGTTATAGATCTGAATCAGCGATGCACTGATGGGAGCTGAAGGTGCACTGTATGCTTTTCTCCGAACGATACTCATATGAACCACGACTGCCTGAAGCACCATGGGATGTCTTGAAAGCTGACTGAATCGGCTTGGGAGGATGGCCTCTACCAAAAGAACCTCTACCTCCAGATTAGGTACCACTGAAGCTACCTAAATGGCGAGGCCTCTTCTCAAACATAGTCTCTTAGCCCTAGCTACAAATCGTCTCGATACGTCTAGCAATCTCTATGGCCCTCTGGAAAGAAAAATCATCCCTATTCTCTTTGGCGATTTCTAGCCTGATACCGAAAGTAAGTCCATAAATGAATCTCCTCACTCTCTACCTATCAGTAGGGAGTAAGATAACTACATAGAGAGCTAGATCCACAGATCGGGTCTCATACTGGGTAACAATCATGCTACTCTACTGAAGGCGCTCAAACTACCTAGAGACTCCTTTCTCAGGGTGAAAGGAATAAACTTCTCTAGAAAAACTGATCCCAAGTGAGGGATAACGAACCTGCTAGTCTACCCTGCTCATAATCCTACCACCACCTCTTGGCAGAATCGGCCATCTAGAATATTGCAAAGTCGACCCCATTGGACTCGACAATACCCATGTCGTACAATACCTCGCGAAAATAGTCCAAATAAACCTGTGGGTCCTCAGAAGGTGCACCACTGAAATGAATAAGGCAGAGCTTTGTGAACTTATCAAACATCATCAATCCCTCAAAAACATTGCGGACCTCTCCCCGATCTGTGTAGCAACAACAGGCTGTACTACCGCAACTAGCAGAACTGCTAGAGTCTGATATATGAGAACCATTTGCTCCAGAGTGTGAGTGGCAGGAGTCTGTGCTCCTCCCACAGCCTGAGAGATAGCTGGTGCAACCAGAAATGCACCGATACGGGCCATGCTATCCATGAGGCCCACCAAGAGGACTAGCACATCCTAAAGTACAGGAGTGGCTATAAATCCCTTCGAGACCTGAGCGGGCCCGACTGGTGTGGCCAGAACTAGGATCTCTTCCTTATGATCGATTTGAGGCTCCATAGTGGGTGCTGCTGCACGAGCTCTACGTTGAGTTCTACCTCTGCCCCTGTCCCGGGCCCTACCCCTGATAGTGGCTGCAATATGGGGCTCCAACTTCTACCCAGATATAGATGTTGTGCATGTTCTCACCATTTGCGAGATAACAAGAATAGAATGATTCAAACATCAATGATAGAATAAAATCTCACAATAGAGAATGAAATAAGTTAAATTTTCCTAAAGCTCTATAGCCTCTCCAAGATAAGTAGTGACGTTTTCGTACCGATCCTCTAGACTCAACTAAGCTTGCTCATGACTCGTAAGAGCTATCAACTTATCATGACCCGGAATATCACCTTCGGGACCGTGATGGCACCTAGCATTTCACTTGCTAGGCAAGCCAACGTTAGCTAGATTACTTAACCCATTTTAACAATCCAAAATAAAACATTAATAAAAATAAACTAAAATAATCTAAAATGGAATAATAGAATACGAATGACGATATCTAAACATCTCCCAGAATCCGGAGTCACGAATACATGAGAACTAGAGTACTACACATATGGTATCGAACAAGTACAACTATTTGAGACTAGATAAACAGTAGAATAGAAAAAGAAGGGGACTTCAGGGTTGCGAACACAGTGCAACTATACCTTAAGTCTCCAAACATAGCTGAATCCGAATAGAACATCACTAGAAGTCGTTGGGATCAACACCAGTATCTACACAAGAAATGCAAAAGTGCAGCATGAATGCGACCGACCCAATTTACTCTGTAAGTGTCGAGCCTAACCTCGACGAGGTAGTGACGAGGCTATGACAAGACACCTACATTATATATATATATATATATATATATATATATACACACATTAAGCAACATAATAATTAGTAGAACAATTAAAATGTTAAATGGGAGGGGATATGCGAAAGGTGGAATACATAGGAACGCCAAGTATGAAATCACGAAATAATATCTTTCCGAAATGAGCAACATTGTGACCAAGTAAATCACCAATCCGGAAATTAAATATGGAAATGAATAAAGATGGCACCTCATCACCCTTCATGCTTTTACTTTCGTTCTCACCATGTATTATCATAAATAAAGATCGCACGGCATCACCCTTCATGCTTTTACTGTCAACCTCACATGATATGATAAATGATGATAATAAATCAAATGCAGGGCATCACCCTTCATACTTTAATCCTCACAATCTCTCAAATAGATGCTAATGCATGCAAATAAGCACGACAACGCCCTTCGTGAATTTCACTATTCCTCACCAAGCAACAATACAAATCCTAGTTAACAATGCAAGGCGTGAAGCATTTTCACTTCAATTATAGTTCCATGATAACAAACTCAATTTTCAAAATTACCAACATCTTTAAAATAAATAACAAATATGAGGTGAATAATTAAAGAAGTCATCATCTAACCTAAGCATGAAAATCATAGTCAATAAAACAATATAATACAAGGAAACAACATCCACCCGCATGCTTTGACCCAATAACAACATATATATACTCGTCACCTCACATATATGTCATCCCTACACATATTAGACATAGAAAATAGACCAACATGACCTAATCCCTTAAGTCAAGGTTAACCACGATACTTACCTCACTCTGCAACCAAATCAAGGAACAACCGTGACTTTTCCTTTAGAATTAGCCTCCAAAACAATCAAATCTAACCAAATATAGTCCAAATAATTCAAATAAGTCTTTAGAAACTACCCACGCTTGAAAGAAGATTCGATCTTTAATGATTTTGGAAAAAAGTCAATAAATGTCAACCCCGGGCCCGCTTGGTCAAAACCTGAGATTCACACCAATAACCAAATACACATTCATCCCAAGCCTAGTTATGTGATTAGTTTTGAAATCCAACCTCAATTTGAGGTCTAAATCTCAGTTTCTCAAAATCCCCAATTTCTACTTAAATCCCTAATTTCTAACATGAAAAATCTTATATTAAAGGTTAAACTCAATGGGTGATTATGGAAATGTAATAAAACAAGTTAAAATTTACTAACCAGTGAAGTTGGGATAAAAAACCTCTTGAAAATCGCCTCTAAGCGGAGCTCTAACTTGAAAATGGTGAAAAATGATGAAAATCCCAACTTTGAAATGTTTTAATATCTGGGCATTAGGTGTTCTTCGCGTTCACGAAGCACCTGACATATTCACGAAGAACACTAGGGAAACAACCATCGCGATCACAAACTCTTTCACGCGTCCGCGAAGAGATCACCAGCCTGGCCTCCGCGTTCGTGACCAGTGTGTCACGTTTGCGTAGAAGGATGCCTCTTGCCTGGCCCCAAATCCCAAAAGCCTTCGCGTTCGCGAAAGGTAAACCCCCCCCCCCCCTTCTTCGCGTTTGCGACCAAGTCCCCGTATTCGAGAAAAAGCAAATTCCACCCTAGCTCAATTTCCCGTTCGCGATTGAGAAGCACAAAGCATCAAACATCAATAACAGCTGAAAACCAGCAAATTTCTAAGTCCAAAATGGTCTGTGGCCTATCCGAAACTCACCCGAGCCCTCAGGCTCCAAACCAAACATGCACATAAGTGTAATAACATCAAACAGACTCGCTCGCATGATCAAAACACCAAAATAACACCTGAAACTATGAATCAAAAATCAAAATACATGAAATTTCAAAGAAAACTCAAGAACTTCTAAAATCATAACGAAGCGTCCAAATCCTATCAAATCAACTTCGATTTGCACCAAATTTTGCAGACAAGTTTCTAATAGCAAAATGGACCTATACCAACTCCCAAAATCAAAATCCAAACCCGGTAGCCATAAAGTAAACCAACGGTCAAACTTAGAAAATTTTCAAGCTTTCAAATTACTAGCTTTTGAAAAAAGAAGTGAAATCAACCTAGAGACCCTAGAATTCAATTCCGAAATTAAGTTCTAGTCTAAAGTTACAATACGGGCCCACCGGAATTTCCAAAATACTGATCGGGGGTCATTTACAAAAAAATATTGATTGTAGTCAACTCAAGTTATTTTTAAAGCAAAAAATCATATTTTCTTTAAATTTTTACGTTAAAACTTTTCGGATAAAGACATGGACAGCGCATACAAATCGGGAAACATCAAATAGAGCTAATAGAGTCCTCAAAGCACGAAAATAAGGGCTTGTACTTAGAAGGACCTATCGGGTCGTCACACCAGTCGTTTTAAGCTCTAGTGCATCATTAAGTGATTTGAAGCCTTGAGTAGCTTCACTTTACGTATTATGACTTGCACGTGTGTTTGGTTTTTATTTTTGAGGACTTCGAAGTATATTTGGAAGAATAATTCTCAATTCGAAAGCTATAGGTTGAAAGAGTTGACCAAGGTTTGACTTTTGAGTAAAGGACCTCGGAATCGAGTTTTGAAGGTTTTAATAGGTTCGTATTATGATTTTGGACTTGGGAGTATGTTCGAGTATCGGATGGTCCGGGAGCGTTTCGACGCTAAATGTGGAAAGTTGGAATTTTGAAGGTTTTAGAATTTGTCTAAGTTTGATTTGAAGTGGACTTTGATATTATCGATGTCCTTTGGGATTCCGATCCTTAGAATAGGTTTGTATTGTGATTTATGACTTGCACGTAAAATATGACGGCATTCCGGAATGTTTAATTATGATTCGGACGCATTCGGCGAAGTTTGAATGTTTGAAAGTTAAAATAAAGATTTTGATCCTCGATTCTTGGTTTGATGTTATTCATGGAATTTTGAGCCTTTGGATAAGTCTGGACAAGGTATTGAGACTTGTTGGTATGATTGGACAGGGTCCTGGGGGCCTCGAGTATATTCAAGAGGTTTTAGACCATTTTTCCTTATTTAGTAATTACTGGTGCTGGTGTCTGGTGTTGTTCTTCGCGAACGCAAAGGGATACACATGTTCGCAAAGCAAGATTTATGGCAACTGTTATTTTTCACTTCACGTTCGCGACTAGGGAATCGCGCTCTCGAAGGTGTTGGTCTGAGGTGAATTGCGTTTGCGACAGGGTGTTCGCGTAGTTGAAGCTGGGCCTGGAATCTTGGCCTTCACGTTCGCGATGGAGTGGTCGCATCCATGATGAGGTAACTTGGTGAAGAATCACGTTCATGAGCCTTGTCTCGCATTCGCGAAGAGAAGTTTTGGAGCTGGAGCAGATTGTGCTTCGCGAACGCGAGGGTCAGGTCGCGTTGGCGAAGAAGGAGGGGCAAGTGCAAACTTGTTTTAATTCGGGACTTAGCTCTCATTTCTCTTATTGTCCACTTGGGTGGCCGAATTTGGGAGCTATTTTGAGAGGATTTTTCATCAAGCAATACAAAGTAAGTGATTCCTACTTGTTGTAAGTTAAATACATGGATTATGTATGGATTTAAACATAGAATTTTGTAAATATGATGAAATTTTGGAAGAAAACCTAGAATTTGATATTTTTGGATTTGACCACGAATTTGAACATGAAATTAGGAATAAATTATATGTTTGACTTTTTTGTGTTTTGGGTAATGATTATCTTCAAAACATTTCGAAAATCGGGCACATGGGCCTGGAGGTTGACTTTGTTGACTTTTCGAGCGAAGTTGGGAATTGTTATAAATTATTAAATTTAGAGAAATGGAGTATATTGTGATTGGTCTGCACGTTGTTTTGGCTAGTTTTGGATCGTTTGGCATTGGTTGAGGTGTTAGAGAGGCATTGGAGTCGGTTATCTGAATTCGGAGCGAGGTAAGTTTCGCGTCTAATATTATGAGGGAAAAACTATCTCGTATGTATTAAATTGTTATATGGTACTAGTTGTGGATACTACGTACGTACGAGGTGACGAGAGTTCATACGTAGCTAAACGCATACTTGTTTCCGGGTAGACTTACGAGTTTATGATGTAATATTTTAATTATTTGAACTCAATTTGTTAGTTTAAATACTTGAATTTATAAGTAAAATTTGATTTGGGATTATGTTAGACCGACCTGTATCACCTTGAGTTGTTTGGCGAGATATTTGATAGATGGTAAAGTTCATGTTTACTTTAAGCTCCTGTTCTAGTGTTGCAAACACGTGACCTATAATTTGATAAGTTTCTTCCTTTCCTGTGGATCGGGCCGTACGCCTTGGGAGTATATTGAGATTCATATATGGTTCGTGTTAGTCGGCCCTCGGTAATGTACACACTAATCTAGATCGGGTTGTACAACCTCGACATAACTCGTGCGTAATATTGTTAGGAGTCCGAGTATTCATGAGATTTTTCTTTGATTGAGACCTGGCATTTATACGATATTCTTTATTAGTTTAAGATAACACTTGATATTTCTTATCTGTTAAGATAGTAAACGAGATTTTGAGAGATTTATATTGTCACAAATGTTGGAGGATTTTTACTAGTTACAGTTCTTACCTTATTGTCATTGTTGTGCTTCATATTCATTAATAATTTAATACATATTGATTTATTAGATCACTAGTAAGTGTCGATGTTGATCCCTCGTCACTACTTCTCCAGGATTAGACTAGATACTTACTTGGTATGCGTTGATTTACGTACTCATGCTATACTTCTACACTGATTGTATATGTATATATTTTGGTAGTTATCTTGGTGCATTAGCGCACCTGCTGGGGGGACTTTATGGCGAGCTGCATCCTACGCCACGATCCGCAGCACACAGAGTTTCCATCATGCCCATTTATTTTATCTTGTCTATTTTATATTCTCGACAGATGTTGTAGTAGTGTTGTATTGTCCTATTAGATGTTCATGAACTTGTGACACTGGATTTTGGGATATTCTAGTAGATGTTAATGGTTTTGCATTATTATTGTCACCATTTTATTTTAAATCTTAGTAATATTGTATGTATCCATGATTTAAAATGTATTAATTTCTTTATTTAATAGAATTTATGATTATAAAAGTAATAAAATGAATAATTATTTAGATAGTTCACTGTTAGCTTGCCTGATAGCGACGTTGGATGCCATCATGGCCTATATTAGGTTTTGGGCCGTGATATTCTTATACAGATGTCACCTAAATGAGATTATGCTCAAAAGCACATCTTTGTGATACAAGGAATTTTTAAAAAAATGTCTTGAAACAATAGAATTTTGTTTAAAAATATCTTGAAACAAAAACATAACAATAATTCAAAATTCTTTATAAAAAGCAACTTTAAATTTGTGAATACTCCTAGTTAATTAGTGAAAAGTAGATTTAAGTTTAATCTTTTCCAAGCCTTTCTTAAGTTTTTAAAATTTGTATCGTGTCAATGTAACAAACATTTCACTTGGGGATTGCGATTCTACATTCAAAGTTCTCTTTCCAAAAGCTCTTAGAATATACTAAACGTACGTTTCTGATACCAAGTCCTTTTCAGTTTATGATAGCCATTATGTACAATTTTGGAAGGAATAGCCCTTTATCCTTTATAAATTCCCTTAATTGGTACTGCTAGTACTAGCAGGATTTATTTAAGAAAGAAAGCTACGTACACAGGGGGGACAATGTGGATAAGTCTAAATAAGCTTAAATTATCTTCTAAGCAAAAGCTAAAGGGGACCAAAAGGCTTTTACATGAACGGTAAACCTGATCAAGAATTAGAGTTACCGTTTCATAATATATAGACCTTCCGTGCATATTCTATTTCCAATTTCCAATTGTGTTCATTAATTAGAATTAGAAATGTATTTAGGGAAGAGGTCTTGGTTATCAGGTGTGAGGGAGTGTGGCAGGGTAGATTGCTGTTTTTCTTCAATTTTTTTTAGCGTTATGACACATGTTACCTTAATATATTGTTGTTACTATTATTTGCTACTTGTTGTTTTATCTTTACTGTTTCTTGAGTTGAGGGTCTATTAGAAATATCATCTTTATCTTAATAAGGTAGGAGTAAGGTCTGCGTACTCATTACTTCCCCAGACTCCACTTATGAGAATACACCGGGTTTGTTGTTATTATTGTTGTTATGACACATGTGGCACTGCGAGTGGTGAATGTCTTATTAAGAGGATACGGAACGTAAGGTTTAGGCGTGTAACTAAAAATTTATAAGAAGTTTGAGATGGAACTTATATCTTTTCCCAATTAATATATAATTGAAAACGATTAATAATAGAAGCATGTATTCCATCAACGTATCCAATAACCATTGAATTATTTGTATTTATCGCGAAATATTGGTTTATATAGTGAAATCTAGACATACAATGTACAATCCAAAACATATGTCTCGCTTAAATAGGAATTTGTTACCCATAATACCTTGGTCTATATTACTCAATTTTACAAATCTAATCTATTTGGTTTTTATCGCATGTCATTCAAGATAACTAATGTAATGTAGTAGGAAAAATTAATAGCAAAACATTAAATTATCTTAAGTTAAGAACAATTTTAAGAGTAAATTTAAAGTGAAGTAAATGAAATACATCTTGCTTTCTCTTCTAAAACTGATCTTTTCTAGAATTTTCCATATAGTTTTAAAATCCGTCTTACAAATACTTCTAAAAACAAATAAGATATGACAAGTAATAAGAAAAAGATAACTAACAAAAATCTAGAATTAATGTTTTTATTTTACTCTAATGACATAACTTATTGGGAT
Organism: Nicotiana attenuata; assembly: GCF_001879085.1. NCBI lineage: Eukaryota > Viridiplantae > Streptophyta > Magnoliopsida > Solanales > Solanaceae > Nicotiana > Nicotiana attenuata. Next base: position 47,397,078 of record NC_031993.1, read on the forward strand.
GCATTTTATATAAAAGTTCATTCTTTTATAAGGAGAACGAAAATCAAAAGATATAAAATAGTGCTACTTATTTTAAAATGATGATTTTTAATACTTTGCATATATTTGATCTCTTATATGTCAAACGTCTTTTTTTTTTTAATATTTTTATATTCCATCATATAAATTGGAACAAAGATAGTACTAGACATTAGTAGTTAGTAAGACAACTATTAGTACTACGGAATATCACATTATTAATGAATAACATAGCTATCATATCATTCATTATGTCAACAACAAAAAAAATCTCACAGCTGTAGACATAGGCATTCTTTTTTTTTATTTTTATTTTAGTAAACTGGACATATTAATATATTAAAGGCATTTATTACTCCACACTAGAAATAGCAAGCTCTCTTGACCCCATTTACTTGGTTCCTAAGAGCTTCATAATACCCAGATGGAAGACATATTTTTTTATGACTACTGCTTCATCCGTATTAGTACAGTTTTAAGTTTACCCAACAGACTTCATCAAGATTAATTACTCGTACATTACAAGAAAAGGGACTTCTCAACTATAAACAATAATGAGAGTCCATACACCAAGTTTATATGGGTGTATTCATTTTGAAGAAGTTACGCAAAAATTGAAAACAATTTCCTTTGACTTCTGAATTAATAGTTTTAATTTTTGAGAAGTCATAATTAATTGTTTTCAATAAAAGAAAAGTAACTTCCTTTCTTGCTGAAAGGAAGAAAAAGGAAATACAAGCACTTGTTCACATCCAAACGCACGTCCTTACCGAAAACTATTTGTCAAGGACTACTTGGCCAAAAAAGCAAATGCACACTTAACTTGTAGTAATAGTGGTTCCGTTATTCTAGTTCTGGACTGTACATGGGGGCCATAATAATTTAAGGATAGCTCCAGAGATTATCTGCATCAGAATTTTCTGGTGATTCATCGTAAGATGTTGACTGATGCATCCTTGGCGGGCTAACAAGCATTGCCTCTGCCATTTCGTCCAGCAATTTCGGCATTCCAAAAATTTCCTCTTCATCCACAAATGTAGCTGCTACAGTAGTCGACGCCCCTTCATAATTTCCAGTATAAGCCAGTACTTCATGACTATTGCTTTCTGAAATTGGAGGTGCTCTAGCAGCAGCAGCATTTGCAGCAGCAGCACGAATGTCCACGGCCGAAAGAGAAGCCGGGACGGGATACGAGTAAGCGGAATCTGGGAAATTTAAGGGAGCATCAGGACCTTTTAATGCCAAAGCTGCAACGTCATATGCAGCAGCAGCCATCTCAGGAGTGGAGAAGGTACCTAGCCAAATACGCGTAGTTTTTCGAGGCTCGCGAATTTCAGACACCCATTTACCGTTCCTTTGCCGAATTCCTCGAAAATTCGGATGCCTACGAGGTGATAGTACATTACCACTAGCAGAGCCAGTGGGGGAGAAGTTTTCTGAAGGAGGAGGATTGTCGCTTGGGGTAACGTTAAAGAAATGATCAGCCATGCAATATGACACGCAGTGGAGTTATTGCTACTTAGGCTTCTTTGGATATTGGATGATTGTGAGAGAGAATTTGGGCTATTTTAAGGTTGGACAGTAAGCGTGGGAAAGTCGCGGATCACCTGCTTATGTTAAAACCCAATAAAGGCACTTGTTTTTGACATGTGCTGGCTTTGGAGCGCACACGTAATTGGGGCAAGCTAATAACTTAGCTGTTAAATGTGAAGCATAGCCTATTTCTAAATCAGGTACTTATGTCAGGCCATGTTTGCTTATGTCGCACCAGGTGCCAACATCGTAGCTTGAAATTTTTAGTCATAAGAAATTTTAGCCAATGGAAAGCCAGAATTAGACACGTTATATACACCTTATGATGTCCATTTAATGTCTCATCACAATATCTTTTTGATGAGGTCTTGCCCTAAACGGAATGAATTGTTGACCATTTATAATATATAAATCTATATCTATCTATATCTATATCTATATCTATCTATATCTATATTTTATTATAAAAGCACGAATAATTTATGCTAAATGTTGAACGACTAAAATATCCCTGAAATATTGATCGACTTTTATGCCCTTAAATATTTGTATAATTTAAGGATCTAATGGTAAATTACCTAATGCTGGAATTCTTTTTCGATTAAACTACACATATACCCGATCCTGTAACGTTGATCCTACTTGAATTAGAAAAGTGCGTCCATAATTTTCTTTCAAAGAATTGTTGTTCTTAATTACACTTCTTTTAGAACAAGGAACGTACTGAAATATAGGCACGTACTAAACTTTTAGTACTACATTCTTAAAACATCTATGACATTTTACAAAGTTAAAAATTCTTACTATCCTTTAAAATCTTAATTTTTATTTAGTTCATATAAAGCTAAAACTAAATTAAGTTAGTATTTTCACCTAAATATTAGGAGCTACTACCTAATTCAAATAAATTGAGTTATTTTTTAAAATATTAACTAATAAGAAAATAATTAAACGATATTTTTTAAAATATAAAATCTAATTTTAGTGGATAAAAATAGGGGCAAGTTCATATGAGTATTTTTCTTTTACATGATAATAAAGTGTTTCTAATAATACATATGATATTGACTCTTTAATTTATTTATTCTTACATAAGTATGACTAATTGATTCATTTACAAGTTTTCAAAGAAAATCGATTGATGTTAGATTAGTTTTTCTAGAACAAGTTCGTCCAAGTCTCCTATATATCAAAGTTTAACAAATTGTTTCTTTGATTCGTTTATTTTTATTAGATGTTCATGTGCCATGAATTGTTTTTAATTCAAGATTTACATCAATTTATATTCAAATAAAAAGCAAAAATACTTTAGAATAATATTATTTATGTATTGCGTGATGATTGGTTAAAAACAATTAGTCATGGACTTGATTTATAAAAACACGTGTAGGATTAATATTTTATTGCTTTGAATATGATAAAGCAGTAATAATTTTCTCGGGTTATATCCGACATAATTTAAATTCGACATAACTTTATATATAATAGATACAACCCTCACAAATATGTCAAAGTGCAGTAGTGAAAAAGTAATACTTTTTGGAAGTGATTCAAAGATGGACAATTATATGTTTTACTTTTGAGATGGAGAAGCCAAAGTTATAGAAGGAAACATACACTAATAACGTCCTCTATAAAGAAGTATTAGATATGATACCACCACACTGAATATTTGTACACTATAAATAAGATATTATTTAACTTAACTAAATTGATCATCTTTGTAGGTTAAAACAATGTCATTTTGAATTCAAGTATTCTATTAATATAATAAATAATTTTTAGCATTTAAATAATTGATGTATTTTTATCATGTTTACTTTACAATGATCATATCATCTTGTAAATAAACTGTTACTAAATTTAGTTAGTTGTTCTTTCACATAAAAGTTCTGACTAAAGATTTACGTGCAACGCACGTACATAGTAACTAGTTATATTATTATAAAAGATTTATAAATAATATAGATATTATATTATATCTATATAACTAGTTATATAGATATTATAAATAAATATCTATATCTATATCTATTTATCTATATCTATATCTATCTATCTATATCTATATCTATATCTATATTAATATAAAAGCACAAATACAATGTCGGTTTACAAAAATATCCTTTAAAAATTAAATTATCTCTTTAATACAATGTACAAAAACGTAAAATCAATAGATTCCTCTTAAAAGTCAAATAGCTCTAGGAGTCTATTTACTTTACTTTCCCTTCAATGGAGCAATTCCAAAACGTGGAGATGTTGAGTTATATATGAAAAAGGAATTAAATTTTTTAATTGATTTAGAAATCTTAAATATTCACAAAACTAATACAAAAGAAACTTCAGTACTAAGCTCTTTAAACGCTTATAATATTCTAAACGAAGTGGAATTCCTATTATCCTTTAAAGTCTTAATTAAAATTTGTCCGTATAATTTTAAAATTAAGTTAGATATCTTTTCTGATCTAACTTATGTTCCTAAATATCAGGGATAATTGCATAAAAATAGAGTCCGCGTAGGTGCTTTTCATCTGCATAGCCATCATTTAAAGTTTTCATCCGTATAGCCCATTAAAGTCTCACAGTATGTGTCACGACACAATTCCCAAACCCGGTCGTGATGGCGCCACTCGTGAAGACAAGGCCAGCCAGAACAACGCAAATGCCTCTGTTAAAGCAATTAATTAACATTAACAATTCTAATACATGCTTAATATAGCCAATAATGCGGAACAGCGACAATAACAAGGGAAACCATCCCGACACAGCCCAAACTGGGGTGTCACAAGTCATGAGCTACTACAGAGTTTTCTATAAGTCTACAAACTATGAAATTCGGTACAATAGTCTGAAGAAAACATAAATGATAGAGGATAGGGGAGACAAGGGGCTGCGGACGTTAACAGCTACCTCGTAACTCCAAATCGCTGCCTGGTCTGGAAGGAATCAGCGCTCAGGTGCGGACTCTGCTATGCCTGAATCTGCACGCATGGTGCAGGGAGTAATGTGAGTACTCCGACCCAGTGAGTAAAAATAATAAATAATAACCGAAGGCATAAAAACACATAAGTGCACAAGGCAATTCTATATCAGGCAGTAACTCACTTAAAGCAGTAAAACAGTAAAGAGTCAAATGAAATCTCCTTTTAAAAACAGGTAAATCATGTAAACAACAAGTAGATAGTGAGTAGGAATCTGCCCCTCGGGCCCAGTATCAATCGCTCAGAACAGTGTCAGCCCCTCAGGCTCAGTATCAGTCACTCAGCATAGCATCATCCCCTCGGGCTCACTCTCAGATCATATGGGTACCCGCGCTCACAGTGGGTCTGCTGACTCAGGAGGGGCCCCTTACGGCCCAAGCGCTATATCAACATAAGGCCTGAAAGCCTTCTCACATCACTCATAAGGCCTGAAAGCCTCCTCACATCACTCACAAGGCCTGAAAGCCTCCTCACATCACTCAATATATCCTCACATATGGCCCTCGGCCTCACGCAGTCCAGAAAAACATCATAAGCCCCTCGGACTTCAATAAAATAGTAGTGCTCAGCCCAAACAACAGTGAAAATATCATTTATGTCTCAAAGTTCAATTAAAGCGGCTGAGTTTGTAAAACAATATAATCAACAGGACTGAGTTCAAGTAGTATATCAAAATAGTGAGGATTCCTATCTGAATCAACTTTTGAATTTGATTAATTTATTGGAATTGATAAAATTAGGAGTTCAGTGATAAAAATCCACGAAGGATTCAAGTAGTCGGCATGAAGCCCAAAATATGGCAAAAGGCCCAAGTCATATTAATAATAAACTCATCTCAGTCAAATATGCGGTAAAAACACAAGTCGGGATGGACCAAGCCACAATCCCCAGTAGTACACATAAGCGCGTGTTTCACCTCAATATAGCACTACATCGTGCAAATCCGGGGTTTCAAACCTTCAAGAAATCATTTACTATCATTACTCACCTCAAGCCGACCAAAATCCTAGCTCGCTATGCCCTTGCCTCGCAAATCGGCCTCCTCGCGCGTCGAATCTGACCAAAACCACAACGAATACGTCACAATAGGCTAAGGGAACATAACCCAATCGAAAAGAATCGAAAAATAGCAAAAATCTCGAAATTAGCAAAACCCGAGCCCCGGGCCCACTTCTCGAAGTTCCGAGAATTTTATATCAACGGATTCCTTATCTCGCCACGAGTCTATACATATAAAGATTACCAAAATCGGAGTCTAAATGACCCCACAAATCCCAATTTTTGCTCTCTTAAGTTTCAAGCCCTATTTGCCCATTAATTACTTGAGTTTTCAGCTCTAATCCATGTATTTACACCATAAAATCGTGTTTTAAGTCCAAGAATCCATACCTTATCGAAACCCCTTGAAATCTCTCTGCAAAATCGCCCACAATCCTCCAAGTCCGAGTAAAAATGAGAAAACCCTTCAAAAATTCGCGATGATGAATTTAAATGCCTCTGCCCAGTCGAAACCGCTTCTGCGGTTACCGCTTCTGCTATATTCCCTCCACATTTGCGTATTCCACTAAAGTCACAAACACCGCATCTGCAGTCAACCAGTCGCATCTGCGACTCCGCAGATGCGGTCCCCACTCCGCATCTGCGGTCCCTGACGAGCCTTCACAAAACTGCACCTGCGGTCCTCTATCTCGCATCTGCGAGACCGCTTCTGCGGTCCCATTTCCGCAGAAGCGAAAATACCAGAAGCAGCAGCAATTTCCAATTTCGCAAGTCCAAAACTTCCCGTTAACCATCCGAAATCACCCCGAGGCCCCCGGGACCTCAACCAAAAGCACCAACACCTCTTATATCATCATTCAAACTTGTTTCAATCAATAAAACACCTCAAACAACACTAAAACCATCAATTCTCATCGAATTCAAGCCTAAGTTCTTCAAAAACTTTCGAAACACACATTCGATCAAAAGCCTAACCAAATCACCTCCGAATGGTCTGAAATTTTCACCCACATCCCAAATCACCTAACAAAGCTACAGCAACTCTCGGAATTCCATTCCGACCCTCGGATCAAAATCTCACCTATCAACCGGAATTCGCCAAAATACTAACTTCGCCAATTCAAGCCTAATTCTACACCGGACCTCCAAAATCACTCCCGATCATGCTCCTAAGTCACAAATCATCTCCCGAAGCTAACCGAATCACCGAAAATCACATCCGAGCCCTCTAACTCATAAGTCAACATCCGGTTGACTTTTTCCAAGCCAAACCTTCCTTAAAGAGACTAAGTGTCTCATTTCCTACCAAAACCTCTCCAAACCAGCTGGATCCCATAAGATACGGATAATGAAGCGTAAAGAAGCTGAAAATGGGGAAAATGAAGCAGTAACTCACGTGACGACGGGTCGGGTCGTCACATCCTCCCCAACTAAAACAAACGCTCGTCCTCGAGTGGGTCAAGAAACATACCTGAAGCCTCAAACAGGTGAGGATATCTGCTCCGCATCTCCCGCTCGGTCTCCCAAGTAGCCTCCTCCACGGGCCGACCTCTCCACTGCACTTTCACCGAAGCTATATCCTTTGATCTCAACTTCCGAACCTGGCGACCCAAAATAGCCACTGGCTCCACATCATAGGTCAAATCATCATCCATCTGAACCATGCTGAAGTCCAATACATGGGACGGGTCCCCAACATACTTCCGGAGCATAGATACATGAAATATCGGATGCACGCCCGACAAGCTGGGTGGCAAGGCAAGCTCATAAGCCACCTCCCCAATCCTCCTAAGTACCTCAAAAGGCCCAATAAACTGCGGACTCAACTTCCCTTTCTTTCCAAACCGCATAACACCCTTCCTGGGCGAAACCTTCAGCAAGACCTTCTCACCAACCATATAAGACACATCTCGAACCTTCCGGTCCGCATAACTCTTCTGACGCGACTGTGCTGTACGAAGCCTCTCTTGAATCAGCTTCACCTTTTCCAAGGCATACTGAACAAACTCTGTCCCCAATAGCCTAGCCTCGCCGGGCTCGAACCAACCAACTGGAGATCTACACCGCCTCCCATACAACACCTCATACGGAGCCATCTGAATGCTCGATTGATAACTGTTGTTGTAGGCAAACTCTGCAAGCGGCAAAAACTCATCCCAAGAACCTCCAAAATCAATAACACAAGCACGCAACATATCCTCCAATATCTGAATGCTACGCTCGGACTATCCGTCCGTCTGAGGATGAAACGTTGTGCTCAACTCCACCTGAGTACCCAACTCTCTCTGCACGGCTCTCCAAAACTGCGAAGTAAATTGAGTACCTCTATCTGAGATGATAGAAACCGGAACACCGTGCAACCGAACAATCTCCCGGATATAAATCCCTGCCAGTCGCTCTGAAGAATAGGTAGTACACACAGGAATGAAGTGCGCGGACTTGGTCAGCCGATCAACAATCACCCAAATAGCATCAAATTTCCTCAAGGTCCGAGGAAGTCCAACAACAAAGTCCATAGTAATCCTCTCCCACTTCCACTCGAGAATATCTATCTGCTGAAGCAAGCCACCAGGTCTCTGATGCTCATATTTCACCTGTTGACAATTGAGACACCGAGCCACAAATCCCACAATATCTTTCTTCATTCTTCTCCACCAGTAGTGCTGTCTAAGATCCTGATACATCTTCGCGGCACCCGGATGAATGGAATACCGAGCCATGGGCCTCCTCCAATATCAACTCCCGAAGCCCATCCACGTTGGGCACACAAATCCGACCCTGCATCCTCAACACACCATCCTCACCAATCGGTCACATCTCTGGCATCATCATGCTGCACCCTGTCCTTGAGGACAAACAAATGCGGGTCATCATCTGGCGCTCTCTGATGCGATCATACAAGGAAGACCGAGAAACCACACAAGCCAACACCCG
>NC_031993.1:47406373-47412746 GCF_001879085.1 Nicotiana attenuata
GCCTCCCACCAAGTGAAGGCAGCCCCAGTAAACTGAAAGGTGGTAAAAGCCACACCACTAGACTCGAGAATCCCTGCTGTACGGAGCATCCGCTGACATCTGTCAAGAAAACCCTGGGCATCCTCGCCCTCAGCACCACTGAATGTCGGAGGCTGGAGTCTACCAAACCTCTCAAGACGACGCTGCTCATCCTCAGGCATAGCTGGAACCCTAAACCCCTGCACCGGTGCAACTGGCTGGGCTGGAGGTGCCTCTGGAGTCTGTAATCCCTGCACTACCTGCTCAGGTGTGCGAGCAGCGGGGGTCTGATTGCCTCCCCCAGCCTGCAAAGTAGCTACTGCTGTAGTGGCTGAAACTGCCTGAGCCAGGCCGGTGCAAACTGTCAAAATCTGAGCCAAGGCCTCCTGAAGACCCGGAATCACGATGGGCAAAACTGGTGCCTGAACTGGTGCTGCTGGAGCCTGGTCCTGAGCTGGGCAACTGGTGGATCAACAGGTGCTGCCCTCGCTACTCTGCCTCTGCCACGACCACGACCGCGTCCACGGCCTCTGGTGGCCTCAGCGGGTGGTATTGGTGGTCGTCCGCCACGTCCGGTAGCTCGCGTCCTCACCATCTGTGAGAGGATAGAATAAAGAGAAATTTAGTACTCGGATCAACAAGTTCGCACGATAAAAATTTCAAGAATGTGAAGTTTTTCTAAAGATTCTGCAGTCTCCCGAGGATAAGTACAGACGTCTCCGTACCGATCCGCGAGACTCTGCTAAACCAGCTCATGACTCGTAAGACCTAGTAACCTAGACTCTGATACCAACTTATCACGACCCAATTCCCAAATCCGGTCGTGATGGCGCCTCTCGTGAAGACAAGGCCAGCCAGAACAACGCAAACGCCACTTTTAAAGCAATTAATTAACATTAACAATTCTAATACATGCTTAATATAGCCAATAATGCGGAACAACGACAATAACAAGGGAAACCATCCCGACACAGCCCAAACCGAGGTGTCACAAGTCATGAGCTACTACAGAGTTTTCTATAAGTTTACAAAGTATGAAATCCGGTACAATAGTCTGAAGAAAACATAAATGATAGAGGATAGGTGAGACAAGGGGCTGCGGACGTCAACAGCTACCTCGTAACTCCAAATCGCTGCCTGGTCTGGAAGGAATCAGCGCTCAGGTGCGGACTCCGCTACGTCTGAATCTGCACGCATGGTGCAGGGAGTAATGTGAGTACTCCGACCCAGTGAGTAAAAATAATAAATAATAACCGAAGGCATGAAAACGCATAAGTGCACCAGGCAATTCTATATTCGGTAGTAACTCACTTAAAGCAGTAAAACAGTAAAGAGTCAAATAAAATCTCCTTTTAAAAACAGGTAAATCAGGTAAACAACAAGTAGATAGTGAGTAGGAATTTGCCCCTCGGGCCCAGTATCAATCGCTCAGAACAGTGTCAATCCCTCGGGCTCAGTATCAGTCACTCAGCATAGCATCAGCCCCTCGGGCTCACTCTCAGATCATATGGGTACCCGCGCTCACAGTGGGTGTGCATACTCTGGAGGGGCCCCTTACGGCCCAAGCGCTATATCAACATAAGGCCTAAAAGCCTTCTTATATCACTCATAAGGCCTGAAAGCCTCCTCACATCACTCAACATATCCTCACATATGGCCCTCGGCCTCACCCAGTCCAGAAAAACATCATAAGCCCCTCGGGCTTCAATAAAATAGTAGTGCTCAAGCCAAACAACAGTGGAAATATCATTTAAGTCTCAAAGTTCAATTAAAGCGGCTGAGTTTGTAAAACAGTATAATCAACAGGACTGAGTTCAAGTAGTATATCAAAATAGTGAGGAAACAGTGATAAAAATCCACGAAGGATTCAAGTAGTCGGCATGAAGCCAAAAATATGGCAAAAGGCCCAAGTCATGTTAATAATAAACTCATCTCAGTCAAATATGCAGTAAAAACTCAAGTCGGGACGGACCAAGTCACAATCCCCAGTAGTAAACAACCCCACGCTCGTCATTAAGCGTGTGTTTCACCTCAATATAGCACTACATCGTGCAAATCCGGGGTTTCAAACCCTCAGGAAATCATTTACTATCATTACTCACCTCAAGCCGGCCAAAATCCTAGCTCGCTATGCCCATGCCTCGCAAATCGGCCTCCTCGCGTGTCGAATCTGACCAAAACCACAACGAATACGTCACAATAGGCTAAGGGAACATAACCTAATCGAAAAGAATCAAAAAATAGCAAAAATCTCGAAATTAGCAAAACCCGAGCCCCGGGCCCACTTCTCGAAGTTCCGAAAACTTTACATCAACGGATTTCTTATCTCGCCACGAGTCTATACATATAAAGATTACCAAAATCGGAGTCCAAATGACCCCACAAATCCCAATTTTTGCTCTCTTAAGTTTCAAGCCCTAAACCACCATTTTTGCCCATTATTTACTTGAGTTTTCAGCTCAAATCCATGTATTTACACCATAAAATCGTGTTTTAAGTCCAAGAATCCATACCTTATCGAAACCCCTTGAAATCTCTCTGCAAAATCACCCACAATCCTCCAAGTCCGAGTAAAAATGAGAAAACCCTTCAAAAATTCGCGATGATGAATTTAAATGCCTCTGCCCAGTCGAAACCGCTTCTGCGGTAAAAATCCCGCTTCTGCGGTATTCCCTCCGCATTTGCGGATTCCACTAAAGTCACAAACAGCGCATCTGCGGTCAACCAGTCGCATCTACGACTCCGCAGATGCGGTCCCCACTGCGCATCTACGGTCCCTGACGAGCCTTCACAAAATCGCACCTGCGGTCCTCTATCTCGCATCTGCGAGACCGCTTCTGCGGTCCCATTTCCGCAGAAGCGAAAATGCCAAAAGCAGCAGCAATTTCCAATTTCACAAGTCCAAAACACGACGCCTCCTAGGAGACACTGGAATTGGCATTTCCTCGTCTTTCACTCACCGAACAGTGTCGTTAACTATCCGAAATCACCCTGAGACCCCCGGGACCTCAACTAAAAGCACCAACACCTCCTATATCATCATTCAAACTTGTTTCAATCATTAAAACACCTCAAACAACACTAAAACCATCAATTCTCATCGAATTCAAGCCTAAGTTCTTCAAAAACTTCTGAAACACACATTAGATCAAAAGCCTAACCAAATCACCTCCGAATGGTCTGAAATTTTGCACCCACATTCCAAATCACCTAACGAAGCTACAGCAACTCACGGAATTCCATTCCGACCCTCGGATCAAAATTTCACCTATCAACCGGAATTCGCCAAAATACTAACTTCGCCAATTCAAGCCTAATTCTGCACCGGACCTCCAAAATCACTTCCGATCACGCTCCTAAGTCACAAATCATCCCCCGAAGCTAACCGAATCATCGAAAATCACATCCGAACCCTCTAACTCATAAGTCAACATCCGGTTGACTTTTTCCAAGCCAAACCTTCCTTAAAGAGACTAAGTGTCTCATTTCCTACAAACACCTCTCCAAACCAGCTCGATCCCATAAGACACGGATAATGAAGCGTAAAGAACCTGAAAATGGAGAAAACGAAGCGGTAAATCACGTGACGACGGGTTGGGTCGTCACAATATGACATCATTGTATGGAAATAACTTTATAGATCTCTATGTGATTTGTTATTCTTTGCACACAACCAACTTAATTCGATCATATTCCTATTGCAACTACAACAACGCAAACCAACTATAATGCAACTTGGAAAAAAAGTAAATTTTCTTCCGTCCCATGTTCTAAATAGCAGAAACAAAAGAAATAAAAAACAAAAATTGAAAAAAATTGCTACAAATTCGCAATTTGGCAGAGAAATCAACAAAAAATTGACTTATACATCGATTGTTCGAGAAAAAGTAAGAAAAAATTTAATTTTAGTTTTAAGTCCACATATGTTGTACATGTATAAAAATGTATAACTTAGTATAAACTCGTATATGGAATGTATAATAATGTATTCCAGTATTTCACCAACACAGCAAAGAAAAATTAGCTTTAACTGCACATGGGAAAGAGGAACTTACTTCAAAGAGAAAGACCACTGCACCAAAATCAATCAGAAATCGCGAATAGAAGGAGTGGTGTTGTATAACACTATTTAGACACCTAATATACAACATTATACAATATTATACACTTATTATAATTTTGTATAATGTTGTATAATATTGTATAATGATGTATAATGTTGTATACGAAAACTAAATTTCACCTTCAATTTCCTTTTTCAACTGGTATGATTCTCAAAACCAATGTTAATCATGCTCAATCAACCCAGTACTCTATATTCAAGTTACTAAAAGCTTTTTCAATATTTTTAGCTTCACCCAAATAATTTCACCGATATTAATCAACAGCCATTTGATGTTTTCACCAAAATACATCTTCCTCAGGTCTATTTAAAAAAAATGCATAAATTGAAATAGGCTTAAAATCTCAGTCCAGAACTTCAATCTTAAAGAAATTTCAACAAAAATCAAGGACCCAGTTCAGCTTTTTCAGTCCAGAATTTCAGTCTTGAAGAAATTTCTACAAAAATCAAGAACCAAATTCTTTTTCCTATTTACCTCACCAAATTCATTCTCAAAGAGTTGCAAAGTAGTCTAACTGAATCAAATCTCTAGGTTGAAGCTTCTTGGACTATTATAAATTAATTTCAATAGCACCCACTCGAATTTGAGCATGATTCTTTCATAAAATTTCAGATCTGAAAAGCTTCTAACTCCCTCAACTTAATTTTTTGGTTTGGATATCAAAATCTTGACTTCACAACAAACTTAGGAGAGGTGGCCACTGGAGTTGAGAGAAGAAGAGGAGAAAATGTAGAAGAGATGAGTAAAGATTGTTTGGGTTAAACATTGAAACTTTTATTTTAAGATATATACAATATAGGCCTCAGCGTGTAAGATACCAAAATATGGGCTCTTTATGGTTACAGAATTGGGTCGGGTGATATACAGTGTAACTGTTTCTAAATATTAGGAGTAACTACGCAATCAACAAGGAAAAATTTAATAGTCACATATTAAGTTAATCTAAATAATAAGAAAATAATTAAATGATAATATATATTTATATCTATCTATCTATCTATGTCAATATCTATATATATCTATATCTATATCTATATTATTATGTAAGCATGAATACAATATCGATTTACAAAAATAACCTCATAATATTAAGCATAATAACTCATAATAAAAGGACATAACGGGAATTCTAGATACTAGCTTTATAGTCCTATTAGGTATAGGATATAATACTACACGTTACGAATCCTACATGATTACATTTAGTAATCCTATTGGCATAATTATTCTCGGGCTGTCTAATTCATATAAAATTGAACAAGTAAATATCTTTAGTCATTTAATCCTATTACTTTTAGGATATACTTCTTAAAAAATCCTATTGCTAATTTAATTTGAAAACGTATTATAATGTCCTGTTACTAATTTAATTTGAGAATGTATTATGTTTTCCAAATCCATTTAGAAAAATGAGAGACTATATTATTATAAAACCATAAATACAATATTAATATATCAAAATAGCCCTAAAATATTAAACGGAAGAACTCATAGGGAAAGGATGTTGATACCCAATTTTTTCCTCATATATATTTTTAAAATATATATATATACTTTGAAAATAGTGCATGAGCATCAACCAGTATTTTCCCATAATTTTCTGTAATTTTAAAAGGATTTTAATTAATTTATTCTAGCATTTTATTATCTAAATAGTTACTAATTGCATCACAAATAATTTTATAATAATTTATTACTTGAGTTTTATCATTTATATTTATATTAAGCTTTAATCATTTTATGCATAATTTTATTTGTATCTTTAGGCTATAATTGCAATAACTTTGCAATAATAGCCCATATATGCATAATTATATTATTTACACGGAAAATGAACTTTTTCTATTTTTATAATATTAAGTAATTATTTTAAATCATTTTCATATACAAATAACATTTTTATCATTTATTAATTATTTTTATAAATTATTTTATTGATTTAAGTGGGTAATTAAAACATAGCCCTTTTTAATTAAATTTCCGGACCTCCCAGCCCAATACTAGCCAACCCAATTATCATATCCCATAACCCAATACCCAAGCCCAACTACCCATACCCAAACCCAAGTACCCGCCCTGCCTAAATCTAATCTTGGCCGTTGATTCAACTGGCCTCTTTTAATGTACCAAACCCCAAACCCTACCCTCATTTCCCCCCCTAACCCGCCTTTGGATCCCTTCTCTCCTCTCTTCTCTCTGACCCCCCCCCCCCCCCCCCCCCCCCCCCCCCC
>NC_031993.1:47412766-47470725 GCF_001879085.1 Nicotiana attenuata
CCCCCCAAAGCCTAGCCCCGCCATCACAAATCCCCTTTTGATTCATGTGATTTTCCTTCGATTTCATGCCTTATCTGACCTCACCTCTCTACTGGTTATACAATTTCTATGTTGCTTGATGTGAATCCCAAGAGACTCGAACCAAATCTGGTTCAAAGTCTCTCATTTCTCGATTATTCGTCTATGTTCACTCCGATACTTGTGAGTATGAGTATTTTCGTATTTTTGGGGTTTCAAATCTCTGGTTCAAACCTTATTTGATTCGCTTCTGTCTATTTTCTGGTTGAATCCGTTTAGATCTCTTTAGATCTGAAGCGATTTTGTGTTTGTTTGGTATTTCTCCCTTAAAATTTTCTGTTTTTATTATTATTATTGACCGATTTCATTTACCCTAAAAGTTAGGGCTTTGATTTCTGATGGATTTATGCAAAAAAGGTTTTAGCGTTTAAATATTTTCATCTCTGATTTTCTTATTTACTTTTTCGACTGATTCTTACTTGATTTAATCAAGCTCCATCTATATGTCTTTGTATTTCTTAGGGTTTCGATTATTTGACTATTTATTCTACTGTCTTTTGCCCGTTTACCTTTAATTCTGTCAATTAAGTATTAATTAATTCTACTTACCTAAATTAGGGTTTGGGAATCAGCTTTTCTTTTAGTACCAGTATTGCCTTATTAAGATTTTACCTATTCTTACCTTATTTATGTGATTAATTATTCGTACTACTGGCTTGATTTTGTGTTCTGACTCCTAATTGATTTTGGAATTAGTTCTCACCTTATTTAACCTTATTCTTAATTACTAATTGATTCAGTGTGAGATTTTCCTTAAATTAAGTGATACTTAATCGATTCTGTCCTGTTAATTGATTCATGCTGACCTTAATTGATTGTTAATTGATTTTCATACCTTATTTGTGTGTGATTGGTTCATTACCTTATTTGTTTTACTCTATTGTATGCATAAAAACCCTTCCCTTGTTCTAATTTTGAACACGCTTTACAAACCTTCAACAGAATAACTTTACCATTCTCGAACTCTCTGTTCTCACAAAACCTTAAGTTCTCTCTTTACTCCTTTGTTCTGATTTCTACACTAAGAGGCTCTTATTTGGTCGGTTGAAAGCCAAGGCCAAATTCTCTGGATTTTAACTGCTATTGTATTCCTGTTTGCTTTCTTCTCAACTGGTATGCCTTAACTCCTACTATTCTGTTCTCCATGCTTTATTTGATTAATCTGTTTCAATCTTCAGCATGATTCTGTTTGCCATATGACTGTATGATTCCACTTAGTGATAATACTAAACTAAGTTGTCTCCAATAATGTGAAACCCTGTCCAATTCAGTTGTACGTTCCCTGTTCTGACTATTGTTAGATACTGCAAGCATGTAATGTGTGGCTAATTCCGTATGTTAGTTCAAGTATCCTTGCTTTTGTGATTACTTTAAATGCTGGTATGAGTATCTAGTCTGAACAAATATCAACTTAGTTGAATTATATGCTGAACATGAGTTTTGTTTGTGCATTTATGTTAATGTTCTGTATGCACTGGTTTCTAAATATGTCCCCCTTACCCTTACCCTTCTGAAAATTAGCTATTTTTCTAAAACTGTCCCCTTACCCTCTATGTACTGGTTTTCAGATTGCTACTCTTAGTCCTTTAGGTTCCTACCACTCTCAGTGTGACCACTGCCTAGGGTCCTTGAAATTCCTCTGAACTCTGACATATTGGGGTTGGTCTTCCAATCTTTTATGAACTGTTTCTTTGAGTGTGGCCCTGGTGTGAGCATTGCCTCGGGTCCCTGAGGCCCTTGGGAACTTTGACACACTAGGAGCCTAATTTTATGTGCTATGGATGGACTACCATTATGCTTCAAAGTTGCTATGTTTGAAGGCCTGGTTCCCAGGTTCATATTGGGCCTACGAAGGCTCCCTATAGTGTAATGGATAGTGCTATGTAATTTATTCATTCCGGGTTGTAATAATCTTTGTACTAAACAGATTTGGGGCTTATTAGTAAAAGCTGGAGGGGGGGTTTCCTTATATCTTTGTTAAACTCGGATAGAAATCCGGCCTATAGGTTTATTGTATTATGTGAACGACATACTTGTAGAGATCCTGCCTATCGGATTTTTCTGATTGTTTGTGACTCTGTATTTCCACATTTCTTGGCATACTAGAGATACTGCCTATAGGTCTCCTATTAACTCTGCATTAGAAATCCTATTCATAGGATCTACACAGATTTCCAATCCTAACGTGCATTAGTGATCATGTATATAGGATTCAATTTGTGTGAATTAACAAACTTTCCTGGCGATGTACTTAAAATTCTGCCCACACGTTATTAATAGATTTCACGCCTATAGAAAATTAAAATCAGCTTCAACTTAGATACCATGCCTATAGGAACAAAAGGAATCAAATCAACACCTAGAAATCATGTCTATAGGATTCAAACTAACAAATATCATGCGTGTATGGTGAAATCAGTTTGTAAGCTTAGAAATCATGTCTATAGGAGTTAAATTAATTTTGCAACTTAGAAAGCGTGCCTACATGATCTAAAAGGGATAAAACATGTCATTATGGGTTAAAATCAGTAACTTGCTTAGAAACCATGTTATAGCTCTATAATTAACTGTTGTAGATACCATGCCTATAGGATTTTGTTAATCACTTAGGCAAATCTGTAGGGTTATTAATGATTCTGGGGTCTAAAACTGTCATATCTTACTGCCTCAAAGTGCCTAGATTCAAGGCTTAATAACAATCAGTAGGCAAATTGATAGGTCCCGAGCCCGCCTTAGTAAAATGCTATCTTGCAGTCTATTTCTGCTCATCTAGACACCATGCCTATAGGATCCTAAATTAACGAAATCTGCTGATTTAGCTGCGTGCATTTGTTGTCTACTTGTGGAGGTTAATATGAGCCCTTATTTGCTCCTTACATGATAGTCCTATTTGAATATTGTTTGTCGCCTAGCTTTTCTCATTTTAAACAACATAGGTCAGTCTAGAACTACCCTACATAGAGGTCCTAAATACCTCCAGGACCATAGGTAAGGGATGGGTAGTGCACGCATAAGGCACGAGTTAGAAGCTATTAGAACGCTTAGGTAACAACTGAAAGATAGTAATTGGGTAGTAAAGAAAATGATAGCCCATGCACTAATGCTATGAGTAAAACCCCGACTTGAGGGAGTTGCAAAGCGTTGCATGGAATGATCCTATAGGCTAAAAAACTTAGGACCACCATCTGTCCAAATTGTTTTCTTCCCTTCTAAGACTAATTCGCTTAATTTAAGTTCGGCCGGGACCCACCGTTGTGGACCTCGAGAGGTGCCTAACACCTTCCCCTCAAGGTAACTTCGAGCCCTTACTCAATCTCTGGTGATGTAAACTAGTTTCATGAGTTAACTGCTCTAGGTGCCCTAACGCACCTTAATCCATTAGGTGGCGACTCTTCAAATCCCTTACCCCATCCATAAAGGAAGGGAGTTGTCTCAGAAATGTCAAAACCTGATTTCGCGAGAAAAAGGGGGCGCGACAGCATGGTGATTGTTCATTTTATTATTGTTTGAAGTTGTTCTGATCGGGTCACATGAAATGTGCATCCGAATTTGGAAATTAGGTATCATGACTATGCCATGGGAACCGTACCCATAGTCACGATGATTTATTATAAACACGCCTAAAGCAAACTACGAATGTTCAAAGTATTTTCTACACTAGTTACGAATGCTCAACGTATTTTCCACACTAGTTTATGTATTAATGTGAGGGCTATAGATTATGAAATTCATTTGTGGATGGCACGCCTCAATTTATCTTGAAATCTATAGGAATACGCTTTAATTAATCCCATCATTTGCAATTTTCGCAGAGTAAACTGAGCTGGACCCATGAGGTTCCCAGATTCGACTTTATTTGTATGTGCTATATATACAAGAAACAATTTCAATCACAAAATAAAACTGTTCATACAACCAACAACGTGGAAAGATCACACCTTAAAAGCCCAATCATTTTAACTGAATGTCCATATCCTCTTTCAAGATATTAGTGTTTGGCCCACATCTGGGCTCACATCAAAGAGGCCCAAAACTAGAGTTGTACAGAAAGACTAAAATGGACAAAGGCCTTCATACGGAAACTTTACATGCTTGCCGAGCCCAATGAACATTAAATCAAACAATTATAATGGTCTAAAACAAATAACAGAACAGAGTCGCGAAAGGGATTATCAAAGAAATTTTATCATGTTTATATCATTAATGAAGATAACATATGATCAGAGTAACAAAATTCATATAGTTCTGCAAACAGCTTTCAGATAAATTACAGCCATCCTTAAGTTCGAACACATCTATATGAGAATTGCAGAATACATCTTTGACTCCGGATTTGAATTGTAACAAAATTTATACTCCAATTGAGAAAACAGTCCTTCGCACATATCTTCATAATCCTAATTCTTCAACTTATACCCATTGGAATTTACAGAGGATGCATATTCTACAAGACCATTTACCAAAGATAGAAAATCACTTAAGTCCTAAACTACAAATTAAACTACATTATGGCCAGATCTGGAATGACTAGTCCTTGAGTCAATTACCTTATTAGAACATAAAAGATAAACCCAAATGTCAGCGATTAGACCTCAAATATAAGCGCATGTACTTAATGATGAAATATAGGCTGGATTCTAGATAAACATGTGAAGTCAAATATAATTCAAGTCATGAAATCACTGTTGAAACAATCTGCCTTTCAGATGTCAATCTATAACAGGCTTCAAATAATGACCATATCAAAACTAAACTTTCTATTCATATTCAAAGCAAGATAGGCGGTAGATGTAAACAAACACAACAAATGTTTTCAGAAAAATACCCAACATTTTATTGTAGATCAAAATAAGATATAGATGTGAGATGTGTACCTAAACTTGCCAAATCAAGGCTAAGAAAACCACTACTGGATGAGCTCAACAAGATTAACAAACAGAAATAGCAGAAGTCGGCTTATATTCTCAATCCACAACAGCTTATGATCCAAGAAAACACTAAACTCAGCAGAAGAAAACCCAAACCACAGCTTCAAGAATCCATTTCTCTTCTCAATCCCAGAAAAACAAAAACTTCAAAGACTAAAGAAGAAAGTTTCCAGTTCTGAAAAAAACAAATTCTTTGAGTGTGTTTTCTCTTTTTGTTTTGCTATGCTTTCTGCCGTTTTTCTATCTTTTTTTTCCTCCCCTAGTGATTGGAAAAGGGATCTTTTATAGAGGAGATTTAGGGCAACAGAGCCTGTTTTTCCTCATTCAAATGCACCCCTTAAACCTTTAACTTAATTCACTTACACCCTTGCCCATAGAATTTCCCTCTCTCTTTCCTAAAATGGTCCTTGTCAGCCCTTATCTAGAAGCTTCCATTTGTTAGGATAAGATTCCCTCAACCCCAATTCAACTGAACCCCTAGTACTCTTGTAATCACCCTTTTACCATTCTGTTTTTAACCCTTCAGTGATACTGGACCTCTAGGCCATTTAACCAATAAGCCCAATATCCTAATTGGGCTTTTGCACTAACAACCCTAATTCTGAACCCATCCAATAAATAGAATCAAATTCAAAGAAGGTTTAAACAAACAAACTTGGTTTAAAACGGGAAAACATATTTTTAAAATGCACTCAAAAATAACATTAACAAATGCGATTAATCTAATTAATGAGTTATTACTACTGACGAATCAATCATGACCAGAAAACAAACTTTTAGACATAAATTTGTTATCACATGAGGGGTTATGTATAGGAGGAGAGGTATACCGATTAAATCGCCAAAAGCTTCGACAACCCGGAGAAAAGCAGTAACGAATCGATTGGAACTCCGACGAACAAGAAACTCGGCCCATGGTGGAAATTGTAACATGAACACTGGCCGGACTTTCTTTCACAGCTAGTGCTTCATGTCACAATCCTCAACATATGCCAAGAAAGAGACGAGGTAGAGGTTTCAAGCCATTTTGGACAGTTAATGTTTATTTTCCCGGAAACCAGCCAATCTGTGAAATAGGCCATCCTTAACATTAATCGACTCCTCACGTTGAAAATAGGGGATTCAAGTGAGTTTCATCATGAATTGAGGGCCAGGTCATGAGAAATCGAACAAAAAGCAAAAAGTTCGGATTTTATTCTTAGATTTCTAATTCGAAGAAAATGAGTGGTCTTTTGGAGGAATCAATGGCGGAATATGAACGAGGGGGTGATGGAGGTTGTGTGGTTGAAATATGAGGGGATTTGGAGGTAGTCCGCCGCCGTGAGACGATTTCCGGGCGGCGGAGGAACGGCGGAAGGGGGCGGCGGTATTGAGAGACTGGGATTTTAGGTCTAAGTTTAATTGGGGTGAATTATGAGGCCAGGGGGTTGGGTTTAGTCTTTTAATGGGGTAAAAGAGTTGAAATGACGTAGTTTAGAAGTGCATCTATGTCGTTTTGGTGAGGGGAGATTGGACCGGGTTTTGAAGGGAATTGGCTGGACATGGGCGTGGGTGGACTGGGATATTTGGGCCATTAGAAATTGGCCCAAACCAAATATTTGCACATTTCCTTTCAATTGTTTCTTTCTTTTCTTTTTCTTTTCTTTAATTTTAAAACCCTAATTAAATTAATTAAGTCCTAAATTAAATTCTAAATTAATATCACCTATAAAATCAAACTAATTATCTATTTATAATAATTACAAAATTAGTTAATCCTAAATTAATGAAGAGGAAAATACTAATCTAATATTAAAAGCTAAAATGTAAAAAATAAAAAATACTTTTTTTTGTGATTTTCATTTTAATAAAGCAATTAATTAACTAATTTATCCTAAAATGTGAACACAAAAACCTAATATGCAATGCAAGAAACTTTTGATATTTTTTGGGGTATTTTTCATGATTTTAACTAAATAAAACGTGCACAAAAATGCAAACAATTAATGAAAATCCTACAAAAATCCCATAAAATTGACAACAATTTGAAAAAAAAAATCTATTTTCTTTACTTTTGTAGGAGTAATTCTAATAGGGCAAAAATCACATGCTCACACTAAGCACTGCCTTCTCTTTGCACGAGACTAAGCCCTGTCTCAAACCTTGCATGAGGCTAAGCCTGCCTCCATATTTGCATAAGGCTAAGCATTGCCTTCTCTCTGCATGAGACTAAGCCCTGTCTCGAATTCTGCATGAGGCTAAGTCCTGCCTCCATATTTGCATAAGCCAAGCATTGCCTTCTCTCTGCATGAGACTAAGTCATGTCTCAAATCTTGCATGAGGCTAAGCCCTGCCTCCATATTTGCATAAGGCTAAGCATTGCCTTCTCTCTGCATGAGACTAAGCCCTGTCTCAAATCTTGCATGAGGCTGTGCCATGCCTCCATATTTGCATGAGACTAAGCCCTGCCTCCCTGTATGCGTTAAAATCGGACGGTCCAATTTTCGGCCATTACGACGCTTCGTAAGCACGTCAGTCAAAGGCTCGAGGGTACGGTCGAGATTTACGCTCGAGGGGCTCGAGACAATACAGGTCGACAAGTATGAAGAAAAAGTGGGAAGTTCCCAAGGCGCATGACTAGGGCTGACAACGCCTAGTAGGCTGGTTCAGACCTGTATCCTAGCATTAATTAGCTGTATCAATCTCATATCTTTGTAATGAATGCATTTGTACTATATGGGGATTCCCCCTGATATATAAGGGGGATCCTTGTCACTTTGTAGGAGGATCTGATACTCAATATCCAATACAAGAACATTCTCTCTGCTCTCTAACTTAACATATTGTCTTGTTCTTATTGCTTCATCTATTACTTACATTTATTGTGTTCCATTTATTGTTCTTCATTTATTGCTTATTATTGGCCATAAAGAGCCGCCATTGACTTTATCATAGCTATTATTCGTCCATCGACTGCCCCCGGCAGGATATCAGACTCGATCTCGAGACCTCGAATAGGCAAGCTCGTGGCCCCGATTATCAGCTAATTGGTTTGGTTACCACCTTGTTCTTAAGCTCTTATTTCATTTTCTAATCTCTTACTTAGCATCTATTTCCTAAACAACTAGCATAAAAATAGATCACGTATTTTTAGAACCACAAAATCAAATCTAATTGTAACTACCATTTTCAAGGTAAACAGTTTGGCGCCCACCGTAGGGCTAAAAATAATAGTGATTATTTTCTTGCTGGTTTGCTACCAATACTAGAAATTACAGCTATTGCAACCCTTGGAAAATTGTTGCAATAGACACGCTAACTGTCCCTGTAGGGCTATTGGGACGGATTTAGACGCGTTTCGGGATTCAGCGTTACAATAGGTCTGTTGGAACGGTTATTTGCAACGGTTTGAAAACTGTCTCCATATATAGGGATATTGTAACGGTTTGGGCTTGTACTATTGTTCTACCTATATGAACGGTATTCTTTTCTGTTGGGACGGTTTTAAACCGTTCTGGTATAATAATACAACCGATTTTATAAGTCTATTGCAACGGTTTTCATGATATATTGCAACGATTTTTGTGATATATTGGAACAATTATTAGTATCCTATTGCAACGGATATTATAACATATTGCAACGGTTATTAGGTGTTTCTCTTATTATTTGCTAGGTCTATTGGAACGGTTATATTCTCTATCGCAACAATTCACAATTGTAATTTCTGAAATTTATGGAAGCAAAATGAGGAATATTTTCCTATTCAATGAACTTTTTTACACCATAACTTATATTAACCACGAAATAAAATTAAAATATCCAACTAGCATTATTCTTATACAAAAATAAAATATGAATACGTTGTTTGATCAACAATTCAAAAGTCAAAATAGATGAGTTTGCATACAAAAAGTTCTAAACTAAAATATCCTTAAACATAATAATAGAAAGTCTAACAACGATCAACAACACTCAAAGTAAGGTCTTCGTCACTGCTTTCATCCGCAATTGCTGCACCTACAAAATACAATGAGAAATTAAAGAAAATTTTTAGGATAATTGAATCACAAAGTAATTGAATGACCAATTTGATAAGTCGAAAATGATCAAACTCTCTAAATTCTTAAATTTTTCAGCAAAGTTTCCTTTGTAAATATGACTATCCCAAAATTTTCAACCTGCTCAAAATATCATTTGAAATACCACTATTCCAAATTTTTCAACCTGCTCAAAACATGATACAATTTTTATGCAAAACCTAAGATCCATCCACAAATCACGAGAAGAGTAGTTGTACTTTAAGCTAGCGTTTGGTCATAGATCCCAAATTTATTTTGAAAAATCTGATTTGGGTAAAGTTTGGTTTGAAGATAAAAATGTGTTTGGACATACGATTTCAAAACATATTTTTCAACTTTATTTTGGGAAAACATGTATATAATTCCCAAGTTTTAGAAATTTGGTTAGCTGAATTTGAGATTTCAAATATGTGATTTGAGTTTTGGCCAAAATGTGGGTCAAATTTATGGCCAAACATGAGATTTGAAAATAAATTTCAAATTAAATTTGGGAAAATGTATGGCCAAACAGGGGCTAAGCAACACACAACAAACTAGAATCCGCAACAGACAAACCAAATCAATCTCAAATGTCCCGGATGTTCAGGTCCCATGACAGATGCAAATGCCTCTACGGACTCATTGCCATTTTTGTTTTGTTGGGCTTCAATTTTCTCCATTGCAGCTTTCAAAGCAAATTCAAACAAATAGAACATATAAATAAAAAACAAACTAATAAAAACAAATAATTGATCTCGATATAACATCAGTTAAATATAATTTGTATAATTCTACTAGCTGCATCTTCATCTTAGCACTTGTATGATCGCCCATCTTTCCTTTTTCTTGTAGCTACAAAGACTTCTTTTGCTGATAAAGGATCCGAAGTTACCCTCTCGTTTTCCTAGTTACATGAAAGTGAGTTAGCATTCCTGACGATCTACCATGAACTAAACAATAGCCAAAAATGAGAAATTTTTTGCCATGACTTGCTAGTTACACACCAACTTAGAGCGAACTAAAGCAAAACTTCTTTTTCCAGCAGTGTGAGGATTCTTCAACTTTTTTCGATTCTCAATATTAATTTGGGACATTCTCTGCAAGAAGAAAGAAACATCAAACAACAACTTACAAGTAGGACATGAGAATTATAGTAATAGGACAATTTCATATCCTCTGTGCTCCATTCGCTCTAACCTCTACCTTTCTTTATATTCATTACAAGCAGATTTAGAGATTCACAGACTGAACCATTTTCTTTCTGTTGCATTCTTTATTTTTCTTGGGATCTGTTTGTCCTTTTCATGAAAGTCCACAACTAAAATTTCTTGTGTTATTTTGTTGGCACTCCTTAGTTTCTTATCTACTTATTCTTGGCTATCCTGAATTATCAATGAATAACTTCTTTATCAAAATTCAAATTATGGTTCTCCAATTTTTACTTGCTGGGGTGTATATTATATATAAGGGTGCAACAAATGCTTTGATAGCTCCAATGGAGAAATATGAGAAAGATGCCTTGTACTCTGCAATTCAAGGTTTTGTTGGAAATGAATGGAATGGTTCATATCTGTTTTTTAAATAGCAACAAAGTAAAAAAGCAAAAAAACCCAGCAGCCGTTAAGCAGAGAAAAAAGGGAAAAAGACAACAGCAGTGTATACATACTATCAAACCAACAAGCTGCATTTATCTTTGGCTAGTCTTTAAAAATAGCAGTAGCAGCGAACAGAGTGTATGCAGTAGCAACAAGAAGAAGTTTATGCAATAGCAACAAGGAGGAGGAAACATCTCCAGGAACTTTAAGAAGAACTTCAAGAAGAAGAAGAAGAACTTCAAGAAGTTCCAGAAGAAGTACACATACCTGGAGTTTCTCTGAGTTCCAATACCTAAGGAGTTCCTTAAACTGAGAAGCTGGAACATCTTCAGGGATATTTTGCAGTGGAGTTTCATCATTATGATAGGCGTCAAAGTGATCTTTTTTCAATCTACTTTTGTGCTTTCTCCAGGCAGCTTGTACTGATTCCAAAGTATAGTTTTTTTCCAGCTTCAGGAATATCATATTTATCCTATAATTGATATCAAATCTGTTAGTGCAGAAAATATGAAAGATTTTCAACCAAAAGTTAAAAGTTAAGAAGTTCAGACCTTGGTATATTCCCATAGAAGAAATTTCCATTGCCCATCGCAGAGCTATTTCTCAAGGACTAACAGCGAGTGAAAGAAATCTGTAACACATTATCATGCCGAGAACTCAACAGATTACCCATTTAACACCAAATACTCTTAAGACATGGTATCAAATCGTAAAAGACTGAGAACTAGTTTCACTACATACATACTATACGCTTATCCTATTTTAACCAAGTTAAACAATAATGTATTAGGAATCGAGCTCGTTAAAATTCTTACAGAATATTATTAAGTCCTAAAAATGTGTGTCCAACAAATAGATATTACACAAAACTTCCAATCTCATGTTATTACATTCAAGCAAGTTATTTCACACGTAACCTTTATAACATAAACAATAACTAGATCATGAGATCTAACCCAATGTCAAGTATATCAGTTATATTACATCCAAATTTAAGAGTAATACATGGTTAACACATAGACCTTCTGGATGATACGGTCTCCACACCCTGTTGCATATTCCAACAAGAAAGAAGAACATAATATATTAATTGATCTAATGATCTATAAGATGCAATTTGAAGAGTTCTACCTTGAGAGCTTATACTAATATTTATGAGCAGAACTCTAAAGATTAGAAATCCAGTAACTTCAACAACAACAAATAAGCCAAATACTCTCTGAAGTATGCAGTAATATGTGCCCGCTAAGTAATATTTATAGTCAAGGCCTTACTAACTAACATCACCACTTATTTCTATGCCCGATAAGTAATATTTCACTATAATGTTTAAATCAGACTTAGTGTGAAATTCTAAAATCTTATTTTTTTCCCAGTCAAAGAGAGAACAAAGAGGAAAAACATCAAACAGAATAAGAAGAAAAGCAAAGGACAACTTACAGTCTAAAACATGTAGATTTAACACATCCATTATTCCAACATCCTAAACAGTGAAAGTAGCTAGAAATTTTTAGATTTATAAGATACGAAAGACAAATTGTTCTTTAAGAATTAAACTCATGCATCAACAAAGACAAATATCATAGGATGAATTGAAGTAGTATACTAGCACTTGAAGTCAAGAGTTGATTCTGGAATAAGTACCTCTCCATTGCATTCTCGAGAATAACTTTGTCCCCAAAATGCACGATTAGCAATTTTATCTACATATTACAAACGAAATCAAAATGTTTGATAACAAAAGTTCCTAAACCATCTAAAATTTCAGCAATAATTCAAAAATCTTCTTAAGGTTTCAGGACAAAGATAGCATTAATATACTGGGTGAAAGTGGCGTACGTACGAAACTAACATAACTACGAAATATTAACTTCGTTAAAGATGGAATTGTCTCTATACAATTTTCTCTCTGCTATGATAGAAGTTTTTGAAAAATAGGTACCTATACTAGTTTCCTATAGATTTCTGAAGGTGGTCAACTTCAGATTCAAAGTGAGAACTGAATCAAAAGCATATCGTGAAATTATAAGAAGGGACCAACAATCAACCATCAACATTCAGTTGCTTATCTCTTGATTATTGATATGACCAAATTTCCAATCTTAGGGAAAACACTATAGCGTTGAGAGATGCGAAGCGGAACCAAAAGTAACAAACTATTCAACACAAAGCCTACACACAAAGGAAAGAAAATAAATTTCTTTACTAGAGCTTACCTTAACAGACCTAGAAGCGCGCCCTATTGAGGTGTGGCCAGAGGGGAAGACTCGCTGGAGATAGGATTTGACGGAGGGATTGGGGTTGGAAACAATTAGGGCTTGAGTGCTGGCTTTCTATATTCTCTAAGTGGGTATTCAGTAAGTGATATCACATATTCTGAATAAAGACCACTTATTAGGAATAAGAATAAAAATATTAATAAAAAAATTTGGACCGAAAGGTCGATGTTGCGCGGGTTTAGTAAATTAGAGAAGGAAAAATTGGAGGGAAAACACAACCGTCCCCATAGACAACTCTATTGAGACGGTTTAATATATCGTTCCTATAGAGTAATCTACGGTGACTGTTATATGACTATTGTAATGGTTTACTTTTATAACAGTACCACTAGGTTCGCCAGGCTATGGGAACGGTTATAACCGTGACAGTAGCCAGTCTATTGTAACGGTTCCATAACCGTTGATAAAATACCGTTGCAATAGGACAAATTTCTAGTAGTGTACATAACGCAAGTTATCTTTCACACTTTTTCTTGTTCAAGATCTTTGATTTCAGGTCAAAATGTCTAACTCAGTAAACGCACGTGAAAGCAACAATCTTGAAGACCATGGAGAAAATGGTGTTGACGTCCCAAGTGTTGGTGTACCACCACGAAACCCTGAGAATGCACCAGAACCAATTCCCGTGGACGTGGTCTCGCGCAACGCTCAACACGTCGAAATAAGCTCCCACACCAACAGGAGAATACACCAAGAAGATCAACAAGAAGCTCAGAAAACCCCGGCTCAGGAAGAATAAGGGGTTAGCCTTCATGCAATCTTCGAAATGTTGCAAGCACGACAGCTGGCGATTGCTCAGTTGCAAAGCCACAAAAAAACTCCCAGCACGGTAGCTCGGGAAACGGCTCCCCGAGCCGAGCAGGTACTAGGAAGATCAAGCAACAATGGGCCGGCTGCCGACCCCGCTATCATAAAATGCTCGAGGACCTCGCAAAGAGGGTCGAATCGGGCGGAAGAAGATAGAAGCCAATGACTAGGGTAGAATAACCGAGCCCCTAACACCGAAAACATATATACTTGTACCAAGTAATCGAAGAATACATTCCATCAAAGCATTTCGCGTTTCAAAAGAGTCTGCTATTTTTGCAAAAACGGCACTAGAGCCAAAAATGTCCCGAACACTCGGGGACTAGCACCAACAATTCAAAGCCACATGACCTCCGGGTCAGAAACGCCAATCTCATAAGCCCTCGGTGAGGCAACTCCATGTTTACAAGAAATGGCTCCCGAGCCAGGGAATTTTTGATGACTCGGGGACTGCCGCCAATAGCCAACCCCATCGACTTATCAAAACTTGAAGCCGTATGACCCCCGGGTCGGAGCTTCAGACTCGTGAGCCCTTAATGAGGCAACATCGCGATCATGAAACGGCCCCAGAGCCAAAAACGTCCCAAACACTCGGGGACTGACGTCGAAAACTCAAGACCACATGACCTTCGGGTGAAAAACTCTGAAATCGTAAGCCCTCAATGAGGCAATATCGAGTTTACAAGTAATGGCTCCCGAGCCAAGAAACTATCGATGACTCGGGGACTACTACCAATCGCCACCCCCATCGACTTATCAAAACCCGAGGCCATAAGACGGTATGCGGGCAGCCTCGGTCTCGTAAGACCTCAAGCAAGGCCCGAACCACATATGTACCAAGTGATCAAAACTACAAGACCTCAAGCAAGGCATGAACCACACTTGTACCAAGTGATCAAACCTGTGAGACCTCAAACAAGGCATGAACCGCACTTGTACCAAGTGACCAAAACTATAAGACCTCAAAGGCATGCAGAAACTTGTAAGCCCTTACAAAAGGCATAATCCCAATCTTAAAGTTAAGGCTATATATCGAACTTGTAAGACCCCTAAAAAGGTGTACCCTCGATATAGATGCCGAAACTATTTCACTCGAGAACTGAAAGGCTCCGGCCAAACACAATGACTACGGTCATAAGGCTGTACCAGCCAAACTAACGCGACTCAAGGACGCCCGACGTTTCTATAAAATCACAGGCCTTCAATTACTTCGAAAAAACTTCAAAAAGAACCGGTTAAACAGGCTACCCTCGACATCAGGCAAAAGAGCTTCGACCATGTCAGCTCCAAACTAAAGGCTTCGAGATACTCAGCCACCGGGCCAAACCTCCCGAGGTGCTCGATCATCGCCATATAACGGCTCACAATCGAGGTTTTTATCAAACCGTCCAAGAGTCAGGGAAACGAAACTTCAAAAGTCCTTAGCGAGGGAAAAATAAAGCCTACTAGAGGTCGTACCGACCCAATACGTAAGAGCCACTATCGCCAGCCCATATAAAAGGTCATACCGACCCGAGGCGTAAGAGCCACTATCGCCAGCCCATACTAGAGGTCATACCGACCCAATGCATAAGAGCCACTGTCGCCAGCTTATATAAAAGGTCATACCGACCAAAACGCGTAAGAGCCGAAGGGCCAGGTTTGAATTCAAAAACTTGAGGGTCAAATGAGCTCGAGTCGAAACCCGACTCAGAGACTGAACCCAAAACATTTAACCAAATATGCCTAAGGGCAATAGCCTAAGAGCTCAAACGCCGACTTATACTAAAAGGTCATACCGACCAAAGCGTGTAAGAGCCTACGGGCTAGCCTAAAGGGCCATACTATGAATCTAAGGGTTCCTTTTAACTCGGAGACCAGTTCTTCTGACTGATGGCTAACAAACATCGAAAGGTACATAAAAAACAAAGTCGCAAGACTTCTTTTGTACACATATGTGAAAGAATACAAGCTCCATTTACAATGTACTTTGAAGGTACCATATACAAAATTAGAAAAGGAAAGGCCTAATCTACGTCCCTCTCGGGGACTACGACCCATCGGTCTCTTTCTTGTTATCTTTGGCATCGGACAGAAAGAAGTTAGCGTCGTATTCGTCCGCCTTTGCCTGCTTTATCTCTTTCGAGAGATAAAAGCCCCTAA
This sequence comes from Nicotiana attenuata, assembly GCF_001879085.1. Taxonomy (NCBI): domain Eukaryota; kingdom Viridiplantae; phylum Streptophyta; class Magnoliopsida; order Solanales; family Solanaceae; genus Nicotiana; species Nicotiana attenuata. The sequence goes on from NC_031993.1 coordinate 47,428,636, forward strand.
CATGGATCTCCTCGAGGGTTTCCCTTTGAGATTTGCACCGTGCATACTCAAAGCTTCTGCTCTCACGGTCGAGAGCCTTCTCAGCTCAACTGGAGCATCGGCAGCGTCCTTCAAATAGACCGCCGCTTTCTTGTCACCCTTAGTTTGGCTCATTACGGCTTCGGCCCGGGTATCCACGGTCTCTACCTTCATCTTTAAAATTCCGATTCGAGCCTTGCAATCATGCTCGTTCGGACCAGGCTGTTCGCTCGAATGTTCCGGGACTGCACCTCAAGGGCGGAAGCCTTGGCCAAGGCATCCTTCTGGGTCCCGACCTGGGCTTTTAGCTCGTCGCGCTTAACCTGGCCAAATTTGCCCCAAAGTCGTTCCAGGTCCTCCGTTTTTCTCTGCAGCTGAAAGAGGAAAATATTAGCCTGCAAAAGCAGAAGGTGGAGCATGCATTGGCTCAAAACAAAGGTTACCTGTCTTTCAAGATAATCCTCGTAGTTCCGACTTCGATCCGCCTCATAGCGCAGGTACGCCAGCTCGTCCTCCTTTTTCGTACAAAGAAGCCTAAGAGATTTCTCTCCATCCAAAGCTTTCCGCAGCTTGGCCTCATGGCGAAGCAGCTCGGACTTAAGCTTGTCAAAGCCCTGCAAAAGAAAGCTCAATAAGAAAAGGTAGACGCGAAACTGAAAGAAGTCTATGCCGGCTGTCAAAACTTACCATGAAGCTAAGCCGCTGAGCCTCACCAAAGGTCGAGCATACATCCGATGGCTTAGTTTCCTCCGAAGTACCTTCGATAGGACAAGAGGGAGGCGGCGGATGACCCTTGTCCCTCGAAGTACCTTCGGTGGAAACATGAAACGGTGGTAAGGATGGAACTATTTTTTCAAGAATAGAGGCTTCAGAGGCCGGAAGCTCGGCCGACTCGTCTCTTCTAAACCTCAGAAAAGGACTCGCTTCGCTGCGAGCATCCTCACACCCTGAAGGCTCCTTCCGTTTTTTATCAATCCTCGACCCCGAGGTCGGCAGTCTCTCCTCCTCCCTAGGGGACACGGCCTCATCTCAGAAAATCCTCCAACACTTGCGTTGGCAGAGTCAGTGCGCTGTAAAGAAAGTACCTTTCTGAGAAAATAAGCCACTATGTGCCTACCATGGTGTTTTTCCTCCCATTTCCCCTTAAACAAAACTCGCCAGTTACGCTCATTATAAGTCGAGCGAGTCGCCAGCTCCCGAGCCCAGTCCGTCAGGTCAGAGACCTCGCACGGCGTCCATGAAATTGTTGCAGAAAGGGAAAGGAAGGCGCATTTACGGAACCTGCCTACGCCATAAGCAAGACTACGAAGGCACAAGTATATCAATTATGCGTGAAATTCCATTCCTCGGGAAATGGCAGAAACTCCATAGGGATAACATCAACAGTTCGTACTCGGACGAATCGGCTCATCCATCCCCGATCCCCGTCTTTGCCATCATCAATAACGAAAGGCGTGGCGGATTGACTTCGTAGGGTCAGCAGACCCCGATGGTGAAAAGGCCGATACAGCCTGATGAGATGACTAAGAGTGAATTCGAGCCCTGCCTCTTTCGTGAAGAACCTAATCATCAACACTATCCTCCAAAATGATGGGTGAACCTACGCCAAGGTAACCCGATATTTTCGATAGAAGTCAAGCACAACCCTAACAGGGGGGCCTAGCGTGAAGGGGTACGTGTATACGTTCAAAAACCCCTTAGCATGATCCTGATGCTCTCTCCCAGGGAAAGTACCCGCAGTACTACCTTTTCCCCCCATCCACAGTCTTTCCTCACTGACTCAAGGTGCCCCTCTCCTACTAAAGAAATAAACTTCGAAACATACTCCCGATGACCCCAAGCATCTTGATTCAAAAAGCCTTCAAGGGCAGAACTGCCCTCTCCTCGCCGAGCGGACCTTGGTGTGGCAGCCATAACTGTGGTAAAACTAGAAAATTCGAGAAAGGCCTTCAAAGTTGAAATGGTGAAGGTCCTAACACAGGAAAGGAAAGCTCTATAGAGGAGGATGACTACTCGGAATAGCGGAATCCTCAAAAGAAGGAATACAACCCTATATGTGGAGAGAGCGGCGACTATCCGCCTGCCTCAAAGGCCAATTAAAGATGCTAACTAAGCCATTTCTCGCTTTGGGAAAATGTACCAACGGAACTGCCTTGGTCGCTTCATAGCCGCGTCGTGCAATTAACGCTACCGTACGATATTTCGAGGATAAAAAACCCCACATCATTACAAGCCTCGAGATGGTACCCGATCTCGAGGACTTCTATCAAAAAGAAGATAGGCTCCAGAAAGCCATTGACATTATTACAAGCCTCGAAATGGTACCCGATCTCGAGGACTTCTATCAAAAAGAAGATAGGCTCCAGAAAGCCATTGACATCATTACAAGCCTCGGGATGGTACCCGATCTCGAGGACTTCTATCAAAAAGAAGATAGGCTCCAGAAAGCCATTGACATCGTTACAAGCCTCGAAATGGTACCTGATCTCGACGACTTCTATCAAAAAGAAGATAGGCTCTAGAAAGCCATTGACATCATTACAAGCATCGAGATGGTACCCGATCTCGATGACTTCTGTCACAAGGAAGGTACGCTCTAAGGAGCCATTTATATCATTGTAAGCCTCGAGTTGGTACCCAATCTCGAGGACCTCTGCCAAGAAGAAGATAAGCTCTAAAACCCTACTCATATGGGTTTGACCTCAATGTGGTACCCTCCCTCGAGAATTTTTGCTATCGCAAGTGCGGATTGCTCAAATTCCCCTTCGGATCAAGTTAAACATTTTCTCGGTTACTTTAACCTAGGGGCTATTCAAGCCCAGTCGTACCCTCATCCGGGGTCTATCTGCCATTCCTTGGGGCTATATTCCTCTAAGTTCAAAACAAGTTTCCAAGTCGCCCGAGTTCGAGCGAACTCTCACTTAGGAATCATTTTCGAAAGCCTACAGGCTATATTTATTCTTAGACATCCGAGCAAATCCGCCCTCGAGGACTACTACGGGGTCTAAAAAGCTAAGTTTCATTCTGAAAGTTTGAATCCCTATTCTCATTCAACTCGAAGTCTGGGGTCTCGACGACCCAACTTTAACAATCCAACCCGGGCTCGGTCCAAGGAATGGCAAAAGGATCCACAGGGAATCGGGTTAATCAGTCAAGAGCCAGAGAAATACTTACGCCCGGGCTCGGTATTCGTACCGGTCGGTAGAATCACGCATTCAGATTCTTCACAAGTGAAGATAAAGGGAAATAAAGCATAAATCAGAGACAAATTGAAGAAATATCTTTTTCATTAATAAACGACGATTACAATAGCCCACGAGGGGTCCTTACACATGATTACAAAGCCCACAAAGGGTCCTTACCCAGAAACAAAGAAGCAAAAGAAAATACATACAATGAAAGCCAAGAGTCTAATCTATCCTCGTGGGTGCATCCTCGGCAGCAGTGTCTTCGAAGCATCATCTCCTCGGGGGCTTCATCAAGGTCTTCCAAAACGGCATCTCCAAGGGAGAAGATGAAGAAGAGGAAAACGACGCAGAAGAAGCACAAAAGGATGAAGAAAAAGCCATAGCCCGCCAAAGAGCAAAAGCTTTTACTAGGCCGAGAAAATTACAGCCTGGTGGAAGACTTGGCAGGCGTAGGCCTAACCTGCACAACTACTTTGAGTCCACTTCTTGGAACATTTTGCCGTGTAGGTAGTGGCCGATAGTGCCGCTTCACCCCACAGAAAGAAAAAGGGATGAAGTGCCATACCAGGCCGGAGTAGGGAGGTGAGCAGCGGAGTAAAGCCCGAACACCCTCATGAGCAGCGGTGTAGAGTTCGAATATCTTCCTGAGTGGGAAGAAATCGGTACCCCTATTTCATCATCTCGAGCCAACGACGACAGCAGTAGTAACAACAACAAGTTAGTGCAATCCCGTTCGGAGGGAGATAGCTTCGAGAAAGAGGCATGGCATGACTAATGAAAATATTGCCGTATGGCCTTATGGCTACGGTTTTCAAACATAAGAAACAAGGATGGATGAGGATGAAAGGAAGAAAAGAGTAGAAGAGCAATGGAATGAAGTTTGGGTTCAAGAAAGCCCCCATTTATAGGAATATGGCAGCATAACCGACGGCAATCACTTCCTTTTTGAGAAACATATTGACAGAGGCAATCAATATTTTTTGGGAGACGAATCGGCGGCAACATTATTACTTTGAAAAAAATGAACTGATAGTGCAATAAGTATTCCTGGGAAATATGCGCCAATGGGACGTCTCAGTTACCGCAAAAGTTGATGTCATATACCTGACGTCGTCACAAGAGGCTTGACGAGATCGGTCTCAGAGCCGTTTCTTATCATTTTTATCTGAGAAACGCGGGGACTATCTGTATGCGGTAAAATTGGAGGGTCCAATTTTCGGCCATTACGGCGCTTCGTAAGCACGCCAAAGGCTTGAGGCTACGGTCGAGATTTACGCCCGAGGGGCTCGAGACAATACAGGTCGACTGCCATAAAGAAAAAGTGGGAAGTTCCCAAGGCGCATGACTAGGGCTGACAACGCCTAGTAGGCTGGTTCAGACCCATATCCTAGCATTAATTAGCTGTATCAATCTCATATCTTTGTAATGAATGCATTTGTACTATATGGGGATTCCTCCTGATATATAAGGGGGATCCTCGTCACTTTGTAGGAGGATCTGATACTCAATATCCAATACAAGAACATTCTCTCTTCTCTCTAACTTAACATATTGTCTTGTTCTTATTGCTTCATCTATTACTTACATTTATTGTGTTCCGTTTATTGTTCTTCATTTATTGCTTATTATTGGCCATAGAGAGCCGCCATTGACTTTATTATAGTTGTTATTCGTCCATCGACTGCCCCCGGCAGGACATCAGACTCGACCTCGAGACCTCGAATAGGCAAGCTCGAGGCCACAATTATCAGCCAATTGGTTTGGTTACCACCTTGTTCTCAAGCTGTTATCTCATTTTCTGATCTCTTACTTAGCATCTATTGCCTAAACAACTAGCATAAAAATAGGTCACGTATTTTTAGAACCACAAAATCAAATCTAATTGTAATTACCATTTTCAAGGTAAACACTCCCTATTTGCATAAGGCTAAGCACTGCCTTCCCTTGCATGAGGCTAAGCCCTGCCTCTCTTTTCTTCCATGAGACTAAGCATTGTCTCCCTTTCTTGCATCAGGCTAAGCCTTGCCTCCCTATTTGCATAAGGCTAAGCACTGCCTTCCGTTGCATGAGACTAAGCATTCTCTCCCTTTCTTGCATGAGGCTAAGCCCTGCCTCCCTATCTGCATAAGGCTAAGCTCTGCCTTTCCTTGTCTAATACTTTATGTTACACTATCTGAAACCTAGCACTATTTTGCCATTTCCGGGATTAGCTCTATCCCGATTCTATGCATGACTAAGCTCTATCTTATTTGCTTATATGATCCACAATCATGTATCGGCACTTCATGGGCTGATATATAGCCAACTTGTCCAAAGGCTTCATAGTCCAAAGGCATCATCCTCATAGCCTGGAGACACCATGTCATGGCCTGAGGATCTCTCAATACTGTACATCATTATTCAAAGGCGTCATGGTTCAGAGGCACCATTCTCATGGCCCGAGAACATCATTTCATGGCCTACAAATCCCTTATCTCATGATTTATGGCCCGGGACGTCATGGTCTAAGGACGTCATCTTCACTGTCCAAAGACAACCTTCATGGTCCAAAGGGAATTTGCATCATGTTTAAATTCTCGCAGTAATCTATATATTTGCATGCATCGTGTTTTATGTTTTGCAGGATATCTAGGAGGTAACCGTTCTTCGAACAGGAGCAACGTCGCTCCGGTTTACACTCATACCATTTTTATCTTGTTGTTATCTCAAATATAACTAATTCTCACCAATTACTCACCTTTACCCCATGACCGTCCGGATACCTGCCCTGTGATACATCCGTTACAATTCAGATTCGCCTTCATAACTCCGCATAAACCCATCCGATACTATCCTTCCCAAAAGAACCTTTTCTGAAAAATACAATTATTCCTATAACAATTCCATCGGTTTCATTCACCGTTGGGTCCAGAACTACACATGACCTGATTCCTGTAAAACAAAGGAGATGTAGGCAGCTCAGAGACTAGGGTTCGGCCTATATTTTTAAAAACACCCACATTAGGTCAAAATGGGACATCATTTCTTTACGCGACAACTCTTCCATCCTTCCCGGGTAAAGAGGGGCGGCTGTTGATACCCAATTTTTCCCTCATATATATTTTGAAAATGCATATATACTTTCAAAATAGTGCATGAGCATCAACCAGTATTTTTCCATAATTTTCTGTTATTTTAAAAGGATTTTAATTAATTTATTCTAGCATTTTATTATCTAAATAGTTACTAATTACATCACAAATAATTTTATAGTGATTTATTACTTGATTTTTATCATTTATATTTATATTAAGCTTTAATCATTTTATGAATAATTTTATTTGTACCTTTCGGCTATAATTGCAATAACTTTGCAATAATAACCTATATATGCATAACATTATTTACACGAAAAATGAACTTTTTATATTTTTATAATATTAAGTAATTATTTTAAATTATTTTCATATACAAATAGCATTTTTATCATTTATTATTTTTATAAATTATTTTATTAATTTAAGTGGGTATTTAAAACATATCCCTTTTTAATTAAATTTTTGGACCTCCCAGCCCAATACTAGCCAACCCAATTATCCTAACCCATAACCCAATACCCAAACCCAGCTACCCACACCCAAACCTAGCTACCCACACCCAAACTCAAGTACCCGTACCCGCCTTGCCTAAATCTAATCTTGGTCGTTGATCTCAGAAGATCAACGACCCTAAATCAACTGACCCCTTTTAATGTACCAAACCCAAAACCCTACCCTCATTTTCCCCCATCCCGCCGCCTTTGGATCGCTTCTCTCCTCTCTTCTCTCTCACCCCCCTCAAACCCTAGCCCCGCTGTCACAAATCCCCTCTTGATTCAAGGATTTTCCTTTTATTTCATGCCTTATCTGGCCTCACCTCTCTACTGGTTATACAATTTCTATGTTGCTTGATGTGAATCCCAAGATACTCGAACCAAATCTGGTTCAAAATCTCTCATTTCTCGATTATTCCGTCTATGTTCACTCCGATACCTATGAGTACGAGTATTGTCGTATTTTTGGGGTTTCAAATCTCTGGTTCAAACCAGATTTGATTCGATTCTGTCTATTTTCATGAACCTAGCTATTTTTTGGTTGTATCCGTTTAGATCTCTTTAGATCTGAAACGATTTTGTGTTTGTTTTGTATTTCTCACTTAAAAGTTTTTGTTTTTACTATTATTATTGACCGATTTCATTTTCCCTAAAAGCTAGGGTTTTGCTTTAAAATTGATTTCTGCAAAAAAGGTTTTAGCATTTAAATATTTTCATCTCTGATTTTCTTATTTACTTTTTCGACTGATTTTTACTTGGTTTAATCAAGCTCTATCTATATGTCTTTGTATTTCTTAGGGTTTCGATTATTTGACTATTTATTCTACTGTCTTTTGCCCGTTTACCTTTAATTCGGTCAATTCAGCGTTAATTAATTCTACTTACCTAAATTAGGGTTTGGGAATTAGCTTTCCTTTTAGTACCACTATTGCCTTATTAAGATTTTACCTGTTCTTACCTTATTTATGTGATTAATTATCCGTACTACTGGCTTGATTTTGTCTTCTGACTCCTAATTGATTTTGGAATTAGTTCTTACCTTATTTAACCTTATTCTTAATTACTGGTTGATTCCGTGTGAGATTTTCCTTAAATTAAGTGATACTTACTCGATTCTATCCTATTAATTGATTCATGCTGATCTTAATTGATTGTTAATTGAATTTCATACCTTACGATTCGTAACTTGTTCCAGAATAATTCCATAATTAATTAAAAGCGGTTAAAAGGTTAAAAATGCACAATAGTTTTAAAACATGTGATAAATCAGATAATTAGGCCAATTATTAATAGTTTAAGCGACCGTGCTCGAACCACGGAACACGAGAATGCCTAACACCTTCTCCCGGGTTGACAGAATTCCTTATCTAGAATTTCTGGTTTCGCAGACTTTTAAATAAAGTCGATTTTTCTCGATTTGGGATTTAAAATAAACCGGTGACTTGGGACACCATAATAAATATCCCAAGTGGCGACTCTGAAAATCAAATAAAATAATCCCATATCGAATAATGTCACTTTAATTGGAAAAACTCCCTTATATCCCCCCTCGGGTGGTAAAACGGAGGTGTGACAGCTCCGGCGACTCTGTTGGGGATAGAAACCTAGAACTTTCGGTTCAGTGTTCAAGAATTCGAGCTTAGAATAACTTCTATAATTGGCTTTTATTTATTATATTGTTTATTACATGTTTGGGCCTGATGTGCTAAATGCCGCTTTTTAACGCTTTGATATTATTTGAACTGTATATAAACTGTTGCGAAACCTTTCTCTTCTCATCTTCGGGGAAGTGCATGCTGGCGTGGCTTCTTTTCTGTTAGTGTCATACCCTAATTAAGAATGAAGTTCGGACAAGTTACAAAGCCGGATGGCCTTTTTGGTTCCCGGTACGTAGCCCTCCCTCGGTCGAGTTGTCCGCTCGGGTAAACCAAGTCTAGAACAATACACCCAGGTTTTAAACATAGAATAACTCAGCCTCATACCGGATTCCTAGTAGGAACGCTTGTTTGCATCATGTGCATTTGACTTTGGGGACTCAACATAGGGGTTGGGTCTGTCTAGGACAGGTGTACCCAAAAATCAAAAGACCATCCTGATGCATTTTTACGTGCTACTTGTATAATTATTTGCTTCGATTTGCATGTTGACCGGTTGCTAGAATAGGGAGAAATTGGGAAAAATCAAATTGAGGTATGAGAGAGATAATTACCTGCCTTTGAAAATCAGGTGTCCAAAATATACCGAAACTCTGCCGAAATTTTGAAAAAAAAAGAAAGAATAGAAAAAGAAAGAAAAGAAGGGAAAATTTTTTCAAAATGCTTCAGGTTTTCTCTTGCGTCAAAATTGACCGAACTACGCGGGTTTGATTCTCACGGATGTGGGATACGTAGGCAACCCTAATCGGGTCCAGCCCTACTTTGCAAAAATAACCCAAAAATTTGAAAATGTCATCATTTGTTATCATCAATAAAGTGGGTGATGCCGTTTTTGTCTAAATAGCCGAACGTCCCGACGTGGCGCTGGGAGGCCGTTTTTGCAAGAATACCCCCCGACGGTTTCTTTGCCAATTTTGGGCCACATAGCAAGCACAACCCTAAAAGCTTCCCTTTTGAAGTGTTGAAGGGCCGTATTTGCAAAATTAGCCATGTTTATTTAAAAAATGGCCTCTTTTTATCAGCTTTGATAAAATTCACTTTGTTTTAAATCACCTTAATCTAAATGTGCTGAATGAGCACGAGTCAAAACTTACCAATGAAGGTTATGACCAAGATTTTGTTGGAACTACATATGTGGTAGGATGATTTGGGTGAGCAAGGACGAGACATGGTCAACCATTACTTGGGGGGCTCACCGGATTATTAAAGATCAGGCCTAGGGGGGGACATAATAAAAGCACTGGTAACATTTTGGGACCCACCTCACAATGTTCTGCATTTCTCGAATTTCGAACTTACACCTACTTTGGAGGAAATAGTGGGTTATGTTGGGAGTTCAGAAGGTCTTAGACATAAATACCTAGTCGCTCCAAGGGCCGTCACTCCTCACAAATTTTTGGACTTACTAAAAATAAGCAGGAAGGTCCACTGTACAGATTTGGGAAAACCCGAGTGTGTGTTGATTACCGGGACTTGAACAAAGCAAGCCCCAAGGACAACTTTCCATTACAAACATCCACATCCTTGTTGACAACTGTGCCAAACATGAAATACAGTCTTTCGTGGATTGTTATGCTGGGTATCATCAGGTTCTTATGGATGAAGAAGATGCAGAAAAGATGGCTTTTTCACCACACCCTGGGGTACTTACTGTTACAGGGTCATGCCATTTGGTTTGAAGAATGCCGGGGCAACTTACATGAGGGCTATGACTGCTATCTTTCACGACATGATGTTCCAGGAAATCGAGGTGTATGTGGATGATGTGATCATTAAATCCAATACGCAGGACGACCATGTGCGACATTTTCTTTGAGCGATTACGTAAGTATGACTTGAAGTTGAACCCCGCTAAGTGTGCGTTTGGAGTACCATCTGGGAAACTTTTGGGATTTGTAGTCAGTCGGAGGGGCATCGAGTTAGACCCAACAAAAATATAGTCTATTCGGGATTTGCCCCCTCCGAGAACCAAGAATGAAGTTATGAGTCTGTTGGGAAGATTGAATTACATCAGCTGATTCATTGCTCAGCTGACTACTACATGTGAGCCCATATTTAAGCTGTTAAAGAAAGATGCGACGATTAGATGGACAGATGAGTGTTAGGAAGCTTTTGACAAAATCAAAGAATATCTGTCGAATCCGCTAGTATTGGTCCCACTCGAGCCTGGAAGGACTTTGTTCCTGTACTTGACGGTGTTGGAGAATTCTTTTGGATGTGTTCTCGGGCAGCATGATGTTACCGGGAAGAGAGAACAAGCCATATACTATTTGAGCAAGAAATTCACTAGTTATGAAGCCAGGTACACTTTGTTGGAAAGAACTTGTTGCGCCCTAGCTTTGGTCGCTCAGAAGCTTAGGCATTACTTGTTGGCTTACACCACCTATCTCATAACTAGCATGGATCCTTTAAAGTACGTATTCCAAAAGCCGATGCCCACAGGAAGGCTAGCAAAATGGCAAATCCTGCTCACCAAGTTTGACATAGTCTATGTTACCCGCACGGCAATGAAAGGTCAAGCCTTGGCGGATCACCTAGCTGAGAATCCTGTTGATGATGAATATCAGCCTTTGAGTGACGAGGAAGTAAATTCGGTTGAGGTTGTTCTAGAAGACACAAATGCTTGGAAAATGTTCTTCGACGGAGCTGTGAATGCGAAAGGTGTCGGGATTGGGGCAATTTTGATTTCGCCCATGTGAGCACGTGATTTTTGCCCTATATGAAATACTCCTACAAATTAAAGAAATAAATGTTTTTTTCCCAATTATTTGCAGGATTTTGTGTTAATTGTTTTCATTTTTGTGCATGTTTACTTTTATTAAAGTCATGAAAAATATAAAAATATCATGTATTGCATCTAGGTTTTGTCTTTACATTTTTAGGATTAATTAGTTAATTATTTGTCTTATTAAAAATAGAAATCACAAAAATCGTTCATTTTTGCATTTTTTTTAGTTTTAATTTTAGAATAGTTGTTTTTCTCTTCTAATTTAGGATCAAGGAATTTTATAAATTTTAGAAAATTGGTTAGTTTCAAATTTAGATTAATTTAGGTCTTTAATTTAGGTTTTTGATTAAAAAAAAACAAAAGAGGGAAAAATAAAAGAATTGGATAAAAAGGGAGTGTGTGTCTAATTTTATTGGGCCAAAGCCCGAATTTTCAGCTAAAAGCTCACCTGGTCCAACCCAGCCCAATCCCTCCAAACCGGTCCAACCCCTTCACACCCCCAAACGACCCCGTTTTACGATAATATGATCACAACCGTTGGATCTTGGCAATCCAACGGCTCGGAACTGGGGAGTCTTTAATACATAAGTGTCCGAAATTAATTCCACCCCAGTCCAAACTCCCTCATTTCCCATCTCCCTCTCTAAACAACGTAACTCTAGCCGCCTTCGTGTTCTCCGCCGTCTCCGCCAGCAAACACCCGCCGGAAATCGCCTCACGGCGGTTCCGGTGTCCCAAACAACACCAAATTTACACCCCAGAATCTCCCTCACCTCCTCGTTCCAAATCTCCCATTAGTTTCTTTCAAATCACCACCTAGAATCTCGAATTTCAAATCCGAGATTCATGCCCTAAAAACCCTAGGTCTCCAAACCCACCCAAATTCGCACCCTATAACCTCCCCACTCTCCTAAACCCAAATCCCTTATTGATTTCCCCCAAAACACCCTGAAATTACTTGGGTTTTAGATCTAAAAGTGGTATGAAATATCAAGCTCCTTTTTTCTCGAATTTTCGGGTAATTTTAGCATGATTTGAGTCAAAACTAACATTAGTTAATGGCTTTTGTCAAGAGTTGTTGATTAATGTGAGTTTCGACTCATTTCGGATTTGTCAAGACCCGGTCAATTTGCCTCTGACTGGACAGAATGCATTCGAGGTCCAAGTTTTCCGTTTTCAGAGGGTATCTTCTTCTCTCTTTTCTGAAATTGTTAGAAGTTTAATTTTGTTTTTAGGTTAATTCAGGATTAATTGATGGAAAATCTTCTGAATCCGGATTTGTTCCTTCGTGATTTCTGTTGGTTCCCTGGTTAATTTTTCCTTTCGTATTTGTTTTTTTACTTAGTTTTCATGTTTTAGTTTAGATTAATTTTATGTTCATTAGATTTCTGTTAGGTCTTTCATCTCAATAGATATCTTCAATAAGTTTGAACAATTTTCGTTTGAGACCGTTGGGTTTTAGGCGTGAGTGTTTCTGTTTTCTGAATTGAGTTTTTGTTAGATATATTTAAGGTTAGCTTAAAAGGTCCAAAGGCTTAATGATTTTTGTTTGTTCAATCTGTATTTCGATTTGTTGTTTTGCCTGAATGTGTTAGTCTTGATTTGGGAATAGCAGAAACTTAGGAGGGGTTAATGGAGAAATAAAAAAAAATTAGGAGAGGTAATGGAACAATAAAAAACTTAAGGGGGGTAATTTGGGAGTTTAGAAATGGGATAAGGTATCTAGAATGTTCTGTGGCATGGACAGCAGGTGTTATTCTGCCAGTACAAGCTGCTGAAGCCAATTAGAATTGGCCAGCTGTCCAATTGCTGTTAGGAAAAGATGCTTCCTGAGGGGTATTTTGGAAAAATTCTTATTCCTTGACTTGGAAGGCACACAACAGATTTTGGATAAATAGGGCACTCCCCTCACTCTGTACACACGAAAAACAGATCCTGAAAAACATTTCAAAGAAATCTCAGATAGTAGGCTCTTCTTTTTCTTCTAGTTGAAAAGCTGAAGAATCCTGCTTGGTATCTCTAGGTTTTTGGAGCTCTTTTGACTTGATATTGAAGCTGCTGCTAATTGGTTATTGCTGCCTTTCTCTCTACTGCTGAATTATCTGTTTTCTATCTGGTATTTTGGAGCAAAATTTCAGGCATCAAGGTACACACCATGGCCTTATGCCAAAATCTTTGTAATCTTGATCTAACATGAATGCTAGAAATGCTGTTTGAATAATAAGATGTATATCTATGTTAATTATATGTTTCTTATTCTTTAAAACTTGCTTTCTTGTGTTTCAAATGCATTATTTGATGTCTCTTGGGCCTGCGTTATATATGCACTGTTCTATTGGTCATTCATCCCTAATACTTTGCTTCATGGGTTGAGTTTTGTGTGTTAGCCAGTGGTCAGCATGTATGTAGCATGGCTCTTGGTGGATCTGATCTCGACATGATCAGATCCATGAGAGTGAGAAGCTGAAATCAATATNAACATGGTAGAAGTTGGAGAAGGTTCCAGCAAAGCGGATGTGCAGTTTGTCGGGTCTAAAGTAAAGCTTAACAATTGGAAGGCTACTCCTCTCCCTACTCGGAGGGAGTTTTGGTAGTTTGCTTTGTTTTCCTTTTCATCTGGGTTATTCCAGGGTTGTGACCCAGATTTTGATTTTTTGCTTGTTGATGTACAGACACTGTTATCCTTTATTTTCAATGAAATGCAATTTCCCTTTTCCATCATTCCTGATAGTTTTTATTTTTGTTTTCTTTTCTTCTTTGTACAGTTCTTTTTAAGCTAGTTTCAATGACATGACATGCATGAGGAATCTTCAGCCAAGTCTTAAAAGTCAATCTAACTCTGAAATAATAATCCAAGAAATAGAGTGTGATGATGAAACGGAATATGATAAGGATGAGGCATTTGAGGAGATTAGTAAAGAACTAAATCATTTTAAAGAAAAACCCAAGCCTAATTTGAATGAAACTGAAGCAATCAATTTAGGAGATCCAGATAATGTCAGAGAAACCAAGATAAGTGTCCATCTTGAACCATAAATCAGGGAAGAAATAATCAAAGCATTGTTTGAATACAAGGACATTTTTGCATGGTCGTATGATGACATGCCAGGCTTGAGTACCGACTTGGTGGTCCAGAAATTGCCAACTGATCTAACTTTCCCTCCCGTCAAGCAGAAATTAAGGAAGGTTAAGACCAACATGAGTGTGAAAATTAAAAAAGAAGTCACAAAGCAGCTTGAGGCAAAGGTCATTCGAGTCACGCGATATCCAACGTGGTTAGCTAATGTTGTGCCTATGCCAAAGAAAGACGGTAAGACCAGAGTATGTGTCGATTACCGTGACCTTAACAAAGCAAGTCCAAAGTATAATTCTCGTTGCCAAATATCCACATTTTGATTGATAATTATGCCAAGCATGAGATTGGGTCTTTTGTGGATTGCTATGCAGGATATCATCAGATTTTGATGGATGAGGAAGATGCGGAAAAGATGGCATTTATCACGCCATGGGGAACATATTGCTATCGGGTCATGCCATTTGGTTTGAAAAACGCTGGGGCAACTAACATGAGGGCAATGACTACCATATTCCATTACATGATACATAGGGAGATCGAGGTTTACGTGGATGATGTAATCATAAAGTCCAGGAAGCAGTCTGACAACGTCAGGGACCTGAGAAAATTCTTCTAGAGGCTCCGCAAGTACAATCTTAAGCTCAACCTTGAAAAGTGTGCATTCGGTGTTCCGTCGGGCAAGTTGTTAGGCTTCATAGTCAGTTGGTGGGGCATCGAGCTGGATCCGTCATAATTCAAAGCTATCCAGGAATTACCACCGCCAAAGAACAAGACTGAGGTAACGAGTCTGTTAGGGAGGTTGAACTACATCAGCAGGTCTATTGCTTAATTGACGACAACCTGTGAGCCCATCTTCAAGTTGCTAAAGAAGGATGCTGCGGTCAAATGGACCAATTAGTGCCAAGAAGCATTCGATAAGATCAAGGAGTATTTGTCAAACCCACCTATGTTGGTACCGCCGGAACCAGGGAGACCTTTGATTCTTTATCTGACAGTCCTGGATAATTCATTTGGCCGCGTGTTGGGTCAATATGACATCACTGGTAGGAAAGAGCAGGCTATCTATTATCTTATCAAGAAGTTTATATCCTATGAGGTTAAGTATACCCCCCTGGAAAGGACATGTTGCGCCCTAACTTGGGTAGCGTAGAAGCTGAAGCATTATCTGTCATCCTACACTACTTACCTCATTTCTCGCTTGGATCCTTTGAAGTATATTTTCCAGAAGACTATGCCCACAAGAAGACTCGCAAAGTGGCAGATTTTGCTCACAGAATTTGACATCATATACGTGACTCGGACGGCAATGAAAGCCCAAGCTTTGGCCGATTACTTGGTCGAGAACCCGGTGGATGAAGAATATGAACCCTTGAAGACTTACGTTCCTGATGAAGAGGTAATACATATTGAGGAGGTTGAGCAGGATGAAAAACCCGGTTGGAAACTCTTCTTTGATGGGGCTGCTAACATGAAAGGTGTCGGAATAGGAGATGTGCTCATTTCTGAAACAGGGAACCACTACCCTGTCACAGCTCAGCTTCGTTTCTATTGCACCAACAACATGGCTGAGTACGAAGCATGCATTCTGGGTTTAAGTTTAGCTATGGACATGGGAGTCCAGGAAGTGCTGGTTTTGGGAGATTCAGATCTGTTAGTACACCAGATTCAGGGAGAATGGGAGACTCGAGATTTGAAGCTCATACTATATGGACAATGTCTGCAGGATCTTTTTCAGCGGTTCAGATCAGTGGAGTTCAGGCATATCCCTAGGATCCATAATGAGGTGGCTGATGCCTTGGCTACTCTGGCATCAATGTTACATCATCCAGATAAGGCTTATATTGACCCTTTGCATATTCAGGTTTGTGATCAGCATGCTTACAGTAACATGGTGGAAGAAGAACTTGATGGTGAGCCGTGGTTCCATGATATCAGGGAATACATCAGGATGGGGGTATCCGGTACAAGCCACAGGTGATCAAGAGAGAACAATTCGACGTTTGGCAAGTGGATTTTTCTTAAGTGGAGGAGTTTTGTACAAAAGAACTCCAGATCTTGGATTGTTGAGATGCATAGATGCTAAGCAAGCAACGATTATTATGACTGAAGTACACTCGGGAGTTTGTGGGCCCCATATGAGTGGGTATGTTTTGGCAAAGAAAATTCTTCGAGCAGGCAATTATTGGCTCACCATGGAGCGAGATTGCATCAGCTTTGTGCGTAAGCATCATCAATGCCAGGTACACGGTGATTTGATCCATTCTTCCCCATCTGAATTGCACACAATGTCCGCACCTTGGCCCTTTGTTGCTTGGGGCATGGATGTCATCGGACCAATTGAGCCAGCAACATCCAATGGGCAGAGGTTCATTCTGGTGGCCATCGATTATTTCACTAAGTGGGTTGAGGCTATGACTTTCAAATCTGTGACCAAGAAAGCAGTGGTTAACTTTGTTCATTCAAGCATCGTTTATCGGTTGGGAATTCCAAAGGTAATTATCACGGACAATGGCGCAAATCTTAACAGTCATTTGATGAAGGAAGTATGCCAACAGTTCAAGATCATGCATCGGAATTCCACTCTGTATCGTCCTAAGGCAGATGGAGCGGTTGAGGCAGCCAACAAGAACATAAAGAAGATACTTCGAAAGATGGTGCAAGGTTCTAGGCAATGGCATGAAAAGTTACCCTTTGCTCTACTAGGATACCGCACTACTATTCGCACTTCAGTAGGTACAACTCCTTATTTATTGGTGTATGATACTGAAGCAGTGATACCCGCGGAGGTTGAGATTACATCCCTTCGAATTGTTGCTGAAGCAGAGATTGATGATGATGAGTGGGTCAAAAACCGGTTAGAGCAATTAAGTCTGGTTGATGAGAAAAGACTGGTAGCAGTATGTCACGACCAGTTGTATCAAAAGAGAATGGCAAGAGCATACAACAAGAAGGTGCGTCCCCGGAAATTTGAAGTGGGTCAGTTGGTATTGAAACGCATCCTTCCACATCAGGTGGAAGCAAAAGGAAAGTTTGCCCCAAATTGGCAGGGGCCGTTCGTGGTGACAAGAGTATTGTCCAATGGTGCTTTGTATTTAACAGATATAGAAGGCAAGCGTGTAGACACAGCTATCAATTCTGTTGCGGTCAAAGGATATTATGTATGATTTCTTTGGTATAAATTGTGTTCATTTGTACTTGGCATGTTTTGAGGATTGAAATGACGAAGGTATTTTATTCTACTATCTAAAAACTTTATCCATTGTTACCCCTTTGAGCTTTATTTGTTTTTTTCACACCCCTCTTTTGGAATCAGTAGCAAAGATCAGAAACACAAATACAGAAGATAAAGAGAGAGAGAGAAAATGAAAGAAAAAAAAGGGAGAGAAGAGACAAAGAGAATAAAGAGAAAAATGAAAAAAAAATAAATGAAAAAAAGAGAAGAAAAGAGTAAAAGAAAAAAAGAGAAAGAAAAAGAAAAAGAGAGTGAAAGAAGAAAAGGAAAAGAGAAAAGTACAAAAATAAAAACAAAACAATCATATGTCATGAACTACGTTCGACCTGATTCCTCTTAAGGATACGTAGGCAGCCTCACGGTTCGGTCCCATCAAAATAAAATGCAAAGTTCCCCAGGCAAGGAAACTGGGGCAGAAGTTGCGGTTTTGTAAAAGATCTGATTCCAAAAGTTGTAATTCCAAACCCATTCAAGTTGTTTTGAGCCTTTATGATATCCTTTCTTTCTAACCCTATCCAAAAGCCCACATTACGGTCCAAAGAAAGACCTTCCAATCGATCTTCGAGGGATGCCAGGTCAGGCAAGTTAGAGGTATGATTCATGTCAGGGGCAACATTTCGTTCTACGCAGGGTAAAATGAATAAATGAGAGAGTCTTATCGGTGAAAAACCCTCACGGACACCGTAAGGCGACGGAAAGCTGAGAGAAATTAAAATGAGAGAGTCTTATTTGTGAAAACCCTCACGGGCACCGTAAGGTGACAGTGAGTTGAGAGATGAACAAATGAGAGAGGTTTGCTGGTGAAAACCCTTCAGGGCGCCGCAAGCCGAATGAGGTTGTTGACTTTGCAAGGGAATTGGATCATGGGGACCCTAGGCATAAAGTCTGAGGACTGAAAGGTGATTGACTAAATGGACTAGGCTGATTAATCCAAAATGCATGTCGTGATCATTGATGCCAGCATCCTCACTCAGATAAGTCCTTTTTCCGTTTTCTTCCTCAAATAGTCTTCCTGTTTTGAATCTTCTTCTTTATTTATAACTCTCGAAATCATTGCATTTCATCTCCTTTTGGGGTCTACTGTTCCAATGTTAGCTTTGCTAAGCAAACAAGAAGGGATTGCAAAGCTTATTGCCAACTTCCAATTGCACAAACCGAAATGCGGCCACAACATGCCAGAAATAGCATGATGCAGAATGAAAAAAGGGGTGTTAGCTGAGTTTCAGGAAATCAAGTGGTTTCGTGAATTGTGGGGAGAAATACAAAGATTCAAGTTGGAAAGACGAAATGCTAAAAGAGCAGGTTGAGCATAGGGCACTCAGGTCATTCAGGGTTCCGTGGTTAAGGTTCAATCAGAAGGTGAAATAGTTCCTTGCCGGTTGGATGCAGATGAGCAGCGCAAAGTACGATAGTGGAAAGGCCATCCTCAGCAAGAATGCCGCAAACTAACCACCGCATTTTCAAACAGACAAGATTTTTTTTGATTGAAACAGGGGCAGGAAATTTTGTTTGTTCCGGGGAAACCCTCCGTGGAGGAAGCAGGTGCCAGACAGGCTTGGCCGTAAGTTTTCAGTACTCTCCCGGATAACGGGATTTAGTAAGTTTTGAGACCCTCGCAAGTGACAAGGTCTCATGAGAGTTTTTCTTTTGGGAAATATAATTCAGCATTTAAGTTTTCACGTTTGAAGATGAGACTTGGTTTGAAATTTTCAGGATAAGGGAATTTTGCTTAGAACTTATTTTGATAACAAGAGTCGGTTAACACTCACAGATTGTTCCCAATGTCAAATTGGGGCAGAAAAATTTCTTTTGTTTTGTTTGTTTTGGTGTAATCAGGCGCCCAACTGGAGAACAAGGGAAAACAACTCAAGTTTCAAGGAAAAACAGTTCAAGCTTCAGGAAAAAGCAGTTCAAGAACAGAGGAAAACAGTCAAGATTCAAAGGAAAAGAAGCAGTTCAAGTTTTGCAATCAGGCGCCCACCTGGAGAATAGGGGAAGACAACACAAGGTTCAAGGGAAAGGAAAGCAGTTCGGTTTCAAGCAATTGGGCACCCACCTAGAGAACAAGGGAAGATAATTCAAAGGAAAAGCAGTCTCAAGAGAAAGCAGTTCAAGTTTCAGCAATCACGCGCCTACCTGGATAACAAGGGAAAACAGTTCAAGTTGCAAGGGAAAGGAAGGCAGTCCAAGCTCAGCAATCAGGCGCCCACCTGGAGAACAAGTGAAAACAGTCCAAGTTTCAGAGGAAGGCAGTTCTAGGTTCAGCAATCAGGCGCCCACCTGGAGAACAAGGGAAGACATCACAAGTTTCAAGGGAAAACGGTTCAAGTTCAAGCAATCAGGAGCCCACCTGGAGAATAAGGGAAAGCAGTTCAAGTTTAAGAGGAAGGCAGTTCGAGGTTCAGCAATCAGGCGCCCACCTGGAGAACAAGGGAAGATGGTACAAGTTCAAGGGAAAGCGGGTCAAGTTCAGCAATCTGGCGCCCACCTGGAGAATAAGGGAAGACAGTTCTAAAGGAAAGCAGTTTCGAAGGAAGACGGTTCGAGTTCAGCAATCAGGCACCCACCTGGAGAACAAGAGAAGACAACACAAGTTTCAAGGGAAAATAGTTCAAGCTTCAAGGGAAGACAGTTAGAGTTCAGCAGTCAGGCGCCCCACCTGGAGATCAAGGGAAAACAGTTCAAGTCTCGAAGGAAAGCAGTCTTAATTTCGAGGGAAGATAGTTCGAGTTTTGGCAATCAGGCGCCCACCTGAAAAAAAGGGAATTCACTTCAGAACGCAATTTAAGTCAGTAACAAAGGAAGCTACCTGGGAAGTACGACTCAACAACTCAAGATGCAACACAGAGCCGCAGAAGCCGCAAGATCAAGTTCGAAGATACGTAGATAGGATTCTTGTAATTCATAGATCATAGTTTAGCCTAGCTTCTTTTTACTTTGTCTCGGTGTAATAAGGAGTTCAGCGAGCAATAGCAGCAGCAGCAGCAGTGAAATCACAGCTCCCCGGTAGTCCCAACTACCAAACTTCCCGAACTACACTGACCTGATTCCTTTATAGCCAAGGATATGTAGGCAACCTCGGAAGCAAGGTGCGGTCAAATCTTTCAGAAATGCTTCCCATGGAGTATTCAAACGGGCAAAAATCGCTTGTATCCGCTCACTTTATCTTTGCCCGAAAACTCTTCGTGTTTCCGAGCAAAGAGGGGCAGCTGTGAGCACGTGATTTTTGCCCTATATGAAATACTCCTACAAATTAAAAAAATAATTTTCTTTTCCCAATTATTTGCAATTTTGTAGGATTTTGTGTTAATTGTTTGCATTTTTGTGCATGTTTACTTTTATTAAAATCATGAAAAATACAAAAATATCATATATTGCATCTAGGTTTTGTCTTTAAATTTTAAGGATTAATTAGTTAATTATTTGTCTTATTAAAAATGAAAATCACAAAAATGGTTCATTTTTATATTTTTTTTTTTAGTTTTACTTTTAGAATAGTAGTTTTTCTCTTCTAATTTAGGATCAAGGAATTTTATAAATTTTAGAAAATTGGTTAGTTTCAAATATAGATTAATTTAGGACTTTAATTTAGGTTTTTGATTAAAAAAAAACAAACAAAAAAAACAAAACACAAGAGGGAAAAAAATAAAAGAATTGGATAAAAGGGGAGTGTGTGTTTAATTTTATTGGGCCAAAGCCCAAATTTTCAGCTAAAAGCTCACCTGGTCCGACCCAGCCCAATCCCTCCAAACCGGTCCTCCTTCACACCCCAAACGACCCCGTTTTATGATAATATGATCACAGCCGTTGGATCTTGGCAATCCAACGGCTCGGAACTGGGGAGTCTTTAATACATAAGTATTCGAAATTAATCCCCCCCCAGTCCAAACCCCCTCAGTTCCCATCACCCTCTCTAAACAACGTAACCCTAGCCGCCTTCGTGTTCTCCGCAATCTCAGCTAGCAAACACCTGCCGGAAATCGCCACACGGCGGTTCCGGTGTCCCAAACACCACCAAATTTACACCCCAGAATCTCCCTCACCTCCTCGTTCCAAATCTCCTATTAGTTTCTTTCAAATCACCACCTAGAATCTCGAATTTCAAAACCGAGATTCATGCCCAAAAAACCCTAGGTCTCCAAACCCACCCAAATTCGCACCCTATAACCTCCCCACTCTCCTAAACCCAAATCCCTTGCTGATTTCCCCCAAAACACCCTGAAATTACCTGGGGTTTTAGATCTAAAAGTGGTCTGAAATATCAAGCTCCTTTTTTCTCTAATTTTCAGGTAATTTTAGCATGCTTTGAGTCAAAACTAACATTAGTTAATGGCTTTTGTCAAGAGCCGTTGATTAATGTGAGTTTCGACTCATTTCGGATTTGTCAAGACCTGGTCAATTTGCCTCTAACTGGACAGAATGCATTCGAAGTCTAGAGTTTTCCGTTTTCAGAGGGTATCTTCCTCTCTCTTTTCTGAAATTGTTAGAAGTTTAATTTTGTTTTTAGGTTAATTCAGGATTAATTGATGGAAAATCTTCTGAATCCGGATTTGTTCCTTCGTGATTTCTGTTGGTTCCCTGGATAATTTTTCTTTTCGTATTTGTTTCCTTACTTAGTCTGTATGTTTTAGTTTAGATTAATTTTATGTTCATTAGATTTCTGTTAGGTCTTTCATCTCAATAGATAGCTTCAATAAGTTTGAACAATTTTCGTTTGAGACTCGTTGGGTTTTAGGCGTGAGTGTTTCTGTTTTCTGAATTGGGTTTTTGTTAGATATGTTTAAGGTTAGCTTAAAGGTCCAAAGGCTTAATGATTTTTGTTTGTTCAATCTGTATATCGATTTGTTTTTTTGCCTGAATGTGTTACCAGTACAAGCTGCTGAAGCCAATTAGAATTGGCTAGCTGTCCAATTGCTGTTAGGAAAAGATGTTTTGTGAGGGGTATTTTGGAAAAATTCTTATTCCTTGACTTGGAAGGCACACAACAGATTTTGGATAAATAGGGCACTCCCCTCACTCTCTACACACGAAAAACATATCCTGAAAAACTTTTCAAAGAAATCTCAGATAGTTGGCTCCTCTTTTTCTTTTGGTTGAAAAGCTGAAGAATCCTGCTTGGTATCTCTGGGTTTTTGGAGCTCTTTTGACTTGATATTGAAGCTGCTGCTTATTGGTTATTGCTGCCTTTTTCTCTACTGCTGAATTATCTGTTTTCTATCTGGTATTTTGGAGCAAAATTTCAGGCATCAAGGTACACACCATGGCCTTATGCCAAAATCTTTGTAATCTTGATCTAGCAAAAATGCTAGAAATGCTGTTTGAATCATAAGATGTATATCTCTGTTAATTCTATGTTTCTTATGCTTAAAAACATGCTTTCTTGTGTTTCAAATGCATTATTTGATGTCTGTTGGGCCTGAGTTATATATACACTGTTCTATTGATCATTTATGCCTAAAACTTTGCTTCATGGGTTGAGTTTTGTGTGTTAGCCAGTGATCAGCATGTGTGTAGCATGGCTCTTGGTGGATCTGATCTCGACATGATCAGATCCATGAGAGTTAGAAGCTGAAATCAATATTACTCATGTGTGGGAAGAGCTGGCAGCTTTATGGAGGATTACAATCCAAATGTATATTTGGTTTTAATAGTTTAGGTTGATTCTGTTTGCTATTTTGTAGGACAAGTCTTGTTTAATCTTTATTTACTAGCTAATTGTTCTTCAGTGGCTCAAAGTCTTGTTAAATAAACACTGAGCCTACATGTAAGTAAATGTGATGTATAAAGAAGTTTTGAGGTTCAGAAATGAATGCCTCTGGTAGTTTTATTTTGATGTATTAGACCTGCTGGAAATCCAAAGGAGTTGCATGATGATTTATGTACTGTTGGTTTCTGGATTTTGCCTCTATTTTATTTTGCCATGCTTGGGCTCAATTTTAGGCCCAAGAATATTCACCCCCACCCCTTCTTCCTTTCCTTGCATTTTATGTTTGAAGAACTGGTTTGTGACGTGAAGTCCAGTGTTTCGCTGGACCTGTATTTGGCCCGACCTCAATGCTGGGCGTATTTGGCTTTACTTCTGAGAGATGGGCTCAACTTTGAGCCCAGCCCAATGGTGTTCGTGAGTTCGTCAGTTGGTCTGCGGCTGGCTCGACCCTCCTCAAAGTATCCGAGCCCATTAATTCATCTCAATGCTGGGCGTATTTGGCTTTAGTTCTGAGAGATGGGCTCAACTTCGAGCCCAGCCCAATGCGTGTTCGTGAGTTTGTCAGTTGGTCTGCGGCTGGCTCGACCCTCCTCAATGTATCCGAGCCTATTAATTCATCTCAATGCACAGTCACAATCCTTAAATGTAGAATGAATCTTGGTTTAGATTAAACAAGGAGCTTAATATTCACATTTGTTTTCCTTAGATAAAGTGAGGTGTGCCATCCCAATTAAATCTCCTATGGCCCTCACAAATACTAATTAGATATTAGAATGAATATTCATATAAAGGCTTTTAGGCGCGTTTAATATATTATTATGATCGTGTACACGTTCGCGTGACATAATCACGATTCTAAAAACCAATTCGGAGTATGCGTTCGCGCAACTTCGATCAAACTTACTTAATAATAACATCGTTTTAATAGGCCGCTAAATTAAATTTAGTTCATATAGTCCGAGGTTTGCCATCCACAATTTAATCATTCATGGACCTCGTATTAATTCTATGACCTAGATATAAAAATGACAAGTGCTCATAGTTGCTTTAGGCCCGTTAATTTACCATTGTGATTGTGGACACGTTCACGTGACATAATTACGATTTTAAAAACAAAACCGGAGTGTGCGTTCGCGCAACTTTGGCTAAATTCCTTTTAAAAATAACAAAGCGTTATTAATTGTGGACACGTTCATGTGACATAATGTTGACGCACCAAACAAATGGGTACACGTACGCATGACTTGTTTATTAATTAAAAAGGCAAATCCACATAGGTTCTAAAGTCAATAATTAAACAATTCGATTAAGCCAAGTATGATCAAAGCGACCGTGCTAGAGCCACGGAACTCGGGAGTGCCTAACACCTTCTCCCGGGTTAACAGAATTCCTTACCCGGATTTTTGTGTTTCGCAGACATAAACAGAGTCAAATCTCCTCGATTCGGGATTCTAAACCGGTGACTTGGGACACCATAAACTATCCCAAATGGCGACTCTCATCTTAAATAATAATCCCATTTCGATTGTCACTTAAATTGGAAAAACTCCCTCATGACCCCTTCCGGGGGTAGTAAAAAGGAGGTGTGACAGCCCACTGGTCAGCACTATCCGACCACAGCCCAGCTTCGATTTTTCTGTACGAACAACACTATCGAATATGAAGCCTGCGTTATGGGCATGAACATGGCAGTCGACCTAGATGTGGAAGAATTATTAATCATGGGAGATTCTGATTTGATAATCCGACAAGCTCAAGGTGAATGGGAAACCCGAGATATCAAGCTTATTCCATACAGGAAACATGTGGAAGATCTTAGCAAGCGGTTCGAATCCGCCGAGTTCAGGTACATTCCTCGATTTCATAATGAGTTAGCCGATGCGCTAGCTACTTTGGCTTCGATGCTGCCGTATCCAGGCAATGTCCACATTGACCCATTGCAAATCCAAATCCGAGAAAGACATGGTTACTGCAATACCATTGAGATGGAACCAGATGTTCAGCCGTGGTATCATGACATCAAAAGATTCTTGAAAACAAAGGAGTATCCCGAGCAAGCCAGTGGAGACCAAAAGAGAAACATTAGAAGGCTCGCCAGTAGTGTCTTCTTGAGCGGAGAAGTCTTGTATTAAAGAACTCCAGATCTGAACCTTTCAAGATACGTGGATGCCCAAGAGGCCGGAAGAATCATGAATGAAGTACATGCAGGAGTATGCGGACCCCATATGAACGGCTACTTCCTTGCAAAGAAAATCCTTCGAGCAGGTTATTATTGGATGACCATGGAAAAGGATTGTTTCAGTTTTGTTCGAAAATGTCATCAGTATAAGGTACATGGTGACCTCATTCATGCACCGCCTTCGGAATTGCACCCTATGTTGGCACCATGGCCGTTTGTTGCTTGGGGGTATGGATGTCATTGTTCCAATCGAGCCGAAAGCTTCAAATGGGCATAGGTTCATCTTAGTGGCCATTGACTATTTCACAAAGTGGTTGAAGCAGTCACTCTCAAAGTCGTCACCAAGAAAGTAGTGGTGGACTTCGTGCATTCCAACATTATCTGTCATTTTGGTATTCCTAAAACTATCACTACGGACAATGTTGCAAATTTGAACATTCATTTGATGAGGGAGATATGCGAAAAATTTAAGATCACGCATCGGAATTCTACCCCTTATCGGCCCAAATGTAATGGCGTTGTTGAAGCAGCGAACAAAAACATCAAGAAGATCCTTAGGAAAATGATTAAAAGTTCTAGACAATGACATGAAAAGTTGCTGTTTGCATTGTTAGGATATCGCACAACTGTGCGCACATTAGTTGGAGCAACACCCTATCTATTGGTTTGTGGCACTGAAGCCGTAATACCTAGAGAGGTTGAAATTCCATCTATTCGAATCATTGTTGAAGCTGAGATCGAGGATAATGAGCGGGTCAAAACCCGTTTAGAACAGTTAACCCTGATTGATGAAAAACGGATGGCCGCGGTTTGCTACGGGAAGTTGTATCAACAAAGAATGGCCCGTGCCTACAATAAGAAAGTGCAGCCTAGGAACTTTGAAGTGGGGCAACTCGTTTTGAGACGTATTCTCCCGCATCACAAGGAAGCAAAAGGAAAGTTCGCTCCAAACTGGAAGGGTCCATACATTATAAGAAAATTATTGCCGAAAGGGGCGTTGTACCTAGGAGACATTGAAGGAAATGACCCTGAAACAGATGTCAATGCAGACGCGGTCAAAAGGTATTATGTTTAACCCTTCTGCGGTACAAAGATTCTCCGATTTGGATGACGAAGGCTTTCATTCTCGCTACCCAAACACTTTCAACCCTTTGCTAACCCTTTTAACCGGTAACCTTTCTTTGATCACCCTCTTTGGAACCCAAAAATGTTGGAAAAAAAACAAAGTTCCCTGAACTACGTTCGACTTGATTCCGAAAGGATATGTAGGCAGGCTCTCTCTGGGGTTCAGTCACACCAAAATAAAATCCGCATTTCCCCAAAAGTTGAAACTGGGACAGAATTTATAATGGTTCGGCGATCATTCGCCTGAAAGGTTCCAAAGTTGTAATTCAATCCAAACTCTCTTTACTAGAAATTCCGTTCAAAGTCCTTCTGATCAATCGGTGAAGATGTTCAAAATTCGGAGATGTGGTTACTTGGATCTGATACAACCAAATGAGAGAAATAAAATGAGAAAGTTTTATTGGTGAAAACCCACACGGGCACCATAAGGCGATGGTAAGCAGAGAAATTGAAAATGAGAGAGTCTTGTTAGAGAAAACTCGCAAAGAGCACAATAAGGCGATGGTGAGAAGAGAAATGAGAGAGTCAGTTGGTGAAAACCCGCAAAGGGCACCACTGATCGAAAAAGGAATCACTTACAACCATCGGTACTGATAAGAGTCCTGGTAAGGTTTCTCAGTTTTGAGACATGGATTATGAAGGGATTTATGAGAGGTTGATGGTTTGCACAGATCGGGTATCCAGTCCAAGAAGCATGTCATGTCTATTGAAGTCTGCATGCATTTCAGATAAGTCCTTCTTTCCTCTCCCCGAAGGGGACACTTCTCATTTAAATTCATTATCCTATCTGTTGTTTACTTTTCTTTGAATCCCTTCGGTCTAATTCTCCTCCGAAACTAATACAAAGAATATATGGTAAGATTGGTTTTTACAGGGTTTTGTTTGACAAAAGTTAAAATTCAAGAAAAGCACCCAGCCTCAGCAGGTGCATCAAGTCGATCTCGACTGGCCATGATGGCCGATGCTCTAGAGTCAAAACTCTTGAAAAGGAAAGAAATCAAAGTTAAGTGCCCATAAAGGCAAAATAAGATGAAAAGGCCAAGCCCCACACGGGTTAACCATCATGTAGAATTTTGGAAAGTCAAGATCCTTGGGTTTAGAAATGAAACCAATTTCCAGAAAGCCACCGAGCAATGGAGATTTTTAACGAAAGAGTTGGGCGAAGATCAAGTGATTGAAATAATCAAGGCCAAAAAACCAACCACCATTTCGAACTAACAAATTGATCTTTGCTTGAAAAACAGGAAAACAGGCGCAAGCCTGAGCAACCTTGCAAAAGCAGGGGCAACCAAAAGAAACTGCGCAAGGGCTAGAAACAGTTTTGCAGCAACAGTCCAAAAAAGGGAAGTCCTCCCTCCAAAAATCTTTCCCGCATTTACTCATTCTATGAAATAATAATAAAAAAAAAGAAGTGGAGAAGAAAAATCCAAAATCATGGTAGTATAGGGTCTCCAATCTCTAGCTATACCTTTCCCAACATAGGGTCCCATTCCCCAGTCGATGCCAGCATAACCTGGTAACCTTTCCAACATAGGGTCCCACCCCCTAGTTCATTCCCAGCATAACCCGAGGACCTTTCCGGCATAACCCGATGACTTTTCCGGCATAACCCGTGGACCTTTCCGGCATAACCCGTGGACCTTTCCGGTGTAACCCGATGACTTTTCCGGCATAACCCGTGGACCTTTTCCGACATAATCTGATGACCTCCCCGGCATAACCCGAGGACCTTTCCGGCATAACCCGTTGACCTTCCCCGGCATAACCCGAGGACCTTTTCGGCATTACCCGATGACCTTCCCCGGCATAACCTGAGGACCTTTCCCGGCATAACCCGTGGACCTTTCCCGGCATAACCCGTGGACCTTTCCGGCATAACCCGATTACTTTTCCGGCATGACCCGTGGACCCTTTCCGGCATAATCTGATGACCTCCCCGGCATCACCCGAGGACCTTTCCGGCATAACCCGATGAACTCCCCCGACATAACCCGAGGACCTTTCCGGCATAACCTGATGACCTTCCCAGGCATAACTCGAGGACCTTTCCGGCATAACCCGATGACTTCCCCGGCATAACCCGAGGACCTTTCCGGCATAACCTGATGGCTTTCCCCGGTATAACCCGAGGATCTTTTCGGCATAACCCGATGACCTTCCCCTGCATAACCCGAGGACCTTTCCGGCATAACCCGGTGATTTTTCCAGCATAACCTGGTAATTTTTTTTCCAACATAGGGTCTCGCTCCCTAATTGATGCCAGCATAACCTGGTAATCTTTCCAACTTAGGGCCTCCGATCCCCATTTGATTTTATTTTAGATATAGGGTCTCCACTCCCTAATCTCTTTTTCTCGAGGATACACAATCCTGTTTTTAGTGCTCTCAATAAAGAAATAGTTTAGATTTTTGTTACAATAACTCACGAAATTTTCCTAGTAAAAACCGGGGCAAAAAATTTCGTTCAGTTATTTTTTTTGGTGCTTGATCAGGTTTTTACCTTGAGGCACAAGTTTCGAGGCGACCAAAAGAAGAACTCTCGATTCAAATAAAAGAAAAGAAAAATAAGAAAAGAAGTGAACTCTAAGTGTAGAAGCGGAGAAAAGATGCGGACTACTCAGGATATGATTGAAGTTACAAGCTTTGCATGTCCCGCCTTGATCTGAAAAGCTGAAGAAGAATGAACTGGTGGTTGCAGATGACGAGCATCAAGATTCAGATCAGAGTCTGCAGGAAGAAGCAACCAAGACTCGAGATCAAGCTTTAGAAGGTTTACAGATAGGAATCTTGTAACTCAAACTTGATAGGTTTAGCTAGTTTAGCTTTTTATCTTTTATTTTGGTGTAATAAGGAGTTCAACAAGCTGAAACAGCAGCAATAACAGTGAAATCACAGTTTCTCGGTAGTCCCAGCTACCAAAAATTCCAGAACTGCACTGACCTGATTCCTTTATAGCCAAGGATATGTAGTCAACCTCCGAAGCAAGGTTCTGTAGACTTTTTCCAAAGAAAATGCTTCCCATGGAGTTTCAAAAGGGCAAAAATCTCTCGTAATTGCTCATTTTATCTTTTCCCGAAAACCAATCGTGTTTCCGAGCAAAGAGGGGAAGCTGTGAGCATGTGATATTTGCCCTATTCAAGATACTCCTATAAAATCAAAGAAATAGATTTTTCCCCAATTATTTGCCATTTTAGAGGATTTTTCGTAGAATTTTATTAATTGTTTGCCTTTTTTGTGCAAGTTTAATTTTTATAAAAGTCATGAAAAATGCCCCAAAAATGTCAACAATACCATGCATTGCATATTAGACTTTGTGTTCATATTTTAGGATTAATTTGTTAATTAATTGCTTTATTAAAATGAAAATCACAAAAATTGGCTCATTTTTACATTTTAGCTTTTAATTTTAGATTAGTAATTTTTTCTTTTTTAATTTAGGATCAACTAATCTTTATAAATATCATAATTTGATAATTAGCTTAATTAAACAAATTAGATTAATTTAGGATTTAATTTAGAGTTTTAATTAAAGAAAAGAAAAAAAACACAAACAAAAGAAAAAGGAAATAAGAAAAGGAATTGAAAAAGGGGGTTTTTATTTTTGAAATTGGGCCAATTTTAAATACCTAATCCGTCAAAACCTACCCCAATCCCTTCAAAAACCCGGTCCACCCCTAATAAACTAAACGGTGTCGTTTTCCCTTATAACGACCCGGCCAGTCGTTTCGTGTGTTACCGCTCTGTTTCCCCCCATTTCTGCTTTGTTATGCTTTATTTATCCGTGTTATGTGGTATCGGGTTAGTGGTTCGAATCCGGAATGGTTTTGGTAAGGTTTGAGACACTTAGTCTCTTTTGAGTAAGCTTAAGTTGGAAAAGTCAACCAGATGTTGACTTATGTGAAAAAGGGCTCGGATGTGAATTTCGATGGTTCAGATAGCTTAGGGAGGTGATTTGCGACTTAGGAGTGTGATGGGAATGTGGTTTGGAGGTCCGGAGTAGCTTTAGGCTTGAATTGGCGAAGATGAATTTTTGGCGTTTTCCGGTTGATAGGTGAGATTTTTATATAGGGGTCAGAATGGAATTGCGGGAGTTGCAATAGGTCCGTTGTGTCATTTGGGATGTGTGTGAAAAATTTCAGGTCATTCGGACGTGGTTGGATAGACTTTTTAATCAAAAGCGTAATTTGGGAGATTTTGGAACCTTAGGCTTGAATCCGATGTGATTTGGTTGATTTGATGTTGTTTGAGGTGTTTTGAAGATTGATTTAAGTTTGGATAGTGGTATGTAAGTTGTTTGTGCTTTTGGTGGAGGTCCCGGGGGCCTTGGGGTCATTTCGGATGGTTGACGGAAGGTTAGGAATTAGGAGTTGGCAGCTGAAGTTGAGTTTGCTGTCATAACCACACCTGCGGCTAGGGGACCACAGGTGCGGGCTCGCAGAAGCGCCCAGTGGGTCGCAGATGCGGAAATTGGCCATGGGAGCTGGAACTGCAGAAGCGGCTGTTTGAGCGCACCCGCGGTATCGCAGGTGCGGGTGTTCGATCGTAGGTGCGGTCCCAGACTTTTAAGTGAAAACCGCAGGTGCGGTGGGTTAGACCGCAGAAGCGGAAAATGGACCGCAGGTGCGGAATCCCTGGGTCAGAAAGTATATATTTAATCCTTTGCGATTTTCAGACTTCCCTCACATTTTTAAAACAGTTTTTGGAGCTTTTTGGGAGATTTTGAAGAGGGAATCAGAGGGAACTTCATTGAGGTAAGACTTTTGAACCTAAAACTCGTTCCTATGGTGTTATTTCATCGATTAGGCTTGAAATTTTTGGAAATTTATGGGTAAATATTGATGAAACTAGGGCATGGAATTGGAGACCTAGAATTTGGGATTTGAGGGGTCATTAGTGGTTGGATTTTGGTAAATTTGATATGCATGAACTCGTGGAAAGATAAGGATTCCATTGATGTTAATTTTGTCAGATTCCGAGACATGGGCCCGGGGGTCGGGTTCGGTTAATTTCAGGATTTGTGTTGTAATTTGATTATTTTCGCATGGGCTTCGTTCCCTTAGCATATTTTGACGTCATGATTCCGATTTTGGATAGATTCGACGCGTGTTGAGGCTGATTCGAGAGGCAAAGGCATCGCGGGCTAGAGTTTGGACCGGATAGAGGTAAGTAATGATTGTAAATGTTGTCCTGAGGGTATGAAACCCCGGATTTCACATCGTTGTGCTATTTTGAGGTGGCGCACACCCTAGATGACGAGCGTGGGGTCGTGCACCATTGGAGATTGAGACTTAGTCCGTCCCGCATGACTGTTTAACTGCGTAATTGATTGAAAACTGTTTGCTATCATCATGTTTTGGGCTAAATGCCATATTTGGGCCTCGTGCCAACTGTTTGGACCCTTAGGGGATTTTACTACTATTCCTCACGGTTTTGACTTCATATTTGTACTCAGTCATGCTATATTCTATTGTTTTTCACAACTCAGCCATCCTTACTCCTTTTTGATGTTTTAAATGATATTTTGGGCTGAGCATCGTGATTCAGTATTGCCCGTGTGGCTTGTGAGATTCTGACTGAGTAAGACCGAGGGTCTGTGTTGTGAGGATACTATGGGATCGGGCTGCGCGCCGCAGCATGTGGTACTAATTGTGATATATGAGACGCCGAGAGCCAGATTTGTTATGCCACGAGGTGGCTTGTTATTGATATGTGGCCGAGAGCCTGTTTGATTATGCCACGAGATGGCTTGTTATTGCGCTTGGGCCGTAAGAGGCCCCTCCCGGAGTCTGTACACCCCCAGTGAGAAGGTGTACCCAAATTGTGATGTGATATAGCCCGAGGGGCTGATGTTGTTCCATGTTATTGCCCGAGGGGCAGGTACGAGTGATTGTGCGATAGCCCGAGGGGCCGGTTCTGTTGGTATTTTGCCCGAGGGGCTGATTTGTGTTTTTATCTTTTCTACTTATTTTCATTCACTCGTTTGAACTGCTGAAAGATGTTTTAAAGAGGTTTTAATGAACTAAGAAGTTTTACACTGCCTCGTAGTAGCATTTTGCTGTGTATTTACGTGTTTTCTTATCGCTCAGCTGCCATTACTTGTATTACTTACTGAGTTGGCGTACTCACATTACTCCCTGCACCCCCGTGTGCAGATTCAGGAGTCTCTAGTCACACTAGCGAGGGCTGATTTGGTTCCAGCAGGCTTGTTTGGAGTTGACTAGGTAGCTGCTCGGCGTTCGCAGACCAGTACTTCTCCTTCCTACCTTTATTTCTCTTGTTCTAGCTTTGCATTAGACTATGTTGTCTTTTCATACTCTTAGACGGATTTTAGAAGCTCATGACTGGTGACCCCCCGATGTCGGCCTGTGTTTGTTTCCGCATTTGTTTTATTTCGTTCTATTTTGGGACTTATCACTTATTAATGACTTAATTATTCATTATTATAACTGTTAATCGTTTTGGGGGGTTTGTGTCGGCTGGTCTTATTTCACGAAAGGCGCCATCACGACTGGGTTCGGTTTGGGATCGTGACAAGTTGGTATCAGAGCCTAGGTTACATAGGTCTCACGAGTCATGAGCAGGTTTGGTAGAGTCTCGCGTATCGGTACGGAGACGTCTGTATTTATCCTCGGGAGGCTGCAGAACCTTTAGGAAAACTTCATATTCTTGAAATTCTTGTCGTGCGAATCTGTTAATCCGAGTACTAAACTTCTGTTATTCTATTCTCTCACAGATGGTGAGGACACGAGCGACCGGTCAGGATGGACGACCACCAGTACCACCAGCTGGGGCCACTTGAGGCCGAGGATGCGGTCGAGGCCGTGGTAGGGGCAGAGGTGTAGCCTGCACAGCAGCTAGGGCAGCACCTGCAGATCCACCAGCCGCCCTAGTTCAGGATCAGGTCTCAGTTGTGGACGCTCCAGCAGCACCAGCTCAGGCACCAACTATGCCCTTTGTGATTCCAGGTCTTCAGGAGACCTTGGCCCAGATCTTGACCGTGTGTACGAGTCTTGCTCAGGCGGTCGCAGTTTCTACTGTCGCAACCACTTCTCAGGCCGGGGGAGGCACGCAGACTCCTGCTGCCTGCACACTCGATCAGGTTGTTCAGGGATTGCAGACACCGGAGGCACCACTAGCTCAGCTGGTGGCAGTTGTTCAATGTTATGTAGCTCCAGTTATGCCAGAGGACGAGCAGCGCAGATTGGAGAGGTTTGGCAGACTCCAGCCTCGGACCTTCAGTGGTGCAGAGGGCGAGGATGCCTAGGGTTTCTTGGATAGATGTTAGAGGATTCTTCGCACCGCGGGTATTCTAGAGACCTGTGGGGTCGCATTCATGACTTTTTAGTTTACGGGAGCTACCTTCACTTGGTGGGAGGCATATGAGAGACGTAGGCCTGTTGGTGTGGCACCCCTTACCTGGTAGCAGTTCTCCGCTCTCTTTTTCGAGAAGTATGTGCCACAGTCCCGTTGAGAGAAGCTGCGCAGGCAGTTCGAGTAGTTGCAATAGGGAGATATGACTGTGACACAGTACAAGATGAGGTTCTTCGAGTTAGCTCGTCATTCTATTTTGTTGGTTGCTATGGTGAGAGAGAGGATCAAGAGGTTCGTTGATGGCTTCACATATCAGCTTCGGATTCTCATGACCAGGGAGAGGGTGTCAGGTGCTACGTTTGAGGAGGTTGTTGATATCGCTCGTGAGATTGAGTCAGTTCTTCACCATGAGCGAGAGGAGAGGGAGGCCAAGAGGCCTCGAGGATCTGGTAGTTTTAGGGATGCTCCTTCGAGAGGTCACTTTTAGCGCGACAGAGGCCGCCTATTCAGGCATGCTCAGTCAGCTCGCCCAGGTTATCGTGGGGCATCATCGGGCCATGGTTCTCACGATTTTCAGCAGGGTCATTCCTCACTCAGTGCCCTTCCAGCCCAGGGTTCGTCCCGTGCTCCATCAATTCAGGACTCTTCTATGCCAGGTGCGTCTGCTAGTCATTCTGGTGCTAGGGGTCCTCTTCAGTCCCTTTCTCCTCGCACCAGGGAGTTGTTATGACTGTGGAGAGTTGGTACATATGTGGAGGTAGTGTCCTCGTCACCTTGGGGGTTTATATCAGCAGAGGGGTCAGCCATTGACTTCGGCACCAGTTACTTCACCATCCAGCCACCCAGCTAAGGGTGGAGGACAGTCATCTAGGGGTCGCCCAAGAGGGGGAGCCCGATTTGGTGGTGGTCAGACCCATTTTTATGCACTCCTAGTTAGACCAGATGTCGTTGCTTCAGATGCGGTGATTATAGGTAGTGTCTCAGTATGTCACAGAGATGCCCCTGTGTTATTTCATCCCGGCTCTACTTTCTCTTATGTGTCATATTATTTTGCACATTATTTGGATACGCCCTGCGATTCTCTCGTTTCTTCTATTCATG
The DNA here is from genome assembly GCF_001879085.1 of Nicotiana attenuata. NCBI lineage: Eukaryota > Viridiplantae > Streptophyta > Magnoliopsida > Solanales > Solanaceae > Nicotiana > Nicotiana attenuata. Next base: position 47,463,526 of record NC_031993.1, read on the forward strand.
TCTCTACTCCGGTGGGCGATACTGTTGTGGTAGACCGTGTATACCGGTCGTGTGTTGTGTCTATTGGGGGTTTGGAGACCCGAGTGGATCTTCTATTGTTATGTATGGTAGACTTCGATGTTATATTTTGCATGGATTGGTTATCTCCATGCTGGGCTATTTTAGATTGCCATGCCAAGACAGTGACTTTAGCTATGCTGGGTGTGACACGGATTGAGTGGCGAGGTTTGTCTGATTATGTTCCCAGTAGAGTAATCTCATTCTTGAAGGCCCAGAGTATGGTTGGGAAAGGTTGTCTTTCGTACTTAGCATTTGTGAGGGATGTCAGTGCAGAGACTCCCAGCATTGATTCTGTTCCGATTGTGAGGGATTCCAGATGTGTTTCTTGCAGACCTACCAGGCATGCCACCGGACAGGGATATCAATTTTGGTATTGATCTGGTGCCGGGCACTCAGCCCATTTCTATTCCACCGTATCGGATGGCACCATCGGAGTTAAAGGAGTTGAAGGAGCAGCTTCAGGGACTCCTTGATAAGGGGTTTATTCAGCCTAGTGTTTTGCCGTGGGGTGCTCCGGTCCTGTTTGTGAAGAAGAAGGATGGCACTATGAGGATGTGCATTGATTACAGGTAGTTGAACAAGGTTACAATTAGGAACAAGTATCCCCTACTTCGCATTGATAATTTGTTCGACCAACTTCAGGGAGCGAGGGTGTTCTGCAATATTGATCTCCATTCAGGGTATCACCAGCTGAAGATCAGGGACTCGGATATTCTTAAGACAGCTTTCAGGACCCGATATGGCCACTATGAGTTCGTTGTGATGTCTTTTGGGCTGACCAATGCCCCAGCAGCATTCATGCATTTGATGATCATCGTGTTCTGGCCTTATCTCGACTCGTTCGCTATTGTTTTCATGGATGATATTCAAATATATACTCGCGTAGTCAAGAGGAGCACGCAGAGCATTTGAGAGTGGTGTTGCCGAGATTGAGGGAGGAGAAGCTTTATGCAAAGTTCTCCAAATGTGAGTTTTGGCTCTGTTCAGTGGCTATCTTGGGGCACGTGGTGTCCAGCGAGGGTATTCAGGTTGACTCGAAGAAGATAGAGGCAGTTCAGAGTTGGCCTAGACCGTCCTCAGCCACAGAGATTCGTAGCTTCCTTGGTTTGGCGGGTTATTACCGCCGGTTTGTTCAGTTATTTTCACCTATCGCATCACTCTTGACTAAGTTGACTCAGAAGGGTGCTCCATTTTAGTGGTCCGATGAGTGTGAGGAGAGCTTCCAGAGGCTCAAGACTGCCTTGACCACAGCTCCAGTATTAGTATTGCCATCAGCTTCAGGTTCATATACATTATATTGTGATGCTTCGAGAGTGGGTATTGGATGTGTATTGATGTAGGAGGGTAGAGTTATTGCTTATGCTTCTCAGCAGCTGAAGCTCCATGAGAAGAACTACCCTGTTCATGTTTTGGAGTTGGCTGCCATTCTTCACGCATTGAAGATTTGGAGGCATTATTTGTATGGTGTGTCTTGTGAGGTATTTACTGATCACCGTAGCCTCCAACACTTGTTCAAACAGAAGGATCTCAATTTGAGGCAGCGGAGATGGTTAGAGCTGTTGAAGGATTATGACATCACTATTTTGTACCATCTAGGGAAGGACAGTGTAGTGGCCGATGCTTTGAGCCGGAAGGCGATGAGTATGGGGAGTTTGGCATATATCCCTGTTAGGGAGAGACCTCTTGCAGTTGATGTTCAGGCCTTGTCCAATCGGTTCGTGAGGTTGGATATTTTGGAGCCCAGTCGGGTATTGGCTTGTATGATTTCTCGATCTTCCTTATTTGATCGCATCAGAGAGCGCCAGTATGTTGATCCTCATTTGCTTGTCCTTAAGGATATGGTTCAGCACGACGATAACAGAGATGTGACCATTGGTGATGATGGGGTATTGAGGATGCAGGGCTAGATATACGTGCCCAATGTGGATGGTCTTCGGGAGTTGATTCTAGAGTAGGCTCAAAACTCGCGGTATTCTATTCATCCGGGTGCTGGATGTATCAGGATCTGAGATACCATTATTGGTGGAGAAGAATGAAGAACGACATTGTAGGATTTGTAGCTCGGTATCTCAATTGTCAGCATGTGAAATATGAGCATTAGAGACTGGGTGGCTTGCTTCAGCGGATGGATATTCCAGAGTGGAAGTGGGAGCGGATCACCATGGACTTCGCAGTTGGGCTCCCATGGACTCTGAAGAAGTTCGATGCTATTTGGGTGATTGTGGATCGGCTGACTAAGTCCGCGCACTTCAGTCCTGTGTGTACTACCTATTCTTCGGAGCGGTTGGCAGAAATATATATCCGGCAGATTGTTCGTTTGCATGGCGTCCCAGTTTCCATCATTTCAGATAGGGGTACTTAGTTTACTTCACAGTTTTGGAGGTCTGTACAGCGAGAGTTGGGTACTCAGGTTGAGTTGAGCACAACTTTTCACCCTCAGACGGACGGGCAGTCCGAGCGCACTATTCAGATATTGGAGGACATATTGTGCGCTTGTGTCATTGATTTTGGAGAGTCATGGGATCGGTTTCTACTGCTCACGGAGTTTTCTTATAACAATAGTTACCAGTCGAGCATTCAGATGGCTCCATATGAGGCTTTGTATGGGAGGTGGTATAGATCTCCGGTCGGTTGGTTTGAGACGGGCGAGGCTAGGCTATTGGGTACAGACTTAGTGCAGGATGCTTTAGACAGGGTGAAGGTGATTCAGGAGAGGCTTCGTATAGTGCAGTCGAGACAAAAGAGTTATGCTGACAGGAAGGTTCGGGATGTGTCCTACATGGTCGGTAAGAAGGTTCTGTTGAAGGTTTCACCCATGAAGGGTGTTATGAGGTTTGTGAAGAAAGGTAAATTGAGCCCTCGGTTCATTAGGCCTTTTGAGGTACTTCGGAGGATTGAGGAGGTGGCTTATGAGCTTGCCTTGCCACCCAGCTTGTCGAGTGTGCATCCGGTATTCCATGTTTCTATGCTTCGGGAGTTTATTGGCGATCCGTCGCATGTCTTGGATTTCAGCACGGTTCAGCTAGATGATGATTTAAATTATGATGTGGAGCCGGTAGCTATTTTGGGGCTTCAGGTTCGAAAGTTGAGGTCAAAGGATATAGCTTCAGTGAAGGTGCAGTGGAGAGGTCGGCTCGTGGAGGAGGCTACCTAGGAGATCGAGCGGGAGATGCGGAGTAGATATCCTCACCTATTCGAGGCTTTAGGTATGTTCCATGACCCGTTCAAGGACGAACGTTTGTTTAAGAGGGGGAGGATGTAACGACCCGGCCGGTCGTTTCATGTGTTACCGCTCCGTTTCCCCCCATTTCTGCTTTTTTATGCTTTATTTATCCGTGTTATGTGGTATCGGGTTAGTCGGTTCGAATCCAGAATGGTTTGGTAAGGTTTGAGACACTTAGTCTCTTTTGAGTAAGCTTAAGTAGAAAAAGTCAATCGGATGTTGACTGATGTGAAAAAGGGCTCGGATGTGAATTCTGATGGTTCGGATAGCTTCGAGAGGTGATTGGGACTTAGGAGTGTGATTGGAATGTGTTTTGGAGGTCTGGAGTACCTTTAGGCTTGAATTGGCGAAGATAGATTTTTGGCTTTTTCCGGTTGATAGGTGAGATTTTTATATAGGGGTCGGAATGGAATTCCGGGAGTTGCAGTAGGTCCGTTGCATCATTTGGGATGTGTGTGAAAAATTTCAGGTCATTCAGACGTGGTTGTATAGACTTTTTGATCAAAAGCGTAATTCGGGAGATTTTGGAACCTTAGGCTTGAATCCAATGTGATTTAGTTGATTTGATGTTGTTTGAGGTGTTTTGAAGATTGGTGTAAGTTTGGATAGTGGTTTTTGACTTGTTTGTGTTTTTGGTAGAGGTCGCGGGTGCCTCGGGGTGACTTCGGATGGTTGACGGAAAGTTAGGAATTGGGAGTTGGCAGCTGAAGTTGAGTTCGCTCTCACAACCGCACCTGCAGCTAGGGGACCGCAGGTGCGGGCTCGCAGAAGCGCCCAGTGGGTCGCAGATGCGGAAATAGCCATGGGAGCTGAAATCGCAGAAGCGGCTGTTTGAGCGCACCTGCGGTATCGCAGGTGCGGTCCCAGACTTTTAAGTGAAAACCGCAAGTGCGGTGGGTTACACCGCAGAAGCGGAAAATGGACCGCAGTTGCGGAATCCCTGCGTCAGAAAGTATATATTTCATCCTTCACGATTTTCATACTTTCTTCACATTTTTAAAACGGTTTTTGGAGATTTTTGGGAGATTTTGAATAGGGAATCAGAGGGAACTTCATTGAGGTAAGACTTTTGAACCTAAAACTCGTTCCTATGGTGTTATTTCATCGATTAGGCTTGAAATATATGGAAATTTGTGGGTAAATATTGAAGAAACTAGGGCTTGGAATTGGAGACCTAGAATTTGGGATTTGAGGGGTCATTTTGGTTGGATTTTGGTAAATTTGATATGCATGAACTCGTGGGAAGATAAGGATTCCATTGATGTTAATTTTGTCGGATTCCGAGACGTGGGCCAGGGGTCGAGTTTGGTTAATTTCGGGATTCGTGTTGTAATTTGATTATTTTCGCATGGGCTTCGTTCCCTTACCATATTTTGACGTCATGATTTAGATTTTGGAAAGATTCGACGCGTGTTGAGGCCGATTCGAGAGGCATAGGCATCGCGGGCTAGAGTTTGGACCGGATAGAGGTAAGTAATGATTGTAAATGTTGTCCTGAGGGTATGAAACCCCGGATTTCACGTCGTTGTGCTATCTTGAGGTGACACACACGCTAGATGACGCCCGTTAGGGATTGTGACTTTGTCCGTCCCGTATGACTGTTTAACTGCATAATTGATTGAAAATTGTTAGCTATCATCATGTTTTGGGCTGATGCCATATTTGAGCCTCATGCCAATTGTTTGGACCCTATGGGGATTTTACTACTATTCCTCACGGTTTTGACTTCATATTTGTACTCAGTCATGCTATATTCTACTGTTTTTCACAACTCGGCCATCTTTATCGTTTTTTATATTTTAAATGATATTTTGGGCTGAGCATCATGATTTACGGTTGCCCGTGTGGAATGTGAGATTCTGACTGAGTAAGGTCGAGGGCCTCTGTTGTGACGATACTATGGGATCGGGCTGCGTGCCGCAGCATGTGGTACTGATTTGTGATATATGAGAGGCCGAGGGCCTGATTTATTATGCCACGAGGTGGCTTGTTATTGATATGAGACCGAGAGCATGTTTGATTACGCCACGAGATGGTTTGTTATTGCGCTTAGGTCGTAAGGGGCCCCTCTCGGAGTCTGTACACCCCCAGTGAGCGCGGGTACGCAGTGTGTGATGTGTTATAGCCCGAGGGACTGATATTGTTCCATGTTATTGCTCGAGGGTCTGGTACGAGTGATTGTGAGATAGCCCGAGGGGCTGATTCGTGTTTCTATCTTTTCTACTTGTTTTCATTCACCCGTTTGAATTGCTGAAAGATGTTTTAAAGAGGTTTTACTGAACTAAGAAGTTTTCATGAGCTTTTACTGTTTTACTGTATTGTGCTCGTTTTGCACGACCTCGTAGTAGCATTTTGCTGTGTATTTACGTGTTTTCTTATCGCTTAGCTGCCTTTACTTTTATTACTTACTGAGTTGGCGTACTCACATTACTCCCAACACCCATGTGTGCAGATTCAGAAGTCTCGGTCACGCTAGCGAGGGCTGATTTGCTTCCAGCAAGCTTGTTTGGAGTTGACTCGGTAGCTGCTCGACGTTCGCAGCCTAGTGCTTCTCCTTCCTACCTTTATTTCGCTTGTTCAAGCTTTGTATTAGACTATGTTGTCTTTTCATGCTCTTAGACATATTTTAGATGCTCATGACTGGTGACACCCCGATGTTGGGCTGTGCTTGTTTCCGCATTTGTTTTATTTCGTTCTATTTTGGGATTTATCACTTATTAATGACTTAAATATTTATTATTATAAATGTTAATCATTTTGGGGGGTTTGTGTCGGCTGGCCTTGTTTCACGAGAGGCGCCATCACAACTGGGTTCGGTTTGGGGTCGTGACATCCCTCCCCTAAATCCCAGCCGTTGGATTATTTTGATCCAACGGCTCACAACTGAAACCCCGTTTCCCTTAAAACTGTCCGAATTGGACCCCCAAACCCTAGAGACCGGTCCTCACTTCCCCTCCATCTCTTATCTCTATCATCTCTCAAGTCCCCACCGTCCGCCGCCGATCGAAAATCGCCTCACGGCGGCGGCGACGCTCCAAACCACCCCAAACCTATACCAGATGATCCCTTGCCTCCCCTTTACACTCTCCCACTATCAATTTCTCCAAAATCCCCACCCATTTGCTTTAATCTCAGATCTGAGACTCCAACCTCAAACCCTAAAACACCTGAAAAAACCCCGAAAATCATACCAAGTAACCCACAACCTTCCATCACCACCATCCCACCACCATTGCTCCTAAATTCCTCTTTTGATTTCTTCAAATTCAAGAAAAAATCCTAGATTGCTCATGTGTGCCGATGTTCCTTCTATTCTCCTTCAAGTTTCAAGACTCGATTGAGATTAAAACATACGCTAATTGATCGTTCTCAACCAGAATGATTGATTAACGTACTTTTGATTTTATTTCGGAAAAACTATTCTGAGTTAGCAGATTTGTTAGGTATATCTTCTGATTCTTGGTCTTTTTCTTCTTTTCTTGCTTTAATTTTACATGTCTTTTATGTTTAGTTAAGTTCATTAGGTTAGTCAATATTTGAGTTCATTTTTAGTTTATTGTTAGAACTGTTCAAGCATGCTGAATGTTTAATTAGTTTAATCGCATATCTTGTTTAATTGAACAAAAGATTAGATTAATTAGGTTAATTATTAGGTTTCATTGCATTACCATCTTTGTTTCTTTGTTTGTTACTGTTTCTGCCACCAATGTTTGTTTAAATTCAGTCTTTATTTAGGATGAATTAGATAAGCATTTTTTGTTTACTAATTAGCTTAGTTTTAGGTTTAAATTGCATCATCATGCTTCTGTTTTGGCATTTTGATTTGGATTTTTGATCCCTTCTGGTCTTGTTTTTGTTTGCCTTGCTTTGTAACTCACTAGGAACTTGTAAGGGCTCAATTAAACTAAAAAAAACAT